>NC_055992.1:58429808-59104819 GCF_018446385.1 Zingiber officinale | reverse complement strand
AAAGGAACTTTGGGAGAAGTTCCGGGAGCTACACGAAGGTACGTCCGAAGCCAAGCTCGTAAAACAAGATCTGCTTCGGAGCCAACTGATCAACCTCAAGCTGAAAGGAGAATCGGTAGCGCAACTGCAAGCTAAACTGAAAGAGTTGATCATCGGACTCATGAATCTCGGAGAAAAGGCAACAAACCAAGATTCCCTAAGGTGCGCATTAAATACTTTTCCAAGGACACCCGAATGGTTCTCAATCGTCGACTCCTATTATATTTCTAAAGATCTAGAGGTAAGCACATTAGAAAATTTATTTTCCACTTTGGAACTTCACGAATCTAGATGTACAGAACCAAAGGAGCCCAGACAGAACATCGCCCTGAAAGCAAGAACAGACGATCCAGACTCCGAAGTGTCAATTGATGAAGACGAAGCGATCCTAATGGTAAGAAAATTTAGTAAATTTATTAAATCTAATAAATTTAATAAGTCGTAGGCAAAAAAATACTTTTGGAACAAGAGAAAGGTACGATGCTACAACTACCAAAGAGAAGGACACATCAAGCACAACTGCCCCGAATTGAAGAAGAAGGACAAGGACAAGGGCAAAAGACCAACAAGATCAAAACACAAAAATCTGAAGGCCACATGGGATGAATCGTCGTCCTCTGAGTCCGAGATCGAAGGTTACACCGGACTAGCTCTAATGACAAGCCACCAATGAGAAGCTGAAAGCAACTCAGAGATGAGCATCAATAAAGGGGGAGGATCATCAGAGGAGTGTTGCAATGAAGGGAGAGCATCAGAACACGAGGTAAGTGGGGTATGTGTGCTATCTCCCAAGTAATCTTTTGAATTTAACAAAATACTTTCTAAAATATGTGCAAATTAGAAAAAAGAAAATATGGACTTGAAAAAATAATTAGCCAATGCATGTCCACTAAAATTATTTGATAATTTAAAATTAGAAAACGAAAAATTGAAAACACAAATAAAGAAATTGAAAGCTACATTCAACCAAAGTTAAGAAATCATGGTAGAATCAACTGGTACATTAGACATCACCAATGACAAATTAGGAAAATTCCAAAAAATTATGTACCTCCCAAATTTTTATTAAATCCAGAAGGCAGGAACCTATATTAAGTTCTAAAATCTATTTTTTTATTTTGATATAAATTGCCTCAATTAGAAAAAAATTTTATATTTCGAGTTGAAAATTTTTCTATGCTATATGATGATTTAATCTACAAATAGAGACTTTTTCAAATTTTATTTATTGTTGAGTTATTTTTGGAAATTTAAATGTATTTTGAAAATCTTATTTTTATGTGATAAAAGATAATATTCTCTATCCTTATTTCTTCGTATAAATTTTTCTAACAGTTTATTTTATTTTTTCCCAAATTTTTTTTATGAGATCAAAAGGGGAGAAATAGGTACAAGTTTAGGGGGAGTTAGGATTTAGAATTTTTACTCATTTTGCACATAAATTTTTACTTATTGTTATCACTTTTATTTATTATATTTTTAACCCTAACTTGAACTTGGGTTGACGCACATCAAAAAGGGGGAGATTGTAAGTACCTAGGGTAGTTTTGATATGGTCAACCAAGTTCAATTAGGTCCTGTTGTGTTTTAACCCTTGTGTCTAAGTGTGCAGGAACCTAGGAGCACAGGAAGTCGAGCGAAAGACACAACTAGCGTAAAGGATGGCACGGGAGAGAGCCGACGAGCTCGGTGCATCCGAAGGACGAGATGCTGCCGAAGAGTACACCGGTGGACGAGAAGGACGTGCACGATGTCCAAGGGACGAGAAGGACGTACACGATGTCCGAGAGGCGAGAAGCCGGGGAGGAAGCCTACTCGAGGAGAAGGCCGGAAGACGGGTCCAGGTGAGCCCAATTCTGGATGGACGAAATCACCCAGGCGATCGATGCAGCGGAAGAGCCAATTGGGAGTTGCGGAGCTGCAGGAGGCGCCCTCAATGTGGTTGGAGGCGCCTTCGCGCCTTTTCATGGGAAGGCGCCTTCAACCACCTATTGAAGGCGCCTTCAACCCTTTGAAGGCGCCTTAGACGGGGCAAAATGTAATCGTTAGCGAAGATAAAACCTTATCTTCGCTTGCCTCGCTAGAGGCGCCTTTCACCTTGTTGAAGGCGTCTTCCATCCTCGGATAAGATTTTTCAGGGGCTATAAAAAGACCCCTGGACCTAAGAAATATTCAACAACTTCTGTATTAACTTTCCTAGTCATTCTTGAGTTGTCAACGTGTGTAAAAGGCTTCTCTACCTTTAACGAAGGAGATCTTCTAGTGCTTTTCAACACCTTGGATTAACAACCACCTAGGTTGTAACCAAGTAAAACTCTGGTCTTTTACCTACTCTTTTTAAGTTGTTATTTCTCTTATTATTGTTATTGTGCTACTAATCTTGTTTGAAAGGATAAAGAAAGGTCCATTTTTAATTTACAGGAAATTCACCACCCTCTTGTCGGCCCCGCTGCACCAACATATACTATATGAAATGCATTAATTAGATAATCTTGGATATGTTTATTTGTGCATTTGTGATATTACTGCGACCTTTGATCAATGTCAAATTTGTCATTATATTATGTGATTAAGAAGAATGTAAAATGATGACTGAAAAAGATGTTATTGGCATGCATGTCTTACATTTCATGAATGCAAGATTGCTTGGGCAGACGTGGTTATTGGAATGCAAGTGAAACACACAGTCGGATGTTCAAAATTCTACTAAGAGCTCATGGCAAGTGTATCTTGAACATGGACAGAGATTAAAGGGACACATGATTTAATGTACTTAAACTATAGTATACTAGACATGTGGTAACATATAGAGGTGTGAGACATGTAGGGATGTGATATATTGCAATATATGAAGCATACACCGAACTTCCTTGGTGTTTACTTCTTGCGTCATCTTTCAAATACACTTATGGGTAGACAATAGTCACAATTTGGGGAAGTGTTGTGAGATATTCCAAAACAAAACCTTATCTTGAGTGAAACTTTTGGGCCATGAAACAATTTATCCTTTTATTCTTTTCTGCATTTAGAGGTATGTCAAGTTCCTTTGAAACATTAAGCTAGACTAAAAGTCACAAATGTTTCTTTTTTGTTATACAATAATATCATATTAAAGTGTTTTATTAAACTAAAGATACTGAACATTTGAGTTTTCATTTTAACTCATGTTTTCATTGGGTATATGGGTATTTAGTGAAAGACAATTTTTGGTGCTTTATTGTATTTCTACATGTCATGTGTTTGTATGAATTTGTTCTTTCCGAGTTTTTTCAAAATTTTCATCAAAGATACATAACTCACACTGTCTACAATTAAATTTTAATAATTTTTGAAGAACAATTTTATTATAGAAAATCATAT
Organism: Zingiber officinale; assembly: GCF_018446385.1. Taxonomy (NCBI): domain Eukaryota; kingdom Viridiplantae; phylum Streptophyta; class Magnoliopsida; order Zingiberales; family Zingiberaceae; genus Zingiber; species Zingiber officinale. Next base: position 59,101,420 of record NC_055992.1, on the reverse strand, counting down.
AATTTTATTATAGACTCATAGTGTAATGTTGTGTTACATGAGGTTTGTGATTTTAGCTGAAGTTGTTTTGTGATCTTTATATGCCATTAAGAAACATATCAACTATTCTGTGTATATCCATTGTGTAATTCTAGTTATGCACTGAAAGAATTTATCCATTCCCTAGGCTATGGAACCACTAAAGCACAACAATAAAAAGTGCGATAAAATACCAAGATTATATGACAACCTATTTAACAAAAACAAAGTCAAGTCATCAGAGGCCAAACTTGTTATCCGTTGTGTTTCTGTAGAACTTATAAAATGTATCCCAGTGCTTGCCCTGCAATTTGAAATATCATGATGTTAGTAGGAAAATATTGAAAACAAAGTCATCAAAGTCAAAAGAAGATGGAAAACAGATTATGAGTTTTATCTAAATTATGCATAGAATAATTTAAGTGTAAAATTCTAAATCAAAGGTATAACTGTTGAGGACCTAATTATAAGTAGATAAAAAATTAACTTGTAAGTTGTGACTATATAAATCATAGTGATATAAATATAGAATGAAACAAGATAAAGACATAAAGATAGAGGAGACAGCCTAGGAGATTAACCCAATAAATTTTTCCCACTTCAATTAGTATCAAAGTCTCCCATTATGTTGATCTGCTTTTTGCGCCATCCTCTTCTTCTTCCTATCTCCACTGTTGAGTGTTGCTTGCCTTCTTCCAGATCTGCAGAAAACTGCAGATTCCTTTTAAATTTTCCGCCAGATAGTTCAGGTCTTTTTCTTCCAAAAACTCTGCACATTTCTGCAGTTTCAATTTATCAACAGCCTTCCAGATTTTTTCTTGTGCTGCAGCAGACGTGTGCATATGCTTTCTTATCAGATTTTCGTCCACATTTCTCAGGAGTTTCCATTGCTTGTTCAGATTCTCTTCTCCAAATTTCTACATATTCATTCGTCATAATTTCTACAGCTCTGCAGGTCTTGACTTCTTGTAGTGTCAATATATATATATATAATTTTCATGAAATAAATTATCTAAAATAATAAGGCAGGTAATGTAATGTAGGTTTTTTTTCTTTAAGCATTGCCTTTAAATTTTCAGAAATTCATGTTTAATTTCAAAAAATTAGAGTTTCAATCGCATTAAGTAGGTATTGGTTATTATATGCTATTGGACCTGAATAATTAATATTTAACTATTAAGTTAACAGGCCTAAACTAAACTATGATAAACATATAACCCTGGTCTAGTTTCATGAGGATTTTTGGAAAAGAGACTTCATCTCCTAGCCTAGGGTTCTTATTGCCAAGTCCATCTCAAAAATTGTGTGTAAAAGTTGAGGAATTTTGGAAGAAAAGTTCTCGATTGTCTCCCATCATTCTCCTATGCTAAGGCAAGATTCCTAACATTTATTTATGCACTATATGGGTCATAATATGGATGTTTTGATGCTTGATGCATGACTTATTATTAACGAGTACGTTTTTCAATCGTTGCAACGTTTTGGTGAAGTTCTACAACCTTTTGATTTGGAAATTTTGATGCTGGAATTTTCGTTGAGTTTGATGCTGCCTTAGGGACGTTGGAGTGATGGTTTGACAAAGTTTTGTTGACCTTTTGATTGAAAATTTGTTGCTAGAAATAATCAGGAGTTTGCTACTACCTTAGGGGCATTGGAGTAATGGTTTGATGAAGTTTGTTAACCTTTTTATTGAAAATTTGTTGTTGGAAATAATCGGGAGTTGTTGTTGCCTTAGGAACATTGGAAGGGTGTTTGACGAAGCGCTGGGCTGGAGTCGAGGAGGTTCGGTTCAGTGGTTTGACTATGAGTCAAAGAGATCAGGAAGGGGGCTAGTCGATGGTTGGGTCGATAGTTGAGTTGATGGTTGATCCAATGGTTGGGAAGAGGTTCGGGTGAAGATTTGCTATCGATCGTGTTTAGAGGTTGCAGTGGGAGATGGGAGTTGGATCAATTCTGGGACAGCAGTTTGAGGTGCCAATAAGGGGTCTCGAGATGAGGTTTTAAAGTCCTGGATTGAGGGGTTGAAGGTTTGGGCTATATGGGTACGTTTAGAGGTGGATGGAAGGGGATTTGATGTTTTAGTTTAAACCAATGAAAGTGGCGGGCAACATCTCTAAATTTTATTTTATGTCTAAGCACCTTTAATTCATTTATTACGAGCCGCTGGTATTGCATTTTAAAACATAGAGAAAATGAAGGAAATTATATGTTTTAGTGATGATTTCGATGCATGAAAAGTAAAACTGTTTTTCTTTTAGCAATGAGACTTTGTTTGTGGCAACTTGACGGGTAAGGAGCTCGACTTAGAGGATACTGGAATTCTTACCAAATCAGAGGAAAAAGGGGTTGTGGAAATTGGCTTAAAGGATATCGGTGAACACTACCAAACCTAGTACTAGTGTAAATGTTTGGTCAAACAAACAGAGGTTGAGGTAAAGAGGCCACATTCAATGAAACGAACTCATTTAAATATTCTGATGTTTAAGGTTGATATGAAAGTAAATGTTTGAGGTTATCCTATTAAAGTTTGAAAGTTCATGGAATTAAATGTCAGCAAGATTTTAAATTTTTGTTTTAAACATTCAGGGTATTTTCTTAAAGATATATTAAAAAACATGTGTATGTAAATTTATCTCTTGTATAAAATGTTAAACTTGTTGAATCTTTAGACTGACTAGGTCCATATGGTGCAAGTAACGAGGAGACGAAGGGTCTTGATGGATGAGTCAGCTCATACCAAACAGTGCACACTCGATGGCCTTGTCTTTCAATTTATGGCACTCTCCGCATTAGGATGTTGGGTTTTCTTTTTTGAGTCGATGATGTAGTTGATTGTTAGATGGTTTATGACCCTTTAATTAGTTGGCTGCACATTTTGATCCTTTGGACATTTATTACCACCATTATGTTCAGACAGAATTTTTATTTGACTTCTAGTTGAACCTACTCGAAATGCATGATTTTGAAGTTGAGTTATTTTATTTATTCCGAAAAAAAATCCTCTGGCATTTCTTTTAAGGTCAGAAGTTGAGTCTATTTCACTTCTTTCGTTTTTTTTGGATTTCTTCATAGCTGCAAATTTGCTCTTCACAGATGTCCGGATGGGGTATCAGTCATCATAAGGGTGCGAGTATTAAAAGTTTTATGCATAACATCAACCAGTCCTTTCCACTGAGTGCTAAGCTTTCAAGTATAAAAATGGACCAACAATTGGCGTGGCAAGCCAAACTATAATAGTTGAAACAGTTGAAAACTAGCTTGTGATCTTCTAAGAGGTAATGATGCATGCCTACGGCTCTGCAAAGACAAATATGGACAAATGTGGTAGTATCAAAGAACTGCCTATCAATTGGAAGGTCTCTTTTAGACATAGCAAAAGATGGAGTTTATTAACGAACTGATAGAGGAGACTAAGTATGAGATATTATGATTGGTTTTCTGATGAACATGCTGTTCATTTGGATCCCTGGTTTGAAACCAAGGAGCAGGGAGGACTATGCTTTGTTATTAATTTACAAAAGGTATTCAAAAAGATTGAGCCCTACTAGAGTTTTATTCTTTGACTATAATGTACTATTTTTGTATTGTGTTGTGTTTCAATATTCGGTGCTAGTGGCCAATTGAAGGTAGAAGGAGAAAGGAGATGAAAAAGAATAATAAGTTACATAGTTAAGTTTGGAGTCAAGTGTTGCCATAACATAACACTTATTGAGAAGAGTGACACAACGACATGAGTATTATCCATGTCAAATGGTATCGAGTTTCGTTAATTTATTGAAACAATACATTTCGACAGTGTCGTGTGATTTCAAACCATGCAATATTACCCTAGGCAACTACTGTGCCCTTGACCAAAACCACCACCCAAAAAAATAAGAAAGAGAAAAAAGAACTTAGCAATTCTGAGCTGTCACACTCCTCTCCATTCACAGAAAGCTTTTGCATGTGTCATAGAGGATTCTTACGGCGCTCAATATTTGTTGTTGCTTCATTGAAATCATTCTATATGGTGACCTCTGCCCTTTACGTAAATGAATCTCTACCACAACAAAGACAAGCTTTAAGAAATTTAACAGGATTCTCTTCTTGGTAGCAGCCCCTTAGTTGAGTGTTAATGTTCAATTCATGTCCTGACTTCACAAAATGCACCTTTAGGATCGATGACGTCCTTGTTTCTTGATAATACAAACGCCAGCATACCATATTAGGGGGTTCCAAGCATATTCTGGTAGTATCATTTTTTTCTTTGACCTAATAGCAAAGTCTCATCCTACCAATATTACCTTGGCAGATGGATCACCCTACCAGCAAGAGGCATTGGTGGGCCTCTTATACTTACCATTCATTGTCTTTCATCCTCTATATGGCTAAGTTTTATTTCAATCTACTAATTAGAAACAAACTCACTAAGCTAAAAAATTGCTCAGTAACCTCTACTGTTAACTCTACTCCCATCCAAAATTCATGAACTAAAAAGGTGATTGACCAAGTATATGTCTCAAATGATTGTATCAGTTGATTTTGGTTACACATTCATCTGTCATGGTCGATGATTCTTCCCTGCCCAAGATACAAAAATCTTAACAGTTTTAAATGTAATCCTGCCAAGTAGGTGGATACTTTTAGCCCCCATTTCCAGAGTCAATAATGTGCTTTTTTAAATTTTCCCTCAGCTTATAATGTTTGGAGAAAAGGCTGAAGAATCTCTCCTTGCAGATCAACACTAGTGAAACATTTCATCGGGGGAACAACATGTGGACAACTATGACATGACACCACGGTGATACTACCTATTGATGACACATGAGGGTTCCCAAGATAGTGTCAATGTGGGTCAAAACTTCAGTAAGGTTTTGGCAAGGCTTCCAAAGACAGTACCAATGGAGCAAGGCTTCGTTGAGGCTCCAGAAGATAATACTGATGCAGTAAGGCTTTGGTGAGGAAATCCTGACAATGGCACAGCTTTTGCAAGGCTTTGCAAGCCTTCCTGAAACAGACCTAATGTGGTAATGGTTGGCAAGGTATGCAACTCCTTGTTCACCTCCTCTGCCTCATTTACCATACCCCTTATCTCTTCCCTTCCTCTAGCTAATTCTCCTCCTCCTCTTAGGGTTGTACTCAGCAAAATCATTGGCACCATCGCTCAGCACAGTCAGCATGCCTCGTTCTGGGCAAGGATAGAAATCCCACTTGGAACAAAGATTTCAAACCTTTTATTGGAATTCTAGTTGTGTCCATTCAAATATTAATTTAGGTACTTTTACCTATATGGATTATTCCACATGCATGACTTGTTTCTTTATAGTGAAAGACCAGTTTGAAAGTCTGAAGTTTTTTATTCTCTTCACATAATTTGGACCTGCTATTCGTGGATTGAGAAATGACAATGTTAAAGAGCACTCTCCAGTATTTTCCATTTTTCCTCTCTAGTCAAGTCATTCTCCATTAGTCATCATGATCTTCTACACGTCAACAAAATAGTGTTGTTGAGAAGAAAAATAGGCATTTGGTTGAATAAAGATTGCTTGTAATTTGTGAAGGTGTCACTCTCCATCGAGTTATCTTATTAGTTGAATGGCTGCTTCTGTTCTTCGTGATATGTTTTAATTCAATTTCTTTATTCTCTTCCCTAGCAACACAAGGTTGTGAGTCTACTACGATTCAATCAATCATTCATTTTGACAAATGTAATAACCTTTGAGTTCATTCTTTCTACCACTATCCCACCCACCACATCAGAGGCAAAGTTAGGTGTCTCTCATGCCTATTCCTAAGTCTTTTCCATCATCTTCTATTACAAAATAAGTGAAACAACTCAACCACTATAGACATACAACAAAAGATCAGGAAACCACTTGCCGTGCACATTGTTTCCAATATAGTATTTCTCAAGAGAACGAAACCATGGTTTCAAATTTCATACTGTATCAAGCAGCATGGTCGAAACATATCATTCTAATAAATTACCAAATCTCAATACTACTTAGCACAATCAATTTGCCATATGTTCCTATGTTAAATCATGTTGATGAATATCGTGTCATGTCAACATTCAATACCCCTTAACATGTTACTATGCGTCAAGACGAATTGAAATAATATTTACTATTTTTTAGCTTATGTTCATAATATAATGTCACAATTGTACCATTCTAAATGAAATGCAAAGTCCACAAGCTTAGGTATATAGTTGTATATTATTCTTTTTTTTTTTCTTCATCTCCTTCCTCTAACCCTCAAGATGTTACTTTGATTCCAATGAACAATTGATAGACTTGCTCTTCCAAGTTTAAGTGATTGAATACATTAGTAACAAGCTAGGATTTCAGAATATTCTTGAACTAGCATGAGGGAGAGCCTTAAGGAATTAAGTGTAAATAAACAAAGATGTACTTGTAAATATAACAATCATAGCAATCTAAATCTAAGATACCACTAACATGAGATAAGTCAAGGTAGGGTGGGAAACCTAGGAGTAACACTAACATTTTCCCCACTACAAAAATTAACAAAGGGGAAAATTAAATAGAATTTTAGTTAGTACATTGCTTGCATGTCTATGATAAAAGAATATATAACATATAATCAAATGAATATGATAATTTTTAGTAAACCCTTTCAGTGAAACAAATCAGACCTTTATTTCGTCCCCCAAAAGGCGCTTCATCTTCAAATTTTGAGAGAAAACCTACAATAGAAATTTCACACGGTTGGTGCTTGGAGCACAACATTGAATCCAAATTTTTTATGTATGACTAAGGTTAAAATTAGGTTTATTGAGATATGTTATCTCAAATAACAAGAATTAATCACCTTCATTAAAGAGTGAGACATATTTATATACAAATTAGAAATCTATCTTAGGAAACTATAATTAGTGTAATTGATAATTAACCTAATTTGACAAATATATTAACTAATACATATATTTTCTCTCTCAAGTTGGAATATAAATATTAATTATACTCATCTTGTTACAAAGATAATCAACCCGAACCTCATTTAAAGCTTTTGTGAAAATATCCCCGAGTTGTTCTTCAGTCTTCACATATCTTATAGAAATCAAGCTTTTACAATCAATTTCAATGTGCTTAGTTCGCTAATAAAACACAGGATTCGATGCAATATGAAGAGTAGCTTGGTTATCACACCACAGTTTTGCTGGTACTGAAATTTTAAATCCTACTTCGGTCAAGAGTTGATATATCCACATTATCTCACACACAGACTGTCATAGTCATATATTCTAACTCTGTACTAGATCGTGACACAATATTTTACTTCTTACTCTTCCATGAGACTAAATTTTCTATGATAAAGACACAATAACCTAAAGTAGATCTTCTATCTATTTTGGAACATGCCCAATCTGCATTTGAAAAATATTCAATATGAGTGTGCCCATGATTTGCATATATGATACCCTGGATGAGTCATGGTAGGATAATTCAACTTCTCAACCAATCTTCGATATCTCTCAAGATGCTCAAATAGTTCTCTATCTCCTATGAGGTGCATGTTTGAGTCATTAGAACACTATAAGGCTTTGTCTCCAATTTTTCTATCTCAGTTAATAGATTGAGGAGATATTTTCTCTAAGATAAAAATATACCTTTTTTACTCCTCATAATTTCATCACCCAAGAAATACTTTAGCACCCATAAGTCTTTTGAGTGAAACTGAGTATGAATGAAAGATTTGAGAAATGAGATTCTTATAATATCACTACCAATGATAACAATATCATCCACATAACTAATAAAATGACATCGATTTTTAACTACTTGTACAACACGGAATGGTCAAACGTGCTTTTCATCATATCGAATTTTTCAACAACCTAACTAAATTTTCCAAACCAAGCACGAAGACTTTGTTTCAAACCATACAAAGATTTTCGAAGACGACAAACTCACTCGGACTGCCCCTAAGAAACAAAATCAAGAGGTTGCTCCATATACACCTCCTCTTGAAGATCACCATGAAGAAAAGCATTCTTGATATCAAGTTGATGTAAAGGCCAATGATGAGTAGTGGTCATTGAAATAAACAATCGAACGGATGTTAACTTTGTAACAGGAGAAAAAGTGTCAAAATAATCTATATCATAGGTATGAGCATAGCCTTTAGCAACAAGACGGAATTTTAATCTGGCAACTAACCCATCCGGATTGACTTTAACTACGAATACTTATTTGCATCCAATAGCCTATTTCCCTAAAGATAGATTGACCAAGTCCCAAGTGTCATTGTCATCTAAAGCATTCATCTCCTCTATCATTCTATCTTTCCAACCAGGATGAGATATGGCCTCATGAATAGTTTTAGGAATAAAGATAGAGTCAAGTGAAGGAATAAAAGAACAAGAGGAAGACGATAAGCCGTTATAAGAAACAAACCTTTGCATAACGTAATAGAAAGATCATAACTCGAGACTAGATCTAACAATGAACTAGTAGTTGCAGGACATGAATCAAGAGGTTGACGCCTAGAATAGAATTGAATAATAGGTGGTTTGACAAAAGTCAGTTCCGGGACGAGTGTAGAGGATGTGATAGAAAACACTAACAAATCATCATCCTCCTTTTAACAAGTCGGAATAGGTGAGGATGGGAAATAGGGCATGTCTTCTATAAAGGTAACATCGATTGAGACAAAATATTTGTTAATACTAGAAGCCTTGGCGCAACGGTAAAGTTGTTGCCATATGACCAAAAGGTCACGGGTTCGAATCCTGGAAACAGCCTTCTGTAAAAAGCAGGGTAAGGCTGCGTACAATGGATCCTTCCCCGGGACCCCGCATGGCAGGAGCTTCGTGCACCGAGCTGCCTTTTTTTTTTTACTAGGATAATAACACCTATAATCTTTCTAAAGACAAGAATAACCAAGGAAAATACACTTCAAAGACTTGGGATCTAATTTAGTGACATGAGGATGAATCGAACAGAACAAGTGCTACGAAATGACAACTTATTAGGAAAAAGAATTTTATAAGGGATCTTACCGTGAGGAACTATGGATGGCATGTGGTTAATAAGAAAATATAAAAACTACATCAGCCCAAACAGGTTTGGGAGCATTCATTTGAAATAAAAGAACCCATGCAGTTTCAAGAAGATATTTGTTTTTACGTTTAGCCACACCATTTTAGGATACAGTATCAATACAAGAGGTTTGGAATAAACCGAATGTATATTCCTTGGCATTATCACTTTGCAAAGTATAGATGGACGCACACATTTAACTGAGTTTTAATCTTAGCACAAAGGCACAAAATAGAAAAAATAACTCAGAACGATTTTTCATTAAATATAACCAAGTTACAAGAGAATAATCATCCACAAAAGTAACAAAATGTCTAAAACCAGGTTTAGACAAAATAAAACAAGGGCCCCAAATATCATAATGAACTAATTCAAAAGGAATAGTAGCATGTTTATTTACTCTAGGACTCGAACTAAAATGGTGTTGTTTTGCAAACTGATATGATGCACAATCTAATGAAAACAACTTGCCATATTGTGGGCAAAGCTTTTTGAAAGGGAGAGATGGATGTCCCAACCTACAATGAACCTTGAAAGGAGAAGCGATACTTGAGCAAGCAAAAGAATTTGAGAGTGGTGTGTCAAGAATATAGAGGCCTCCTGACTCATGTCCTTTACCAATAATTTTCTTCGTTGAAAGATCCTGAAATAAGCAATGATTTCGAAAAATTGAGATGCAATAGTTAAGATTACGAGTTCGTTGACTGACAACAACAACAACAACCAAACTTTTTCCCACTAGGTGGGGTCGGCTGTATGAATGCTTTTACGCCATTGAGTTCTATCTCCTATTATATCATCATCTATATTTAAATAAATTTTATCTTATTTTATTATTGCTAACCAAGTTTTTTTTGTCTTCCTCTTCCTCGTTTGATATACATGTTTATCATAGTTTCACATCGCCTAACTGGAGCATTTATTGGTCGTCTAAGTACATGTCCGTACCATTTTAAACGTGTCTCTCGGAGTTTTTCTTCAATAGTTTCAACTCTGACTTTCTCTCTAATGCTCTCATTTCTTATTTTGTCCATCCTCGTATGTCCACACATCCACCTTAACATCCTTATCTCTACAACTCTCATCTTCTGCTCATGTGCTCGAGTCATAGCCCAACATTCAACTTCATATAACATAGCAGGGCTAACTGCGATTTTATAGAACTTACCTTTAAGTTTAAGAGGTACTTTACGGTCATATAAAACACTCGACGCTCCCCTCCATTTCATCCATTCTACTTGTATTCTATGTAAGACATCTCTCTCAATCCCTCCATCGTTTTTTAAAAATGATCTTAAATATTTAAATCTCTCGATTCCGGGCAACTCGTCCTCTCCTATCTTAACAATTGTTTCATTACTTCTAATATTGCTAATCTTAAATTCTATATATTCTGTCTTTAATCTACTAAACTTAAAACTTTTCCCTTCTAGTGTTTCCCTCTAAGATTCTAGTTTAGCATTTACTCGTTCACGTGTTTCATCTACCAAAATAATATCATCTGCAAAACGATGATAGTTTCATCCAAGATTTCGTTGACTGAGAGAGAGCAAATTAAAGGATAAATTTGGTAAATGTAAGATAGAAGATAGAGAAAGTAAAGGGGTAGGGTTGATAGTGTCAGAATCAAGAACATAAGATAGAGACTCATTAGCTAAAGTAACGATAGGAGTGTTAGCTTTGGACTAAAAAGTAGAAAAGAGACTAGGATTACCTGTCATATGATTTGTGGAACCAGAATCAATGATTCATTTGGAGGATGAGAAAAGAAGACATAATGCATTTTGTATACCTGAATCAGCAATAGCAGTGACAGAGGGAAATGAAGACTTGAGTAATTTCTGATATTTTAAAAACTTAGCAAATCCATCTATAGAGATAAAAGATCAATTTATTAAATGCATCATTAGTATATGTCATATGGCCAAGTGTCTTTGCTGAATTTTATACTAAACTTTCTACACTCAAATTTTGTATGTCCTGGCTTATGATAGTAGTTGCACACAAAACCACCCAAATTTGGCATTCGAGTTTCAAAGTCCTTTGAGTCACTTCCTTTATATTTTGAAATAGATAAATGTATAAAAAGTTTCAAGAGGTTGTAACCTCAATCAGCAAAAATGGATACAATCATAAAATAGGAGTTAATAACCTCTACATATGAGGTATACTCCTTAATCATCCTATAATCGGTCACACCATAGCAGCATACGAATAGAATTCATCCACGTTTACTCACTCTCAATGTATGTCCACAAAGCGATAAACATGTATCTGAATCTTCCAAAACATCCTCTCAACATCAGGAGCAATCCCATCAAAACAACACCGGTTGCGGGCTTCCCACAAAACATATATCATACTTGAGACGCCAAGGTGTCGACCACATCACCTTGTCCTATAGAGCACAAGTGATGGGGCACTCAAATAACAAGTGCTCGTTCGTCTCCTCACCGCAAAGCACACCAGACTTGTCCGAAACATATGTCATTCGGTCAGTCGTATGTAGTTTCCCATGTGCTAATATCCATACAATAAATCGGTACTTTGGCAAGATCTCCGGTCTCCAAACCACATGTATCCAAGTCACCACCGGTCCTCTTGTCTTAAAGAACTCATAGGCGTTTGCAGTCCCATTTTTCTCCACCGCAAACTAGCCAATCAAATCTATGTTGGCCAACCCTTGTCCATGAAAGCCCTACAAGATTTTATCACGTATGCCCACGAGCCGTTTAATAAGGGGAGAGTCCGAGGCATTGGCCTTCCATTGTCAAATATTTGTAAAGGTCAGTTCATACCTTGGCTATTAACTTAATCTATAAAGGCCACCATTTAACGATATAGAATAAGAGATCGTCATGACGCATTCTTTAATCTATCCTCGGTACTATTGGGGAAAACCAAAACCAACGAGAGCCGAACTAAGAAAATCCCAATCAACCATGTCAAAGGTCTTCTTCAAATCCACCTTAATCATACACCTTGGTGAAATTCTTTTGCGGACATACTTCCTTAGTAGTTCTTGGCTTATGTTGATGTTATCTTCAATAGAACGTCCTTGCACGAATGTCGCTTGTGCCGGGCCCAACAAGTATCCCAAACCATTGTTAACTGGCAGTTAATACCTTGGCTATTACATTGTAAAAAACATTACAATACGAGATCGAGCGATAGTCCGCAACTCCTGATGCATGATCCACCTTTCATACTAGAGAGATCACAAAGTGGTTCCATTGTTTTAGCAACTCTCAAGAGTGAAAGAACTCTTGTATTGCTGCAATAAAATCTGATCCAATTATATCCCAAGAAGTTTGAAGAACTTCGCCCCAAACCCATCCGGACCCGGCGCCTTGTCATTCCCAATGTCAAGAAGGGTTGTCCGAATTTCTTCCACTCCCACCGGCCTATATAGATCCACTGCTTGGCCATTTGTTAGCTTTTTTTTCAAGGAGTACCGCACTACCACACAAACTGCCCTCTGCTGAATGTCCAAGCAAGGAGTGAAAGAAATCCACAAATTCATCGGCCACCTCTCCCAAACTTGTTTGATCCCTATTTCTTTTGGTGAGAGTGATGATATCATTCCTTTTGATGTTATGCTTCACCACATCATGGAAAAATTTTGTACATTTATCCGAACTTCTTAGGTAAACATTCTTTGTCCGTTGTTGATAGAATTGCTTCTCCGCCTCCGCAAGAAGAGTAATTTACCTCCGTATCTGCCCATAGTCCGTAGGAATAACCCCTCCCTCTAGAATTCCTTTTTGCATCTCCTCCAAATTTGGCTTTGCCCTTTTCACCTTTTTCGAGATGTGCCCAAAATGATTCTTGTTCAGCTCTCTTAACCGACCTTTAAACTGGGTTAGTTTCGTCTTGAACACAAACTGAGTGTTCCCTATAACTAGAGCAGTCTATGAATCCTCCACCTTATTGAAATCCCCATACAATGTCCACAAGCTGAGGAATTTGAAAGGTCGATTCATGGCTCTGTCTTTTGCAAGGGTGGGCACCATGGCACAAGAGTGATCAGAAAGACAACCGAGTGTCATGAACTCCGCATAAGCGTCATAATATGCCATCAACCAATGTGAATTAACCAAAACTCTATCCAATTTGGAAGAAATCGTACTACTAGTCCAAGTGACCCGACATCCAATGGAGCGAAGATCCACCAAGCTAGAGCAAATATTTGAAAATCTACTAGAGAACCCCTTTCTTGTCATCAATTAATAATATTGAATTGAAATCCCCCATAATCATCCACAACTCAAAGATAGTCCCATTAAGCTCCATAATCGCATCCCATAACGGCCTTCGGGTGACAATAGAATACAACCCATAAATGAAAGTCACCAAGAAAGCCCTCCCAGACACATGACACCAAACATGACAATGAATAAACTGATCGGTCGTCGTAATAATGTCCATATCAACTCCCTGTAAATCCCATTAGAGCGATATACAGCCACGGTTAGACATATCAAAATTATGAACATGCCCCATACCTGAAAAATGTCATTGTATAATCGGTTGAAGAGATTCCTCCATGAGTTTCATTTCGAATAAAGCCATCATCTGGATATTTTTGTGCTTGAAGAGATGTTACACCCCAATGTTTTAGGGACTTGTGAAATCCCCCAATATTTCAAGCAGCAACCTTCATTTGGCACCTCCTGAGCTGCTCGGACCCATAGTTGTCTACCGCATCGCGTAGGAGCTGAAGCTCTAGTAATTACCATGCCTACTACCCCATTGCTCACAAATTCAGCCGAGGAGGAGGAAGTCAGGCCCAAGGTCATAGATGCATCCGATGAAGAAGAAGTCGGTGCCGAAGTCAAGAGATGCCACATTGCTTGATATCTGTGTCATTGTTAGAATTTGAGGGATATTCTAAGGCAATTGCCTTACGATTTTTCTATTTATTTGATAAGTATACATTCACTATTTGAGTGCATATTATATATTTGATTGTCTTAAACTCATTTACTGAATGTCCGTAATATAATTCATAGCATGAAAGAATTTGTGATTGGATCGCAACTAGTGATTATCTCTACCTGTGCAATTATGAATATATTGAAATTTACCTAGTTGACGAATTGATGCATTCGGACATCATCAATTCTGTAAGACTAGCACGGGATATACTCCTTGGTTTGGCCAAGTAGCTATTTTTCCACTGGTTGGAGATATTGGGATGTCGAGCGTTAAACGTAGATGCTAGTTATTGTAACTAGTTCATTGGAGTAACTCGCTGTAAGATTTCATATGGTTCTTTACATATATATAGATATGTCTGTGAAGTTCTTACTACAGCACGAGTGCAAGTTTTCTTCGACTTAAGGTATACAAGTCATCTTGGTCAGCAAGCATCTAAGATGTGGACCCGGGATGATTTAGTATAAGTTGAAATGCCCGAAGGAGACGTATACCCTATGGCCACTCGTTAGGATTATTACTCAAAGTCTTTGGCCAAAGCATCACATGTTAAGAGTGGGAGACTCTTGTATACATGTAAGAGTAATTTGAATCCGCAGAACGAGAAAATATTACTTGGCTAGGTGTGACGTAATCAGCCTACTGGGGACAAAACACATAGACCATGTCCTGAACCAAGTGGGTATAAGACGAGTGAAAGGAACGAGGCACGACTCACTGTAGCTGCTGAAGGGTTTAGAATTAATTCTAAGATCAACTATGATTTTCTGACTAATTGGGGATCATGATGTACTAATAGGTATCACTCATGATCGTTCTATAATTAAGTAGTTAATTATGGACGGCAAAAATAAACCAGAAACCTATTAGGTCACATACACTAACGAGTCTCTAAAAGACGTAAAACAAGTTAAAGAATAAGATTCTTAGATCAAGAGATAAATGTTTGGTTGGACCATACATAAGATAAATATGGAAATATTTGTCCCAATGGAAGCGCGGATAGGTCACATCTCTTATGGAAGAGTTAGACCATATTTGATTTAATCATGAATTAGTCAACCAACTTGGTTTTGTTGTAAACCAAACCAAGGGTTTAATGGGCTAATTTTTTGTTAAGGGATAATGGGTTGAATTTGGGCTTTCTAATCCAACTCATTAATGAGGACTATATATTGATATGGTTGAGAGAAGATTATACACATGAGATCATTAATTGACTTGTAAGGCTTTTGGAAAACTTTAACCTAATTTCTCTTCTCCACTCCCTCTCCTCTCTCTCTTTGTCGCCGCCAACATTCCCCTTGTTGTCGTGACTACCACAAGGGAGAAAACTCTCCCTTATATGCTTCTCTTCCTCTTCCTCTTGATCACTCTTCTTCGCTCATGGCTAGTAACTTCCAAAGGAGATACTTGTACTCAAGGAGTTATTTTGAGGAGCTCGGCGTGTATACGAATAAAGGCGAGATTCAACAACGTCGCTACGATTGATGTCCTTCTCGTTACATGTCATCTGTAAGGTACACCTAACGTAAATTTACTTTCCGAAAAATTTAATTATGCGATCATGTTTGACATGTTGTATCCTTGTCTATGTGTGGTGCGTATGATATAACAATTTAGGAATTATTATTGTTTTCTTTTCCGCTGCACATGTTTACGAAATGTGTTTTAGCACACACTGCATTGGGCATATCCCCACAGTGGTATCAGAGCCTGATCGTGCTTCGACATGATCATAAAATTATTTTACGGTTCGTAAATTGTGTTATAATTAATTTTAGAATTTTTCTAGAATTATTATGATTTTTCTATTTTTGGAAAGTTTCCTAAATTGTCAGGAAATTTCATTTTGGAAAGTTTCTGATATAATTTCTGAAAATTAAATTTAGAAATATTCTGTTAATTTAGAAATTATTATATTTAGAATTTTTTGAAATTTTAAGAAATATTCTATTTTTGGAAAATTTCTTAATTTGTTAGGTAATATCAAATATGGAAATATTCTGAAATTTTAAAAAAAAAAAAAATCCAGATCTGAAATATTCTAAATTAAATTATAGAATTAATCTTTTTTAGAATTTTCAGATTTATTAAAATATTCTATTTTTGGAAAGTTTCCTAAATTATTAGGAAATACCAAATTTGAAAAGATTTTAAAAAATCATAAAAAATTTAAATTTGAGATATTCTAAATTAAATTATAGAATTAATATTTTTTAGAATTTTCGAATTTCTTAAAATATTTTATTTTTTGAAAGGTTCCTAAATTGTGAAGAAATACCAAATTTGAAAAGATTTGAAAAATCACAAAAAATCAAAATTTGAATTATTATGTGATAAATTAAGAAATATTAATTATTTATTTCTTAAATGGTTAGAAAATTAATTTAAAAATTTGTTTCTAAAATAATTAAAGATTCTTGATTGATAGAAAGATTCTAAATGAGATATATTAATTAAATTTAGAAATTAGTTTTCTAATTTGATTAGATAAATCTTGATTTATTAAAATCATATTTGTAATATATTTTTATTTTCAAAATAAAATTATAATATATGTAAATTTATGCCATGAATATACCATATTGTATGTCATGTAGATGCATTAATTATGACATAATTAGTTTTTATCATGTGTGTGATGTAATTAGATCTTACTATATGTATGTGTCATGTTATGTCATGCGGTGATGTGTCATGTCATCATTTATGTCATACATGTGACGTGTCATGTCATCATTTATGTCATGCGTGTAATGTCATGTTGATAGAATTTTGCATGATGTAGATGAGACCTAAATCCATTACTCAATATTAAAACCTACACCTTCCGTTAATGTAGTAAGAACCAGAGTTTAAGTTTTTGTTTAAGTTGTTGGCCAAAGTCAAACTCAACTTGAAATTAAATATGCTCAAACCATGAAGATGCAATCTCATGATTAATAGGTTGGCTTTAAACTTGAAACCTTGATTTGTTATGTCAAAGCCATAATCAATGTGGATAGAGGTGAAGTTGGGCGATGTGCATTTGATGTATACTTGTTAATATGTTAACAACCCGATATTTATGCGAAGATCAATTAGTTGTTACCATAATGTGATAGTTGCATATAAGTGCTATGCAATCGGTAAATATGTTATCTACCGCTATAGCTAAGAATGACTTGTTGGCCAAAATCAAGGTTATTCATATCTATGGTGGATATCAACCCACTTGGAGAAAACCTACCATCTCCCGAATTCAAAATAAAGGTATTTAAATTTGATAAATAAGCGGGCTTTTATGTAAATTATTTACATAAATAAGACCATGTCTCTTATACATTCTCGTTTTTGTATTTTCAGGTTAATCATTTAATTATAACTTCTGTTAATCTACATTCGATTTTGGACTCGAACAAACTGACTGGGGCTGAACTTCTTGGACTGGTTTCAAAATTTGAGAATTGTTCTCAAAGCTGAAAAACTTATGTCCTTGATCAGCCTCTTCCCACCAGTCTTGATGTCGATGCAACTACGGAGCAACTGTTGGCCCTTCAGAAACATAAGGATGATTTTGTACTTGATAGTTGCATCATGCTAGCCGCTATGACTCCTGAATTACATAAACAGCAAGAGCATTTGGATGGTTATAATATTGTCTATCATTTTCGTGAGATATTTGATGACCAAGCTAGATCTGAAAGGTTCGAGGTCTTTAAGCTTATTTTTTGCTCAAAGATACAAGAGGGTTCATCTACAGTACAATACGTATTAAAGATGAACGGCTATATAAAGCGTTTAGCATCACTCAATTTTACGATGGATTATGAGTTAAGTATTGACTTAATTCTACATAGTTTACCAAAAAATCATTCACAATTTGTGATGAACTATCGGATGAACAATTTGGAATCGGCCATCCCCGAGATGATAAATATGCTCAAGACTGTGAAGCCTTCTGTTAAAGGTGAACAGAAAACTATGATGTTAGTAGACTCCTCCAAGAAAGGTTCTAAGAGGAAGCCAAAACATCAGACTAAAAGGAAGAGCAAAAACGCCAAGACAGTAGACCGGCACAAAAGGGCACATGCCATCATTGTGGCAAGATGGGACGCTGGCGAAGAAACTGCAAGATCTATCTTGAGTCCATGAAGAAGAATAAGGCATCTGATGCCCTATCCTCTTTAGGTATTTTCGTTATTGATTGTCATGTTATTTCCTTAAACACTTGGATATTAGATACTGGGAGTGGCTCACATATATATAATGACATACAGGGGCTAAGGAATAGCAGAAGACTCGTCAAGGGAGAAACAAGTCTACGAGTTGGGAATGGAGCAAAGGTTGCTGCAGTCACCATCGGAACATACTTGTTAAAGCTTCCTAGTGGACTTGTCTTAGAACTAGATAATTGTTATTTTGTTCCTGCATTAATAAAGAACATTGTTTCTATTTCTTGCTTAAATAGAAAAGGTTTCATTTAACTTTTAGTAATAATTGTTGTTATATAATCTTAAATGGTGTTCTTTATGGCACTGGAACTTTATGCAATGGTATCTACGCGTTAGATATATCTATTGATGTACTCAATATTGAAAAGAACAATAAACACGCCCGAATAGATAATCAATTAACCTCTCACTCGTGGCATTGTCGCCTTGGCCATATAAGCAAGAAACGCATATCTGAATTACAAAATATTGCAGTTCTAGAATCATTTGAATTAGATACATTTGATACATGTGATTCATATTTAAAAAGCAAGATGACAAAGTTACCTTTTTCTCGAAAGAGTGAACGAGTTAATGAGTTACTTGGGCTCGTACATACCGATTTATGTGGACCACAACTCATGCATTAGGAGATTATAGCTACTTCATTACTTTTATTGATGATCACTCTCGTTATGGGTATATGAATCTAATGAAATACAACTCTGAAACCTTTGAAAAGTTTAGAGAATTCAGAAGTGAAGTAGAGAAACAACTTGGTAAAAGTATTAAAATATTTCGATCCGATCGAGGTAGTGAATATTTAAGCCAAGAGTTTCTAGATTATCTAAGGGGCAATGGTATCTCAATGGACTCCGCCTTATACACCACAATATAATGGTGTATCGGAAAGGTGTAATCGAACCTTGTTAGACATGGTTAGATCAATGATGGATCGTGCAGATCTTCCCAAGACCTTTTGGGGTTATGCACTCATGACAACTATTTACTTGCTAAACAAAGTCCCGACGAAGGTAATCTCAACTACTTCATATAAGGTATGAACTAGTAAGAAACCCCTCATATCTTATTTAAAGATATGAGGATATCCTGCTTACGTGAAGAGGACTATATCAGACAAGTTGGACGCCAAGTCTAATAAGTGTTTATTTATTGGATACCCTAAGGAAACTAAGGGTTACCAACTCTATCACCCCTTGGAACAAAAAGTGTTTGTTTCAAGGCATGCTACCTAGAATTTCTCTTACAGGAAGCAAATGGGAGTATGGTTGAACTTGATGAAGTTCAAGAGACTCTAATAAACAGTAATGAGATGTCTAGTCAAGAACCACAACAGAATATGACACAACCTCCTTGTAGATTAGGTAGGAAACACAATATTCCTGAGAGATATGGATCTCTTGTAAGAGAATCGAATGATGTGTTACTTATTGAGGATGAGGAATCTAAGGATTACAAAGAGGCTTTGAATAGACAGAAAATGATACGTGGCTTACAGCCATGAAGTCGAAAATGGATTCCATGTACGAAAAGTAAGTTTAGAACTTAGTGGACCCACCTGAAGGCATTACACTTATAGAGTGGAAATGGATTTTCAAGAAGAAAACCGACATAGATTATAATATTATTACAAGGGAAGGTTGGTGGCGAAAGGTTATCGTCAAAGGCAAGGCATTGACTATAACGAAACTTTCTCACCTGTGGTCATACTTAAATCCATTCGGATACTCCTGGCCATATCAGCTCATCATGATTATAAGATATGACAGATGGATGTGAAAACAGTTTTCCTTAATGGAAATCTGCTCGAGGATGTGTATATGACACTGCCCGAAGGCTTCACATTTGTCAATAAGAATAAAGTATACAAGCTTCAACGGTCCATTTATGGACTAAAACAAGCATCCAGGAGTTGGAATATCCGTTTTGATGAGGCGATCAAATAGTTTGATTTCTCATAAAATCCAGACGAACCTTATGTGTATCAAAAGGTTAGTGGGAGTGTAGTCGTATTCCTAATATTATATGTTGATACGATGTGCTAGTTCTACAGTCAGTTAAAGTTTGGTTGTTCAATACATTCTCCATGAAAAACATAGGAGAAACAACTTACATCTTCGGGATGAAAATCCATAGAGATAGAATAAAAAGGTTGCTTGGTCTTTCACAGTCTATATATATATAGACAGAGTACTAAAACAGTTAACATGTCTGAATCCAAAAAAATATTTCATACCTATAGCCATGGAATTCAACTTTCGAAGTCTATGTGCTCACGCACAGAAGACGAGAGGATTTGCATGGATAAGAAACCTTATGCGTCCGCAATAGGATCTATCATGTATGCTATGTACAAGACCCGATGTATCATATGCTCTAAGTGTTACGAGCAGATACAATCTGATCCAGGATTGGATCATTGGGTGGCTGTCAAGATGATCCTTAAATACTTAAGAAGAGCTAAGAATATGTTTTTAGTTTATAGAAATGGTGATATGACCATACACAAATATACAGATGCTAGTTTCCAGACGGACAAGGATGACTCCAAGTCCCGGTCTAGATTCATATTCATATTAAATGGAGGCGCGGTTAGTTGGAAAAATTCCAAGCAAGACATTATTGCAGATTCTACCTGAGAGGCGGAATACATTACAACTTCGGAAGTAGCAAAGGAAACGGTTTGGATCAAGAAGTTCGTTACTAAACTTGGAGTGGTTCTATCCATTGTTGAAACATTACCTGTTTACTGCGACAACACTGGAGTCATTGCGCAAGCAAAGGACCCGAGGTCTTATCAGCGATCAAAACATGTGCTTCGCCGTTATCATCTGATCAGGGAGATCGTTAGTAGAAAAGAAATACAACTCGAGAAAATTTCCACTAAAAGGAATCTAGCGGATCCTTTGACAATGGCTCTACCACAAAGCAACTTTGAGAGTCAAGTTTGTGCTTACGGTTTAGGACACCGTGGCGATTAGCTTTAGACCAAGTGGGAGTTTTAGAATTTGAGGGATGTCCTAAGGCCTTACGATTTTTCTGTTTATTTGATAAGTATACATTCATTATTTGAATGTATATTATATGTTTGATTGTCTTAAACTCATTTACTGAATGCCCGTAATATAATTCATAGAATGAGAGAATTTGTGATTGGATCGCAACTAGTGATTATCTCTATATGTGCAATTATGAATATATTGAAATTTCCCTAGTCGTCGAATTAATGCATTCGGACATCAGCAATTCTATAAGACTAGCACAGGTTATACTCCTTGGTTCAGCCAAGCAGTTATTTTCTCACTAGCTGGAGACATTGGGATGTCGAGAGTTAAATGTGGATGCTGATTATGGTAACTAGTTCATTGGAGTGACTCGTTGTAAGACTTCATATGGTTCTCTACATATATATATAGATGTCTGTGAAGTTTATATTGCAGCACGAGTGTAATTTCCTTCGACTTAAGGTATACAAGTTATCTTGGTTATGGAGACTTATACTTTGACATCTTAAGCAAGCATCTCATTGAGGTGTGGACCCGGGATGATTGGGTATAAGTTGAAGTGCCTGAAGATTTTTGGATAGCCCACAGAGGATTCACCGATCCTTGCGAGGAGACGTATACCGTATGGCCACTCGTTAGGATTATTACTCAAAATCTTTAGCCAAAATATCATATGTTAAGAGTGCGAGACTCTTGTACACATATACGAGTAATTTGAACTCACAGAACAAGGAAGTATTACTTGGGCTAGGTGTGACGTAGTCACTGTAGTAGGGACAAGACACATAGACCGTTTCTTGAACCAAGTGGGTATCAAACGAGTAAAAGGAATGAAGCATGACTCACTGTAACTGTTGAAGGGTTTAGAATTAATTCTAAGATCAACTATAATTTTCCGACTAATTGGGGATCATGATGTACTAGTAGGTGTCACTCATGATCGTTCTATAATTAAGTAATTAATTATGGACGGCCAAGATAAACCAGGAACCTATTAGGTCACACTAACAAGTCTCTAAAAGACATAAAATAAGTTAAAGAATAGGATTCTTAGATCAAGAGATAAATATTTGGTTGGACCATACATAAGACAAATATGGATGGAAGAGTTAGACCATATTTGGTTTAATCATGAATTAGTCATGAACCAACTTAGTTTAGTTGTAAACCAAACCAAGGGGTTAATGGGCTAATTTTTGGTTAAGGGATAATGGGTTGGATTTGGGCTTTCTAATCCAACTCATTAATGAGGGTTATATATTGATATGGTTGAGAGAAGATTATATACATGAGATCATTAATTGGCTTGTATGATTTTTGGAAAACCTTAACCCAATTTCTCTTCTCCTCTCCCTCTCCCCTCTCTCTTTACCGCCGCCAACAGGGGGAAGCCTTTCCCCTTGTTGTTGTGACCACCACAAGGAAAAAATCTCTTCCTTGGGTGCTTCTCTTCTTCTTCCTCTTGATCACTCTTCTTCGCTCATGGCTAGTAACTTTCGAAGGAGAGACTTGTACTCAAGGAGTTGTTTTGAGGAGTTCAGCATGGATACAAATAGAGGCGAAGTTCGATAACGTCGCTACGGTTGATGTCCTTCTCGTTACAGGTCATCCGTAAGGTACACCTAGCGTAAATTTACTTTCCGTAAAAATTTAATTATGCGATCATGTTTGGCATGTTGTATCCTTATATGCGTGTGGTGCGTGTGATGTAATAATTTAGGAATTATTATTGTTTTATTTTCCGCTGCGCCCGCATCGGGCATATCCCAACAGTCACTTGGGTGAGGAAAAAGCTCCTGAGCTATTCGAAACCTCCAGATGGTTAGTCATCCCTTCCGCATTCTGTGTTGGTGGTTACACCTCTTCCCCTTATTGCTGTGGATGTTGAGAAGTTGCCTCCTCTGTCCTTTGAGGACTAACATTAGGGTCCGAGAGAGTTTCAACTGCAACAGGGATCGGGATGGCTGCCTCCGCAATTGCTAAGTGATTTATATCTGCAGCATCCTGCTCGCCTTCATTCCTACACACCACCTGCTTGCCTCCATGCCTTCCTTGTTCGCCTTCTATACCTTAATCTCCTACGACCCCTCGCAGATTGAGATCGTTGCCTTCCGAACTGATTTTGATTTGGATCCACTGTTGCACCCCCTAGGCTAATCAGTGGTGTGGCCAGCCCGTATATCCCCCTTATAGGGGGCTTCCTTTCGATAACCAATCATTCCGCAAACTTCACAAAAAATCGACATAGCCTTATACATGATTTCTAAGTCACTCTGAACACCCGTAGGTAGGGTGACGGGAACACTTGTGACATGTGTACCAATTACTGAGACTTCTATCAAGATCCACGCAAAAGTCAATTTTTCTCGTGTCCTTGTTAATCTCCGAGCCCATCAAACTCAAAACTTTTAGTGACCAACAATCTTCGTTATAAAGAAAATAGCTTGGCATGTGTTTCAAAAACAAAGAGATTCTGCAAGCGAAGTATAGTCCTCCAAGTAAGACTTTCTCCCAATCTTGCGACGTGTCAAGTCTGTAAACTATCCAACCACTCTTATACATAAAGAATTTGTAAGGAACCTTCCATATACGAGCAATTGCCTCCACACCATCACGCCTTGGATGCTACCCATTAAACAGTAACCAATCGAGTCCTCCACAGTTTCGATGTCATCATATCTGAACTCCAACCTCTTCCCTATGGTCGTATGTTGCTATAAGTGTGTAGTCATTGTCGTCTTACAATTGTCCTTGAAGAGTCTAGCCCATGACTTTCCCTGATCTCGAATCACAACCTCAAGGTTATCTTCTGGAGGCATTTTTTCACCTACAGTACTCTCCGGCAGCCCTTGTCCAACGGCCCCTGCACCCTGGTCTTCAGCAGTTTTCTCAGGCCCATCAAATTCCACCAAGTCATCCACCTCAACACCTATATCCACATCAGCAGCAGCAACAACATCATCCCCTTTATTCAAATATACCAAGTCCTTTCCAATTTGATGTACGTTCATCACCACCTGATCAGCCAACGATTGCATTGCAAGCACAAGATCTTTAACTTCACCAGCAGCATACGTTTTTGATTGGCTCATGGGGGTATTTTTGTCTCCTTTCTTCTTCTTTGCCATTGGTGGAAAAAAATCACAGTAGATTGTCAAACCAACTAGAAGATGTGGCCAATTAATGTTGATTGCTCCGAGAATGACCCCAAAACCATCCTTTCCTGCCATCTTGGCCAGAAGTGTCATCGGAATTGGGAGTTCGCCAGAAAGAAGACCACCATTGAGATCATTGAAATCAGAAAAACCTTGGCTATCTTGTGTCCCTTCGAACTTGATGAATAGGAGAGGAAGACTAGAGAGAAAACCAGAAAGAAGAAACTCGAAAGAAACCACTTAGAGGGGAAAGGAAGAGGAGTGAGTTTACCGTTGAGGAACCAATTGTATGTCCTCACGAGAAAACTCCCTGACTTCGAACTCATTGTACTTATTCCGACCACCCAACATCATCACCTTTGTTTTTTTCGCCCCAAGCCACTTCCTTTGTTTCCACTGCGACTAGTTGATCTTCCAAGTATATAATTAGTATTGCTACTCACCAAAGCACCACTAATAGGAACATGTGCACTACTTTCTGTACGGAGAACACGACTAAATACATCTTGTAAAGAGGAGATCTCATAACAAGAGAAAACTTATGCAGACTCAAATTCAAAGCCAACGAGAAAGTTCAAGATAGTCATATACTCTCATTTGCGTTGTTGTACCTTCATATTAGGGCTAAAGGGCAGCAATATATATTAAGCTCCTCATATGTCTCCTTGAATGCCATGAACGATAAAATGCTTTGCAAATCTCATACATACGGGGGAGATTCCCTTTTCCAGAGTATAAAAATTTCAAGTAATCTATTAGTTCTTTGACAAATTCACAGTGATTGATTAAACCAATTTCCTCACTATCAATATAATTCTAAATCTGAAGGAATAAATGAGCATCCTCTCTAAGTCATGTCTGCTTAGAATCATCTTGAGGAGGGTCATCAATCCAATGACCATCTTTATCAATACTTCATAGATAAAGATGAACAGTCTTACTCCAATCCAAATAGTTCGAACTATTTAGCTTATAATTTATGATCTTAAGACATCACAAGCATTACCTCCATCACAATAAAAGGTTTATTTTCTGTCATAAGATTTTATCTCAAAGAAAGTCAAATAAAAGAAGAATATGAGACGGTGGATAAGGCTGATGTGGTCACTACTTGGCTTCGTGGAAGGAGAGTCGACACCCAGTGCAGCGATGGAACAACACAAGTGTAGTCACGTGCGTTGTGGATGCTTCCAGCTGCCTGCGAGAGAGATCGAGGAAGAGCTGACAAAACAGAGCCAAAGAGAGCGCATGATTAGCAGATAAACCCGAGATGGAGCTCGGATTCACTAGCAGAGGAGGTCGAACTAGGAGCGAGGAAAAGGAAGAACAGAGGAGGGAAGGAGAAGACTTTCTTCTCCTCTGCTCCTACGAGTAAGACAGCAGGTTGCGTTGAATTTCTAATGGACAGCGGCGACGGAGGGCACTTCAGCAATTTTGAAGACTGGCGGTTCAAGTTTTGGTCGTTATGATGGTTTCGGCAGCAGCTGGTTCAAGAGGCTTCACTAATTCAGAATCTGCTCGATCTAGCAGATTTGAAGGATGAAGGTGACAGTGGAGTGCCTGGAAGATGCAACGACAGTGAGGATAAGAAACAATTTCACGTCGTCTTCTTCAACGGCATATCACAGCAGGCGAGACAATGAAGAACAACAGCGATGGAACCCTGGGCCATCGACACGACGAAGGCAGCAATGGGCTGGCGCACGTGCGCAATGGAGACGACGTCGAGCCAAACTTAGGGTGTGCACTAGGAGGAGCAAGGAGAGGAGAACAACAACAAAAGACTTCTCTATTTCCTTTCTGCCGCATTAGGGCTGGAGGCTGCGATGTGAAGTAGCAGAGCCACAAGCTCGTCGGGAAAGCGAGGGGGTTTGCGTGATGCGTTAACGAAGAAGAAAGAGCGGCGAGATAAGCGCAGGGTCGGCTTTGTTATAGGGAAGCAAAGTTAGATAGTTCCAAGTGACCAAAGGGAGTTCAAGCGGTTGGTGATAACTCTCGATGAGTGAAATTGAAGAATACAAGCGACCATAGCCAGGTCGGGAAGACTGCAGAGTACGGGCAACCAAGGCTACTTTCAAGGCATCGGTAGAAGACATTATCTAATGATCTGGGTGAGTCGGGTCAAGATCAGGGTTGACCCTTCTCTCGGTGATCAGATAGCCTCTTGTCAATCGAAGAACGCGGACGACATTATCTACTGGATAGTCGTTGCAGCCACGTCAACACCCTCTAGGCGACCGAGGACGAGAGCATGCCACCTTATTAACAAAAGAGGGATATATAAAAGGTCTCGAGGCAGAGCTCTAAAATTACTCAATTACTCATCTCTTTCATTCTTGTGTTTTTTGTGTTGCGACATGCTGCAACCTCACACTTCGATTCTGATTGACAACTCCTAGCATAACTTTTCATTATTTCTTGTGTTGTCATATCTATTTTATTTGAGTTTAATATTTAGATTCTTTTTCTATAAGGTTTCTCCACCTTTCTAAAAACTATAAGGAAAGGAGAAATTAGGAAATAAAAATCACTTTATTTTAATTGTCTTGCATGTCGATTTATGCTCTAATTGATAAACCATTTTTGCATGTTTATATTATTTTTTCTTACTTGATCGAATCTACACTAGTTAAATTATTTCCACTATGTTTAGTTGATTTTTTGTAATGTCGAGTTCGATCCTACAATAACTAGTCTATGTTATTTTCAATCAATTACTACATGAAGAAAAACATTTTTCACATAACTACACATAAAGAATAATAAACAAGTGAAGTAATGAGTGCTAGATGATAGTAATTTTAATTGCATCTTGAAAATTTCTAATTTAATATTTTTTAATGATTTCACAACTTAAAATCTTAAGACCACACTAAGCAATAAAAAAAAAGGGCAGTCCGATGCACGAAGCTCCCGCCATGCGGAGTCCCGAAGAAGGATCCATTGTATGCAGTCTTACCCTGCTTTGCTTTTTGCAAGAGGTTGTTTCCAGGATTCGAACCTATGACCTTTTGGTCACATGACAACAACTTTACCGTTGCGCCAAGGCTCCCCTTCAAGACCACACTAAGTAACATGGTTTAAAATTTCAAATCATATCAGAGTTTCGATTAATGATAGGAACAATAAAATTTGAAATTTTGAAATTGTATCGTGCCGATATGGTTTCAATATTTTTTTTAAAAAAAATACATATTAATTAAAAAATATTATTTTAATATTTGATTACTATAAATATTTACTATTAGATTAAACTAATATTTTATAAATAGAATTGAGTAAAAGTTAATTTAGGTCTAGATATAATATTAGGATCGAATAGGTTTAAATTAAATTGAATTTATTTTTTTCATATATTTAAGGAGGAATGGAATAAAAAAAATAAAATAAAAAATATTTTTTTTTAAGGATGAAAAGAATAAAAAATTTAAAATATGGGGATAAAAAAGAAAGAATAAAATTAACCATTAAAAAGAAGAAAAAAATAATAGTAAAAAAATATAAACAAAAAATTTTAAATTGAAAAAAAACTCAACAGCCTTAGGTGGGCACTGCGGTCTCACACAAAACCTCGAGTCTCGCACGAGGCCTCGGCGAGACCACCAAGCTCGCGAGGTTGTGCCGTTGTATGTGTCGTGTCACTCAACGAGAGGAACAATAAATTTTACTTGTACCATCCATTATGGGATGAGATTTTAAACCATGATAAGCAAAGAAACAAAATTAGATACTGGCCTCACATTAAATGCACCATTCCATGTCATCAGGGAATGCAAAGGTAGGTCTGACAAGGCATGTTAAATAGTTGGATAGTACAGGTGAGCCATTTCTTTCACAAATCTTAGTTTCAAAGCCATGGGAATTATGATTGAGTAGCATAAAAATTCACTTTGGAGATTCAACACTTTATACCTCTTTAATCAGAATATTAAAAAGTCCACAAGCAGAGGTATAAACGATGTGGACTATAAGGAATGAAGACATTTTATTTTAGGCGCCCATGTTTGGCTTCATCGACACACACATGGCTTACTTATCTATATCTTTTAACATGTCGGATTAGGCCAGCACAACATTCATTCTATTTTAAGCTCCAACATAGGTTGCAATTGTTAGGATCTTGAGCGCAAAATAACATAAGCACAGCGAAATATTATCAAGATCCTTTCCAGAAGATATATACGAAGGAAACCGTATACTAGTTGAATTGAGAGTTCTACCTTTGTTGCGTAAACACGAACTCCCGACAGAATCTCAACGCGATCAAGTGTTCACGCCTCTATGGTATCCACACGAACACATTTTCCCGTTCGTCTCAAGAACTCACAACTTGGAGAAGAAACAACCTCGGTTGTGCTAGCAACCACTCAGCCAAGAAGAAGTGGAGGAAGAAGATGATGATAAGTCTCATATCTAACATACAATGCCAAAAAATCCTTTTATATTCATCCAATGAATAGCAAAGGGTTTTGCCCTTTGATCTTCCTCTTATTAATGCATGATTAATCCAAATTAATCATCATTGTCTTTTTATCTTCCTTCTTCAATAAGTGGATTCAATTGAGTCTAACTCAAATTAAACTCAATTCAACCCAATGAGTCTAACTCAATGAGTAACCCAATAATCTTAAGGCCCATAATAATTTAGTCAAACTAAATTAAACTTATCTCCAAATCAATATGTTCTTTGTATGTGACCCAATAGGCCTAACGTTGGCAATATATCTAAAATCATTTTAGATACATAAACAATGAGTGACATCTAGCAATGCATCATTGCTACCCAAGTGACGAGAATGTCAAGAACTGACCTAACCTTTATGTGTCTATTATCTTGTATGACTTGGTTCTATCCTTGATATTTAGATTAATCAATGAGAGATAGGTCGTGTCATCCTCTTATCAATCTTTATGTTTCTTGATCCCTAAGTAGAAACACTCAATCAAATAAGTTCAATATCTCATATTAACTAATTTAAGCATGGTCATGTATTTTTGTGTTCTACTTAATCAACGGATCCACAGGTATCACTTCCATCATATGGAAGGGATAGATCTTATCTACATCACTCACATCCCTCCGTATAACTTATTGCATACCAAGTGATAGGATTATAGTTCATCTTGTTACAGGTGATGTTTGCCGATACCAAAGTACACAACTCCTTATGCAGGGTCTAAGGACTATTCATAACAATAATAGTCACTGTGAGAATATTTATGACACTTATATAACTATCCATGAAACATCTCATGGAGGGTCAATTCAGTACAGATTCTCTAATATATACCCATATGTCAACTTGATATCTCATATCAATGACTTGTGAGATTAAGTCATCAATTGACTTACATGCTAGTCTGAACACATTAATATTGTATTAATGCTTGATTAGGAATAGTTAAGAGTAGCATCTATATATATATCTACAAGCTCTCACTATTAATTCAATCAATTGGTATGTTGTAAACTAGAATCTACTACCTAGGACATTATTATATTTATTCATCTAGCACAAATCTGAAGTATATATAATAATCATTACCTTTTATTAATGAAATATGATACAATATGTCCTAAGTCAATCAACTCTCTTAGGGCTTACACTAACAGCAATCTCACGTCGAGTCTCAATAGTTATCCATAGATGATCTAACCCATCCCCTCTAGAAGCCTACAATAGTTTCTAGAGACACTGTTTTAAATTTTAACTTGAACTACAGATTCATATAGCAGGAAAAACAATTTTGGTTCACACCTTGATTCTTTTCTTTTCCAAAAAATAGAAGGAAAAAAAATTGCCCATATAAATGAATGGCAATTATGTAGTTACATTACATGTCTGGAATAGAAATTCTCCCGTGAACATATTATCTGATGTCACTGTTCTTAAACTATATATAAGATGAAGAATAGGAAGATAACCTTTTTCCTCTCTTGACGGATATTTTTTCGCTTGCTTTGCTTCATATCCATCAAAAACTCCTCAAAACTATCAAACAAAAAGCATGTGAGAGAATGAAAATTAACATAAGCATTGGCAAATGGCAAAGTCTACCTCTCAACAAGACTACAAGTGGCTCTTAAAACGATAAATTAAAAACTTAATACATATTGACATAGCATTAAGTCAAGGATGGGAGGAAAGTAGGATACTACAAATACAATTCTTGTCAAGTACAAAGAGAAAGACCTGATAAAGACTAAGTTATTGTTGCTTTACTCACTTGATATAGTTGCGATTTTTCCAGTGATATTGCATCCCTATTCTCTGCAAGAATCCATTTTGCTTGAACTTGTCCCATTCAAATTCCAAGGGAAAAGTGACATGCAATGATGAGACTTGCAACTGTTGATAGGAAGTTTGTGACAAAAGAAAGCATGAGAAGTTGAATTTTGTGCTTGTTGCACAACAAAATATATAGGAAAATGATCATACATGATAGAAGAATGAAGAAAACAAGCATATGCTTAAATACTCTCCTTAATAAAAAAACTCACACTTAAAAATTCGACCATCTTATAATCACATTTGTTCTTAATAGTCATTAATTATAAATAAACAGCATGTTTTGATGAAACAGAAAGAAATTCATGTGGCTATTCATAATATTTTTCTAATCGCACGCCAAAAGAAGGATCAGAAAACCACACAAACATTCATCTTCTAAACTATCCAAGTAGTTACAACCCAACACTATGGAATACCTTGGAAGTCAGTTCCTTCAGAGCCATGACTAACATATCAAACACCTGATCTCTATACCAAGTTTTACGAACTAATATTCTGTGGCCTGTCACTGGAGTAAAAGGAACACATGATTGAAGTTTGGGATAGTATCGAGAGCCATATCTGTAGTAAGCATCAGCCCAAGAATGATCAAAGACGTACTCTCCATAAGAGTGACTACAAATCAAATAGTAACAGCTCAGTCATCATAAAGGGTGCACAGCTGAGATATTATGTAAACCTCATATTGGTGAAAAAACAAAAGAAGCACTGAAAGCCTGGAGATGATAAACCTTTTAAGATAAAGTGGAACAACACCATTAATGTTTTTATATTTATCTTGAGCAACAATATGCTGAGGCAGCCATCCTGTTTCCTGAAATGGTTACAAATAAATTATCAAAACAATAGCACGCCTTTTATCAATGCACACAATCTCAAATTCTGAAGCCAAAGTTTCAACAGAAATAAATCCAATATGATTCTGGAAGGTCGATCACTTTCTAAATAGTATATGGTATATAGAACATATTTATATGCACTACCTGTAAAAAACTTGCACCAGTATCACAATTCCATGTCATAACATGAGATAATAATTTGAGGAATACAGAAAAGTACAGAAAGCATGAGGTCCAATTCACCAACTGATGCATGTAGCTCACGAAAAAGAAGTGGCATTCCAACTTTACACATATGGATAAGATTTCACTCTAACTAGCACAAGTTTTCTAATTTCATAAAATTATTTAGTAAATTTTTTTAGATACTTAGAATTTTATATAAATTTAGTTATAAGTTTAATTTACAAGATGATAAAGTAATTAAATATGATTCCAATATAACAATCCTAAAACTAAATTATTCAAACAATTTAAAACTAATTATAATTAAAATAATAGTTTGATTAAATATTTAATTTACTAATTTAAAACCAATATTATTAAATATAAATTAATTAATATTTGTGATGGCACATATATGGGATGTCTCTAGAGTCATCAACGGTAAGTATGCAAAGGATGGGCACGATTATACATGGTGCCTTTCACGCATGTGTACAAAACATCACCCATTGACAACGAGAGAAAATGACCCTCTAATAACAATCACGTCATCAAAGCCTTAAGAGGTTGGACCAAGCCTTGTCGTCGTTGTTAATATTGTCGTCTTTGTTGATATTGAATGTGTCTTAAAAGTGCATGCCCACAACACTATTTGTGCATGTGATGCTTGCCTTGGAGTCATAAGGGGGAGAATATCAAGGTTCAAAATCTCGAGCCGTGCCAAAGATCCAGTCATTCATCGAAACTAAATTGTTTTGGTTTCCAATACATGGTGTTGATGATGAATTAGAGGTTGAAGGAGGATGGAGATGAAGTGAAAAAAGGAGACATTATCTACTTTGAATTGTATTGAGCTTTGGTAATTTATCAGAATAATATGTTTTGATCGTTTCACCCAACAAGATATAAGATTTCAAACCATGAGTGTGACTCATCATTTAGCATTTTAATTTATCTCTTAGTTAGCAAAATGTATTTTTCTTATTACTTATATGGACAGCATTATCATCTATAATGGTAATTCCATTGGGATCACAAGATCGAAGAAACAACTCCATTGACATTTTAATCTCAAGTACCTTTTCAATATAGAGGTTGTTCAAAAAGCAAGATATTGATAACTCTCAAGAAATGTATGCACCTAATGCGATTAAAGTGGATGATCTGCTAGGGAGAAAACTAGTTGACACTCCTATAGATTATAATGTCAAATTAGTACCAAAACATTTTGGAAAGAGAGAACACCGATAAGAAAATGGAACAACCTTACATTTATGAGATCCGTCATTTCGCTCATAGTTAGTGTCATCAATGAATTTCTACAAAATTCATGTATCTCTAAAAAGCAGTAATGAGAATTATATGGTTTTCTCAAAAGTTCTTTAAGAAAATGTATCTTATTTCATGTCAAGGTCTTCTTCAAATTGTTGAGTACACAAAGTAGATTGGGCAAGTTCTCCCACACATAGACGATCCACTTTAGGCTATTGTATTCTTTTAAAAGATAATTTAAACTCCTAAAGGAACTAGAAGCAAATGGTTGTAGCTCAGTCAAATGTAAAGATGGTATAGGGTTATGGCCCTAGCAACATATAGATTTATCAAGATTAAATAATTGATAATTGAATGAGAAATTGCTCACATAAAACCATTGAAGCTCTATTGCAACAACTAAGTTGCGCAATATAGACTTTTATGAGAGAGCAAAATATTTAGATTAAATGTAATTTTCTTAGTAAAGAGTTCAGGCGGAGTAACTGAAGCATTTCCAATAAAGATAGGGTTACATCAAGGATCAGCCCTAAGTCCCTATCTTTTTACACTAATTATGGACGAACTCACTACGCACATTCAAGATACAGTACCGTGGTGCATGTTGTTTGCAGATGATATTATTTTGGTAGATGAGATACGTGAAGGAGTAAATGCTAAGCTAGAATCTTGGAGGGAAACACTAGAAGGGAAAGGTTTTAAGCTTAGTAGATTAAAGACAGAATATATGGAATTTAAGTTTAGCAATATTAGAAGTAATGAAACAATTGTTAAGATAGGAGAGGACGAGTTGCCCGGAACCGAGAGATTTAAATATTTAGGATCATTTTTACAAAATGATGGAGAGATTGAGAGAGACGTCTTACATAGAATACAAGCAGGATGGGTGAAATGGAGGGGAGCGGCAGGTGTTTTATGTGACCGTAAAGTACCTCTTAAACTTAAAGGTAAGTTCTATAAAACCGCTGTTAGACCTGCTATGTTATATGGAGCTGAATGCTGGGCTATGACTCGAGCACATGAGCATAAGATGAGAGTTGCAGAGATGAGGATGTTAAGGTGGATGTGTGGACATACGAAGATGGACAAAATAAGGAATGAGAGCATTAGAGAGAAAATCGGAGTTGCATCTATTGAGGACAAACTCCGAGAGACACGTTTAAGATGGTACGGACATGTACTTAGACGACCAATAAATGCCCCAATTAGGCGATATGAAACTATGATAAACATGCATATCAAACGAGGAAGAGGAAGACCAAAAAAGACTTGGTTAGCAACAATAAAACAAGATAAAATTTATTTAAATATAGATGATGATATAATAGGAGATAGAGCTCAATGGCGTAAAAGGATTCATACAGCCAACCCCACCTAGTGGGAAAAGGCTTGGTTGTTGTTGTTGTTGTTGTAAATGTAATTTTCTTAGTAGATTGAAAAAGTACAATCTCCTAAGATTGTCACCTTATTTGTTAGCTTTAATAATTAGCTAGCAGGCTTGCTACCTAAATTCTTAAGTAGAGATAGCAATTTATCCTACCTTGACCAAGAAAATTTGACCCGAATGAGACTGCCCCAACTTGATTATAGTAAGGTTGCCCAATCCCATAACATAAGCAAGGAGAGAATGTGAACTAACAAAGTAACACATATGCAAAGCGTTTCCGGTGTGGGCAATGATAGAATTTTTGTGCCCTAACTTGCCTTGCCTTTCTTAGCCCACTTAAATTACTTTATGATATATATTTAATAGATTATATTATCTATTTTTTTTAGATTTTGTTGCCAGCCAACTGAACTTGACCAACATGAGATGAGAAACAGGGCAAGGCAGGGAGAACAATTTTTCTTCCCTGTCTCATCCTACTTCTTATACAATGTTTGGATAAGAATTGAAAAACTTGCGCCGCTAGCTCATTCTCATCCCTATCTTTAAAGATCCTAAAATTGCATATTCATGTAACAAGCTTGGTTTTCATAATAAAAAGTTAAACCAATTCGACTTTACTATGAACCTAAATACAATTATATTAATATCGAGGACCCACTTTATTATATTTAACTATTATGAACCTAAATATAATTACATTAATATCAAAGACCTACTTTATAATATTTACATTGATTAATAATATACTACTAGGGACATAACCTAATTTATCCTTTAATAAAATTAATACAGTAACTAGTGTTAAAGCTATTAGAACAATAACATGGCTATTCTATAATTATAGGTTTGTGTTCCTATATTTCTACATTAAAGAAGTCATGGAAATAACCAAAGAATAAATATATATAATGAAGCAACCAACAACTAGGAACCCAAATAAAACTATCAAAATGCAAAAATAAAAAATGATTGCAATAAATAGTATAGGATGGCACCTATTATAATTTCATTAATGATATTATTTCCTTTCCCACTTCCACAAAATATACTTATTAATCAACAAATATCTCAATCACATGAGAAATTGCCTATTTTTTAGTTAGACATGGACCTCCAAGTTTAGTATATATAGCATGAACATTAATAGAGAGAGGATTGGTAAGATTAGTAACAATCTGATTGTTAAAGTACAAGTTAAACATCACATCTTTGATGCCAACCTTTACAGCAGAACGTGACTCCTCCAAGCTTGAGAGAAAAGCATGACTGATGAAAGGATTAAACTTTTCAGGTCCAGTTGCATCAATTGCACATGCATCCCATTGCTCAGCAGGGATATCTGAAATTGATGAAACAACTGACAGAAATACCTCCCCAGGATTCAAACCGTCCAGTTGGTCATCCTATTTTTTAAATAACTATTGAAAAATATCAGGAACAGCACCGTAATATAAAGTCAAACAATTAACACTACACTCTGACAGGAAGGAGAACAAGAAAAAGTACCTCTGATGATGATTTTAGCAACTCAAATGTCCCCAAGGAAGGATTCAATTCACGTGGCTCATTACTCTTTCTAGGCCCCCAAAATAGCGCAAGAACTTTACATGTGGACCCTGCAAGTTGAGACTTCGATGTGTATCTTAGATTCTCCTGGAACAAGAATTAGTGAAGCACCGGTCAAAGATCAATTAAAACTGTAAGGGAATAAATTAACGCAAGTTATGAAAAAAAAGGAAAGACGCCGCTTATCTCACTATAAATTGGAGGCTTAAAAGCAAAGATTTCACTAGCTCAACAAAAACAAAAAAAAATTACTTTCCAATTTCTAACTTGGCTGAAGTTTCAACGGCCAATTGAGCTGTCCGAGTGCAAATTTAATCAACATCTCGGGAAGGTTCTCTAATTTAGGGCACTAAAAGTTTTGGCTTTCACACCGACACAAAATGAGGAACAAAGCAGGAGGAAATAAATGAAAACCATTTGATGGCCTTCCGAACTCGAAGGCTCACCAGACGATGCTGCGACAGTCCGACTCCGAGGAAAGAAGAAGGGCGAAGCGAAGCGGCACAAGATGAGGCCGCCGCCATGACCGGAGTTCGAATAGACTGCAGGAGCGGAGGACCGACGGGAAACTAATTTTAAAATGATATAATACCGATAATGTAATGCCACGTGGCATTTTCAGGATTACCAATTTACCAGGTTGTAGGCAAAATATCGAGAATATGCTGTCTACTGCAGTGTGCTGTGACATAGTTATCTTCGTATTGTTTCTAATTATTATTTTCTAAAGAACTCACTTGTATTTTGAAAATTTTCAAATGATGCGCTATGATTTTATATTTTTCAAAAGGCATATTTTTTTCCCAAAATCTTTTTTTAATTTAAAAAAATTTAAAACAAACTGTGATCCACGGGCAAAAGCGGCTGGCTAGGCAGCCATGCGGCCAAGTCCTTTGTGGTCTGCTCGCCAAGGCAGGCAAGGTCGTCGCAACCGTGTCACAAATGATCGTTTGGTGGTTAGGGCGAGCGGTCTTTGCCATACAACTAAGTCGTTAAGAAGTCAAGTCGTCGTAGCCTCGCAGCCAGGCCGAGCGATTGCGACCACGCAGCCAGGCCGTTAAGTGGTCTCACCGTCGCACAGCTAAGCCATTAAGCACAAGGAAAAAAAATTACAAGGAACAAACCTTGTAATCAAGGTCTCACGTTCAGACATCTAAGCCACCTTGATGACATATTGATCGAGCGTCTGTCACATATTCAAATTAAAATTAATAATTTATAATCAATTAAAATCCTTTATCTATAAGACAATATAATAGAGGATCCTGATCAACTCTTAAGGAATATAAAATATTTATTTTTAGATAAAATCACAGGAGCGATTTATTTTGAGAGTTATTTTCTAAATCTAATATAATAAAAAAAATCTTATCTAACCATTAATGATGAATCCATAATATTGTGTCACTCTATACTATGGATAACACTATCAACATGTATAAGTGGAATTAACTAATAATTATATCTAACTATCGAAGATGAACTTGTACTACATTGTCACCTTACGATGCAAGCATCACCGTCAATAGACAAAATACTTAAACAAGTAAAATTGCAATAATTAAGCAAATGTAATGGAAATAAACCAACATGAATAATAAATAAATCCTAATTAACTAATCCAATTCCTTGATCAAACACGAGAAGTATTATGTGTTGATATAATTTGCACTAATGATCAAACTTAAGTTTTGATGAATAACAAATGAATTAAGTTAAGTGTCTTTATGATCCAAGTATTTTACCAAGCGTGCAGGAATTGATAGGTCTGAAGGACTTGACATCAGGCTGAAATATAGCTAGGTCCACGGGACCAGATAGTTGGTATGAAGTCAAGATAGGTTAACTTGCCGACCTGATATTTGGTAGAAAGTCTTGTTGAGTCTGCAGGACTTGACAGTCGGCAGAAGTCTAGTTAGATCTATAGACTTGACAATGACATGAAGACCTGATGGGTCAAGAGGCTAGTCAACCGACTGCAAGTTGATAAGTAAAGGTAAGTCACTGGAGGAGAGTGACTCGATGAGGACACGTCCCGACTGAGGGACAGTAGGCGTTGGTCCAGTTTAGGTTCATTTGATCCTTAAATTGAGACCTTGACTAGATCTTGGTCTTAGAGAGACAGGGTCTAATTACTACTCAGTATTATTATGCTAACACATGTTTTGCAGGTTATTATTGTTATGATGTATACTAAAAGCCTAGCTTTTGTATGAACATTTATTTTGAAATGAGAATCACATTGGTCAAGTATCTGCATTTAGTAAAATGCAGTTGTCCATTTAATTTATATTGTAGATAACATGGTGTGTGGTGTCACACAGAAGATCATGTTATCAATTCCTTATAAATTATAAATAGTAGCTCACAACCAAGATGGATTGGGACAAACAATTGGAATGGTTGTAGTTAATTTGGTACTAGTTTACTTGACTATAAAATTATACTAGTACACTATGTGTGTATTGAATAGGATCATTTGAGGTTGTTCCTTTTATACTGACTGCATAAAAGAGCATAACCTCTGTTATTATGGATGTGCGTACTCTTAATCCCGATATAATAACAAGCACATATACTTAGTATTTATTTCTTTAAGTTATCAATGAGTGAGATTTATTTCATTAAATCAATAGATCTAATAAGTTGGGAAATAATATTATTTATATGGTGGGTTGTTGATTATAGAAGGAAACTGTGTCCTAGTTATCTAGGTTGATGATGCCCCCTTGAGGAACTCATAAGGATTGTCATGTAAACCCTGCAGGTGGACTTAGTCCGATATGACAATAAAGTTGAGTGGTACTACTCTTGGAGTTAGATGTTAATTAAGTGAGTTGTCACCAACTCATTTAATTAATGAACATTCACACTCATGATAAGAAGGAGCACATAATGTAATATGAGATTGGTGTGGTAGTTCAATAATAACTCTTTAGTGGTATGAGTTATTATTGATGAGCTTAGCTGGGTGTTCAGGTCGAACACAAGAAGCTCAAGCTCATCGGGAGGAGCCTCTATAAAGTCTCACGTTCACCCGTTTTGATTTTGCTTCTTACCCAAATGAGGGGCCAGCCACATCCTTGCTTGGTGCCCAAGTAAGGGGTCGGCCAAGCCTTGCTTAGTGTCCAAGCAAGGGGTCGACCATACCACATAGGAGAAGAAAAAGAGGAAGTTTTTTATTAAAATAAAATTTTGTTAAAATCTTTCCTTTTATAGCTGTTTACAATGAATTAAAAGAGAGATTTTAATTTTGTTAAAATCTTTTCTCTTTTGTAGTTATCTACAATGGTTAAAAGAGAGATTTTAAGTTTGTTAAAATCTTTCCTTTTTTGTAGTTATCTACAATGGTTAAAAGAAATATTTTAATTTTATTAAAATCTTTCCTTTTTGTAACCAACCATTATAGGAATAAAAGGAAGATTTTGTTTAAAACAAAATTTTGTTATAATCTTTCCTTTTATAGCTATTCACAATGGTTTAAAAGAAAGATTTTAATTTTGTGAAAATCTTTCCTTTTTTGTAACCATCTACAATAGCAAATAAAAAGAAAATTTTATTAAAACTTTTCTTATTAGCCGCTAGCAAAGAATATAAAAGAGGAAGAGGGGGTGCTCTCTAATAAGATAACCTTAAGCTCTCTCTCTTTATTCTTTAGGTGGTCGGCCCTCTTCTTCTCCCTTTCTCTCTTGAGGCTGGCGACATCTATT
This sequence comes from Zingiber officinale, assembly GCF_018446385.1. Lineage (NCBI taxonomy): Eukaryota > Viridiplantae > Streptophyta > Magnoliopsida > Zingiberales > Zingiberaceae > Zingiber > Zingiber officinale. Next base: position 59,061,808 of record NC_055992.1, on the reverse strand, counting down.
CCTCTTCTTCCTCCCTTTCTTCCCTCTAGGGCCGGCACCCCATCTCCTCTTAGTGGTCGGAGTTTAGAAAAGAAGAAGAAGAGGAGAAGGAGCACATAGGTGGCTGGTTGCTTGGTGGAGAAGAAGAAGTAGAAGGAGGTCTCTTCAGTTTGTATTCTCTTAGTGGCCAAAGCTTGGAAACAAAGAAAGGTTCAGGTGGATTTTATCTTGGTATATCGTCGTCCACACGACGTCCAAGAAGAGGAGAGGAATACAGTAGAAGATCAAGATGTCTTTAAGTTACAAAGAAAGGTATAACTAATTATTTGTTTCCGCTGCATAATTAGTTTGTGTTATTTGTATGGATCCTGAAATATCAACACAAGAGTCTAGCGATTTTGTGTTTTCATTTTTATACTTTGATTTTGTGTTTCGATCTTGTGCTTTGATTGAGGTCTCTGTAGTTAAACCTAAGATTACTGTAAGAAGTTTAAATATCCAATTTCTTTGAAAGGCTTTGTCTAAGAAGCGGTGGATGATCTCATAACTAAGAAGGCCTAGTGCCTCGCCAACGACCTGGAAGTCAATCCTTAAAATAGATATTTAATCAACTTCTGTAATATGGTTTAACTTCTGAAGAACACAAGAGTTGAACTTGGAGTAAAAATGTTAAGTTTCATTTCCAATCCAAGTTTAACTTTGAAGAACGAACTTGGAGTAAAAATGTTAAGTTTTGTTTCCAATCCAAGTTTAACTTCTGAAGAGCACATGGGTTGCTAGGAAAAGTTCTATGTTTGTACAAATTTTTGTACAGGGAAAACAGAATAGTATTCCAAGTAGAACCCAACAATTATTTGGTTTATTAGACTAACATGCTTTGCAGGGCAAGAAGAGCACAAAAAACCTCAGGTGAACAGTACCCAAGGTGGAAGGCGCTTTCCATAGGATAAAGTTCATATTTCATCAAATTAAGGATCGGGCTATTTGGGATAAGACTTGCCACATTGGAGGCACCTTCAAGACCTTTGAAGGTGCCTTCCATGCTCAATAAAGGGAGTGCTCGCCCAAGCCATGACACAACTCACTCATACGAACATCTGTGCTTCTGATCGGACTTCTGAACGCTCTGGCTTCCTGCAACAACAACTACTACGACTTTCATATTCAAGTGCTGCTCTGCAAAGGCTCTGACGACACCGAAAGGCTGCTCCGAAGCTTGACAAATGAGAGACTTCATTTTCCTTTTTGTTTGTCGGTAACTTTGTTATTTTCAATTCTTGTACTCAACTTTTGTAATACTTTTTGCGAACTGATAGTGATTGTCCAACAAAAGTACTTGATGAGTACGGGCCTTGGAGTAAGAGTTGTTGAAAACTCCAAACTAAGTAAAACTTGGCTTTGTTAGCATTGTCTTTTATTCTTCTGCTGCATACTTATTTTTAGTTGTAATTTTTGACAAACGCTATTCACCCCCCTCTAGCGTCTTTTCAATCCTATAAGTGGTATTAGAGTGAGTACCGCTCTGAATTGGTACAACCACCAATCAGGTAAGGGGGTGACTTTTAAGTTTTTTTTTCATTTCTCTTTCGATTTTTGATCTTTTTTTTATATAATCTAAACTGGTACAATTACCTCTTTGGATAAATTTTTCAGTTACAAACTACTCTGAATTGGTGCAACACCAATCAAGTCTTAATATCTTTATTTTCTCCCACACTGCTAATCCAAGACCTAATCTTAGGACTTCTTTTCTCTTCCTCTTTGTGTGCAAGGTTTCTTAAATGTCCCAAAACGAGGAATACAACACTGTTCATCCTCTCCTCTTCAACGAGGACGATTTCCCCTACTAGAAAAAGCGGATGGAAGTGCACCTGAAGATCGATATTAATCAATGGTTCACAATTCGATGAGGATACCGGACACCAATGGACGAAGCAACAAAAGTACTAATTGAACCAGAAAGATGAAATTCGGAAGACAAGAAAAAAGCCCAGATCGATTTCAAGGCAATGAATACCATCCAGTGCGGACTTACGAAGGAAGTACTGAACTGCGTCAGCCCATTCGAGAACGCTAAGGAGCTCTGGGACAAATTGAGTGAATACATGAAGGTACAATCGATGCAAAGGTAATGAAGCATGACTTGTTGTTAAATAATCTTTTTAACATTAAAATACAAGATTGAGAAACAGCTACTCAGTTACATGCAAGAATTAAAGACATTCTCAACAGGCTCCACCTAATCGATCATCAACTGGAGAACAGAGATGTAATCAGGTATGTTTTAAATTCTTTTCCTTAAAATGTACTGTGGGTATCCATAGTAGATGCCTATAAAGTTTCGAGGAACTTAAATAAATTAAAACTAGATGACTTATTTTGTGAACTTGAACTCCATAAATAAACTAACTTAAAGTAGGTCGAGAAAGGTATTGTACTTTTTGCAGGTCCCTCAAAAGAAGCCAAACACAAGAATAAAATAGAGCCAGAATCTGAATCTAACTCGGAAGACGAAGAAGAACAACTCATGAACATGATCAAAAAAATATTCATGAGAAGAAAGAACAATTTCTCGAAGAATGACCTATAAAAGGTAATCAAATTAAATGATGCGAAGGTGAAGATCACATGCTACAGATGTAACAAGAAAGGATATTACAAGCACGAGTATCCAAAAACAAAAGACAACAAACCCAACACAACCAGAAGGAAGAAGACACTCAAGGCAACGTGGGACGAATCATATTCAAAAGAATCAGACATCAAAGATTAGAAGCATCACAACTACCTCTCACTGATACAACCAGACCAAAATCAAAAAGTGAGTCAAAACAAGACGACAAGTTTGAATACGAATCAAGCCATGAGTCCTCACTCATTCGAAGGTTTGAACGAGGTATTTTTTATCTTAACCTCAAAATTCTTTAGAATAATTACATATTTGAATAAAAAAATTAATTAAATATGAAAAACAAACTGAAATGCTCCTTGAGAAAAGTCAACACCTCAAGGAATAAATTGGAAGTACAAATCTAAAGCAAGTTATAAAACTTGACGAGGAAAACATAATATTAAAAAGTGAAATTATAAAACTCAAAGGATTATTAAAAGCTTTCACAACTAGATCAAAAAAGTTAAACTTAATCCTTAAAACCCAAAGAGCTGCGTATAATAAATCCGGAATCAGATATAAGTCCTGCTCAACTAACAAAACCATTATATCACTTATAAGACAAAATAAGAAACAAACTAAAGTCTGGGTTCCGAAAGTGTGTCTAACCATGCAAGTAGGACTCAATCAATTTTATGTTCCTAAAAATAAAATTCATTATCTAAAATCAAATCTAACTAAATCTATTAATTCAAAACCAAATTAAAATAAACCTTCAAAGCTAAATACCAAACTAAATAATAAAATAAAATTGAATAAATCAAACCTAAACACAAAATGTAAAATGAAGTCAAACAATTCAAACTCAAATAGAAAAAATAAATCAAATTTAAATTCAATTTATAATCAAGTCTATTATAACTATAAAAATAATCGACATAAACCTAAAACTTAAACACAAATTCAACAATTCAGGGGGAGGCACTAAATTAGTTGGCATCTCCAAAATAATAGTTTACCTGACTGGGAAATTAGGACTAGCTTAAATAGGGATGATACGGTGCATAAAAGTGGGGTCTGATAAGGTCAGGCAGTCAAAAGTCAAGAGGATGTGACAGTCATAAGTCAAGAGGATGTGGCATTCAGAAGTCAAGGGGGCGTAACAGTCAGAAGTCAATGGGGGCGTGGTAGTCAGAGGTCAAGGGGACGTGGCAGTTAGCAGTTAGGGAAAGAAGAAGTGAGACTATCTGACATCATCAGCCGCATGTTTCCCGATCAGGTGATTACAGATCAAGATCCCATATCTAAGACATGATGTGCAGCCACGGTAATGCCTGACCTGCTTCGATTGGTCGGATTTTCTCAATTCGGTATACATATCTAGGCTTGGTGCTCTCAGTAAGCCAACTCCTAGTTGACTTTTTTGCAGTCTAAATAGGAAGATGGTGCTCTCGCCATAGCTCTGTAACACCCATAGGATCCCTAGAAATTTTACATAAATTATGCATGATTAAGTGAGTTTCATGTGGATCCTTCTTTAAAAAATATATATATAATAAAAAAAAACCAAAAAGAGGCATGACAAGGATTGAACCTTGGACCTCTTAATAAGTGATTCCATGTTATAACCAGTAGCCCCAGCAGGGGTGTGCTGTTAGAAAGAGGAGGGAAATGATAGTTAAAGGTAGGAAAGGTGAAGGCCCCCTTCACTTAAGAAGAAAAGTTTGAGTTTTCTTCTTCTTCCTCCAATGAAAATTTCATTTGTCTTCTTCTTTTCATGAATGAGAGTAAGAGAGCTAAGGGAAGAAAAGACCATTTTTCCTTCTTCTTCTCATTATGAATAAATAAGAAAAATGAGTAGGAAAACTTCATTTGTTCTCTCTTCCTCCTCCTCCTTCTCTCCACCAAAAACCAACCTCTTCTTCCTCACCATTGCCGAACCAAGCAAACGAGCTTCTCTCTAGGAAAAAGTTTCACCAAGCAAGGTTACTTTCCTTAGTAAATCAAGCGAGAGGAAGTAAGTATCCCTCTCACCTGAAGTACAAGTAGCCTCTTACGTTTTCTATGTTTGAAAATGTTTTGAAAAAAAACTTAGGATGTTACATTGTAGGGTTCGACCATGATAAGAAAGATGGAAACATGCTATTTATTAGTTTTTGGTTATCTATGGTTGTTAAATAGTTTTATGGACTCATGTTGTTAAAAACTTGGAATCACACTCTTTGAAGTTCGGCCATGAAAAGATTAAGTGGTTATTAGAAAGTTTAAGATATAAACTATGCTTATTCATGATTTCTTATGGTTTGTACCTCACTACATGATGTTAGGTTAAGGTTTTTCATGTTGATATTGCTTAGATTTTTGGAACCTTGCTCTTTAGGGTTTGGCCATGAATAGATAAAGAGTTTAGGGAAAGTTTAAGATATAAACTATGCTTGTTTATGACCTCTTATGGTTTATAACTCACTACATGATGTTAGCCTAAAGTTCTCATGTTTAGGTTGCATAAAAGGGTAGATCCATAATTTAGGGTTTCGGCCAAGCAAGAAACAAAGGCATAAGAGAAAGTTTAAAAATTCAACTAAGCTTGTTATGATTCCTCATGATAAATAACCCATTGTATGATATTAGCTTAAAAGGTTTTATGCTTCAAGTTGTTAAAAACCTAGATGTATGTTCCTAGGGTTTCGGCCAAGAAGGAATAAGGAGACTAGAGGAAGTTTAGAAACTTAACTATGTTATTAATGATTTCCTCATAATGTGTACCCACTATATGATGATTGGTTTAAAAGTTTCTAGTTTCATATTGTTTAAAAAGAAAAGAGAATCCAAAACCAAGACATGTATGTTTCAGCCAAGTAAGAAAGTTAGGGTTAAGGAACTTTCCATAATATCTAAAGGCCTCACATGTATGCTATGTATCATGAGATATTAGGTTAAAGATCCATGCTTAAAATGTTGCTTGAAAAACCTAAGAATCATGTCTATAAGTTTCGGCCAAGGTTGAACATTAGGGTTAGAAACCTAATGATGCTTATTAAGAACCTCACTTGCTATGCTATGGTGGTTAAAAGTTTCATGCTACATGTTGATTAAAAGTTAGAAACCATTTCCTTAGGTTTCGGCCAAGAGGAAAAAAAAAGGGTTTAGAGTAAACTTTTGAAACCTAACTATGTTTGTTCATGATTGCTTATGATGAAGGGTTCTCCTATATGATGTTAGTTTAAATCTTTCATGCTTATATTGCTAAAAGAAAAAAAAACCTAGAACCATGACATGTAGGTTTCGGCCAAACCAAGAAAATTAGGGTTTATGTTTGCTAAAGGTCCTCTATGTTATGATAAGTACCATGTGATATTAATATGATGCTTTCCTTATTTAAAGCTGCTTAAGATCCAAAACCAAAACCCTTGCAAGTTTCGGCCAAGTATGATTAGGGTTTGTAGAAGGCTCAAAACCCCTAACTATGCATGAAAATGATATGTTTTATATGACAAGAACATGCTATGCTTCCTTATATGACAAGAACATGTCATGCTTCATGATACGATGAGAATATGCTATGCTTTATGATATGATAGGAATATGCTATGCTTCATGATATGATGAGAATATGCCATGCTTCATGATATGATAAGAACATGTTATGCTTCATGATAAGACAAGAACATGCTATGCTTCATGATATGTTTATGAAAGGCTTATGTAAGATGAAAAGCCTAAGAGATGCTTCCCTTAAGTTGGGATCAAGAGCACTCTTTATGATATGACAAAGAGATGCTTCCCTTAAGTTGGGATTAAGAGCACTCTTCATGATATGACAAGAAACATGATATGATATGATATGATAACATGATATGCTATTTTACTTTTGTATGACTTGTACCAAGGATGGACTCCATAAGCGCTCCTAGGTCGATGGTCTATGAAACGGGCCTAGTAAAAAGGGATGGGCTCCTAAGTTGCCCCTAGGTCGATGGTCTATGAAACGGGCCTAGTTCCTACTAGGTTCAAGATTTGCTACCTTGGATCTACTTAGGATGCGCGCACTCATGTATGTATGTGGTACAAGCCGGGCCCTCATGATGAGATTATGTTTAAGTATGTATATGATATATGTTTTCAAAAGGACATTTTACATATGTATTCATCTCATGACATATGTTTTCAAAAGAACATCTTGCATCTACAAGTTCATGTTATGTGTTTCCTTTATGCTTATGTAGGATGCTTTTTGAATTATATCTATGATACTTATATGATCATGTTGTTATTTTATGTTTATGCTCTCACATGATATGATATGATGTTATGATATGACTCTATGCTTATGCTCTCACATGTTATGATATGACTCGATGCTTATGTATGATTCATGGTTTTAGTGAATAGGAAAGGGACTTACTAAGCCTATGGGCTTATAGTTTTATGTTTCCTTGTACTGCAAAAAAAGGAAAGGAGTGGATAAACTAAGAGGAGCAGCAGGAAGGGTCAGAGTGTGTGTGGCAGTGGCATGGTGGAAGAAAACTGCCTTGTGCTTATATGTTCTAAGTTTTGCATATGAACCATGTGTTGTCTTTATGCTTTGATAGTACTTGAACTAGTATGAATAGTTATGTACTTATGTTCTCCTGGTTTCATATTAGTATGCTTATGATATTATGAACCATGTTTCAAGTAGTTGATATTAATCAAGTTATATGCATGAATATTTGCATGTCTACAAGTTTAGTTTGATAAGCATAATGATTAGTTTAGTTATAAATAAATAATTGTTTCCGCTGCCATGATTTTATATGTATGCATGCACGTATGATTCAAGTAACCCCGTCCCTTCCTAGGCAGTGGGAGGGCGGGCGTTACAAGCTCGTCCTTCTAATCAAAACTTGAGCCAGGTGTTATACCCGAAAGATCATCCCGAGCTATCTCTGGTCAAACCTGGGCGAGACAGAAGGCACTAGGCGACAACTAGGTGAGGGAATCATAACCGTCTGTCAGAGAATAACTGTTACATGTCAGGGAATATTTCAATGGTCAGTGGTCATATGCGAATGGAACCTTCTTTAGTCCATGGGAGGGTGTCACGCGTCCTCTATCACCCGGCAAGTCCTGACACCCGACATTCTCTGACATCGGTCAAGCTCCAGAGGTACACACAGTCATATAAAAAGGGAGGTCCTTTTCCTTGAGCAGGTATGCACACACTTTTGCACTTGTCTTTATAGTTCTTTTTCTTTTATACACCTTTCTTCTGGGAAAAAAGTACCTGACTTGAGTGTCGGAGGGCCTGCTTCAGGGACTTTTTCCTTGGTTTCTGGCCTCTAACATTTTGTGTGTTTATCTGAGTGCGCGCAGAGATTAAGTATCGTTGGCTTAGTTACCGCCGTCCCTCAGCGCTACGTAGGGGTCCGCTCTCTTGGGCATATATGATAAGGGTGTCCTAGTTGCCTCTCCGTCAACACCAGTAACAACTCATCCAACCTTCGTCTGACTCAAATTTCGGACAGGATCAATTTGGCACCGTTTGTGGGAATTATTATTAATAGTCCTAGTACTAATTATGAGATGATTGTAAAAGGCTCTTTTTGTATCATATTTCATTATTAATAAAAGGTAAAGTTGGTTATATATTTATTTTAATTTAGTGCCGAATGAATAAGTATAATAATGTCCTAGAGTAGGAGGTTCTAATCTCCAACATATCAATTGGTTAAATTGATAGTGAGATATTGTAGATATACATAGAACACTACTCTTAACTATTCCTAGTCAAGCATTAATATAGAAGGACAATATTAATGTGTTGAGACTAGCATGTAGGTCAATGGATGACTTAATCTCACAAGTCATGGATATGAGATATCAAGTTGACACATGAATATATATTAGAGAATATATAATGAATGATCCGCAATGAGAATGTTTCATGAATCATTATATGAGTGTCATAAATATTCTCATGTGACTATTGGTATGAATAGTTCTTAGACCTGAAGTCACTACAGTTCCCTACATAAGGCGTTGTATACTTTGGTATCGGCAAACATCACCTGTAACATGGTGAATTATAAAGTCGATCACTGGATATGCAATAACTTATGCGGAGAGATGTGAGTGATGTAGATGAGATCTATCCCTTCCATATAATGGAAGTGATATCTGTGGGCCCCATGATTAGTAGGGCACAAGAAAATATGGTCACGTGTAAATGAGTCAATATGAGATATTGAGCTTATTTGATTGAGTGTGTCTATTTTGAGATCAAGAAACACAAAGGTTGATAAGAGAATGACACAGTCTATGCCTTATTGATCAATCTAGATATCAAGGATAGAGGGATCAAGTCATACAAGATAATAGCCACGGAAAGGTTAAGTCAGATCTCGATATTGTCATCACTTGTGTAGCAATGATTCCTTGCTAGATTTCACTCATTGCTTATGTATCTAAGTGTTGATTTAGATACATTGCCAACGTTACAAGAACCTATTGGGTCACACATAAAGAACAAGCTAATTTGGAGATAGATTCATGCGATGGATCATTGGATTAAATCTAACCCAAATTAGACTCATTGAGTTAGACTCAATTGGATCTAATTATTGGATTGAGTCTAATTTGAATAGATTCATGGAGTAAATTTGGATTGATGTTCATGGAGTCAATTTAGATTGATATGGTTCAATGAGTTAGACTCATTAGGTGATGGTTCAATGAGTTAGACTCATTGGATGAACTTGAGTTCACCAAGGAAGATGCATGATTAGTCACCAAGGAAGATGAATAACCAATTTTTAACCATTAGATTGAATGGTCAATTTTGAGTCATTAGATTGGAAGATGAAAGGGCAAAACCTTTTGGAATTCATGAGATGGATATAAATGAAAATTATGGATGATAATTTTCATTATTAGATGAAAAACTTTTCTTCTTCTTCTTCTTCCTTCTTCCTTATCTTGGCCGAAACTCACCTTCTTGGTTGCTAGCACAACCTAAGGTAGTTTTCTTCTCCACTTTAAGAGTTTGTGAGACAAACAAAGATACTTGTTCATGTGGATACTGTTAGAGGCGTAAACACTTGATCGTGCTGAGATCCTAGCCATCGGGAGATCGTGTGCACGTACCAAAGGTATAACTATCATGAAACTTAGTATAGGATGTTTGTTTATTCTTCCCTTCACATGGATCCTCTTGATAAGGAACTAGATGTTTTCCACTGCGCTTTCACGTGTTTAGCGCCCTAGTTCCTTATAGGAACTTCCTTCGCTTGTTCTGGAACATGAAGATGGAGGATATTGGAAGAATCAACATCGCCATGATAGTAGGAGAATATAAATTGTTCAAGGAGGTCAAGAGGCAAGCGGCTTCTGAAAAACATACCACTATTTCGCAGCCACACAAGATGCCTGCAATTTCCAATGACCCAACCCGCGTCTCGGATAGGGGATCTAAAAGAAGACAACCCGAGGATTTCCCTCAAACCTTCTATCGGGAGCCTTGCCTGGACTATTATAAAATGGGCCCGGATTGTTATAATAAGAAAGAGCAACCACAAGCCTCCATGGCCGAGAACTCCCTGCCTAGAGATTCAAAGAAGGGGAAAGCTATAGTTCTTTGGGAGGAGCACAGGGAGGTACTTGAACAGCAAGTGCCTTTCTCTATAAGGGTACTCGAGGAAAAGCTACCGAAGGGGTACAAACCCCTAGCTATTGGAGAATATGATGGTATCAAGGACCCAGAGGATCACCTCCAAAAGTTTCGGAATGTTGCGCTGCTACACTAATATAGCGACACCATCAAATGCTAGGCGTTCTTAAACACTCTATCTAGCTCGACATAAAAATGGTTCGATGGACTACCGAATGGGTGCATCACCTACTTCCAAGATTTCAAGACTGTTTTCTTGCGCCATTTTACCAGTAACAGGAAATACCAGAAGATAAATCACTATCTCTTTGCCCTCAAATAGGGGTCTGCGGAACCCTTGAGGAGTTATATCAAATGCTTCAACCAAGTAGCCCAGGACGTACCATCTTCTACCTCAGAGATATTGATGAGAGCCTTCTCCCAGGCTTGGTGGAGGGGGAGTTCTTCTGGGCTCTTATTCGGGAGCTAGAAAGGAACTTTGATGAGATGTTGGGGAGGGCCGCTAACTACATCAACGTAGAAGAGGCCCAGGCGGCTTGGTGGAAAGTAGACAAGGCATCCACTCCTGCCAACAAGCCGGAGAAAAGGCCACCCCAACCTCCAGCTCGGTCAGGACTCCAGGTTGGCTTAACGAGTAGAAGTTGTCCAAGCCCCAAAACCCGATTAGTGGGGACCTCGCTATTGCACTTACCATCGGTCTCACACCCATGCCACTGGGGATTGCATCTAGTTCGCTCATGACTCTCGGCGCACAGCTAAACTAGGCCTTCCTCCACCTGAGGTCGAGCCTAAGCTTCAGAGGCTGCTGGTTAGCCAACCTACCATGGCAGGTCAGTCAAGTAAATTCCTACCCGAAAATATAGGTCAGGGAAGCCAATAGCCAGGTCGAGTCAAGGAGCCGGGGGAATCCCCAGAGGAGGAGAACAGGAGAAATGCGACCATTCGAGATATCAGCATGATCTCCGGAGGGCCCACAAATGGAGATTTCGCTATGACTCGAAAATCTCATGAGCGTCATCAAGAGATACATGTTGTAGGATATAGTTGGGAGCAAGCTGCCGGACCCATAATCAGTTTCGGACCACAAGACTTGGAAGGGTTGGAGCTCCTGCATGATGATGCCCTAATAATCAAAGCAGTCATAGTCAACAATCGTGTGGCCAAAGTTTTCGTTGATACCGGGAGCTCTGTCAACGTGCTATTCAAGAATGTGTTCAACGGCATGCAAATCGACGCCAGTGAGCTTCAGTCAATGACCACTTCATTGTATTGGTTCACCGACAATGAGGTAAGACCAATAGGCCAAATTAAGCTAGCCATATCTCTGGATAGTGAGCCCCTAGTGAGGACGCGGAGAAGCACTTTCATAGTAGTGGATTCGCCATCCTTGTACAATGTTATTTGTTAGAGTGTATACTAAAAGCTTAGCTTTTGTAAACATTTATTTAGAAATAAAAGAATCACATTGGTCAAATGTCTACATTTTATTTATTAAGTGTAGTTGTTCAATTAATTTATATTGTAGATAACATGGTGTGTGGTATCACACATAGAAGATCATGTCATCAGTTCTTTATAAATTATAAACAGTTGTTCACGACTAAGATGGAAAGGAACAAACCATTGGAATAGTCGTAGTGTAATTAGGTATTAGTTTATCTTGACTAATAAATTACACTAGTACACTCTAAGTGTATTGAGTAGGACCATTTTAGGTAAGTTCTTTTTATACTGACTTAATAAAAGAACAAGACCTTAGTTATTATGGAAGTGTGTGCTCTTAATCCTAATATAATAACAAGCACATATATTTAGTATTTATTTCTTTAACTTATCAAATGGTGAGATTTAACTTGATAAATCAATAAGCCCGATAAGTTGGGAAATGATATTATTTATAGTGTGTGTTGTTGATTATAAAAGGAAACAGTGTCCTAGTAAATCTAGGTTGAGAATGCCCCCAAGAGGAGCTCATAAGGATTGTCATGTTAAACCCTGCAGGTGGACTTAGTTCGACATGACAATGAGGTTGAGTGGTACTACTATTGGACTTAGATGTTAATTAAGTGAGTTGTCAGTAACTTATTTAATTAGCGGGCATTCGTTATCTTAAACACAGGGAGACTAATACACTCATGATAATAAAGAGCCCATAAATATAATTTGGGATTGGTGCGGTAGTACAACAATAACTCTCTAGTGGAATGAGTTATTGTTGATGAACTTGAGTTGTGTGTTCGGGGCAAACACGGGATACTCAAGCTCATCGAAAGGCCAAAACCAATTTCTCCTCTAGGTCCCTGTCGTTGCCTCATTAAAGCCTCAAACCCATCCAAATATAAGCCCATCTTGGTGTCCAAGAAGGGGGCCGGTCCAATGCTTAGTGACCAAGCAAGGGCCGCCCACATCCTCCTCTATGGGGGCCGGCTCTTTTGCTTGGTGACCAAGCAAGTAGGGGCCGACCATGATTAATTCAAATAGGAGGGGCGTTTTGAATTTTAAAAATCTTCTCTTAGTAGAAAACTACAAGTTTTAAAAGAGAGTTTTTAAAATATAAAACTTTCCTTATTTGAATTAGGTCACATGGTTTAATAGAGAGTTTTAAAAGTTTTAAAACTTTCCTTTTTTAACCATCCTCATGGTTTTAGAAAAAAGGAAAAGAAGTTTTAAAATTAAATTTTCTATTTTTGTAACCATGTTAAAAAAGGAAATTTTTAGAAGAGAAGTTTTAAATTTTAAAACATGGTTTTAATTTTTTAAAACTTTCCTTTTTTAACATCCACTTTAGGAAAGAGAGCTTGTAAAATTTTATAAGAGGATTTCTTCTTGTAAAATTTTATAAAAATTATTTTCTTCTCTCCTTGATGATGTGGTCGGCCACCCTTGCTTGGTGCCCAAGCAAGGGGTCGGCCAATCAAAGTTTAAATCAAATCATCATCCAATCAATCCATGATTTGTTGATTGATTCAATCAAGAGGAAAGAAAAGGAAAAATAAAAAGGAAAAAGGAAAAACAAGAGGAAGATTTTAATTTTTGTAAAAAGTCTTCCCTTATTTGCCTTGGGCAAGTAATATAAAAGAAGGGGAGGGGAGGCCTCATGAGATAACACAATTCTTATTCTCTTGTTGGTAATCTCTTTGGTGGCCGACCCTCTCTCCCTCTCTTCTCCCTTTGCTCTCTTTTGCTCCTTGGTGGTGGTGGCCGAATACTAGAAGGAGGAGAAGCTCTTTTGGGTGGTGTTCATCTTGGAGGATCATCGCCCACACGACATCCAAGGCAAGACGAGGAATATGACAGAAGATCTTGAGGTCATTAGCGTGCAAAGAAAAGGTATAACTAGTAATTTTCTTCCACATCATGCTAGTTATTTTTCTTTGTTAGAATTCCAAACACAAGAGGCATTAGATTCTAGTTTTTTGGATTTACTATTCAAATTTGTGTTTTTGTTTTTCGAATTTGTGATTCGATTGTTCTTTTTGGTTAAACCTAGAGTTATATAAGAGAATTAAATATTAGCTTTCCTTAAAAGGTTTTGTCTACGAAGTGGTGGTTGCTCCCATATCCAAGAAGGCCTAGTGCCTCGCCATGTGTAACCTGGAAGCCAATTTTGGAAATTAATATTTAATTGAATTTATAACATAGGTGGATCTGGATCAATAGTGTTAAGTTCCGCTTGCGATCCAAGTCTAAACCATTAAGAACAGATAAGTTAAATTTAGAATCAATAATGTTAAGTTCCGTTTGCGATTCCTAATTTAACTTCTAAAGAACATAATAGGTTATTTAGGAAAGGTTCGACACTTGCACAAAATTTTTGTTCAATGGAACTGGTACGATCTTCCTAGGACTAACCAACAATTGGTATCAGAGCTAGGGTTTACCTCCGTGTGTTTTGGTTTTCAAATTAATTATGCACATGTCATACATAATTTAGGCAAGATAATAGTAGGATGTGCTAACTTTGTGATTGCAGGCTCCAACTATTATGGCATATAGATATTGTGTGCGATTGGACCCTTGGACATGTCAAGGGCATTATTTTATGTGTGCATGATTGTATTTAACTAATATAGCAGGAGCTATATAAGTCCTAGTTTTTTTTAGAATTTTACTTTTCGATCTAGATTACATGTACATTCCTTTGTGGAATATAGGATCAATATATGTAAAATTCTATATTTGTCGCGGATCGTATCTTTCCGAGGCGTGGTGCTATTGGAGGACCAGAGGCGCAGCGGAATAAGAAGCAAGATAGATGCGACAACTCGACCCGATTGTGGTGGCTAAAGATAGCAGCAACTAGGGTTGGAGCATACTGAAGACAATGATGGAAAAGACCATAATAGTTGAAAATTTAATTTCCAAATTTATTGTTTTTATTTACTGTGATGTATGTGTGCATGATATGCTAGCATAGGTTAAAATCCTCATTTTTAAATAACTAAGTGGGAGAGGAATTTTAATAAATTTCACGGTCTCTATTACTGGTTTGTAAGTGATGCAAACAAACTTGTGCGTTGGCTCTGAGTGCCTTCCTCCATATCGGATGAGTTTGTTTGCGATCACTAGATCAAACTTCCATTTAGGATGACCATAGGAAATTAATTAAGAGCATGTGATCTTCCCCATCGGAAGGGGCACAATCTTATTAATGGACTGAGTGTCAAGTAATGGTATACACTTAGGCACGTCTAATAGTATCCTCCCCATCGGAGTCACTACTATTATTTGTGTGACCTAAGGAAAACCAACTATTAATTTTATTTGTCATAAAGTTAGATTGACAAGAATAAAATTAATGGGTAAAACCTCCTCTTACAAATGTTTGATTTTGTATACGTCCACACTATCGTGGCATGCAAAATTCACGGTGATTTGAGGTGTTGGTTAATTTAAAATAGCATTGTTTGAGGAACCAATATTATTCTAAATTTAGAGTCTTGACCAAAGTTTATTTTTTTTATTCTTAGGATGATTTTCAACCTACTGGCCATTATTCTGAAAGAGAATAGACTTACTGGTCCCAACTATATAGATTAGAAAAGAAACCTGGATATTGTCTTAACTGCTGAAAGCTATAAGTTTGTACTGTCAGAGGTATGCCCAGATAGCCTAATGGTGACTCTACCCCAGAGGAGATTGAGTATCATAAGAAATGGGTAAAAGCAGATGAGATGGCGCGATGTTACATTTTGGCTTCAATGTTAAATGTATTGCAACATCAACATCAAGATTTACCAACTGCTTATGATATAATGAACAATCTCAAAGAACTCTTTGGGCACCAGAGTCAGACTGCTAGGTAAGAGGCAATGAGAAAGTTAATGATAGCCACCATGTCAGAAGGGACACCCATAAGGGATCATATCCTCAAAATGATGGCTTATCTGAATGAAATACAAGTCCTTGGAGGTGAAATCGATGGGGAAACCCAAGTCAATGGGTAAAAGTAGATGAGATGGTGCGATGTTACATTTTGGCTTCAATGTTAAATGTATTGCAACATCAACATCAAGATTTACCAACTGCTTATGATATAATGAACAATCTCAAAGAACTCTTTGGGCACCAGAGTCAGACTGCTAGGTAAGAGGCAATGAGAAAGTTAATGATAGCAACCATGTCAGAAGGGACACCCATAAGAGATCATATCCTCAAAATGATGGCTTATCTGAATGAAATACAAGTCCTTGGAGGTGAAATCGATGGGGAAACCCAAGTCGATATAATTCTTCAAACGCTACCCAGAAGTTTTGAGCAGTTCCGCCTGAACTATAACATAAATAAAAGGGAGTATACGTTAACGGAACTTCTGATAGAACTACAGGTAGCAGAAGGTATATTTTGTCACAGTTCTCAGATTCACTATGCTGAAAATGGTTCACTTCTAAGTCGAAAGGCAAGAAGAAGAAGAAACAGGTCTTTTCAGCAAAGAAAGTGAATAAACCTCGGGGTACAGGACAAAAAGCTGGAATGAAGAAGCCGAAGGGCAAGTGCTTCATCTGCAAGCAGTCAGGACATTGGAAGGCAGACTGTCCTCGTAGGAATCAGAACAATAAAAGTATATCTCATTCTCTAGTAGTTGAAACATGTTTAGCGGTGTTATCTACCAGCACCTGGTGTGTAGATACGGGAGCCACTGATCATGTCTGCAACTCTTTGCAGGGGTTCCAGGAAACCCGATGACTATTTGAAGGAGAGATAACCGTCTACATGGGCAATGCTACTAAGGTGGCGACTGTTGCAGTGGGAGACGCCTACTTATCTTTTGATAGGAATAGAACTTTGGTTTTAAGAAATTGTCTTTATGTACCCAGTTTTATAAAGAATTTAATTTCAGTTTCTAAACTGTATTTGGATGAATATTCTGTTTCTTTCAGTAACAATGTAGTTATAAAGAGAAATAGAGTTATTATCTGTTCTGGTGCATTGGTTGGCAATTTATATATATTAAATCCAATTTCTCCCACAAAGCAACAAATGGAAATTAATAACACTTCTTCTAACTCTAATAAGAGAAAAGAACCTTCGGAGATGAACCAAACATATTGTTGGAGAGCCGCTCTGGGTATATCTGTCAACTACCCCTGAGGTCGTGGAGGCAGGGTTGGTAAAGGAGCAGGATGATGTACAACGGTCAGTGTACTTCTTCAGCCACTTATTGAAAGGGGCCGAGTCCCGATACACATCCCTGGAAAAGTTAGTTTATGGATTAGTCCTCATGGCTTGCCACTTAAGACCTTACTTCTTGGCACACTCAATCATTGTTCTGACCAATAGCACCATGGGGAAGGCTCTTACTAACATGGAGATAGTTGGTCATCTCATCAAATGTGCAACTGAGTTACGAGAATATGATATACAATATCAGCGTCGAACTACAATTAAGGCGCAAGCCTGAGCAGATTTTTTGACGGAGGTCCATCTGCCTAACTCTGAAGAAATCTGGAAGATCTATATAGATGGGGCATCCACTCAGCAGGGAAGCGGGGTAGGGATACTTCTGATATCCCCTCAGGAAGATATCATTCAACTATTTGTTAGGCTAAAATTCAGAGCCACCAATAATGAGGCGGAGTATGAGGCACTATTAGTAGGATTGCAGGCAACTCAGCGCGTCGGAGCCATCCGAGTGGTCATTTATTCAGATTTTCAGCTGGTAGCTTAGCAAGTAGCGGACAACTTTGAGGTTAACAATGAGAAGCTATAATTATATAGGGAAGCATATGAGAGAATGAAGGAGGGTTTCCAGGAAGTCACAGTGGCTAAGATTCCCTGGGCAGATAACCAAAGGGCTGATGAACTAGCTAAAATGGCCAGCTCTTTGATCACTTGGGTATTAGATAGGTCAATATCTCAGAGCTTCTTGATAGCCCAGATTGGCTTACAGAACAATATGGATGAGGTAATTGATTGGAGAGCGCCAATGATCATTTATCTTCAACGAGACGTCTTACCTGCCATGGCGAAAGAAGCCAGATCCGTCAGAAAAAGAGCACATGCATATACATTGATAGGGGACCAATTGTACAAGAGGGCATTCTCTCTGCCACTGCTTAAATGCTTGGGTCCGAATGAGGCAGAATATGCCTTGCAAGAGATTCATCAAGGATATTGTGATAATTATGAAGGAGAGAGGACGTTGGCTCACAAGATAATCCTAGCATGGACATAGTGAGGCCTTTCCCTATGGCTCCCAAACAGAAGCGATTTCTTCTTGTGGCGATGGATTATTTCTCCAAATGGTGGAGGCAAAAGCCTTGTCTAGGATAACGGAAGGAGCCGTCATCTAGTTCTTGTGGAAGAATATCTTGTGCCAATTCGGAATCCCTCACAAGTTAGTCTCAGACAATGGTCGACAGTTCCAAGGGCCCAAGATTTAGGAATGATGCTGAGGATTTGGCATCCCTCAGGCTTTTGCTTCTGTAGCCTACCCGTAAAACAATGGGCAGACCGAGATTACCAACAGAGAAATAGTTCGTGGGCTGAAGGTCAAGCTGGACCATGTAGGTGGCGATTGGGTCGAGGAGCTCCCCAGTATTCTTTTGGCATATCGCATGACTCCACGAAAGAGCACGGGACTTACCCCTTTCCATCTCGTCTACGACAGCGAAGCAGTCGTGCTAGTCGAGGTAGGCGTTCCATTCGATCAGTGGTTACTGTATGACCCTGAGAATGCTGAGCAGTAACTGCTAGAGCTGGATTTAATTAGTGAAACCCGGGAAAGGACGGCTACTCGATTAACCATGTACCGGTAGAGGATGAGGTAAACCTATGACAAGAAGGTTATCCCCTGCTTCTTTTGTGAAGGGGATTTAGTATGGAAATGGATCAGACCGGTTGGAGAGGTAACTAAGTTAGCACCTAAGTGGGGCAACCCTTATAAGGTCATAAAGAAGCTTGTGTCCAGTGCTTATTATCTAGAGGACGCTCAAGGTAGAAGTTTGGAGTGCCCCTAGAGTGCTAATTACCTCCAACCTTATTGTGTCTGAGAGTATGATTCTTTGTAACAATGGTTGCTTGATAAAAAGATTTCAGGCTGAGAGATGAGAGCTACTGGCATATGAGCAAAACCCTAATCGGTTAAACCCAACCCAAGTTAAGCTTTCGGTTAGACGCTTCAGAATTCCTC
This sequence comes from Zingiber officinale, assembly GCF_018446385.1. Lineage (NCBI taxonomy): Eukaryota > Viridiplantae > Streptophyta > Magnoliopsida > Zingiberales > Zingiberaceae > Zingiber > Zingiber officinale. The sequence goes on along the minus strand of NC_055992.1, from coordinate 59,042,938 downwards.
ATTGGAAGCCCTTGAGTCACGAACGTAGAGCTTAGATAGATCCTACTACAAGCCTCAGACCAAGCTCTTCAGCCCTGGCTGGTCATAGCCAGGGCAGGCAAAGATCTGAAAAGATCTACACATACAGTTCTAGGGTTGGTGACCTAACACACTATACCTCACTTACACACGTGAAACTAACCCAAGAAAAATAGGAAAAGTACTAAGGAGCCATAAAGCAAGACTTTATAAGCAGGAAACAAGACAATATAGGTGCTAGACAAGGAGGTTATTGAAATTCAGAAAAAACATCATCCAACATTTCTCTAATGATCCGATGATGGTTCAGAAAATCATCAGGAGGATCAGACGACAGGTACCCTCCCTCTTAAAGTTATTGGACCGCTCCTATAGCTTTATATGCTAGTGATCAGACAAAACGATCTCCCACTTGAGAGACAAACTCTAGAGAGTGCAAGTATTCTGCCCGATCGGTCAAACGACGCTCATTCTCTCCCACCTTGTAAGTCTCCAAGGCATGGGTTGGCTGAGACAATGCCAATCAGGTTTGGGATAGCTCTACTCGCAACGAGTCCAGCTTTGTAGTTTGAGATTCCATATCCCTTCTATGGTCTATGAGGACCATGTCCTTAGAGTTAAGTTCCTTGGTCAGGCGGCTCATCCCTTGTTTATGCATGAGCTTGAAGTCCTCTAAGGCTGCAGTTTGCTGAGCCAACTTTGACTGTACCCTCTCCTTGAGAGCCATCTCCTCTTGGTACTTAGCTTTAGAGGACTGGTTGAATGCTTCTTGTCTCTTCTTGTCATCTCGGAACTAGTCAGTCTCTAGTTGGGCTTGGCCTAGGGTCTGTGCCTGGGATGCGTTTACCTTTCTCAAGGTCTCCACCTCTACCTTTAGTTGGGAAATGATCGAAGAGGGGTCACAAAGTTGAGACTCTAGATCGAATACACAATCCTTTAAGATTTTATTTTGCTGCTATATATACGAGAAGGTCTGACTAAATAGCATCGACTGGGCAAAAGCCTATTCATATAAATAAGAAGTCAGGATAAGAAGAAAGGAACAATAAGAAAGCAAAGGCTTACCGCTGTGGTACCTTCGGAGAACTGGTCCAACTGGCCCGGTAGTGGGACGGTAAACATTCGCTCTATAGTTGCCTCCCAATGAGTAGCTAGTTGGCCTTGTAGTAGGACAACAAGAGTAGGGGGAGCAGGGTAGCGATGCAATCCCCACTCTGAAGGTAGAGTAGCACGAAAACGGGAATAACGAGATCGGGATGAGCCAAGAGTGGTCCCGCTAGGGCCAGGTTGAGGGGATGTAGGCCCAGATTGAATAGAGGGGCCAAGCTGAGACTAGGTAGGCACAGGATAAGTGGAAGGGCCAGGATAAGAGGAAGTAGGCGGTCGAGGGGGAGAAGGCTCGACCGGGGAGGTGGATGTAGATTACCGCTTCAGATTGGTATCCTCTTTAATGACCGGGGCCTTCCCTCCTGTTCAAACTTCTGGAGGAATAATAGGGTCGCTCGGGAGTTGTGGATCGGGAATGAAAGTCAGAACTGGCTAGGACGATGAAGTCATGGCACAGGCCTCGGATATCGAGCCAAGTCTAATGGATCTGCGCCCTATGCGAAAGTGGTTGTTCGTCTGAGTTAGGCTCCTCCTCCCGAATCCTAGGGTGACGAGTGGAAAGAACAGGAAGAGCCCGCCCAGCAGGCTCTAGACTAGAGTGTGCAGGAGGTGGCGCTCTAAAAGCGCTCGACCAATAAACAGTAGTGGTAGCCACCCCGGGAGCGGTGGAAGTAGAATACGGAAGACTCCGCTTACCCAAGATTATACGCCCTCAGTGATTTATTTCCAAAGCACTTAGAGGGAGGGGTCTGGTCAGCGTCGATCGGGCAAGAGTGTCAGCTGCAGCAAATTGATGGTTAGCACGATAAGCAAGAGCAAGAGCAAGTTAGGATGAGGGTAATACTCACCAAGGGAGTGTGATAATTCCAAAGGAACGGAACTCAACCTAAATAAATATAGCACGTCTTCAGTTAGCAAGATGCTCAGATTGAAGTACCAGCCCTCTAGCTATGAAGACGCCTCCATAAAAATAGGATCCGAGCGATAGTCTCCTAGAGGAGGCATCGAAGGGACAGAGAAACACCGTTCAGTAGGCCATTCCACAGTAGAAGGGGAGTGAAGGAAGAAATATTTATCTTTCCACTTCATTCCCGAAGGAGGTAAGGGTGCAAAAAGGTTGGTCTGGGTATGAGCCTGGAAGTGGAAAAGGCCTTCACTATGGCGCCAGGGGGCGAAGAAGCAATGAAATAGGTGAGGAGTCCAATGAATATCGCATAGATCACAGATGAGAACAAACTCGAATAAGATCCGAATGAAGTTGGGGGTGAGTTGACAAAGCGAAATATGAAAGTAGCGACTCACATTGGTAAAGAAGGGGTGGATAGGAAAATGAAAGTCAGCCACAACTTGTTCTTTGAAAAAGGTCACATAACCCTGAGGTTGTCGGAAGAGTTAATGGACCTCAGAGGGTATGATGATATGCATGGTGACAGACACTTCATACACAAAGTGGAGATCGTCCAGATCTACACCACTGAAAGTGGAGACTCCAAGAGCATACCTAGGTGAGAAAGAATCCATGGAAAGGCCAAGGCCATGAACAGAAGACCGAAGGGTAAAGGCGTGAACCGAAGAAGAGAAGAGAAGGGGACTTTAGCTATTAGCGAGAAGTCCAAATGAGAGAAGAGGATTATTTATAATAGGTAGGTGGGGGGAATGCTTAGGAGAATGCCTCAACATTAGCGCCAATCAAGTGATCCACAGATGAGGTGGCGAACGTCAATCATAGGTGTAGAAGGAATGTTGGCTGTCGGATCATCTGGGAAGTTAGTGCATAAGTGGTCTTGTCAGAAATGGCTATAGAAAAGGACACATGGTAAAATTGGAGTGGAAATCTATATGACATTGAAATAAGCGAAGCTACAGCGAGCCTCCCCCGGGCTAGGGGGAGGGCTCGAGAATCACTGGGGCTTACTACCGATCAAGTAATTATACTAAGTAACTAGGTCGGGGAGATGGAGCGGTCAGTAAGGATTAAAGTGCCCGAGTAGGAGGAATGATCCTTATCGAGGCTTACCCAGGTGATAGACTGACCAGGCATCCCTGAGAGAGTTAGACACTTGACAAGTTACCTACTCCTATAAACCAAAGTGACTTAAGGCCTTGGACGAATTCCCTTAGACACTTTAACACCATATTTCATGATGCCCGTAGGTCCACTCATGTAACTTGTCCACAACTTCTTGAAGAAATTTTAGGATTAAGATCGTAGTGAAACTTAAAGCTTTACATCCTCAAAAATCAAAATAAAGATAGGGATAATGGAACACAAACTATTCGAAGGAAGGTAAGGCTTCATCAAGAAGCTCGTTCAAGAGACGAGTTCGGTCTAAGAGGTTCTTAGGGGGAATTGACCGAAGAAAGCCTTTCTCCTGTAGCTGCAGCAAGGCCCCTGCACCACCATAGCAAAGCATTTGGTCGATAAGATTACCTATCTTCGACCCAAACTCTTTGGAGGCTAGGTAGGAGGTCTTGTAAGCTGCTAGGCGAGAGCTCTCGCCTTCCTGATAATCCTTTAGCTCTTTCCTAGCTTTTTGTGCTTCAGCCCGTGCCTCAGTTACTCTTGGCATGTGGCCGTGGTCTCTACCTTAACCGATGAAAGTTCGTCTCACATAGACTTGAGAACAGCCTGAATCGACTCCCACTGTTTCTGAAGGGCAACCTCCCGATCAGCAACGACAGACAAATCTGCCATTTTAGTTGCCAGGTCTCTCTCCAGAGAGTTGTGCACCTCTTGGAGCTCCCACAGCTGCGAAGAGAGGGTGATTACCTCTACTTCCCTCTCCTCTAAATCATCTAGGATCTGAACATGCCTCAAGCCCTCAGACTTAAGTTTAGACTCGCTAGTCCTCAAGGCGGTATGCAGGGACTGTACTTTCTCTGACTCTGCATGAGCCATGCTCCTGGCAGTTCGGGTCTCCCTCCACCATTTGTAGATGGGACTGGATCAGGCTGTCAGTGATTGTCAGGTCAAAAACATGACTGGCGGTTGTAGAAGACGTCATCTCCTGAATACAAGCCCTCAAGGACTCATTCTCCCGATGCAAACCGGCCATGTACTGTGAGAGGCTCAGCCCCATGACACAGGTTTGTCGAGAGCAGGGGGAGGATTAGCAGTATTTCAAGGATACGAAAAAGAAACGTATACAACTCACTAACACCAATCGTTGAGAGAATAGGTTGGCCAAGTCCAGTTGTAGGCATTCTAAAACCTGGTCGGCAGTGCTTTTCCACAAATTGGCCAAAGCCCCATGGAGTTGCACCTAACCACAGTTGGGAGATATGTTGGCAGAAGGAATGGAGCCCAACGCTTGTAGGGATGGCAGTTGGAAGAAAGAAGTGAAGGCATACTGGCCCTTGAGGCACTCCTTAGGACGAGAAGAAGGAGCAGGAGCCGAAGTGGGCAGCTGGCTCAAGGAACGCGGAGCGGAAGGTGTAGAAGCCCCAGGCTGGTCTTCCAGTAGGGAGGTGGTCTGCTCCAAGACGGAGACTTGAACAAGAGAAGAGGCTGCAACCTCTATTGTAAGGGGAGTATTCACCCGGGTAGGGGTTTTGACTTTGGAGGACGCTCAGGACGCAGGCAGCCTCTAAGGTGAAGATTGGACTGATGGGGTAACGTGTCGCCTTTTGTGCTGAAGCCATAAACATTACTCGGAAGCTAGAGTGGGAGCCCTCTCGCCAGCAGCTACCTCGGTGCGGAGGGATTCAGTTCCAGGGGCCTCAGGATCCCCAGACTGTTTAGAAGAAGCCTCTGCTAAGGCGCTGGCCTGAGGAACCTCCTGGCCTGCCATTATCTCTCGACCATGCTTCCGCAAGATGGCACTGGGCATCGTGGAAGAGTCAAGAGCGAAGGCTAAACATGACGACTTCTGTAGGCAAAAAAGAATACCTCAGTTAGCGGAGATGTATAAGGAGAGTCAAGTAATCTTACCAAAAGGTGCGCTCAAAGGTGTCTGGATGGGGCTTAGCCCAAAAGTATACAACACGTTCTCCTATAGTGAACAAGGGAGCCGCATTTACACTCCTTCTAGTTTTTCGGAGGCGGTCATGCAAGCAGGTTGGTGTTGATGATCTTGCAACTCAAAGGGAGAAGGAAGATGGAGGCACCATTCAATAGGCCAGGTCACGACTTCAGGCAATTGGACATAGAAAAAGTTAGACTTTTAGCCTTTATTCGAAGAAGGCATGCCTTCAAAAAATCTATACCCAGTCCTGGATTATACCATGAAGATGCCTAATTCTGAATGCTTAAGAGAATATAAATGGTGAAAGAGTTGAGGAGTTAAAGGGATCTCATACAGATGACACAATATTATCATTCCACACATAGCGCAGAAGGCATTAAGAGCAAATTGAGACAAAAGAATACCAAAATACTGACTTAGGGAGGAGAAGAATGAAGGAATGGGAAATTGAAGACCACCAAGAAGTTGGTCTTTGAAAAAGATCACGAATCCGTTGGGAGAAGGATACAGATGGTCATCGGGCCCGGGGAGGCATAGCTAATATGCTTCAGAAAACTGCAAGTTGGATCGTATAGTCTTGAGGTCGCTCTTGTCCAAATCTGAGCGAAAGTATGCATACCAGGGCACCACCGTCTCTCCATGCATTATCTAATTAACAAACGAAGGTGCAAAGGATGAAGAAGGAGAAGTACTTAAGCGAAAGGGAAGATGAGCGAGTAGAAATAAACAAAGGAAGGAAGGTCGGAGGAAGACAAAGTGCGGATGAGCCACTGTTGAGGTCTTTAGGGGTTTCAAACTAAAACCCTTAAGGAGTATCAGGATTTGAACTAGACAATCGAAACAGCGGAGCACACGATGACCATCAGATCAAGAGACAGAGGTGCCCTGGGGTCGCATGCAGAAAGTGTGCGTTAGACATCATAGCAAGGAAAGTTCATAGGGCACGTGTCAACTCCCTATGAAAGAGCATTTATGATGGAAAGGACAAGGAAATCATGGAGGTGATATATAAATAGTGGCACCCTACCTCACAAAGACCATGCCTCGAGAACTGAAAATTCTATGCGGTTGCCTCGAGAAATGAAGCAAGAGACGACGGGAAGCGTTGATCAAAATTTGGTGCCTCTACCCAACCTTGGAATCAGAGTACGATTCAAATTTGACTAAAGCCTTATGTAATGCACTTTGTGATCGCAAGTGCATTAGGCTAAGTCCATGAGAATAGCTCCTTCAAGCAACAAATGCTACCCTTCTAAACCAATTCCTGGCCGAGCTTCTAGGTTAATTCACGATAGGGCTACCAAATGCCCTCTTGATCAGACTCCATACTCTCACCCCAGCGTGAGTTATAAGTGAGCATGCTCTCACGACCAACGACCTCTTGGCCAAAATTCCAGACTCTCGCCCCAGCGCGAGTTATAAGTGAGCATGCTCTCACGACCAACGATCTCTTGGTCAGAATTCCAAACTCTCGCCCCAGTACAAATTATAAGTGAGCATGCTCTCATGACCAACGATCTCTCTGTAGGGCTCCAGACTCTCTCCCCAGTGCGAGTTATAAGTGAGCATACTCTCACGACCAACGACCTCTCGGTCGAGATTCCAGACTCTCACCCCAACGCGAGTTATAAGTGAGCATGCTCTCACGACTAACGGCTTCTCGGTCGGGCTCCAAACTCTTGCCCCAGCGCGAGTTATAAGTGAGCATGCTCTCACGACCAACGACCTCTCGGTCGGGATTCTAGACTCTCGCCCCAACGCGAGTTATATGTGAGCATGGTCTCACGACCAACAACCTCTCGGTCGGGATTCCAGACTCTCACCCCAGTGCGAGTTATAAGTGAGCATGCTCTCACGACCAACAACCTCTCGATCGAGCTCCAGACTCTCACCCCAGCGCGAGTTATAAGTGAGCATGCTCTCACGACCAATGACCTCTCGGTTGGGATTCCAGACTCTCGCCCCAGCGTGAGTTATAAGTGAGCATGCTCTAATGCCCAAGGACCTCTTGATCGGGATTCCAGACTCTCGCCCTAATACGAGTTATAAGTGAGCATGCTCTCACAACCAACGACCTCTCGGTCGGGCTTCAGACTCTTGCCCCTGTGCGAGTTATAAGTGAGCATGCTCTCACGACCAGCGACCTCTTGGTCGGGCCCCAGACTCTCGCACTAACGCGAGTTATAAGTGAGCAAGTTCTCATGACCAATGACCTCTCAGACGGGCTCTCGACTCTCTCTCTCGTGTGAGTTACTAGCAAGCAGAGCCTTCACTAACTACCTCTCTGGGTTTGCATAAAGTAAGAAAGTGCAAGTAGGGAAAGGAAGAAAGAGACATGAATAAAGACTGAGACCCAATCAAATCTACATTTACTTGATAAAATACAAGGGACACCCCTCAAAATCTCATTTTTACATCTGTAAAGGCATATAAGATGTCTAAGCAATCAGAGTTCTCTTCTAGTTCCAGTTGCCGGTCGACACCTCGGGCAAAAGTGTTCTACTTGACCTGCCTGCTGCAGATGAGCTCGAACTTGTGTCAACTCAACCTTAGTCGACTGAATGATGCATCGTTGTTGAGCAATGGTTTCATCTTTGATCCAGGCTTCTTCTTGAAAAAGGGATATGGAAGAGACGTGTTTTTTTTTCAAATAGATCAGGAATTGGGCTTGGCTCTCCAAGTCTGAATAAGCTTTCTGTTTCAACACTATTTCAGCCCGGGCCCGAGATTTAGCGGCTAACCAAAGTTCCTCAATTTCTCGGAGAAGAGAAGATTGAAGATCTCTATCTTGCGTCTGTTGGTTGCTACTGGGAATATCGTACCGGTTCCCCTGTACAAAAATTTTATACAAGTCCTGAATTATTCCTAACAACCTATTGTGTTCTTTAGAAATTAAATTTGGAATCGCAAACAGAACTTAACATTATTGATTCTAAATTCAACTTATCTGTTCTTAGAGGTTTAGACTTGGATAAAAAACGATGCTTAACATTATTAATCCAAATCCACCTATGTTATAAATTTAATTAAATATTTATTTCAAAGTTCGACTTCCAGGTCAAACGTGGCGAGGCACTAGGCCTTCTTGAGTATGGGATCATCCACCACTATCTAGACAAAGCCTTACAAAGAAAACTAATATTTAATCTCCTTATAGTTACCCTATGTTTAACCAAAAATAACAATCGAATCACAAATTTGAAAAACAAAAGAAACACAAAATCAAAAACATAAATTCGATAACCTAGATTAATTAGCCTCTTGTGTTTGGTATTTCAAAATCCATACGAAGAAAACTAGTATAATGCGGAATAAAATTACTAGTTATACCTTTCTTCGTAAGTAACAACCTTTTAATCTTCTATTATATTTCTCTTCACCTCTTGGACGTCGTGTGGGCGACGATCTATCGAGATGTGAATCCACTCAAGCCTTCTTCCTATGCAATCTAAGTTTCGGCCACCTTCCACCTCCAAGGGATGCTAGGGTGCAATACCTCCTTCACTCCTTCTTCTTTTTCAAGCAAAACCGACCACCAATGCCTCTCCAAGGATCAATGCCACCGGCCACAAGAAGAAAGAAGGAAAAGAGAAAGGATTGGCCACCAAGGATAGAAGAGAGGAATAGAAGAGGTTGTGTGTCTCATGAAGACACCCTCTTACCTCTCTTTTATAATCCTTGGTAAATCCAAAAAAGGAAAGTTCTATAACAAAATTTAAAACTTCCTTTTATTTCTTTAACATGGCTAAAAAGGAAAAATTAAAACTCCATTTTCTGCATGTCATGGCCGGCCACCCTATTAAGCACCAATCAAGGAAAGATTTCAATCAAAAATTAAAATCTTCTCTTTTAAAATCCCTTTTGTGGAAAGCTATAAAAGATATGTTTTATAAATTAAAATCTCTCTCTTTTAAATCCTTTTATGGATATCTATAAAGAAAAGATTTTAAAATAAAACTTTTCTTTTAATTCATGGTTACAAAAAAGGAAAGTTTTATCAAAAATTAAAATCCTTCTTTCACATTATAGATAACTACAAATAAGGAAAGATTTCAAATCTTTCTTTAATCTCTTGTAGAAAGATATAAAGGAAAGATTTTAAAATTTAAAACTCTCTTTTAAAACCATGTGGATGAATCATAAAAGGAAAGTTTTTAACAAAATTAAAACTCCCTTTTATTTCCTTTTGTAACTGATCTAAAAAAGGAAAGTTCTATAATTAAAATTTCTCTTTTAAATCCTTTTATGGATGGCTATAAAAGGAAAGATTTTAAACAAAATAAAATTTCCTTTTTCTTCTTTACTTGGATGACTACAAAAAAGAAAAGTTTTGACAAATTAAAATATTTCTTTCAAACCATTGTACATGGCTACAAAAAAGATTTTTAAAACTTCCTTTTAAGTCTTATGTGGTCGGCCCCCTTAGCTTGGACACCAAGCTTGGTTGGCCCATCCTTAGGCACCAAGTAACTCATGTGGCCGGCCACAACTTGGACAACAAGATGAGTTAAGCCGACTCCCTTTACTTGGGTAAGAAGTTGAGCTTTGGGTGGATATAAGGCTTTATATAAGATGCTACAATAGGGACTGAGAGGAGGAATTAGTTTTGGTCTCCCGATGAACTTGAGCTTCCCATGTTCGCCCCGAACACTCAACTTAAGTTCATCAATAATAACTTATACCACTAAAGAGTTACTATTGAACTACCATACCAATCCCAAATTACATTTTGGGCTTCTTCTTATTATGAGTGTGTTATTCTCCCTGTATTTAAGATATCGAATGCCCATTAATTAAATGAGTTATTGACACTCACTTAATTAACATCTAGCTCTAAAAGTAGTACCACTCAACTTCATTGTCATGCTGGATTAGGTCCACCTGCAGGGTTTACATGACAATCCTTATAAGCTCCTCTTGGGACATCATCAACCTAGATTATTAGGACACAGTTTCCTTTCATAATCAACAACACACCATATAAATAATATTATTTCCCAACTCATCGGGCCTTTTGATTTATCGAACTAAATCTCACCTATTGATAAATCAAAGAAAAAAGTACTAAGTATATGTGCTTATTATTATGTCGGGATTAAGAGCACACACTTCCATAATAACAGAGGTCCTGTTCTTTTATGCAGTCAGTGTAAAAAGAACAATCTCAAATGGTCCTCAATACACTCTAAGTGTACTAGTGTAATTTTATAGTCAAGATAAACTAATACCAAATTACACTACGACTATTCCAATAGTTTGTCCCTTTCCATTTTGGTCGAGAGCTACTATTTATAATTTATAAGAAACTGATAACATGATCTTCTGTGTGTGACACCACACACTATGCTATCTTCAATATAAATTAAATGGATAATTACATTTATCATAAATGTAGATATTGATTAATATGATTCTTATTTCTAATTAAATGTTTATACAAAAAGCTAGGCTTTTAGTATACATTCCAACAATCTCCCACTTATACTAAAAGACTATACTTCCATATACCTTGTCATACATCTGATTCCCAACCCTTCAACATGCCCATCAAAAGCTCTTGACTTAAGGGTCTTAGTGAAAGGATCTCCCAGGTTATCACCTGATGCAATCTAGGTGGCAAAAACTTCTCCTCGTTATACGATGTCTCGTATTGGGTGGTACTTGTGCTCTATTGTGTTTACTTGCCTTATGGACTTATGGTTTCTTCGAATTTGCTACTACACCACTATTATTATAATAAATTGTAATAATTTTTGGACAAACCATAAATCATGTCTAAGTCCATCATTAAGTTTCTGAGTCATATAACTTCTATGGCTACCTCAGAGGCTGCCACATACTCAGCTTCTATGGTGGAGTCCGAAAAACATCTATGCTTAACACTCCTCCATTTTATGGCTTTACCTCCTAAAGTAAACACAAAACCCTGAGGTTGACTTAGTATTGTCCCTATCTGATTGGAAGTCAAAATCCGTGTAACCCACAGGAATCAAATCATCTGCCTTGAAAACTAGCATATAATCTCTAGTCCTTCTCAGGTACTTTAATATATGCTTTACGACAGTCCAGTGTCCCAGTCTTAGGATACTTTAATATCTGCTCACCATGCTCACAGCAAAACAGATATCTAGGCTCGTTCACAACATAGAATACATTAGGCTTCCTACAGCTGAAGAATAAGGAACTGCCTTCTATCTCTTTTGATGTCTTCGGAGACATCTCTTTAGATAAAGCTACTCCATGCTTGAAAGGTAGAAAAACCTTTCATGGAATCTTGCATGCTAAAGAGAGCTAGGATAGTATCGATATATGAAGCTCGGGATAAGTACAACATTCTTTTCTTATGATCCCTTATTTCTTTAATCTCGAGAATATATGCGCATTCTCCCAAGTCCTTCATATCGAATTGCTTGGACAACCATACCCTTACTTTCGACAACACTTTGATATTGTTTCCAACTATCAAAAATATCATCTACGTATACTACAAGAAATACCCTTACTTCCGACAAGCCACCTTCACGTTAGAGACCAAGAACCAAGGAAAAAGTCCCCGGGTCAGGCCCTCCGACGCTCAACTCAGGTACTTTTTCCCCAGAAGCACAGTAAAAGGACGAAAAGTAAAAGATGAGTGAGTGTACCTGCGTAGAGACAAAGCCTCCCTTTTTATATGGTCGTGGGTACTTTTGGAGTCTGATGGGTGTCAGGATTTGTCTGTCGGTGAATGACACATGACATCTTCCTACAGGTCAAAGGAGGGACCAGTGGGTAATGAGCCCTAAACCGTTAGCATATTCCCTGACATGTGGTGATTATTTTCTGACGAGTTGTTACGATTCCCTGGATTGATTGTCATGTAGTGTATGCTCGCATCGGTCTATTAACCTTAGACTAGGTCTTCGTTTATGCAAATCTTGACATGTAGGCACAAACCTGCATTCCCTGGCGCACTCCCTGGCTTGTGTTTGTTGTCTCGTAAATCCGTCCCGTAAATCCAGATCTGTACGCTCAGCCCTGTATTTGTCGTTCAGTCCATCCCGGTAGATCCAGACCTACGCCTACCGCCCTGCCAATCGAGGCCTTCGCTTGTTGTTCCTTAAGTCTTGTCTCATATGCCCAGTCCTGCTCCGTATTTTATCCTGTACATCCTAAACCGTACGTCCTGGCCCACGTATCCTGTTCTGCATGTCTTATCCTGTAAGTCCGACCTGTAAGCCTTAGTCTGCATATCCTGACCTGTACGCCTTGATCCCTATATCCTGTTTTGCATGTCTCATCCTGTAAATCCTGAGCTGTAAGCCTTAGGCCGCCTACCCTAACCTGTACGACCTGGTCCATATATCCTGTTTCGCCTGTCTGTAAGTCCAGACCTGTATGTCTTTGGTCCGCTTATCCTGCATGCCCTGGTTCGTATATCTTGTTCCGCATGTCTGTAAGTCCAGACCTGTACGTCTTTGGTCCGCTTATCCTGCACGTCTTGGTTCGTATATCCTGACCTGTACGTCCTGGTCCATATATCCTGAATTGTATGTCCAACCTTCTGAGTTCCCACTCTCCCTGTAGGCCTAACCCTGGAATGTAACGTATGTCCGATCGGGACCATCCTGTAATCTGACCCTTTGACCACCACGTAGGCCAGACTTTTGACCACCACGTAAGCTAGACCTTTGACCATTATGTAGGCTTGACTTCTGACCGCCTCGTGGGCTTGACTTCCATCCACTTCAGCTATCCGACCCTACTATCATGCACCGTATCACAAGCCTCCCCCTCAAGTCTAGTCGAAGGAGGCCCTAGTCCGACTGACTAAACCCAAGTCCCATTCTTACCTGACCTTGCCTTTGTGTCTCTTGCACCACTAACCCTTTTCCCAATATCTCACTCAGAATTCATCACCCTTCCTAAATGAGACTTTATTGCCTGCACGTCCACTCCGCAATCCTCGATCTTGCTATTTTTCCATAAATGCCCCACTATTTCCCAAACATCCTCACATGTTCTGAAGTTCACTCTCCCCCCCCTCTTTAAAAAAGGGGATGTGTATACTGCTGTCCTCACTTTCCTCAGGTTACCTTCTTCTTTATTCATGGAATTAGATGAGGTATCTTCTCTGTGCCATCAACTTACTCATTTGACCCAGTTATTAACTCATAAAGATGAGGCTCTGCTTGAGATAACGCAGAGTAGGGACCTTCAATCCTCTCTTCGCCGGGAAACGGAAGAACTTTGGTTGGCGGCTAAAACCAGAACTCGAGCCGAGGTAGCTCTAAAGCATAAGGCTCATTCAGACCTGAGGAATCAGACTTATTTTATTGCCTATCTAAAACTGAAGCACGAGGGTAATGTAACCCTCCTGCAAGAGGAAGGTCGGATAAAAGATGAGACCATTGCCCGTCTGCAAAGCAATATCCAACGTATCAAGGAAGAACTGGCTCAAGCACAGGCTCATCTAGCGAAGAGGAACTAGGCGTCTTGCTCTTGTAATAATGTGACCTCTTAAAAAATGTTCTTCAACTCTTTTTAATTAAACAATGTTCTTCGCATTATCTGCCTATTAGGGTGTGGGTCTGTATTTCCTTGTCTCTCCTATTATCATGTTCCATAGGCACATGCCCCCAAGAGAATTTGCTAGAAAAGATAATTTACTTACCACGCCTTTTTCTTATCATAAAGGTTGGGAAGTCGTGGTTCATACGGACACACCTGTTTGCATCTCATATTGGTAATAGAAGTATGGCTGCAGATTTGTTGAGCATGAAAGTATACCTCGTGGCTTCACATTGAGGCGAGAGTAGGGGATACCGACCTGGAAGGTCGTTGGACGTGAGAGCATGCTCACTTATAACTCGCACTGGGGTGAGAGTTTGGTACACCGACCTAAAAGGTCGTTGGGCATAAGAGCATGCTCACTTATAACTCACACAGGAGCGAGAGTCTGGGACACCAACCTGGATGGCCGTTGGGCGTGAGAGCATGCTCACTTATAACTCGCACTGGGGCAAGAGTCTGGGACACCGACTTGGAAAATCGTTGGGCGTGAGAGCATGCTCACTTATAACTCGCACAGGGGCGAGAGTCTGGGACACCGACCTGGAAGGTCATTGGGCGTGAGAGCATGCTCACTTATAACTCTCATTGGGATGAGAGTCTGGGACACTGACCTGGAAGGTTGTTAGGCGTGAGAGCATGCTCACTTATAACTCGCACTGGGGCGAGAGTCTGGGACACCGACCTGGAAGGTCATTGGGCGTGAGAGCATGCTCACTTATAACTCGTACTGGGGTGAGAGTCTGGGAGTGTGGGCAAAAATCCATTTAAAAAACTTCTCAGGACTGGTCCAGGAAGTGGATTGTTATTTGAGGGCTGGCCCGGGGGTCATCCCTAAAATTCCCGCTCTGGTGCCGTGTTTTAGGTGTCCAGCCGATTGTGCTCTACTTGGGATATTTCCTGCAAACATCTCATTCATGGCTGGTCCAGGAAGTGGATTGATATTTGAGGGCTGGCCCGAGGGTCATCCATAAAATTCCCGCTCTGGTGCCACGTTTTGGGTGTCCAACCGATTGTGCGCTACTTGGGGTATTTCCTGCAAACATCTCATACAAACTTTAATCAGTCAAGCTATTTGTTTATTTTAAATCTTATTGAGTGCCTAAATTCAAATTCATGCTCTTCATTTTCCTTCCTCTTCCCCGAGGTGGCCGCATAACCCTGACGTATGACTTGCCTTCACTTTTTCCCAGGTAACCGCATGACTGTCTTCCCCCCTGACGTATAGTCTTCCTGAGCCGGAATGCTACCGTACAAAAATCTCCTTCAATAATTTCCTTGTCACGTCCATCATTAATACCTTTCATAGGGGAATGACACGTGTCCCACAAACCTTTCCCGCCACTGTGACTAATCAGCGCCTTTTGGCACACGACCCTAGATCCGATGACTCAAGTTATTATACCTCCCTCCTCCTTTCGATGCTTCCTAGGGGTTTGGCTTTATAAACCCTAAAGGTTGTCCGCCATCATCTTCTCACCCTTGTGGTTGCTTTCAACTCTTCCATTTTTCCTCGGCTCTTCCCGTTAAGTCTTTCCTATGCATTTGTTTCTTGTGAGCACTTCTTCTTTTTCTCTCCATCCTCCCCCGTGTCCTTATGGATGAAGGTAAAGAGATGTCCTGGTATTCATATTATATTTCAGACTTAGATGATAACAACTTGGCCCAGATCCATGCTAGTCTGCACCTTACTGAAGACTATCAACTGCGAGCTCCCAGACCAAATGAACACCCTTCTTCCCCTCCCCAAGGCTTTGTAACTTTTTTCAAGGATAAACTCTTGGGAGGTCTTCGCTTTCCTCTTCACCCAATTTTCTCTTCCTTCAGTCAATATTTTGGTATCCCACTTTCGCAGTTTGCTCCCAATACTTTTTGTGCTATCTGTGACATGGTTATCCTCTGTAGGGTATACTAAATCTCTTAACCACCCAACTTTTCCACCACTTCTATTCTCTCAAACGATCCGTGTTGGTGCGGGAAGCATCCGATGATCGAACCCAAGTTTTGATAATGACAAATGGATTCAAAGTTAGGATTCCTTGTTATCTAACCTGCTTAAATGAGGTTTCAGGAAAGTTCTAACTGTAGTTAGGCAGGTGAAAATCCTAAGATGTGGTAACCTTATATCCTAGGGGATGGTAACCCTAGGTGAAGGAAAAATCCTGAGGGGGGGGTAACCTTAGGTCCTAAGGAGTGGTAATCCTAGGTGGAGAAAAATCCTAAGGGGCGGCAACCTTAGGTCCTAGGGGGTGGTAACCCTAGGTGGAGAAAAACCCTAAGGGGCGGCAACCTTAGGTCCTAGGGGGTGGTAACCCTAGGTGGAGAAAAACCCTAAGGGGCGGCAACCTTAGGTCCAAGGGGGTGGTAACCCTAGGTGGAGAAAAACCCCAGGGGATGGTAACCCTAGGCGGAAAGTCCAATCGGTCTGGAGGATCGCACTGGCAACAGGTAACTCTCCTGAGTGGAGTAGGTGAGGGCGCGTTCCCCGCAGAGGGAACAGTAGGCGTCGGGTCGACCTAGGGTTTCCGGTTGAAAATCCGAAGTCAGACCCGGACAGTCCAGAGACTGTCAAAACACCTTTTCTATCATATTTATGTGTGCTAACCTTGTCTTGCAGGATATATGTGTATTTTGTGGACTAACACATTGTGCAGGGACAAAATAACACACTTGACCTTGGATGAATAGTGTCCGAGGCACCTCCATGGGGCTTGGAGGCGCCTCGGGTGCAAAGCCGGAGCCAGCTGCGAAGAGGAGCTGGAGGCGCCTTAGACCGCCAGCTGAAGGCGCCTTGGAGGGCGTTGAAGGCGCCTTCAAGTGGATGAGGTGCGGCCTGGCTCGATCTGATCCATGCGGCTGACTCGGCTTGTTGGAGGCGCCTTGGAGCTTGATGGAGGCACCTTGAACATCCTTTATAAGGGAGTCTTGACCAGCAGCTCAAAACAACACCTACCGAGCAATCCTTACGCTACAAGCTGCTAATGAGACGATCCCGAAGTGCTGCAACATCATCCCGACGACCCGGAACTTTAGTTTTTCATCTCTTTATTGTCGATATTAATTTAATTACTATTTTTCTATACTTAGATTGTAATAATTCTCGTGATTATAGTTGTTGCCCAACGTAAACGCTCAACGAGCGTGGGCCTTGGAGTAGGAGTCGTCACAGGCTCCGAACCAAGTAAACGACCTGTGTTCTTCTAGGTTTGCCTTTATTTATTTCCGCTACATTTTCACTCGACACGTTTTAAATTCAAAGAAATAGCCACGAGCGCTATTCACTCCCCCTCTAACGCTTCTCGATCCAACAATTGGTATCAGAGCCCGGACTGCCAGAAGGTTTAACCGCTGACTGTGCATAAGAACTATGGTCTGATTGAGCTATGTGGGTACAATATTGACCTCGAACAAAGAAAGTGGGGGCTCCTATGTTCGGATCAAGAGGACCAGAGACCAGGCAGGAAGTCCTAGTTGCGACTAGGCAAGGAAGTCCTAGTAGGTTGGGTGGACCGAGGGGCAAGAAGACCTGGTGGGTCGAGAATCGGACGTGGGAAGCCTATGGTCCTTTGTTTAAGGGGGGGATTGTTGGGGTTGCAAACATAGTCTCATATTGGAAACACATGGGAAAGATCATGAGTTTATAAGAGAAAAGATATCTGCATTGGATGAGGCCTTTTGGGGAGAGCCCAAGAGCAAAACCATGAGGGCTTAGGCCCAAAGTGGACAATATCATGCAATTGTGGAGATATCTAAATTCTTTTCGATCCAACAATTGGCAATGAATAAAATTAGTTAGTACATTTACATTATATGAAAATCCGATTTTTGCAACACATGATTGCACTAGTTTAACTAATCCTGCTTGCTCTAGTATAGATTTCTCTTCAAAATTAGATATGCATGCTAATAATGTAATGAATAAAATTAATTCAAATAAAATAAGAAATTAACTCTTAGAAAATTAGAAATATAAAATAATATTTTAAAAGATAAAATTGATAAATTAGAGAAGATTGTTAATAATTTAGTCAAATCACAAAATCTAGACTTAGATTACAAGTAAAGTAAAACTTAAACACTACAAACTAAACTATAATCAAGTACCTTTTAATTACTAAAGTAAAATTTAAATCTAACTTAAATCGAAACTTAATTTAAATTTAATCTAAAATCTAAATCTAAATCTAACTTAAATCGAAACTTAATTTAAATCTAACCTAAAATCTAAATCTAACTTAAATCTAATCTATAAATTAAATATACAAAAATCAATAATGCAGGGAGAGGCTCCAGAATAGCTGGCACCTCGAAAAATTAATCTACCCGACAGGGTAACCAAAAGCAACCTACCCGGCAGGGTAATTAGGGTTAGAATAAAAATGGGCTAGGTTTAACTTGACCTACGGTACTGGTAAAGTTTTGGATGATAGTACATTAGGGAAACTTAGTCTATGCATGTCTAGGAAGATATGGCTTCGACCTGGTGCATTTGGCTAAGTGGAACTGACCGAAGCTACCCTTTATGGATCCTAACTAGTTAGACCAAGGTTTTGTACTAAGTTCAGTGGATAGGACTATTTGGAAAACGTCAAAAGCATGGTTACTTTCATGATGTCCAAGTGACTCACCATAACCTAGAGGTTTATCCAAAGAATGCCTATTTGCTGAGCCCAAAGCTAAACCTGAATCTAACACAAAGTTAAACCTAACCCTATAACTGAACCCAATTCATCTCACAAAAATTATAGGATCCCCTGATTGAAAAATTTAGATTAGGTGAGATGACTAAGGACAAAATTAAAATTAAAATTACAACTAAATTAAAATTAAAATTAAAATCTTTAAAAACTTATTTAAAATTTTTTAAAAACTTATTTAAAAATCTTCTAAAAACTTATTTAAAATGTTTTAAAAAACTTATTTAAAATGTTTTAAAAACTATTTTAAAAATTTCTTTTAAAAATTCATTTAAAAATTCATTTAAAAATCATTTTAAATATTATTTGAAAAATTATTTAAAAATCATTTTAAAAATTATTTGAAAAATTATTTAAAACTTATTTTAAAAATTATTTAAAAATCGTTTTAAAAATTATTTGAAAAATTATTTTAAAATAGTTTAAAAAATTATTTAAAAATCATTTTTAAAAATATTTGAAAAATTATTTAAAAATCATTTTAAAAATTATTTAAAAAATTATTTGAAAAATTATTTAAAAATTGTTTTAAAAATTATTTGAAAAATTGTTTTAAAAATTATTTGAAAAATTATTTAAAAATTATTTTAAAAATTATTTAAAAATCAATTTGAAAATTATTTGAAAATCATTTTAAACTTATTTGAAAAATCATTTTGAAAATTATTTGAAAATCAATTTGAAAATTATTTGAGAATCATTTTAAAGTTATTTGAAAAATCATTTTGAAAATTATTTGAAAATCATTTTAAAAATATTTGAAATTCAAAACTTATGTTTTATATCAAATGCAAAGACAACTCCATCTCACGCTCACTCATAAGCTGAACATGCTTGTTAATCTAGAATGAGTGAAATGGAAAGTTAGGAAAATAAATATTTTGTTTTAACCTCTCATGCTTGGACTCCTGGACCCAAAGAATTTATTAAGGCATTTATTAAGGGGGAGTGATTTTGTGTTGGTTCTAAAATTAGTTTTTCTTTAAAATAAAAATTTTACTTGACTTCAAAATTAAAAACTATTTTTGATCTGTCTTCGAAAATTCGGGTTATTTTTAACTTAGCTTTAAAATTAAAATTATTTATAACCTGGCTTTTAAATTACAACTATTCTAGAATATTTTCAAAGCTAAGCCTTTATGTAAAACCTCTTTAAGCTAAGTACTTAATCAAGTCTTCTTTAACTAAACTTAGTTAGATTATTTTCTAAACTTAGCTATTTGACAAGATGTTTTCTCAAGGCAATCATTTTTAAGTTGAATACATAGCTAAGTATTTCAAATTTAACTAAGTATTTTCAAATTTAGCTAAATATTTTTTTTTCAAAAACATTTAGCTAAGTACTTTTTAAAGTTTTTTTAAAAGAAAAAAAGAAATTTAGCTAAGTATCTCTCAAAGCAATTGTTTTCAAATACTAAGTTTTGCTGAAAACGCTAAGTATTTTCCAAAGCATTTTCAAAATTTTATCAAAACAATTCATTTTTGAAAAACTAAGTCCTTTTAAGGTTAAATACTTAACAAAACTATTATCTTCATAAGTTTAGCTAAGTCTTTGATAAAAGTAATTTCAAAGTAAAAATCTTAGCTAAACTAAGTCTTGATCAAATTTTGTTTTTACTAAGTTTACTAAACTCCCTCTTTAAAAACTAAGAATTTAAAGTGCTTTGATATCACAAAATTAGCTAAGTTACTTTTTAAAGACAAAATAACTTTATCCCAGCTAAAAGTATCTCTCAAACTAAAGGAAGAATTTTGTTTTCAAAATTTATGATAATATTTTTTTATTTCACCTAGCTAAAAGTCTTACAAGAAAATACCTCTAAGCTAAGTGCTTATCAAAGTATGGTTAAACCCTCTATTTTTTTTTATCTTTTTGAAAGATAAAATAATAATTATTTCTGAAAAGTTAAGGTTTCTCAAAACAAGCTAATGCCTATACTCAATTTTTTCTTTACTCTCTTGGTATTTTGATATATGGCAAAGGGGGAGAGTATAAAATTCAAAGAAAGTCAAACAAATTCAGAGAAAGCTAAAGAAATTTAAGAAAAATTTAAGAACAGAAATCTTTGAAATTTTAAAATTCAAGGGAACTTTTATTAAGGGGAGCTTTTGTAAGCTTCTATTTAGGGGGAGCTCTGTATGCTGAATTTATGCTTATACTTATTACATACTTGTCTTTTCATACTTGTGCTATCATTGTCTTTTCTTTATCTTTTTACTTAACTTTGAATTTCTGTTGCTATAATAAAAAAGGGGGAGATTGTTGGTGCGGGAAGCATCCGACGATCGAACCCAAGTTTTGATAATGGCAAAGGGATTCAAAGTTAGGATTCCTTGTTATCTAACGTACTTAAATGAGGTTTTAGGAAAGTCCTAACTGCGGTTAGGCAGGTGAAAATCCTAAGGGGTGGCAACCTTAGGTCCTAGGGGGTGGTAACCCTAGGTGAAGGAAAAATCCTAAGGGGGGCAATCTTAGGTCTTAGGGGGTGGTAACCCTAGGTGGAGAAAAACTCTAAGGGGCGGCAACCTTAGGTCCTAGGGGGTGGTAACCCTAGGTCGAGAAAAACCCTAGGGGGCGGTAACCCTAGGTCATAGGGGGTGGTAACCCTAGGCGAAAAGTCCAGTCGGTCTGGAGGATCGCACTGGCAACAGGTAACTCTCCTGAGTGGAGTAGGTGAAGACGCGTTCCCCGCAGAGGGAACAGTAGGCGTCGGGTCGACCTAGGGTTTCCGGTTGAAAATCCGAAGTTAGACCCGGACAGTCCAGAGACTGTCAAAACACCTTTTCTATCATATTTATGTGTGCTAACCTTGTCTTGCAGGATATATGTGTATTTTGTTGACTAACACATTGTGCAGGGATAAAATAGCACACTTAACCTCGGATAAACAGTGTCCGAGGGGCCTCCATGGGGCTTGGAGGCGCCTCGGGTGCAAAGCCGGAGCCAGCTACGAAGAGGAGCTGGAGGCGCATTGGACCGCCAGCTGAAGGCGCCTTGGAGGGCGTTGAAGGCGCCTTCAAGTGGATGAGGTGTGACATGGCTTGATCTGATCCACGCGGCTGACTCGGCTTGTTGGAGGCACCTTGGAGCTTGATGGAGGTGCCTTGAACATCCTTTATAAGGGAGTCTCGACCAGATGCTCAAAACAACATCTACCGAGCAATCCTTACGCTACAAGCTGCTAACGAGACGATCCCGAAGTGCTGCAACATCATCCCGACGACCCGGAACTTCAGTTTTTCATCTCTTTATTGTCGATATTAATTTAATTACTATTTTTCTATACTTAGATTGTAATAATTCTCGTGATTATAGTTGTTGCCAAACATAAACGCTCAACGAGCGTGGGCCTTGGAGTATGAGTCGTCACAGGCTCCGAACCAAGTAAACGACTTGTGTTCTTCTGTGTTTGCCTTTATTTATTTCCGCTATGTTTTCACTCGACACGTTTTAAATTCAAAGAAATAGCCACGAGCGCTATTCACCCCCTCTAGCGATTCTCGATCCAACAATCTGAGCCTGGCGTTTTCATGGTGCAATCCCGGGTCGGGTGTAAATTCTTCCCTGATATGTCTTCCTCCAACAAAGGTTGGAAATCTCGCTTCTTCTTTATCAAGCTGTTCGAGCCGGTAACCTGGCCGACCCAATGGCGCTCCAACCTTCCTTCACCCTTTGAACTGTCCGAACACAGGCATCAACCTATTTACCCTACTGCTTCAGAGAAATTAAAGGGAATCCACCTTCTCCTATCTGTGATATTACGAGAAGGCTTTTTACTTCTTTTTAGACTCAACCCGATCCCCGCGGCTATAGGAGCTCCATTTGGTAAGACTTTGCTTTTCCTTCCGCTCGTCTTCAATAACTGAGGTATTTTCTTCCTGCTTTACAGAGGCTGCTATGTTTCGGGCCTACTCGACCGAATCAATAAAGATGCCCAGCAACATTTTGAAGGCCATAGGCGAAGAGGTTGCAAAAGGCCTCGCCGCTCCCTCGGCCACCTCCTCGCACGAAACATCGGAGGAACCAGCAGAGTCCTCCGGCCAACTTCTTCTGGAAGCTGCCCTGTAATGCCCGAAAATTCTCGAAACTGCATTATAAATATTCTATGATTTTTCTGGAATTTTTAGATATTTTTAAGGAATTTTTCGAGTAGCGGAAGCAACAAAAATAATTAGAACCGCAAAATAGCTTAGGCGGGAATCGAACCCGAGACCTATGGCTTAGGGATAATGTTGGAAACCAGTTGAACCCAGCAGGGCCGTGCTGAAAGGAAAGGGGACCAATTATATTTATAATTGGGTTGGCTGAATTAGTTACTTAGTATAAATAGAAGGTTTAAGTGGGGTTTGGTTTATTTTTGGGTTCGGCAACTTCTCAACCCTTACCACCGAAACCTCACCGCCGCCTCTCCCTCTCCTCTTCCTCTCGGCGCCCAAGCCCCAAGGGCTCTCGGATCATCTTCCGGCGACGACTCCAACACGAAAGAGGTTCTTCTCCGCGAGAGGAACGCAAAGACGTGAGCGGATCGTCGAGAAGGTCATCTCCACCGGAATTCTAGCGAATAGAATCGTAAGAAATTACGAACAGGAGGTAAGAAACCCCTCACCTGCAGTATAATAGCTACCGTTTGATTTCCTGTGCATTAGTTTAGTTATATGCGTATGTTTTCGACACATAGGGTGTATTTAACCCTCCTCGCAGGTTTAGGGATTTAGTGAGTACCTTTAGATGGGCCAGACACGTCTTTCTCCTTCAGTTGGAGGTTTAGATGCTGTTGGGTGCCTAAAGGTAGTCTCCCTAATAGAGAAGGGAGTTAAAGCACACTAGGTGTTCGATTAAATAACCAGCTTAGAAAAAAAAATACAACTTAGGCATTTTCATTAGCACAGTTGGATGCATTAGAAGCATCTAAATTAGTAAATCGGTCTATTCTAGCTTATATGGGACTATGGTCCAATAGGTGGGCTCCCACAGTCGCCTCTAGGTTCAGACAACCTAGCTCTAGGTTCAGATAACCTAGAAACAGCAATTTAGAACAGTTTAGCTATACACAGTATTTTACTTTTCAGTTGGCACTGTACTGGATTAGATATCCATTGGGCTGGGCTCCCATAGTCGGTCCCTAGGTTTAGATAGCCTAGTAGCTCTACTAAATTCGGGACTTGCAACCCCGGGTCTAGTTAGAGATGCGCGCATAGCACGTACAGATGGTCGCCCTCAAGAAGATGTTTAGTATTTTCACTTACTATATGTATATGATTTTCAACCTTTCACAAATTAGTTCGTGAATTCAGTACAGTTTTAGCAGTAGCTCAGTATTAGCATAGCGCAGTTCTTAGTATCAGCTTAGTTTTCCCTGTGAATATGCATGATGACTTTATGTTCAGCTTTAGATATGCCATGATTGTATGCTTATATGCCATGCCATGCTTAGTTTATTCAGTATATCCAGCATATGTTTTAAACAGCATGATTTAAAATCATATTTGCATCGTTGCATGTTTTTGTGAGGTAGATGGTTTCTTACTAAGCTTTTTAGCTTATAGATACTACTTTTCTTATACTGCAGATAAAGGTTAAGGAAAAGTGGATCAGTAGCGGAGGCTGGAGGGCAATGCTATCAAGATGTGTGTGGGCAGGAGTTGGAATAAAGATCTTTGGGATCTAAACAGTTTTACTTCAGTATTAGCACTTTGCGTTTTTAGTTTTCATTATTCAGTTTTGATTGTTAAGTGTTATGAAATAGTAAACCATGCACTATGTAGTATGCCAGGTTTAGAATGTTAGTAGTTTTATATTAGTGTGATTTGCATTGGTTTAGAGTTGTTGTGTGAGGTTTTGGCACGCCAAAGTGCTGAAATCAGAGTTCCCGGGCGAAATCAGAACTCTGATCGGTCTCCAGACGGCCTGGCCTCGAGAAGCATCGATCGGCCACCGACCGATCCAGACAGACAAGATGTTATCAGATTCTCCCGGATCGGTCACCGACCGATCCAAAGACGATATAGTAGCTGCCTGTGAGAGTTTCAGTGCCCGGATCGGCCACCGACCGATCTAGATACTGATCGGTCTGCCGACCGATCCAGCCACACCTGGATCAGTCTGCTGACCGATCTAGTTGGGAACAGAACGACCACAGCTCCAATCGATCTGTGGATCGATCGGCAGGTCCGTAGGTAGTTGGGAAGTTTAGTTTCTAGTCCCTAGCTCAGTTGGGATGTTCAGTTTCCCCTCCTTAGCATGTGTACACCAGCAAAGAAGGTCTTTAGACCTTTCTTATCAGTTGTATCCATCCTTAGTAGAGTAAAATTTTAATTAGCCCAGCTTTCCGCACAGTATAGTTTAGCATAATTGTAGCGACCGGCCTTACAGCCAGTACCCAGAAGGCGGGTCATTACAGAGTGGTATCAGAGCAGTGTTCCATACTTCCTACACACACATCAGCATTGTACCTGCAGCTTCCAAGTAAGAATACCTCTACTTTATTTATGCTCCTTGTTTGTTATTACAGTTCATGTTCATATGCCTACTGCTTGCTAGTATGTATTAGTTTTTAAACATGATATCAGTAGTTATATAACCGCGATTACATTAGTTATGTTATGTTCTCTATGTCTTTAGAAATGGCACGAGAACGCCCAGCTAGAAGGGCACTAGCTACTAAGCCCCAAAGAAGAGGCGTGCGCCTGCCTCCTCCGCACCTTACAAAGATTAGTGGCTCACATAAAGCAGCCTAGTCGAATAAAGAACAGAAATAGCCACCTTAAAGGCTAATCAGCAGAATACCCGTCACCCCGGAACCGAATTTGACGACTCCGGTAGTCTTAGAGGTTCCACCAGCCCAAAAGACCAAGACCAAGATCAAGATCAAAGATGGAAACAGCTGAGCCAAGAAAGGAAGCCTATCCGATCCAGTGGCAGCGAGTCAAGCCGGAGAACTTCTCGGCACTAGTGAACCATGGGATGCACAAGCCTGGTTCAAAACACCGGAGAGCACGATGGAGCTTCGGATGGCCGTAACACGAGAAGGTGAAGTGTGCCTCCTTCGCCTGACAGGAGACGCACGCATGTGGTGGGAAAGATCGAACGAAGCGCCCAGTGGACATGGGCTGACTTCGAGAAGGAGTTCTTCGAGGAGTTCTTTCATATGCGGGTCACAAACCGCCACTACGACGAGTTCACCGAGTTTCGTCAGGACAACCTTTCAATGGAGGAAGCCGTGAAGAAATTCAACAAATTGGCTCGCCTATGCCCGAGTTAGTCAGCACAGAGAGGGAACGAATCCGGTTGATGCTCAAGATGCCGAGGCCGAGATAGTGAACGTGGCTGGTGGCATACATAGGCCACAAACCACGGAGGAGTTAGTGAGCGGTGCCTTGACCACGAGCATTATCGAACAACATAAAGCAGCAGAAAGTCTCCTCGAGTCCAAAGGCCAAGGAAACTCTCACACTCAAAAACAGCAAGGCCACAGCTCTAACTGGAAAGGGAACTCCAACAGCAAGCGTAAATCGGGGAGTGACCCAAAGGAGGACCATCTAGCAAACGACCCGGTTATCCAAAGTGTGCTACTTGTGGGAAATTTCACCCGTGGGTTTGTCGCAAGGGCACACGAGGATGCTTTAAATGTGGACAAGAAGGGCACATGGCCAAGCGGTGCTCGAACAAGACCGGTCTTCCTCACCACAAGCAGATTCAAGATGCAGCCAACCAAATTTCGCTTATATCGATGCAGCCGCTCTAGAAGGTCCACTTATCAGCCAGGGCAGGTTAGAAGCCCCTCCAGCTACGGCGAATGCGAGGATCTACTCACTCACCAGAGAGGACGTAGCCAATGCCTCGACAGTTGTCACAGGTCAGATTAGCATTTTTCAGTATAGTGCTACTGTTCTATTTGATACTGGGGCAACCCATTCATATATAGCCAGGGTGTTCTCCGAAAAATTAGAAATACCCTCAGAGGTACTCAGTGGTCAGTTTTTGACGGCACTACCTTCAGGAGAGATCATGGCATCCACGCACTGGCTCAGAGCAGTGCCGGTCATTATAGCAGACATGGAACTCTTTTGTGATCTGATCCTGCTGGAAATGACTGACTACGACGTCATCCTTGGAATGGACTTCCTGATCAGATACGGTGCTTCCATAGAGTGCCGTAAACAGAAAGTCGTATTCCAACCCGAAGCAGAAACACAGTTCGAGTACATCGGAGAACCAAAGAGAAAAGCCAGAAAATTTCTCTCAGCTATGAAGGCACAAAAGTTGATGGATTCAGGTTGTACGGGGTACCTAGCACATGTAGTCAATACCAGCCAGGACAAGGACCAACAGCTAGCAGGAGTCCGAGTTGTATGTGACTACCCAGCAGTCTTCCCTGAGGAGTTACCAGGCCTAGCACCAGTCAGGGAGATTGAATTTGAGATAGAGCTCTTCCCTGGCACCAATCCTATTTCCAAAGCGCCATATCGCATGGCTCCAGCAGAGCTGAAGGAACTTCAGGAGCAACTACAGGAGTTGCTTGACAAGGGCTTCATACGCCCTAGTCACTCACCATGGGGAGCGCCTGTGTTATTCGTGAAGAAGAAGGATGGAAGCATGCGACTGTGCGTAGACTACAGATCACTGAACCAAGTCACCATCAAGAACATGTATCCCCTTCC
Organism: Zingiber officinale; assembly: GCF_018446385.1. Taxonomy (NCBI): domain Eukaryota; kingdom Viridiplantae; phylum Streptophyta; class Magnoliopsida; order Zingiberales; family Zingiberaceae; genus Zingiber; species Zingiber officinale. Next base: position 59,015,943 of record NC_055992.1, on the reverse strand, counting down.
CAGAATCGATGACCTGTTCGACCAGCTGAAGGGAGCAACAGTATTCTCTAAGATAGATCTCAGATCAGGTTATCATCAGGTCAAGGTTAAAGAAGGGGATATACCCAAGACAGCATTCAGAACCAGATACGGACACTACGAGTTCGTAGTCATGCCCTTTGGCGTGACCAATGCTCCAGCTACATTCATGGATCTCATGAACAGAGTATTCAGGGAGTATTTAGATAAGGTTGTTATTGTGTTTATCGATGACATTCTTATCTACTCAGGAACTCAGGAAGAACATGCAGAGCACCTGAAGACAGTACTACAGACACTTCAGCAGAACCAGCTTTACGGCAAGGGTACGAAATGTGAATCTTGGTTAGATCAGTGTCCTTCCCGGGTCACATCATCTCCAAGGATGGTATTATGGTAGATCCCAGCAAGATAGAAGCGTAGTAAATGGAAGAGACCTAAGAACGCCAACGAAATCAGGAGCTTTCGGGATTAGCAGGATACATAAAGTTTGTAGAGGACTTCTCCAGATAGCCTCCCCACTGACTCTTACCAGGAAGAACAGAAATTTCAGTGGACAGAGGACTGTGAGAACAGCTTCAGCGAGCTAAAAAGGAGATTGACCAGTGCTCCCATTTTGGCTCTACCAGACAACACCAGCAGCTTTGACATCTATAGTGATGCCTCTAAGTTGGGACTAGGAGCAATACTGATGCAAAACGGCAAGGTGATCGCCTATGCCTCCAGACAACTCAAGGATTATGAGAAGAATTACCCTACTCATGACCTTGAGCTTGCAGCAGTAGTGTTCGCTCTCAAAATTTGGAGACATTACTTATATGGAGCTCAGTGCAGAGTGTATACAGATCATCAGAGTTTGAAGTACTTCTTCACTCAGAAGGATCTGAGACAACACAGATGGCTCGAGCTGGTCAAAGACTACGATATAGACATCTTCTACCATCCAGGAAAGCCAATAAGGTAGCCGACGACTTAGCGTAAAATCCAAGGCTACCTTGTTATCTCACGCCATGTCACCACCCCTACGTAGGAGATCGAGATTTCGGTCTCGAACTCATCGTTGGACAGCCTCTACTATGACCTTAGAGTCTACCTTGCTTGGTGATATTCATCACTCAGGAGCAGGACCACGAAATTCAGAAAATCAAGCAAGGGCTAGCAGAATCAGAAAGTAGAGAATTCAGAGTGTCCGATAGCGGGGTGTTATATTTTGGTGACAGACTATGTGTTCCAGATCGGGAGGAGCTATGGAGACAGATTTTAGATGAGGCTCACAAGACTCCCTATGCGATGTATCCAGGTTCCACCAAAATGTACCAAGACCAGAACCGTTTTTGGTGGCCCGGGATGAAGCGAGACATCGCCAGATATGTTAGCATCTGCCTCACCTGTCAGAGGGTCAAGGCAGAACACCAGAGAGGAGTTCTACAGCCTATACAGATTCCAGAGTGGAAGTGGAGGATATCTCTATGGATTTCATAGTGGAACGCCCGGAACCACGAATGGTTTTGACGCCATCCGGGTAATAGTCGACAGTTGACTAAATCAGCCCACTTAGCTATCAAGATATCTTACTCCATGGAGAAGCTAGCTCGGTTGTATCTCCAGGAGATCGTCCGACTACATGGAGTCCCACGAACCATCATTTCGCATGAGACAAGAGATTCACATCACACTGGGAGTGTGTACAACACAGCACTAAGTTAAAGTTCAAGACAACATTCCATCCTCGCATGGATGGTCGACGGAGAGAGTAAACTGTACTCAAGATATGCTCCGGGCAGCCCTAGACTTCAAGGGAAGTTGGTGCAAATATCTGAGCTTAGCAGAATTTGCATACAATAACAGCTATCAGGCCACTATCGGCATGACACCTTACGAGGCTCTCTATGGGCGGAGGTGTAGATCTCCAATTTGTTGGTATGAGAGTGGTGAACAGAAGGAACTAGAGCTTTAGACAGATCTAGTAGCAGATACCACAGCAGCCATACAGCAGATCCGCCAGAGGATAGAGACAGCTCAGAGCCGCCAGAAGAGCTATGCTGATACGCGGCGCCTTAGAGTTTTCAGTTGGGGATTCAGTATTTCTCTGAGTGGCTCCCATGAAGGGAGTAATGCGTTTTGGGAAAAAGGGCAAGCTAAGTCCCAGATATGTGGGACCATACCTTATCAGCAGAAGAGTGGGCAAGGTAGCATATGAGCTAGAGCTACCCCAGGAAATGTCAGCTGTCCACAACGTATTTCATGTCTCTATGCTGAAGAAGCATATCCCAGATGCCACCCAGGTCTCTATGCTGAAGAAGCATATCCCAGATGCCACCCAGGTGATTGAGCCCCAGTCGGTACAGATCCGCGAAGACCTCAGCTATGATAGTCGGCCTATTCAGATAATAGACCGAGCAGTTAAGAAATTGCGGAACAAGGAAGTACCATTAGTCAAAGTCATTTGGCACAGTCACACAGCAGAAGAGGCAACTTGGGAGACAGAAGCCAGCATGAGACAGAAGTACCCAGAATTGTTCTAAGTTCGAGGACGAACTTTTTATAAGGTATGGGGGATTGTAACGCCCGAAAATTCTCGAAACTGCATTATAAATATTCTATGATTTTTCTGGAATTTTTAGATATTTTTCCGGAATTTTCCGAGTAGCGGAAGCAACAAAAATAATTAGAACCGCAAAATAGCTTAGGCGGGAATCGAACCCGAGACCTATGGCTTAGGGATAATGTTGGGAACCAGTTGAACCCAGCAGGGCCGTGCTGAAAGGAAAGGGGACCAATTATATTTATAATTGGGTTGGCCGAATTAGTTACTTAGTATAAATAGGAAGATTAAGTGGGGGTTTGGTTTTTTTGGGTCGTCGACACCATCAAACCTCTCCGCCGCCGCCTCTCCTCTCCTCTTCCTCTCGTCGCCCGCGGCTCCGGATCATCTTGCCATCCCACTTCTACCAGAGGTTCTTCTCCGCGAGAGGAACGCAAAGACGTGAGCGGATCGTCGAGAAGGTCATCTCCACCGGAATTCTAGCGAATAGAATCATAAGAAATTACGAACAGGAGGTAAGAAACCCCTCACCTGCAGTATAATAGCTACCGTTTGATTTCCTGTGCATTAGTTTAGTTATATGCGTATGTTTTCGACACATAGGGTGTATTTAACCCTCCTCGCAGGTTTAGGGATTTAGTGAGTACCTTTAGATGGGCCGGACACGTCTTTCTCCTTCAGTTGGAGGTTTAGATGCTGTTGGGTGCCTAAAGGTAGTCTCCCTAATAGAGAAGGGAGTTAAAGCACACTAGGTGTTCGATTAAATAACCAGCTTAGAAAAAAAAAATACAACTTAGGCATTTTCATTAGCACAGTTGGATGCATTAGAAGCATCTAAATTAGTAAATCGGTCTATTCTAGCTTATATGGGACTACGGTCCAATGGGTGGGCTCTCACAGTCGCCTCTAGGTTCAGACAACCTAGCTCTAGGTTCAGATAACCTAGAAATAACAATTTAGAACAGTTTAGCTATACTCAGTATTTTACTTTTCAGTTGGCACTGTACTGGATTAGATATCCATTGGGCTGGGCTCCCATAGTCGGTCCCTAGGTTTAGATAACCTAGTAGCTCTACTAAATTAAGGACTTGCAACCCCGGGTCTAGTTAGAGATGCGCGCATAGCACGTACAGTTGCCGGGCCCCTCAGCAGCATGTTTAGTATTTTCACTTACTATATGTATATGGTTTTCAACCTTTCACAAATTAGTTCGTGAATTCAGTACAGTTTTAGCAGTAGCTCAGTATTAGCGTAGCTCAGTTCTTAGTATCAGCTTAGTTTTCCCTGTGAATATGCATGATGACTTTATGTTCAGCTTTAGATATGCCATGATTGTATGCTTATATGCCATGCCATGCTTAGTTTATTCAGTATATCCAGCATATGTTTTAAACAGCATGATTTAAAATCATATTTGCATCGTTGCATGTTTTTGTGAGGTAGATGGTTTCTTACTAAGCTTTTTAGCTTATAGATACTACTTTTCTTATACTGCAGATAAAGGTAAAGGAAAAGTGGATCAGTAGCGGAGGCTGGAGGGCAATGCTATCAAGATGTGTGTGGGCAGGAGTTGGAATAAAGATCTTTGGGATCTAAACAGTTTTACTTCAGTATTAGCACTTTGCGTTTTTAGTTTTCATTATTCAGTTTTGATTGTTAAGTGTTATAAAATAGTAAACCATGCACTATGTAGTATGCCAGGTTTAGAATGTTAGTAGTTTTATATTAGTGTGATTTGCATTGGTTTAGAGTTGTTGTGTGAGGTTTTGGCATGCCAAAGTGCTGAAATCAGAGTTCCCGGGCGAAATCAGAACTCTGATCGGTCTCCAGACCGATCAGGGCCTGAGCAGTGCCACTGGATCGGTCAGCCGACCGATCCAAACAGATACAGTATGCTACTGTATCCTCCTGGATCGGTCAGCCGACCGATCCAGCACGATACAGTAGCGTTCCAGGAGAGTTTCAGGTGCCTGGATCGGTCAGCCGACCGATCTAGACATACCTGGATCGGTCTGCCGACCGATCCAGCCACACCTGGATCGGTCTGCCGACTGATCCAGTTGGGAACAGAATGACCGCAGCTCCGATCGATCTGTGGATCGATCGGCAGGTCCGTAGGTAGTTGGGAAGTTTAGTTTCTAGTCTCTAGCTCAGTTGGGATGTTCAGTTTCCCCTCCTTAGCATGTGTACACCAGCAAAGAAGGTCTTTAGACCTTTCTTATCAGTTGTATCCATCCTTAGTAGAGTAAAATTTTAATTAGCCCATCTTTCCGCACAGTATAGTTTAGCATTATTGTGACGACCGGCCTTACAGCCAGTACCCAGAAGGTGGGTCGTTACATGCCCTCCCTGAGGTTGGCTCTATGCCTCTGGAACCAATCGAGGAAGAGCAGGCTCCTTCTCCGCCTCTCGATAAGCGCATGCGCCTCCAGCGTAAACGTAAAAGAGTAACACCGTTAGTGTTGGTGCGGTTAGCACTAACGATTTAACCCAGGTTTTGATGAATGACAAATCAGGTTAAGTTAGTCTGTTGTTGTCTAAACACTCTGATCGAGTGTGCAGGAGAAGTCTAGACAGGTCGACGGGCTGACCGGATGTCTGGCACGAAGCCCAGCTAGGTCGACGGGCTGACCGGATAGCTGGCAAGAAGTCCAAGCGGGTCGACGGGCTGACCGGACTCTTGGCGAGAAGACCAGCTAGGTCGATGGGCTGACCAAATAGCTGGCGAGAAGTCCAAACGGGTCGAAAGGCTGACCGGACGTCTGGCAGGTAAGTAAGGTAAGTCGCTGGAGGGGAGTGACTGCGAGGACGCGCTCCCGGGAAGGGAACATTAGGCGTCGATCCGACTTAGATCCATTTCGGATATCTAAGTCAAGATCGTGACTAGATTCCGGTCTCGGAAAGACGGAATCTAAGTCATACTCCTTTTTGCTAATTCATACTCACTTTGCTTTTGCTAACAATCGGTGTTGCAGGGTAAATTTGCCTCCGGACTAACGTTTGTCTTGCAGGACGGATTCTGCGGGAAAACAGGGTCCGGGCGCCCGGAAGGAATCCAAGCGCCCGGAGGTCCAGGCGCTCGGAAGGGATCCGGGCGCCTGGGAGGGAAATTTCATCCAAACTCGCGCGTCGCCACGTGGGGCGTGCTAGTTGGACCTGCCACGTCCCACCAGGGCGCTCGGAAGGGATCCGGGGCGCCCCGAGCCTCATATAAAAGAAGGGTCAGAGGGGAGCTTCAGAATAACAACGAAAAGAAAGTCTTCTACTGCTTGCTCTACTGCTCTGCGCTTCAGCGACGCTAACAAAGATCCGACAATATGATCCTTTCCTTTTCTTTAATTCTTGTCGGTATTTACTTTATTTTTCTAGCAATCCTGTACTTTAAATTGTAATCATTTTCGAACTGCTAGTGATTGCCCAACGAAAGTACTCACGGAGTACGGGCCTTCGAGTAGGAGTCGTCACAGGCTCCGAACGAAGTAAAAAAACACCGTGTTCATTTGTCCATTGTTTTTTATTATTCCGTTGCGCTTAACTCTTTTCAACGGGGTTTTTCGAATCGATATTCACCCCCCCCTCTATCGACGTTTCACGATCCAACAAGTGGTATCAGAGCAGGTACCGCTCTGATTTGATGCAACCACCAGTCAGGCAAAGAGGGGTGTTTTTTAAAGAAAAATTAGATATCGTTCGTCTTTAAAACCGTTTTTGAAAACCGCCTTTCGTTTTTTCCCTCCAAAACCGTTTTTGAAAAAGACATCATCATCTTTTCACCGTTGCTTAGTATTGATAAAATATTACATTTTCAAAATTTTGGGATAATAGTTTTTTAATTAATATTTTATTAATATTTTATTATTTTTCGAAATTAGTGCAATATTATATTCTTTCTCCAGCACTGCTAATCTAAGACCAAGTCTTGGGATTTTTTTTGTTGTTTGTTTCTCTTGTCAGAAATTATGACTCTTCTAGAAGGACGGAACCCCTGCGAACCACCACCATACGATCATGAAGACTTCAACTACTGGAAGCGATTAATGGAATGCTTCTTAGGAAGCGTAGACATCGATTATATGCTAATTTTGAGGAAACATTCTCAAAACTTGGAACTGAACAAAAAGGTAAGTAACATTATTTGTAATGTTTTACCTAACAATATTTTATGCAGATTAGAAAAGTACAAGAATGCATATGAGTTGTGGACCCAGTTGATCAAGTTTCACGAGACGCCGATGGAGCTAGAAGATCAAGTTAAAGTCAAATATGGACTCGAGTCAAATCCAACGGAGAAGCCTACTGAATTAGGGGTTGCCCTCAAGGTTAGTAATATTTATCAAAATACCCCTGCTAATAGTAGCTTAAATAATCAGCATGATGATAAGTATGAAATTAGTCCAAGTATGGTGCATGATAATCTAGATTTAAATGATTTAAATTCAAAATCATAAAATAATCTAGACTTTGATCAAGTCAATCAAGACTCTGATCAATTTGGCATCAACATTGTCTTGGTCAAACAGAACAATGACCAAATCAATTCAAATAATTTAATTAATTCAGAAAATTTGAAATTAGGTGAGCATTTTGACATAAATAAGTCAAACATTAAAATAAATTTGAATTTAAATGCTAAGAATGAGAAAATGGATAAAATCAACAAATACCTTGATAAAATATTTAATAATCAAGATAAAATCAGTCTAGAAAATGCTATCCAAAATCAAGATAATTTAATTAATAAAAAATTAAACTTTAAAGATAAAACTAATCTAATAAATTCAATTAACCATATCAATTTAAAAGGAATAGAAAATATAAGGATAAAATCAAACACTTTAATAAAATCAAAACGGACTTTAACAAACTTAAAATTAAATGTTAAAGATAACATATTAAACAAAAATAATCTAGATATTTCAAAATTAACAATTAATAAAAAGCTAAAAGATAAACCGTTAAGAAAATATAATTCAAACAGTTTAGTTAATTCAAATTTAAAAATAAATAAAAACTTAAACTTTAAAAATAAGCTATTAAAGAAAGATAATTCAATTAACTCAATAAAATTGAATTTGAAAGAAAATTCAAATATTAAATACACTCTCTTAAAGAAAGACAATTTGACCAATTTAATTAATTCAAAATTAAAAACTTAAATTTAAAATTAAACATTAAAACTTAACTAAAACCAACTCTATTTATACAAGAATCTTAAATTAAAGGCCAATAATTCAGGGGAGGCTCCAGAATAGCTGACACCTCCAAAATTAATCTACCCGACAAGGGTAAAATAAGAGTAGACTACCTGTCAGGGTAGTTAGGAATAGAATAAATAGAGACAAAAGTTTAACTTGACAAGTAGTACTGGTGAAGTTTCGGATGATAGTACGTTGGGGAAGCTTGGGCATCGCATGTCTAGAAAGATATGACTTCGATCTGGTGCATTTGGCCAAGTGGAACTGACTGAACCTACCCCTTACGGATCCTAACTAGGTAGACCAAAGTTTAGTACTAAGCTCCGTGGATAGGACTATTCGGAAAACCTTGAAGGGTTGGTTACTTCTAATGATGTCCAGGAGACTCACCAAGCTTAGAAGTTTATCCGAAGAATGCCTATTTGTTGAGACCAAAGCTAAACCTGAATCTAACACAAGTTAAACCAAACTCTGTAATTAAATCTAATTCATCTCACAAAATTATAAGATACCCTGATTGATAATCTAGATCAGGTGAGATGAATAAGGATTAAATTAATTAATTTTCAAATTAAGTTAAAATTAATTAAAATTAAATTAACAATTATTTTTAATTAACTTTAAAAAAAATTAATTTAACTTTAAAAAATTATTTTAACTTTAAAAATTATTTTAACTTTAAAAAATTATTTTAACTTTTAAAATTATTTTAACTTTAAAAAATTATTTTAAAATTTTTTTTTAAAAAAATTAAATTATTATTTTAACTTTTAAAAATTATTTTAAGTTTAAATAAAAAAAATTAACTTTAAAAATTATTCTAAAAATTAAATTAACTTTAAAAATTATTTTAAAAATTTTCTTTAAAAACTATTTTAAAAAATTTTCTTTAAAAACTATTTTAAAAATTCTTTAAAAATTATTTTAAAAATTCTTTTAAAACTATTTTAAAAATTCTATAAAAACTATTTTAAAAAATTCGTTTAAAAATTCTTTAAAAACTACTTTAAAAATTCTTTGAAAACTATTTTAAAAATTCTTTAAAAACTATTTTAAAAATTCTTTAAAAAAAAACTATTTTTTTAAAAAAAAATTCTTTAAAAACTATTTTAAAAATTCTTTAAAAATTATTTTAAAAATTCTTTAAAAACTATTTTAAAAAATTCTTTAAAAACTATTTTAAAAATTCTTTAAAAACTACTTTAAAAATTCTTTGAAAACTATTTTAAAAATTCTTTAAAAATTATTTTAAAAATTCTTTAAAAATTATTTTAAAAATTCTTTAAAAACTATTTTAAAAATTCTATAAAAACTATTTTAAAAAAATCTTTTAAAAATTCTTTAAAAACTACTATAAAAATTCTTTGAAAACTATTTTAAAAATTCTTTAAAAACTATTTTAAAAATTCTTTAAAAAATACTTTAAAAATTCTTTAAAAACTATTTTAAAAATTCTTTAAAAACTATTTTAAAAATTCTTTAAAAACTATTTTAAAAAATTCTTTAAAAACTATTTTAAAAAAAAAAATCTATAAAACTATTTTAAAAATTCTTTAAAAACTATTTTAAAAATTCTTTAAAAACTATTTTAAAAATTCTTTAAAAACTATTTTAAAAATTCTTTAAAAACTATTTAAAAAAATTCTTTAAAAAACTATTTTAAAAATTCTTTAAAAACTATTTTAAAAATTCTTTAAAAACTATTTTAATTCTTTAAAAACTATTTTAAAAATTATTTAAAAATTCTTTAAAAAACTATGTTAACAATCTTTTAAAAATTATTTTTCCAAAAAAAAAAAACTTTAAAAAATCATTAAAAAAAAAACTTTTAAAAAATCATTTTAAAAATTATTTTAAAAATGATTTTTTTAAAAAAAAATTTAAAAAAAAATCATTTTAAAAATTATTTTAAACTTTTTTTTTTTTTAAAAAAAACATTTTAAAATCCTTTTAAACACTGTTTTAGAAATCCTGTTAGAAATCCCTTGAAAATAATAATAATAATAATTCTTTTAAATTCATTTAAAACTTAGACACCTAACTTAAAAACTTAAATTCCATTAACTTTAACTTTAAACTTAATTATGTAATTAATAAGTAGAACTTAACTGTTTAAGTTTAACTTCATTTGAGAACTAAAATTGACTTGAATTAAACCTTACTTAACTGTGTTTAATAATTTTAACTTCATGCTAACTTCAAACTAAATTAATCCCACTTAAAAGGAAGTAAATAAAAAAATTAATTATAACTAACACTTTCATTGACCAACTCAATCAATTAATATGAAATTTGAATTACTTTATTAAGTATTAAATTGTTACATCAAGTAAAAATTAATCAATAAATTATTGATAATGGCCAACTATTTTTGATTTAATAAAGTTTATCTTATTAAACCTTAAACTGAAGCTTAAGTGCCCGAATCTAATATTAATTATTGATTAATCAAACTCAAATAAACAATTATATCAAGGATACAGAGATAAATATGTAAATAATATAAGTGTTACCAAATCCCCTAGAACACTTAAGTAGACAAATGTGTTAGGGCTTGAAATTTAACACACTCAAACCTTATCATTATATTAAGGGGGAGTAATAAATAAGGAGGATTAATAAATTAAAGGAGTATCAAATTCAGGGGGAGGTTTATTTTTTAATTATCTCATTAAGTGTTATTTTTTTAATCTTATTTTTAAAATCTCTCTAGAAAATTCTACCTCATTTTAAAAAACACAAAAAAAAAAAATTCTACTTTGAATATTCTTAGCAAATATTTTCAAAATTTTATGTCAGGTTCAGGGGGGAGAATTAATTAAAATTTTCCCTTTATTTAAAATATTTTAAAATTTATGTTTTAAAAAATGTTTTCTTAACAATTTTTTAAACCTATTTTTGAAAACTAACTCTTATAAAACTAAGTAAACTAAGTTGTTTATAAGAATTGGGTTTTACTTTTTATTGAAAATTGATTTTGAAAATTAGATTTAACTTAGTTTTGAAAATTGAATTTAAAACTCTAGTTCTTAAAATTTGATTTTACTTAATTTTGACATTTTGATTTGAAAGTTAACTTTTCCAAAATTTAGTTTTAAAAATTGCTTTGATATTGAAAATTGTGAAAATTAGATTTTATTTTAAAAAAAAACTTAAGTTTACAAAATCATTTTTCCTTAATTTTGAAAATTGAATCGTTTTGTTGAAAAATAAATTTCAAAGTTTTAAAACTGATTGTTTCCTTAAATCTAAAACTTAGTTTTAGAATTTTGAATTTGTAAACTTATGTTTGAAAAGCATTTCAAAGTTGAAAATTGTTTTGAAAATTTAAACTTGATATTGAAATTTAGAACTTATACAATTATGTTTAAAAATCAGACTATCTAAACTTAGCTATTTTTCTAAACAGCTAATGCTTTAAACAAGTTTTCAAAAGTTTAACTCCCCCAGATTAACTTGACATTATTTCTTACTTTGTCTGAAGTCTATGTTGATGCTTACTTAATCCATACTTATTTTTTTTGATGAATGCCAAAGGGGGAGGGTTAGGTGGTTAAGTTAGCTAAACCAATTTGACCAACTTGAAAATACAAACTAACTTTAAAACCACATAAATGCATGTTGTTTGCATGTTGTTTCTTGCATATGTTTTCACTAACTTAACCAAGTTGTCATTCCATCAAAAAGGGGGAGATTGTTGGTGCGGTTAGCACTAACGATTTAACCCAGGTTTTGATGAATGACAAATCAGGTTAAGTTAGTCTGTTGTTGTCTAAACACTCTGATCGAGTGTGCAGGAGAAGTCCAGATAGGTCGACGGGCTGACCGGATGTCTGGCACGAAGCCCAGCTAGGTCGACGGGCTGACCGGATAGTTGGCAAGAAGTCCAAGCGGGTCGACGGGCTGACAGGACTCTTGGCGAGAAGACCAGCTAGGTCGACGGGCTGACCGGATAGCTGGCGAGAAGTCTAGACGGGTCGAAGGGCTGACCGGACGTCTGGCAGGTAAGTAAGGTAAGTCACTCGAGGGGAGTGATTGCGAGGACGCGTTCCCGGGAAGGGAACATTAGGCGTCGATCCGGCTTAGATCCATTTCGGATATCTAAGTCGAGATCGTGACTAGATTCCGGTCTCGGAAAGACGGAATCTAAGTCATACTCCTTTTTGCTAATTCATACTCACTTTGCTTTTGCTAACAATCTGTGTTGCAGGGTAAATTTGCCTCCGGACTAACGTTTGTCTTGCAGGACGGATTCTGCGGGAAAACAGGGTCCGGGCACCCGGAAGGAATCCAGGCGCCCGGAGGTCCGGGCGCTCGGAAGGGATCCTGGCGCCCGGGAGGGAAATTTCATCCAAACTTGCGCGTCGCCACGTGGGGCGTGCTAGTTGGACCTGCCACATCCCACCAGGGTGCCCGGAAGGGATCCGGGGCGCCCCGAACCTCATATAAAAGAAGGGTCAGAGGGGAGCTTCAGAATAACAACGAAAAGCAAGTCTTCTACTGCTTGCTCTACTGCTCTGCGCTTCAGCGACGCTAACAAAGATCCGACAATACGCTCCTTTCCTTTTCTTTAATTCTTGTCGGTATTTACTTTATTTTTCTAGCAATCCTGTACTTTAAATTGTAATCATTTTCGAACTGCTAGTGATTGCCCAACGAAAGTACTCACGGAGTACGGGCCTTCGAGTAGGAGTCGTCATAGGTTCCGAACGAAGTAAAAAAATACCGTGTTCATTTGTCCATTGTTTTTTATTATTCAGTTGCGCTTAACTCTTTTCAACGGGATTTTTCGAATCGATATTCACCCCCCCCCCCTCTATCGACGTTTCACGATCCAACAGTTAGTTCAGTCCTCCCCTTCGCTTCCTCCTCTTGGTCAAGCTTCCTCCAAAGTCCCAAAGGTCCGGGTTAAAACAACTAAAACCCCCGCCAGGAGTCTCCTCTCGTGGCGAATGTCCCCTACCTACTCCCGTCCGAGTGTTAGCCCCCGAGCAGGTCGGCCCCTCTATAGGAGACCAGCCCGGGAGTTCTGCTACCCCTTCCACAGCTCCTATCACCTCCTCCCCTTCAGCTGCTTGCACCAGGGCTCGGTCCAGCAGGAGTAAATATGATTTCATGGATTCCTGGAGCCTGCCCTCTGTGCCCGGGCTGGATTTGGCAGGGGATTCAGCAAATGTGGGTGGCACTTCTCCCCTCCGCGGCCAGGTTCAACTTCATGGAGCCTTAGCCACCTCCTGGAGGTCGGCTAATGAGCAGTTCTGGGGTGGTTCCCAGTGGGAAGGGCTGAATCTGGTTTCTCAGCATATTATATCGGTGAGTCTTCCTTTTCCTGGCCTTGCTATATGACATTATTTCTAACTTTCCTCTTTTTGCTGGGCAGGCCTGCTCCGTAAGCCTGAGCTTGACCCAGTTTGCCGCAGATCTGCTGAGAGAGAATAAATCACTGAAGGCTCGAGTTCAGGAATTGGAGTTGCCACTAACTCCCCATGATCCACTCGACCCTCTGGATTCCTATCTTCACACGGTCGGGGAGTCCGCTCAATCTGCCAGAAATCTGGCTCAGGCGTCCTCCGAAAAGATAAAGGAACTACAAGCGGCCCTGAAGACCATCGAATCTAAATTGACTTCAGAAGGGCAACGTCGTCACCAACTTGAGACCGATTTGGATGAAAGAGAATCAGAGCTGGTCACTCTTTCTACATATCTGGAGGCCCTTCAGAAATCTTATGAGGTCCTGCAGAAAGAGTTGAAAGTTGCCCAAACAGACCTGGCTATGAGCACCGACCGGGAAAAGTCTCTCAAGACCCAGTGGGGCATTGACCAAGCTACCATTAAGTCCCTCCAAGAGGATCTTCTCAAGGTCCAGGCGGATGCCTCCATCCTTAAATAGGAGAAGGCGCTGGCTCTTGAGGATGCGAACAAGGTCAAGGTCGAGTTGGTGGAGTACCAGTCGGGCGAAACCGACCGCCTCAGAGCCAATAGAATCTCATACGTTACGTCACCACTCTTCTAGAAGAAGATAGGCGATCTGATTAATTTGATGATCTGCTATGGGGGCGTAGGCGCAGTACGCCAGTTGTTCGAACAAGAGCTTCTTCGCTTTGCCCCCTCGGATGATTTCCTGGACAGGGCTCGGCTTGTGCAAGAACTTCTCGACGAAGCCTTCCCTTCCTTCATTTCCGATGATGACTTCTCGGCTGTTTCTGTACCTCCCCCAAGCGCTGTACCTCCTCAGCCTTGATGTAACATTTCCATATGCAAACATTTCATATTTTCTTTTATCTGAAGTTACTTAAGCTTAGGAAATCTATCAGCGACTCCCTTTATCTTGAGAATTCTTTATTTTACTTGTTTCCCGACCCCAGATCTGTTTTGATCACGATGGCCTTTCAACTAGTGCCCCTGTCCTGGGCTTCTGATCCCTGAGTGTCCGGATCTAGTTTCCAAACCGAGTTCACCCTTCGAACTTAACAAGCAAAGGCGAAAGACGGAGAGAGAGAGAGAAAGCATGCGAAGATCTCAAACGATTTGTTCTACAGTGGCGTTCTTTCCCGAGGTAATCCTGCCTCATGATGACCCTCGTACGTCGCACTATTTACTTTATCCAAACCACTTCCCATAGCTTCGTTTTCTATGATGATCCTACAGCCCCTTTTTCTTTGATATCCTAAACCGCCTTTATTGTAAGCCGTTGGATGGTGGTTTGACCATAATACCCTCATGCATGAATATCGGCTATAAATAGGATGCCTCCTCTATCCCATGGGACTTTTTCGCCTGCTTCTCCCTTCTGCTCTCGCTTTCTGCTCGCTTCCTGCTCCTTCTGGCCTTTAGCTTCTTCTTGCCCTCTACTTCATCTTCTTGCCCTCTGCCTTGTACCTGAACCCGTCCCATGGCTTTCCCTACCATCGTTTACCCCCCTGGGGTTTCTTCTTTCGCTGGTGTGGATCTGGATGACCTTCGTTTCACCTACAAAATCTCAGAAGACATGCATATCATTATCCCTAACTTACTGTACTGGGCCGCTTCTCCTCCAGAAGGATATGCCACTTTTTATAAGGAGCAATTCATCTCGGGGCTTTGTTTTCCCATTCCCCCCTATTCTCTGACGTAAGCCGCTACTTCAAGATTTCTCTGGGCCAACTTACTCCCAATTCTATAAGATCCTATACGGATTCGTGGTCCTGTGCGAAGTTTGTGACGTATCTTGGTCTGCTCGCTTGTTCCATTATTTCTTTACTTCTCGCCAACAAAGTGAAGGCTTGTTTCGTTTCCAGGCCCGCACCCGCACTACTTTCTTTTATCCTATTCCCTCCTCCGAACCTAATTGGAAGGATAAATATTTTTTCCTCAAGTTTCCCTCCACTGTGGAATGACCCACTAGGTGGCAACGAATGCTCCCTGTAGCACCTTATGTGGGGGATTTCAGTACTGATCCCTTCTTCACAGAAGCTCTGGTTCAACGAGGATACCGGAGACTAGACTTAACTAGACTGCTATCCGAGGGTGTGCTGTCCTTCTTCAGGCTGAGCCACCTCTCCTTTGCCGAGCTGCCTCGCTCCCTGGGTGAGTCTTGCCTGCCCTTGAATGAATTACTTCACCCTAGTTTTTGGGATTATTATCCTAACTCTGGCTTCCCTGTGTAGCCAATACTCTGCTCCGTGCCTCAGACATCCAGCCTCTCCTCTTTAGTGACTATGAAATAATGCGTAGAGGCAGAATCATATTGGAAAGGAGACTCCTCCCACATTCTGCCCCTACCCTGTTAAGAGCGACTACCATTCCTCGGTCAACCCCTAAAACAACTCCCCTGTCTTCCCCCCGAGCGGCTCCTGAACTTGCTTTCAGACTGGCTCCCCAGTCGCCCTCCGTGCGGCCCGACAGGCACGTTCTGTTGTTGATCCCACAAGTCGAAATGTTGCACCTCTTTCTGCTCGTCGATCCCGACCTTCCCCTGAGAATTCTAATTCGGATGATCAGCCATTGATACGCCAATTCCGACATAGAGTTATTGATCCTATATCTACTGATCCTCCTGCTGCTCAACTTTCTTCCTCATCTCCGACAGCCGCCTCAAGATCGGGATTCCCGAGTACTTATGTGCCTCCTTTAGAGATCCCCGAGAGAACTCGTCGAGGGATGCCCCCAATTATCTCTGAAGAAGTTCGAAGCGAATCTCACCTGCCCCCCATGGTTCTGCTCCAACTAGGGGTGGGCATAATTCGGTTCAAACCGAAAAAACCGACCGAACCGAAAAATTTCGGTTTTTTTTGTTCGGTTTTTTCGGTGTTTCGGCCGGTTTCGGTTTAAGTTTTTTAAAATTCAGTTATTCGGTTCGGTTTCCGGTTTTGACTCCCAAAAAATCGAAAAAACCGAACCGGCCGTATTATACTTAAAACATTATTTTTATAGATATTTGATCATACAAGTGGATTAATTTCTAATTATTTATAATATAATAGCATAATCAAATTATATATTTATATTTACTTATTGTTACCGGATAATAAAATTTTAATATTACTTTAAATTCATAATTATTTTAATAAATTGATACTTTTTCTTTGTCTCTAAACTAATATTTGTAGTAGCACAAAATCAATTTAATTCATTGTATAAACCGTATATAACCGACCGTATAAACCGGACCGTATTACATAAAAACCGAACCGAACCGTAATAAAATGGTTTGGTTTTGGATCAAAAATCTTTAAAACCGAAACCGAAAAAATAAAACCGTAGTAGGGTAAAACCGGACCAAAACGGCCGATGCCCACCCCTAGCTCCGACACCTGCATCTCTTCCGACCTCTTCGTCCTATGCGCCCCCTCCTCCAGAGGCCCCCAATGCGGCTGCAGGACCTTAAACTCAAGATCCTGTGACTGGAGGTGAAGCTGGACCTTCTCACTCACGACGTCCAACCTACTCATATTTCATAGCCACTTTACCTTCAGAGCAACACCTGCAGCGTCAACCAGATGCCCCTACCAGCCGCATCACTTTGAGAGGACTACTATCCAATAGCTGGCAAGAACATATGGAGCAGATACATTCCCTTCCAGTACCAGCCCAGTTGGACCTGATCGCGGAAGGAACTATAGCTGTAAGCTTCTTGTATTATTTCCTGCCCTTATTCCTATCATCCCTTATACCTGTCTCTCTGTAGAACCTTGCCGAATCCTTGGCCATGAGTCAAACCCTGTCCGCCTTATATCAAGAGAACAAAGCTATGAAGGACAAGGTAGCTGAGGTGGAACTCCAATTAAATGACCCGACTACAGCTAACCACATACTGAGGGCTGAAATAGAGACCCTGAAGAGAGCAAATGCCCTCCATAGACAATCCCTGAGGGAAGTAGATCAGGAAGTCAAGGGTCTTCAGGAGGAAAAGAGCCATATCGGGATTCTTCATTAGCAAACCGTGGAACAATTGAATAAGGAGCTGCAATCCAAGGTGGCATTATTACAGGAGTAGAGCAAAACTCTGGAATCTCAAGCAGCCGAATTGCGCGCGACGCGGGCTGAATTAACCCAAGCCTGCTCTGCTTCTTCTGGAGTCACCACAGCTCTGGAAATATATAGGGCAAGAGAAAATGAACGTTGTAGGCTGAGCCGAGAGGCCTATCTCCATTCGAGAGAGTTTGGCGTCCAGGTGGGGGTCCGCTTCGTGACCTCCATAGCTTATGGTGCGGCAGGGACATTGCGGCAACTATATGAACAAGGATATCTTAATTTCTTTCCCCCCAAAGACTTCTTAGATCACCATCGTATTTTGAAAGAAATACCTTAAGAAGTCTTCTCCGCCTTTAAGTAATTTATGTTTGTAAACTATGTAAACTGAACAATTCTTTGCTTAATTTTCCATTCCATTTCTTGTTATCCGCCTCCTAGGCATGAATCCAAAATAAGTCTGATGTTTTATGATGTATGCCCAAGGGCTGAAGATAGGAGAGATCGGTTATCATTTCCGGAATGGCCAATTACAAGACTACGAGCAAAGCGTTTCAAGGAAACACTAAATGGGCTAATCAAAAAATATTGGGAGGACTATGAGCAAGGAGAGACCAAGATAATCCCAATTGCTAGTCATGACCTAATCCACGTAATCGGACATAACCATCCATGATTGGTCGTGCTTAATAGAAGAACACTAATAAGCATGTGAACTCGTTCATGCATGAAGACTTAAGTATTTTAGATTGTTTAATGAAGCATGCGACTTGGGACTCTAATTGTGCATGCATTTATTTTGTTTGGGTTCCTAGATTGCTTGCATGATACATGCAACATTGAGACTCTAATTGTGAATGCACTTATCTTGTACTTTTCCTTGTTCACTCTCATTATATAAGGGAGGGACATCTTAGTATGAAGGAACTTAGTTTTTTGGTGTGATTGTGTGTGCTCTCTTAGTTCTTGAAAGGACTTTCTGAACTTATCGAGTTTACTCTCGTGGCGTTCAACCCATCGAAACTTATCACCCCGGGTGTGGCATTTCTTTCCTTCACAGGCTTGGTTCGTGCCAGTTCTAGGTTACCGGTCAAGACTCACACTCTTGTCATTTAGTTCTTGGGGTTCTATCCACCTTTGTCTCGGGTTCCATCACATTTGTTGGTGGGGTTTGTATAATCTGGTATCAGAGCTTCGGTTCAAAGGCAAGTGCAAATCTATCTTTACTTGTTGTTCAGCCAAAAGCAAACAAAAAATCATCGAAAAAAAAGAAGAGCGCAACGAAAAGACAAAAAATAAAAAGAAGAAGAAAGCGCAAAAAAAAAAAAAACTGCTTGTGTGAATCGAAGTAAATTGTCTTCAACAATTCTTTTCCTTTTTTCCTTATTCTCAAACTTCTACTCTTTCATTTTCTCTTAAAATTCTGCCATCATAAGTTTCGGTGGTATCTTTTGAATCGCTACGTGATATTCTGATTTGTTCTAGAGTTTGATCAAGAACTGAGAGATATCATCAATTGAGAGCTACCACCCAAACGTGAGTTGAGTGCTTGTGAGGTTTTCTTTCATTTTGCAACTAGGAGGATGGAGCAAATGAGGGGGCTAGGCCACTTCCGAATATGCAATTACAAGCATTGATGGGGGAGATGTAGTGGATGATGAGGGCGGAATTAGATTCTATCCATGAGAGGTTGGATCGGGTGGAGGATGGGACACCAAGAAGACATCAACAAGACCGTATTACTAGACCACAACGAAGACATGCCCAAGGGATTGATGTCGAAGAAGATAAAGATGTTATTGTGGAAGACTTTGATGAGCAAAACTACAATCGGGGCAGGATTGGATATCGAGGAGATAGAAACGGAATTAGAAGAAATAATGATTTAGGACAGATTAAGATGAAAATTCCAACCTTCCCAGGAAGAAATGACCCAGAAGCTTAGTTGGAATGGGAAACTAAGATGGAAATGGTGTTTGACTGTCATGAATTCTCAGAGTTTAAAAAGGTGAAGTTAGCTTCCATTGAATTCACTGATTATGCTATTGTTTGGTGGGATTAAGTAGTGATGACTCGAAGAAGGAATAGAGAGCAACCTGTGTCCACTTGGGAGGAGATGAAAGTGCTCATGAGAAGGAGGTTTGTACCCCAGCCATTATTATAGAAGCTTATATCAGCGGCTTCAAAGGTTATCTCAAGGCTCCAAAAGTGTGGATGAATATTTCAAGGAGATGGATGTGTCTATGATCCGAGCTAATATCGATGAAGATCGGGAAGCCACCATGGCCAGGTTTTTACATGGTTTAAATTCAAAAATTGCTGATATTGTTGAATTGCAGCATTATGTTGAGCTGTCGGATATGGTCCACCAAGGACAAAAAGTGGAAGAACAACTCAAGAGGAGAGGATTGGCTAGGAAGGGACAACCAATGACTACTCACGGCACATGGCGGGCGTCTCCAAGAAAGGAGGAACAACATCAAAATAAGCCAAAGTTTGAACCCTTCAAGAAGCCCAAACCCACACCCACACCATCTACGACTCAAGGTAACCGTGAGCCCATTTCCTCCAAAACTCGTGATATCAAGTGTTTTAAATGTCAAGGGCATGACCATATAGCTAGTCAATGTGTGAATAAAAGGGTGATGGTAATAAATGCCCAAGGTGAACTTGAGTCGGAAGATGAGGATGAAATACTTGAAGGAGTGCCACAAAAAGAGGATAGTGATGATGAACAACATGCTGTTATTGGAGACTTATCGGTGGCCCGACGAGTTCTCAATCTACAAGCTAAGGAGGAAGAAGGTAATCAACGGGAGAATTTGTTTCATACCCGTTGCTTTGTCAATAACAAGGTTTGCAGTGTTATTATTGATGGGGGGAGTTGCACCAATATGGCAAGTACTGATTTGGTGGAGAAATTATCACTACCAACTCAGAAACATTCGTGACCTTATCGACTCCAGTGGCTAAACGATTGTGGAGAAATCAAGGTAACAAAACAAGTCTTGGTAGCACTCTCCATTGACAAATATGAAGATGAGTTGTTGTGTGACATGGTTCCCATGCATGCATGCCATCTATTATTGGGAAGACCTTGGCAATTCGATCGAAAGGTAACACATGATGGCCTCACAAATAGGTATAGTTTTACCTTGAAAGGACAACCTATTATTCTTGTACCGTTGACTCCAAGATAAGTTATTGAGGACCAGTTGAGACTACAAAAAGCAAATGAAAAGAAGAAAGAAAAAGAAATTGAGAAAAAAGAAGTCGAGGAAAAGAAAAATGAGAGGAAAGAAAATGAGAGGAAAGAGACAAAAGAAGTGGGTAAGGAAAAAAAAAGGAGAGAGAAAGAAAAATAGCTTTTATGCAAAAAAAAAAAAGTGAGATCAAAGGAGCCTTGTTTTCAAATCAGCTACCCCTTATCCTTTTGTATAAGGAGGCACTCCTGAGCACTAACGACCTTAACAGTTCTTTGCCTAGTGTTATTGTTTCTCTCTTACAGGAATTCGAGGTGGTCTTTCCTGAAGAGGTTCCACATGGTTTACCTCCAATTAGATGAATTGAGCACCAAATTGACTTCATACCCGGTGCATCCATTCCAAATTGACCTGCCTATAGAAGCAATCCGGAGGAAGCAAAGGAACTTCAGAGGCAAGTTAATGAATTATTAGAAAAGGGGTATGTTCGAGAAAGCATGAGCCCTTGCGTCGTGCCTGTGTTACTCTTTCCCAAACAGGATGGAACATGGAGGATGTGTGTGGATTGTTGAGCCATCAACAACATCACGGTAAAGTATCGCCATCCAATTCCTAGGATTGATGATATACTTGATGAATTGCATGGTTCTTGTGTGTTCACAAAAATTGATCTTAGGAGTGGATATCATCAGATTAGGATGAAGGAAGGTGATGAATGGAAAACTGGTTTTAAAACCAACCATGGCTTATATGAATGGTTAGTAATGTCTTTTGGCTTAACTAATGCTCCTAGCACTTTTATGTATTTGATGAACCATGTTTTGCGTGCTTTCTTAGGAAAATTTGTAGTTGTGTATTTTGATGATATTTTGATTTATAGCAGAAACTTAGAAGAGCATGTTACACATTTAAGGTTAGTTTTGAGTGTGATAAAAGAAGAAAAGCTTTTTGCTAACCTCGTTAAATGCTCCTTTTGTACGGAGAAAGTTGTGTTTCTTGGTTTTGTTGTTAGTACTAAAGGCGTTGAGATGGATGAGGAAAAGGTAAAAGCAATCCAAGAGTGGCCAACACCGACAACAATTAGCCAAGTGAGGAGTTTCCATGGTTTGGCCAGCTTCTATCGACGGTTTGTTCGTAATTTTAGCAATATTGCAGCTCCTCTTACTAAAGTCATCAAGAAAAATGAGTCATTCAAGTGGGGAGAGGAGCAAGCGAGAGCCTTCAACATTTTGAAAGAAAATCTAAGTTCTGCTCCTTTACTAATCCTACCAGATTTTTCTAAAACATTTGAAATCGAATGTGATGCTTCTGGTGTTGGTATAGGTGTTGTGCTTATGCAGGAGATGAAACCCATTGCTTACTTCAGTGAGAAGTTGAGTGGAGCCACTCTCAACTATCCCACATATGACAAGGAGATGTATGCATTGGTGAGAGCATTGGAGACATGGCAACATTACCTATGGCCAAAAGAATTCGTGATTCACACAGATCATCAATCTCTAAAGCATTTGAAGAGCCAACATAAGTTGAACCAACACCATGCTAAATGGGTAGAATTCATTGAGACATTTCCTTATGTGATCAAATACAAGCAAGGAAAGGAGAACGTAGTTGCTGATGCACTATCTCGAAGGTATGCTTTACTGTCCACTTTAGATACGAAGTTACTTGGATTTGAATATATTAAAGATTTATATACTAACGATACTGATTTTTCTGATGTGTTCAAAGCATGCGATAAGGTTGCATTTGGTAAGTTCTATAGGCATGATGGGTTTTTATTTCGTGAAAATAGATTATGTGTGCCTATGTGTTCGTTACGTGAACTATTCACTAGGGAAGCTCATGGTGGTGGTTTGATGGGTCATTTTGGCGTTACTAAGACTTTAGGGGTTTTACAGGATCATTTCTTTTGACCTCATATGAAACGTAACGTGGAAAGAATCTGTGAGAAGTGCATCACTTACAAACAAGCTAAATCTAAATTGAAACCCCATGGCTTGTATACCCCTTTGCCTATACCTAGTGAACCTTGGACTGATATTTCAATGGACATTGTTTTGGGATTACCCCAGCCCAAGAGGGGGAGAGATTCAATTTTTGTTGTGGTAGATAGATTCTCCAAAATGGCACATTTCATTCCATGTCATAAAACCGATGATGCATCACATATAGTTGAATTGTTCTTTAAAGAGGTTATTAGGTTGCATGGCATGCCTATGACCATTGTCTCTGATAGGGATGCAAAGTTTTTGAGTTTTTTTTGGAAGACTTGTGGGGGAAATTAGGAACTAAATTGTTGTTCTCAACTACTTTTCACCCCCAAACTGATGGGCAAACTGAAGTAGTCAATCGAACCTTGTCTTTTTTACTTCGTGCGGTCATTAACAAGAATTTGAGAATATAGGAAGATTGTCTACCTCATGTTGAATTTGCTTACAATAGGAGTATACATTCTGCGACTAAATTTTCTCCATTTGAAATTATTTATGGTTTCAATCCCTTGTCACCATTAGATTTGATTCCTTTAGCTGTAAGTGAGCACATAAACTTAGATGGTAAGTTGAAGGCCGAATTCATAAAGAAGATTCATGAACAAGCACGACTGAATATTGAGAAAAGAACTCAGCAATACATACAACAAGCTAACAAGGGGCACAAGAAGATTGTGTTTGAACCAGGAGAATGGGTTTGGTTGCACCTCCGAAAGGAGAGATTTCCAGAGAAATGTCATTCTAAACTTTTACCTCGAGGGGATGACCCATTTCAAGTATTAGAACGCATCAATGATAATGCCTACAAACTTGAACTACCAGGTGAGTATGTTGTACATTCTACTTTTAATGTTGCTGACTTATCCCCGTTTGATGCAGGTGATGATTTGAGGACAAATCCTTTTCAAGAAGGGGAGAATGATGTATACCCAAGGGCTGAAGATAGGAGAGATCAGTTATCACTTCCGGAATGCCCAATTACAAGACTGCGGCAAAACGTTTCAAGGAAGCACTAAATGGGCTAATCAAAAAACATTGGGAGGACTATGAGGAAGGAGAGACCAAGATAATCTCAACTGCTAGTCGTGGCCTAATCCACGTAATCGGACATAATCATCCATGACTGGTCGTGCTTAACGGAAGAACGCTAATAAGCATGAGAACTCGTTCATGCATGAAGACTTAAGTATTTTAGATTGTTTAATGAAGCATACGACTTGGGACTCTAATTGTGCATGCATTTATTTTGTTTGGGTTCCTAGATTGCTTGCATGATACATGCAACATTGGGACTCTAATTGTGAATGCATTTATCTTGTACTTTTCCTTGTTCACTCCCATTATATAAGGGAGGGACATCTTAGTATGAAGGAACTTAGTTTTTTGGTGAGATTGTGTGCTCTCTTAGTTCTTGAAAGGACTTTCTGAACCTATCAAGTTTACTCTCGTGGCGTTCAACCCATCGAAACTTATCACCCTGGGTGTGGCGTTTCTTTCCTTCATAGGCTTGGTTCGTGCCAGTTCTAGGTTACGGGTCAAGACTCACACTCTTGTCATTTAGTTCTTGGGGTTCTATCCACCTTTGTCTCGGGTTCCATCACATTTGTTGGTGGGGTTCGTATCACTTTACAAAAGAGTAAGAACATAACGATCCTGACCGGGCAAACATTCTTACTGACTGTTCAGGTAAATATTCCCGACCTGACTTGACTTACCCTACCTTCATCAGACCAACACTTATCGGGTTTAGACTTCGTAACCTTACCTTCATCATACCCACACTTATCGAGTTTAGACTTTGTAAAAAATAATCTATGTGTGATAAGGCCATAGATAGTTAGCACTCCAAGGTCGGTCTAGCTTCTTACCCCGACCGTCCTGCAGGTAATAGGCACCGGATGCCAACTTTCTAACAACTATATAAGGCCCATCCCACTGGGGTGCTAATTTGGCGACATCCCTGACAGGCTTTGCTCATTTCCAGACCAGGTCCCCTTCTCCGAAGAAACGAGGAACCACCCTTCTATCATAATTCTGCCTCATCCTTTGTCGGTAGGCCGTTAGCCTAGCTGTCGTCCACTCACGAGTTTCACTAATAAAGTCCAGCTCTGCAAGTCGTCGCTCGACATTCTCTTCATCATATAGCATTCTCCTAGTTGAGGGCACCGCAATATCTATAGGTACTACTGTCTCATTACCGTAGACTAGATGAAACGGGGTAAGGTCTGTGCTCTCCTCAGACGTTGTACGGTAGGTCCAGAGAATGCTTTGCAATTCTTCCACCCAATCTCCCCCAACGTGATCCAATTTAACCTTCAGTCCCCGCACAATTTCTCGGTTAATAACTTATGTCTAACCATTACTTTGCGGGTATGTCACAGATGTGAAGGCTTGTATAATGCTGAACCCTTGACACCAGGCCTGGATCTTCCGACCTTGAAATTGTCTTCCATTGTCTGATACCAGTTTATGGGGGGTGCGGAATTTACACAGAATGTTTATCCACAAAAACTTAATAACTGCTCCCTCTGTGATTCTGGCCAGGGCTTCGGCTTCTACCCATTTGGAAAAGTAGTCCACTGTCACAAGTAGAAATTTCTTTTGAATGAGCGTCATAGGGAATGATCCTACAATATCCATACCTCACTGATCAAAGGAGCAAGAAACTATGGACGTCTTTAGCATTGAGGTGGGCATATGTGTTAGATTCTGATATTTCTGGCAAGATAAGCAAGTGTTCACCAACTGCTGAGCATCCTTCTGTAAGGTAGGCCAGAAATAGTCGGCCAGCAGCACCCTGCGAGCTAATGTTCTGCCTCCAGTGTGACTGCCACAACACCCTCGATGTATTTCTTGTAAGGCATGCTCTGCCTCTTCCATGCTTAAACACTCGTGTAAAGGCCTGAAAAATGTTCGCTTATATAACTGATCTCCTATCATGGTGCAGGCGTGAGCCTTTTTCCTGACCAACCGTGCTTCCTCTAGGTCAGTTGGTAGGATTCTTTGTTAAAGGTAACTAATAATTGGCGCTCTTCAATCAATAAGCTCCTCCATGTTATTTTGAAGATCTATCTAGGCTATGAGAAATGTCTGCGCTATCGACCTGTCCAAGACCCATGTGGTCAGAGAACTGGTCATTTTGGCTAACTCGTCAGCTTGACCATTCTCTGTTCTGGGAATCTTGCTCACCGTGACCTCCTTGAACTCTTCTTTCATTTTCTCATAAGCCTCTCGGTATACCTGCAGCTTATTACTATTGACCTCAAAGTTACCTGCTACATGCTGGGTTACTAATTGAGAATCTGAGTAGATGATTACTCGGGCAGCTCCCACATGCCGGCCTACCTGCAGCCCTACCAATAAAGCCTCATACTCTGCCTCGTTGTTAGTGGCTCTGAAGTTCAACCGCACGGCTAGCTGCAAGATGTCTTCTTAAGGGGATATCAGAAGAACTCCGACGCCACTTCCCTGCTGTGTGGCTGATCCATCCACATATACCTTCCAAGTTTCTTCGAAATCAGTTTGATGAATCTCGGTCAAGAAATCAGCCAAGGCTTGTGCTTTAATAGTCGTGCGAGGTTGATAAGCTATTGTACTCTCCCAATTCTGTCGCTCACTTGATAAGTCGACCAACAACCTCTACATTGGTAAGGGCTTTACCCATGGTGCTATTGGTCGAGACCGTGATGGGATGTGTCAGAAAATAAGGCCTTAGACGCCGGGCCATGAGCACCAGTCTGTAAACTAACTTTTCCAGAGCTGTGTATTTAGACTCTGCCCCCTTCAGTAGATGACTAAAAAAGTACACTGGTCGTTGTACATTGTCCTGCTCTTTTACTAATACCGCCCCCACGGCCTCAGGGGTGGCTGACAGGTAGACCTAGAGCGGCTCTTCTGTAATAGGCTTGAATAAAGAAGGTAAAGTCTCCAAATACTTTTTTAGCTCTTCAAAAGCCCGCGTACATTCCTCGTCCCACTGGAATTTGGAAGCTTTCCTGAGCTCTTTAAAGAAGGGTGCCGCTTTGTCCGCTGATTGAGAGATAAATTTGGACAAGGCTGTTATCCTGCCCACCAACTTTTGAGCCTCTTTCAGGGTTTAAGGAGCCTTCATATCCCGGAGTGCTTGGACCTTCTCAGGGTTGACTTCAATTCCCCGCTCCGTCACCAAGTATCCCAAGAACTTTCCTCCTTTGGCTCCAAACAAACACTTCAAGGGATTCAATTTTAACCCATACTGTCGAAGGGTTCCACGGGTCTCCTCCACATCAGCTATAAGGTTTGCGGCTGAAGGGGATTTGATAAGTATATCGTCCACATAGACTTCTAGGTTATGCCCGGCTTGCTCCCGGAAGATTTTATCCATCATCCTTTGGTACGTAACTCCAGCATTCCTGAGTCCGAAAGGCATGACAGTGTAGCAGAAAGTACCATCATTCGTAATAAAACTGACCTTCTCCTGATCCTCTAGGGCCAGGGGGATCTGATGGTACCCCTGATAAGCATCCAGCATGCAAATCCTCTCACAGCCGATGGTTGAATCTACTAGCTGGTCGATTCTGGGAAGAGGATAACAATCTTTAGGGCTGACGCAGTTGAGATCCCGGAAGTCTATACAAACTCTCCACTTATTGTTGGGTTTCACCACCAAAACCACATTAGAGAGCCAGGACGGGAATTGTACTTCCCTAACCTGACCCGCTTTCCTGAGCTGATCTACTTTAGCTCGAATAATTTTATTTTGATCAGTGGAGAAATTCCGCTTCTTCTGCTTGACCGATCGGGCGTCAGGCAAAAGATGTAACTTATGCTCTGCTATTTCGGGCCTGACCCCCGGTAATTTTATCGTAGACCAGGCGAAGATGTCCCTATTGCGAGTAAGCACTGGATCAACTCCTCTTTAAGCTTGAGCGACAAGTCACCGGGTATATGAGTGAGACTCTTTGGACGCTCAGGATATAGCTGGACTTCCTCACAGGGGATGGACTCTTCCGCCATAGGCATAGGTTCTTCTTGAATGGCATGCATGGCACCGTCCTAAGTCCTTTGCGCCTTGCGAGCCTCCACTTTGACCATGTCGATATAGCATCGTCGAGAAACCCGCTGCTCTCCTTTAACTTCCCTGACTTGCTCTCTCATGGGGAACTTAATTTTTTGGTGGAAGGTAGAGACAGCAACTTGGAATTCATGTAGAGCTGGTCGACCCAAAATGGCGTTATAAGATGAGGGCGAATCTACCACTATGAAGGTACTCCTCCTGGTCCTCACTAATGGCTCGCTCCCCAAGGATACAACCAACTTAATCTGGCCCATGGGTTTTACCTCATTACCAGTAAAGCCATATAAAGAAGTGGCCATCGGCTGGAGCTCGCTGGTGTCGATATGCATTTCTTCAAAAGCAGTCCTGAACAATACGTTGACAGAGCTACCGGTGTCAAAGAAGACCCTGGCCACACGGCTATTGGCTATGACGGCTTTGATGATGAGGGCATCATCATGAAGCAGCTCCAGTCCCTCCAAGTCTTGTGGTATGAAGCTGATGACAGAGCCAGCAGCCTGCTCCTGGCTACATCCAACAGCGTGAATCCCCAATCGACGTTCGTGGGATTTGCGCGTCCTGCCCGAATCTCCATCAGTAGGCCCTCCAGAGATCATGCCTATGCCACGGATGGCTGTATTCCCCTATTCTCAGCTTCGCGAGCTTCTCCTTGCTCCCCGGCGCGTCCTTGTTGCTGCACGCCAGGCCCCCCTGATCTGCCCTGGGTATGCTTGCCTATCCTGCTGCATCGCATCGTTCCTTGGTCATTCTTTGGACCTGAGGAGCCAGCTCGGGGGGTGGCAGGCCCAGCTCAGCAGCATGACGAGAATCATGAGCGAATTGAAAACAATCGATGGTGGCATGCGTGTGCGACCGATGATAAGTGTAATAGCGCGACCCACAAGGCCTAGGTCGGGGAGCATGGACTGCAGCTACACACGGGATCAGCTGAACATCCTGATCGGGGTGGAAGGTAGGTCCGGCTTCCCGAGCGCACGGGAGAGGTTGAGCAGGCGGTTGGAGTACTCTTCTTTCCGGCTTATTGGCAGAGGAGGGCGGTTTGTCTACCTTCCTTCGAGCCGCCTGCGCTTCTTCCACATTGATGTAGCTGGCGACTTTCTCCAGCATCTCATCAAAATTCCGTACGGGATTTCTGATGAGGTCTCTAAAGAATTCTCCTTCTGTCAACCCATGAGAGAAGACGCTCATAAGTATTTCTGATGTGGCTGCGGGGACATCCTAGGCCACTTGATTGAAACGTTTGATATAACTTCTTAACGGCTCAGAGGGCCCCTGCTTGAGAGCGAACAGACAGTGATCAGTCTTTTGATATTTCCTGCTGCTGGCAAAGTGGTGCATGAATGCGGTCTTGAAATCTAAGAAGCAGGTGATGGACCCATGCGACAGTCCGTCGAACCACTTCTGAGCAGAGCCCGATAAAGTATTCAAGAATACCCAGCACTTAACGACATCGCTATATTGGTGTAGCAGAGCCGCGTTTCTAAACTTGCGGAGGTGATCTTCAGGATCTTTGCTGCCATCATATTCCCCAATAGCTGGG
Source organism: Zingiber officinale (assembly GCF_018446385.1). Classification (NCBI taxonomy): domain Eukaryota; kingdom Viridiplantae; phylum Streptophyta; class Magnoliopsida; order Zingiberales; family Zingiberaceae; genus Zingiber; species Zingiber officinale. The sequence continues at coordinate 58,986,942 of NC_055992.1, read as the reverse complement.
GGTCTGTATCCTTTTGGCAGCTTTCCTCCAATATTTTGGAGGAGAAGGGCACTTTTTCTTCTGGCTCCACCCGACGTTCTTCACGGAGGATGGTAGCCTTTCCCCTTTTCGAATCCTTAGGCAGAGAGCTTTCTGCCATAGAAACTTGCGGTTGCTCCTTGTGACTGTAGCATCCCGGCTCTGGCTGATAATAACCTTGACTGGGCTCCCTGTAGAAGGTCGGGGGGAATTCCATGGGCTGCTTCCTTTTAGAACCTCGATCCGAGGCATGGACCGACTCTTTGGAAGCTTCTGGCAACTTTCGCAGTCGGGAGGCGGTAGTTTGCTTTTCGGAGGCCTCCCGCTTCTTGGCTTCTTTGAATAGTTCGTATTCTCCAGCCGTCATGGTTACGTTAATTCGACCAGAGTCCTCCATCTTCATGTTCCGGAACAGGTAGGGAAGATTCCCACAGACGGCGTCAAATTTGATCCCGTCCAGAAGCTGAGTCGGACAGAGGCTGGCCGCATTGCCCTCGCCGTTGACGGAAAGTCACGGAGATGCCTGGTTGACCTGGTACCTCCTGGAAAGGTTCCCACGGGTGGATGACAGAGGGTGATGACGGGGACGATGAGGCGAGGGTTCTGCACACACTCAGACAAGCTGCCTTCACATTAGAGACCAAGAACAAAGGAAAAAGTCCCCGAGTCAGGCCCTCCGACGCTCAAGTCAGGTACTTTTTCCCCAGAAGCACTGTAAAAGGACGAAAAGTAAAAGATGAGTGAGCGTACCTGCGTAGAGACAAAGCCTCCTTTTTTATATGGCCGTGGGTACTTCTGGAGTCTGACGGGTGTCAGGAAATGTCGGGTGTCAGGATTTGTCTGGCGGTGAATGACATATGACATCTTCCTATAGGTCTAAGGAGGGATCAGTGGGCAATGAGCCCTAGACCGTTAGCATATTCCCTGACATACGATGATTATTCTTTGATGAGTTGTTACGATTCCCTGGATTGATTGTCGTGTAGTGTATGCTCTCATCGGTCTGTTAACCTTAGATTGGGTCTTCATACCTGCAAATCTTGACCTGTAGACATAGACCTGCATTCCTTGGCGCACTCCCTGGCTTGTGTTTGTTGTCCCGTAAATCCAGATCTGTACGCTCAGCCCTGTATTTGTCGTTCGGTCCATCCCGGTAGATCCAGACCTGCGCCTACCGCCCTGCCAATCGAGGCCTTTGCTTGTCGTTCCTTAAGTCTTGTCCCGTATGCCCAGTCATGCTCCATATTTTATCCTGTACATCCTGAACCGTACGTCCTGACCCACGTATCCTGTTCTGCATGTCTCATCCTGTAAGTCCGACCTGTAAGCCTTAGTCCGCATATCCCTACCTGTACGCCTTGATCCGTATATCTTGTTCTGCATGTCTCATCCTGTAACTCCTGAGCTGTAAGCCTTAGGCTGCCTACCCTAACCCGTACGACCTGGTCCATATAACCTATTCCGCCTATTTGTAAGTCCAGACCTGTACATCTTTGGTCCGCTTATCCTGCACGCCCTAGTTCGTATATCCTGTTCCGCATGTCTGTAAGTCCAGACTTGTACGTCTTTGGTCCGCTTATCCTGCATGTCCTGGTTCTTATATCCTGACCTATACGTCCTGATCCGTATATCCTGACCTGTATGCCAGACCTTCCGAGTTCTCACTCTTCCTGTAGGCCTAACCCCGGAAGCCACTTATGCCCGACAGGGACCATCCTATAATCTGGCCCTTTGACCACCATGTAGGCCAGACTTTTGACCACCACGTAAGCTGGACCTTTGACCATTATGTAGGCTTGACTTCTGACCGCCACGTAGGTTTGACTTCTGACCGCCTCGTGGGCTTGACTTCCATCCACGTCAGTTATCCGACCCTACTATCATAGACCGTATCATCCATCTGTACTAATGGCTAGTAGTCATCTGTGATTTATCTCCTCTATATTGATTTAGGGATAGATTAACAGGGATGCTGGGAGCGAGTGAATTATCTTGAATTATCTTTTACCATATGGTATAAGACCAAGGGCGAACGAACACCTTTTACCATAGATCAAGGAACAGTCAACTCTCACGAAACTTCTTCTAATTGACTTCGTGCGGCACCATGTTATTGGATCCTCGTCTTCTCCCGGATCAATCACCAATGAATTGCTTCTTGTCAAACCTATTCTCCGTGAGTTTGATTTGGAAATGCACTCAAACAGAGAAGAACAAAGTGGAAAATGAGATAATAGACCGAAAGTATAAAAGCCAGAATATGGTCTTACTTAAAGAAGAAGAACAAGGAGGAGGGGACCTTTGTCCTATACCGATCCTCCAGTTTCTCCCTGCTTTTATATGGCATCTTTATGGTAGATGGCAATGTCATTTCTAGCAGCGGCTGTATAATTTTCATCTTGTACGACTGTTGCTGGTACCTCTTTTCTTGTACATTTAGAGTATCCACGTTGATACTAATTAATATGTGACTGTTATAACACTCAAATAGTATTACAAATCAATCTGGATGAGTATTATATTATAATACCCACACATTAATCGCATTCAAAGAATTTCACATTGTTAATGAATATATTTTATATAAACAATCAAAAAAACAAAATAGATACAATGAATAAATTGATAGTGTGATCCATAAATAATCAATATTAATATTAAAATTAATGTGAGTATGTGTTGATAAAAAGAACTATTAATATTATAAGTATGTGACATGCTAGTTGAAGAAGTAGTATATATTAATGTTCTCTAACTGCTCATTGATGCAACCAGCTTTTAACACCCATTTCAGAATTAATCACACCTTCCTTTACTGAACCTAGCCATCCTTATCCGTATCTTAATAACTCGACCTCAACTGTGTCGATCTCAACCAAAGAGTTGAGGGTACCACCAATCTCTTCACGAGTACTACCAAGTACTTCAAAGAATCATACATACCGAGCTCTTAGTAAGCTCTTGTCGAGTCTCACCCGCCTTTGCTTACGTGAAGCTTCCCTGACGACCCACCGATCTCTTCACGAGTACTACCGGGCTCTTAGCAAGCACTGTCGAACACTTGCCGAGTCTGACCCGCCTTTGCTTACGTGAAGCTTCCCTGATCAAGTCCAGAGAATATTACATGGGGGATATATATATACATGCCAAGTAGGAAAGTGCTATTCACCACCCTATCATATATGTTGCACTACATATTGGATAATATATATGATTGGTCCATCTATCCAAAAATGAATAATTAATTTTAAAGGTTTTGATTTTGCTCATACTGATTATGAGATTTTTTTCACATTTGTGTGTGCGACATCTTAAACAGAGTAATTATTGAAAATGTTGCATGAATTAGATTGCAGTTAATTTTATCCAATTATCACTTTTTAGGACACTACACTTCAAAAAATATTATAAAACTGTAAATATTAAATATAAAATTACCTTATGTTGACCCCATTTAAGGATCTAATAGAAATGTTTATGCTTGAAAGATTTTTAGCTAACTAATTAACATTGATTAATTATATGCTGAAAATGCATGTAATCTTTTTGATTTTTTTTATTCTTGTACAAATCAAATTTTCATAATCCAAATACTTTATGCATTAATCATGATAAGTGATTCATAACTTATTTCATATGGTTATTAAAGTTATACAAAAAAAAAATATCATCGTATAATTATTAATTTAATTTAGACCCTAGGATTAATTATACAAGTTAAGTAATCTTCGAATGGTATATTATAATAACTTAGAATTTAAAATTTTAAAACACAAAATATTAGAAAATAAAGGTATATTAAATGAAATGTATTTAGCTTACTATGAAAGATATGGGCAGCCCTGCCACCTCCAAATATCATGTTCTTGAGAAAATTTGATGATATCGCCCATTTGAAATGATTTATAATATCGTTGGCCCTATGATAAAATATAAGTAGGTAAATCATAGAGATATTTTGTAACCCTTTGTATGAAAGAGATTTGCACTTGCTGAGAATTGCTTCCCAGATCTGTTATATTGGAGCAAACACTCAACACATGGAAGTAAATTTGAGACATGATGAACATATTCCATGTGAACTTTAGCAGTGCTAATGCTAATTGAACTCAAGATAAAGGTTGAAAGATTCAATTTTAAAAACTACTCGAACTGTGTCGGGTGACAAGTTGACATCAAGTCGTGCTCTGTGTCGTCACATGTTGAGCCCAAACCGACACACCAATTAAATGGACCGGCCAGGCCAGGCTGTGCTCTGCCCTGTAAACCTACTTTGTCATTCATGTGTAGACAAATCTTTTTAAACTTTCAACCTGTCAGAAGTCCTATCACAGTGAGTGAAGGAGGTTCACTAGCAACAATGATCTGAACGTGATGTAGGGAGAGGCAACAAGCCACATTGATCCTCAGTCCAAGATCATCAGTCGTGTTAGCCTTTTATATACACCAAATCTAATGTAGAATTTGTTACAGTGTTAATGTATACTCCTTTTCGTGACAATTCCCAATTGCACCATCAACAAAATCTAGACGAGAAACATACGAAACAGAGGGATGACATTTTCATCGCCACCGAGTGAAGTGATAATTTAAAGCAATTACAAATATGATGCTCTAACTAAAAGAACAATTCATTGAGCTGAAAACACAGGAAGCCATAAATTTAATGACCAAATTCTTAATTATATCAACTTCCCATTGACTTTGTGTTACTAAAACTCTTCGTCCGGAAGCATTGCTGTCAGGAGTGAATACTTGACCCTCAGTGAGATCTTGCCCCTCTCTAAATGCAGCTTGGCACCTGAGACCACCCAATACCCTGGACTGTCCTGTGGGCCACGTGACATCTCAGTTGTATCGACAAACTTGAGCAACTTTGGAGTCTTAACTGGAACTGGCGGGCCACCTGGATATACCGCTGAGTTGATGTTCACGTCGGCTGGCCTTGGAGGAGGTTTCTGGGAAACCATGGAGAAATGAGTGCTAATTAGTGTTGAAATGAGACCAGACTTTTGGGCCAAGTTTGAAGACCCCTCCCACTCATGATTCTTGACCAATGCGGCATTAGAAACTGATGAGAATTGGAGGCGAAGGAAAAGGACTTTCTTGAGACCATGATACTCTACATGCAACTGAGCCCCAGTGACAATTGAGAGATCATCCTCCGGTTCAACAGGGGCTGTACAGACGTGAGAAAAGTGCTGCCAATAAACTGGCTCGTAATACTTCCGGTCATGTGAATCAACAGCAAAGTGGCAAGTGTCACAAAGCTGAAAGATTTGTGGAAGGGAGCAAAGATGTTGCAGATGGATTGCTAATCTGTTGCTCCTTTTTCCTTCCAAATATAGCCTAAGTCCAGTCACAGGTTTCTTCCTCACATCGACCTGCAAACAATAGTTGATTACAATTCCAAAGAAAACCTTAACCAAAACCAGAAAAATTCAAAATGAGGATCATTTAAAAACCTCATAATTCATACTTCTTGCAATTGGAATCAAACAATTAAAGGAATGTAACTCTGGAATAAGCTACTCCAAGCTACAACTTTAAGGAGAAATTAAAAGTCAAGAAAATAGTTATGCATAGCAGTACCAAGAATATTGAGGGACAGATTTAACTAATTAGAAGAAACAATATGTGGTGTGAATGTTCGAACCAAAAAATAAAATAAGAAATCATGGGTCATTTAGTAGTTGCCCGTAAGAAGCATCTGTTCCTAGAGAAATATGTTGAAGACATTTGTTAAGCTCACAAACACACACACACACACAAAAGAAAGCTACAGGAAATTTATTTACTCATGATTTTTTATACTCTTGTACTTTTAGGTTTTGTTACTAAATAAAAGCATATTCAAGATGAATGGAAACATAATTTAATTTTGTACAAAATGTTCTCATGCTCTTCTATCTCATGTTATCCTACATCCAGTCAATCATAAATGTTTTGAAATTAATCATCATAAGCAAGCTCAGACTTCGAACTGTGTGACTGTGTCAAACACTAAAGCTGGGAAAGTGTGACTCAGCTAGGTGTCACTTACCTTAAATGGTTTAAGGATGTAGACTTAGTGACAAGGCACATTTGGTAGAATTGGTTCAAATTCTTTGTAAAATTCTGAACAATGGAGAAATTTTGAAATTGATGACCTACAACAAAGCTCCTCAATATAGAGCTAGATTCCACCATAGCACAACCATGAAACTGAATGTATAAATGTTACACAATATGATTCAGTGAATGCAATGTCCAGGGAGTGATGAGTTAGTTTCAATGCAGTTGACGATGTTGATTGTTAAAATACGTCACAAATGGAAAAAAAAAAATCAGTTTGCCAAAAATATAAGAACATTCCTTCACATTCTCCGAAAATGAGTTCATATGTTTATACTTCAGAAAATTACAACCATAGCATGAGACAAGAAACAGTCATTTGCAAAGAGTAAGTTTCTTCTAATCCTTCTGCAGAACAATCTTCCCACTCGGTTTTTTTTTAAAGTTAGTATTAGGTATCCAGCTTACACTGACTAGTCCTGAGAGTGACCGGCCCGACCCTACAGAAAGCCACAAGAGTAAATCGGGAAGCGCCCACATCGGGCAGCCTATCAACCTTCTTATGTCAACCATCCATTAAGGGAAATTCATCCGTTAATTCGCCGAAGCTGGGATAAGCCATTCGTGATATAGAGCAAACAAATTTCTTATTGATAAAGGTGTTGCTTAAGCTGCAAGTGTACATGTGATTATTTATTAGGATGTGGAGTGTAAGTTGTCACCAAATTCTTTTGCACAAATGATGGAACGGCTGCATATGAATCGGAGCATCCTACTATGACCAAACTCTATTCTGTATTCTACCTATTTTATAATCTCACTGTACAATGGATGGCATTGAGCCACCTCTTCTTATTTTTACTGAATTTATTACTTGGCGGACTCCCCAAGTACTATTGAAAATTTGGAGTTATGGCCAATAGAAGTTCCTATTCATGGGGTTTTAGCCTCCCCAATTGATGCTTTGATGCAACACCAAAATATAACCCTTAAATGATCAAGAAAATTGAGATGAAATTGATGAAGCAAAAGGGATAAATATCTCACGAAGAGAAAATAATCTCACCGAAAGAAAATTTTCTTTTGTCGAAAAAGATACATAGAATAAATGGAAATTTTATTAATTTAAATTGGTCTTTGCACATGAGATCCTAGCCTCTTTTTTTCATATATTGTCAAATAAGACATTCTCCATAAATAATATTTCATGTTTATCTCAATAAAAACTTAATTAACTTTTTTTTAAAAAAATAAACAACTATTAAATTTCAACTGTCTAAGAATAATGAACTATAAAAATTGTAAACAATTTAGTAAACTTTGAAGTTTTCAACAATTTTAAATATAATTTGAAAATTTTGATTGTGTTATGCTTTATAGGAAAATATTCCTGTTAATCAATGTTACCTTATTTCAAGCTACATGACAAATATGTTACCAAGAGGAGAACGTGGAACAAATATTGCAATTTAAATTACAAGAGACATTTATGTGATAGAATGGTGATCAAGGTTTGAAACCTGAGGATATAACAAAGTTTCAATCTATGACTGGAATGGTACAATTTTGATACCATAGGCCATGTTGAACTGTCCACATGTGGGCTGGTGACTTGGAGATGGAGGGAGGGGAAACAAAGAAGAAAATGCAATCACACACTTGGGCTATCATTCAATGCAGGAGTTTTAGTACCTATTTGGACCAATACAATTTTGCAACCATGTTGTATTGATGCTCGCTGCTTTAGTATGCATCAAAGTATGATAAGATGTCCTCACGAGGTATCTAGTTGGCTAAAGGATGACAATTTTGCTACAATAGGGCAAGGTGTCAATTTTCGGTGGGCATATACTCTCGGGAAAAAAAACTCCTCCCATCCTTTAGTCACTTAACGCTCGACTGTAAGCTGATCTCGTGATTTACCTCCCTCCACACAACCTAGGAATGGGCTGCGAGGGGTGTTTGGGGTGAGCGTAATCACCTTTTGCTACAAAAGTATGACAAGATAATTAGATGGGTTTTATTCCTCTACTCATTAGCTTATTTACATACAAAAATAAGATTATAGCAAAGATAATAAAACTAAATTTTGTCATACTCTACATATTTCGGTTTGGTAAAGCGTGCTAGATGAATTCAAATGAGTATTACTCCTTTAATCTCATGTCACTTTGATTTCTTACTTTAGCATAACTATATCAATTAGTGATTGAATTAAAATTAATTTTTAAAATTTTTATTTCAGTGCATGTTGAGATAAATTGATATAAGTTTGTCTTCCAAATTTCTTCTATTCTTTTACTTAATTTATTTGCTTGTAAAAATAAAACTATAGGAATTAGATATGTGTTGAAGTAGAATTCTATAAAAACAAGGTATAAATTTTAAGAAATATTATTTAAATTCATCTAAACTTATGTTGTAGTGTGTCAAAGCAAGTTGAGTGTCGACACGACATAATATTCTTGGCATGATCAACATAGGCGATAGAAGAAATGAATGTCTGGCCAATACAATACACTACGATACAAGACTCCAATATTTCACTCAATTCTATTGTGGCTTCCTTAAATATTAATATTAGTGAAGATTGAACCAATTTTATTCGAGAAATCAATCATCTCATGAAAATCAATATGGAGAATTTAGAAATACGAGCCTTAAAGAAATCAACTAGAAATAATTAGATTCCACTAGAAATTAATCGAGTCTCTTTAGAGTTTGTTAAATTTGCATAGATTTAAATTTGGTCAAACTTGGTTAATCTAACTAAACTTTACGTGATCCTAACTTATATCTCACCGAACACCTATAGGAGAGCAAGAGTGTTATTGAAATTCCAACTTAGGTTGTTGGGCCTTGTTTCTTTATCGAACCGATCATTCAACCTTATTGTTGCATCAATAGTTGTAGACCTAGAGCGTCATTCATTTCTCTATTGCTCAAATTCTATATAGACAAATTATTGCTAATTGAGATAGAATATTTTTCTCTTATCATATTGGACCAAAAACTGATTTGGATGTATTAATGTCCCAATATCCAACTCAACCCCATAATTAAAATAATAAATCATAATGAACTACAATAATTTTGTTTTCTTGACAAACATTCAAGGTTGGTTGGTTGTTGCTAGACCTACCCACACAGGCCAATTACCTGTTGACCCGGTTCAACGAGTACAACTCATAATTGACTCGTCTCTAGATAGACCAATTAAGGATCATGCCCCAAGTAAATAGGGGAACTAGCAGTTTAAACAATCGATTAACCGCCTATTTATTTATTTTTATTTTTATTTTAGATTTTTTAAATTATTTAATAATATTTTAGTGATATTAATAGTGCAGTTTAATATAAATTAATTCATTTGCTTAAAAATGTTCAATGTGGGACTATTGTACATTTCTATTGAGTCAATTATTTAACCTATTTACCTTAATTTTTCTAATGTGAGATTCTTATTCTTTTAACTCATTAAATTTATTAATCTAACTCTTTTAATAGGTTACTTATTGATCTTATTCTATCTTTTTATCATAGATTAATTGATTTGTATTATATATATCCAATAATAAATTTGTCAAGCGATATAATTTATTCAATAATAAAATTATATATATAGTGAAAATTATCATCGAATATACAAAATTAATCAAAAATATAACTTAGACAATATATATCTCATCACACTAAAATATAATAATATTAATATTAGATAAAAAATCATTGGTATCAAAAAATGAAAATGGTTCAGGTTTAGTATAATATTATTCTCTATCTACTTTGGCTCTTTGACTTTTTAGAAACTCAAATACTACTTGATGATTGAATAAAAGTTACAAAAATAATATAAGGAATACAATTTTCAAAGGCCGAATTAGAAGATTTTAATACTAAAGGACCTAACAAACCACGTGATTTTAATTCCATTATACCATAAAGGGATAGATAGACAACTTAAATAAACGCACGGCTTTTTTCAATTTTTAGTTTGCACATTTATAAATTTTTAAATATTTTTAAAAAATAAAATATAAATAATAATTTTGAATCGTTGTGAACCATGAATTATCTTAAGGGGTCAAGATTTTGTGAGTCATTAAACCGTTGATTTTGAACCGTCAAATCGCCGTAGTCCAGTCTAGTTGTTGCTAGTTGAGTTGTTTCTGTAGGCCTCAAGGTCAATCAGTTCACGTTAGATTTAAATCGGTATCCTTAAGGTGATTTATGCTTAGTATTTTTGAGGCATTGTAATTAAATAACAATTTTACATGAAATTACATTATATAATAAAGCCCATTCAAGACACAAACATGTTGAACTAAGGAGATAAAGGTACCCCAAGTTGGCAAGATAACTGTATCATTGGACTCTAGCATTTTAAGAATTTGATTGCACTTAATCATCTAGCCAATGTGAATTTTCATGGTCTTAATACTATTAATATGAATGTAAGACTATTTATGTTTTCCAATGAATATATGATGGTGCGAACCCTCATCTACTTGATAGCATCAAATCTAGGCAGTGTGGAGCCAAACTATGTTCTCATAGCAACTGTTAGAATAACTATAGGGGTATTCTTGTCTTTTGGTGTATATCTTCTTTCCTATATAAAGGTCTAACTCGTGGTTCCCAAGATACGAGATTTTAAGTTTTGCTTTCAACATGGTATCAGAGCAAGGTTAAAACCCTAATTTCTTTCCCCTCCATCTGCTACACCGTCATCCTCTCGCTCCCCGTCGCGAATGCCTCAAGCTCGTAGTCTCCGCCGCGCTCTTCTTCCTTGGCCTCGCCCGAGCAGATCTTCCTTGGTCTCCTCCTCAATCGTGACGATGCGCGAGTGGAATCCGTCCGGCAGATGCTCTTCGAAGCCTCTGCAGCTTCAAACCCTCCCAGTCGGGAGCGAGTCCTCTCCGCGCCGTCTGTCTCTTCCCCATCCAGGAGGGTTTGCGCTGCGTCTCTCTTCCACGAGTTCTCCAGCGACAAAGGGCTTCTCCACTCGTTTCTTTTCTTCCTTTGCTCAAGGCCACGTCTTCATCACCGGAGGCTCTAGCGGGATTGGCCTCGCCCTAGCCCGCTAGGCTGCTGTCGAGGGCGCCCGCGTCTCCATCCTCGCCCACAGTCCGGCAACTGCAGCCCCTCCCTTTTTCTTCTTCTGTGGTTGGTTGCTAGGAAATCTCTTCTAGCATAAGCAAGCTCACTTCATCTATTCCAGCAGTCCGGCTCACAGTTCTATTCATGGCTACATCTGGCGCCCCAAAGCCGGATACCTCAATCTTTACCAACCATATCACTGCACCTCTTTCTTCCGAGCAGTTGGATGGTAAAAATTATATCTCTTGGGCGTCTCACATTGAGCTTTGGCTTGTTGGACAAGGTTATGAGACACATCTCACTCAAACTGAAGAAGATGTTCAAGTCGCTGATCGTCCTTTGTGGAAGAAGGTTGACGCTCAGTTGTGTTGTATTATCCGAGCCACCATCCATCCATCTCTTAGGAATGTCTTCTGTACTCACAAAACCTGCAAAGCTGTTTGGACACAAGTTCAACAACTCTTTACAAACACCTCTCGGCGACTCTATCAAATTTGTGAAGATCTCATGACCATCCTCAGCGCCCATCAGATTAAGGATTCAATGTCAACTTATCTTGGTTCAGTCTCTATCCTTCTTTGTGATTCAATAAACTGCTCCCACCTGCGGCCAATCCTGTTGAAGAGCTTGAAAATCGGAAGAAATTTTTTATGTCTCTGGCTTTATATGGTCTGCCCACATATTATTCTCATGTCTGTGACCAAATCCTGGGCAGCCACCTGGGCGACTCTTCTCTGTGTCCCGGCCAAAGTCTTGACGATGCCTTCTTCTGTTCCTGTCGACTCGTCAGCTTTGGTCTCTCAACACAAAGGACCTCCACCTCGCAAGGGTGGCAAAGGACGTCCTTGGTGTGATTACTGCCATCGACCGGGACACACGATTGATAAGTGTTGGAGTCTACATGGTCGCCCTCCTCGTGCTGCTCAGATCGTTCAGAGTTCTGTTGCTTCTTCAGCTTTAACTTCACAATTAACACCGGATTCGACTCCAACACCTTCCTATACTGACTTTCTAAAATGGTTTGAGGATCGTCAGACTTCTGGTTCCACTTCTACCATTGCACACGCTGGTACTTCCTTTGCTGGCATATCTCGTTCTTTGGGTCCTTGGGTTCTTGATTCTGGACCATCGATTATATCACTGGTAATAAATCCCTATTTTCCTCCCTCACTACTTCTGGTAATTTGTCAATGGTCACCATGGCCAATGGTTCCCAAACTCAATCTCAGGATATTGGCATTGTTCATCCTTCTTCATCTCTTTCCATTCATAATGTTCTTTATGTTCCCGGCGCTCCCTTTAATTTATTATCAATAAGTCAACTTACTAGATCTCTTGATTGTATCATTTCTTTTACTAATACATCTATTTCCTTACAGGACCGGAGTACGGGGAGGATGATTGGCTTCGGATGTGAATCTCATGGCCTCTATCGGCTTCAACAACCCTCTTTTGTTGGTTCGGCGATGGCCTCTCCACTACTTATTCATGCTCAGTTGGGGCATCCAGGTCTTAATAAGTTAAAACAGTTACATCCTAATCTTTCTCACTTAGAATCTTTATCTTGTGAGTCCTGTCAATTAGGTAAGCATGTTCATAGTTCTTTTTCTCCTCGTATTGAGAGTCGGGCTATGTCTCCTTTTGCTTTGGTTCATTCTGATGTTTGGGGTCCGAGTCGTGTTTTTTCTACAATGGGGTCAAGGTATTTTGTTACTTTTATAGACGATTTTTCCTGTTGTACATGGTTATATCTAATGAAGGATCGTTCAGAATTGTTTTCTATTTTTGAATCTTTTTTTCTAGAAATAAAAACTCAATTTAGTACTTCCCTTCGAACTTTACAAAGTGATAATGCACGCGAGTATTTATCTACTCAATTTCGTACCTTCTTGACATCTCATGGCGTGTTGCATCGCACGTCTTGCCCTCATACCCCTCAACAGAATGGGGTTGCAGAACGCAAGAATCGTCATCTCCTTGAGATCACTTGAACTCTTCTTCTCCATTCTCATGTCCCTCATCAGTTTTGGGGTGATGTCGTACTTACAGCATGTTATCTCATCAATCGCATGCCTTCATCCACTCTCCAGGGTAAAATGCCTCATCAGGTACTTTATCCGCATCAACCTCTTCATCCTCTACCATCTCGGGTCTTTGGTTCTATATGTTTTACTCATGCTCTTGATCCCGACATTGACAAACTTTCTCCCCAGTCTCATAAGTGTGTCTTCCTTGGGTACCCATGGTCTCAGAAAGGGTACAAGTGTTATTCCCCTACTCTTCGTCGGTACTTCATTTCTGCTGATGTCACATTTTTTGAGTCAGTTTCCTTTTTTGGTCCCTCCGCTTCACAGGACGAGATTTCTCACTCTCCACCTGCACCAATAACTATCTTTTGTCCTCCGGAGGCGCCTCTATAATCTCCAATCTCGTCTCCTCCTTTGCAGGTTTATCAGCGTCGTCCTCGTTCTGCTTTGCCACCGACCAACACTGACACTGCCGTGGGCACATCTTTGGAGTCAAGTCCTTCGTCGTTTCCTCCGGTCTCATCTCCTGACTCTGATGTTCCTATTACACTTCGGAAGGGTATGCGTTCCACTCGTAATCCTTCTCCTCACTATGTTTCTTTGAGCTATCGTCTTTCTCCATCCTATTATTATTGTCTGTCTTCCTTGTCGTCTGTTTCTCTTCCAAAGACTGCAGGTGATGCCTTTGGCCATCCAGGATGGAAACAAGCTATGTTTGATGAAATGAGTGTCTTACAGAGTAGTGGGACTTGGGACCTCGTTCCTCTACCTCCTGGGAAGTCAGTGGTTGGTGTCGATGGGTGTTTACGGTGAAAGTTGGTGTAGACGGCATAGTTGATCGGCTTAAGGCTCATCTTGTCGCTAAAGGCTATACTCAGGTATTTGGATTGGATTATGGAGACACATTTTCTCCTGTTGCCAAGATGTCTTCTGTGCGTCTTTTCCTGTCTATTACTGCAATTCGCCATTGGCCCCTTCATCAATTGGACATCAAAAATGCATTCTTACATGGTGACATGCTCGAGGAAGTCTACATGAAGCAACCTCCTTGTTTTGTTGCTCAGGGGGAGTCTTCTGGTCTTGTATGTCGCTTGCGGAAATCTATATATGGTCTCAAGCAGTCACCCAGAGCATGGTTCAGTAGATTTAGTACCGTAATTCAACAGTTTGGCATGACTCGAAGCGAGGCTGATCATTCTGTCTTTTATCGCCACTCATCTACTGGTTGCATCTATGTAGTGGTTATGTTGATGATATTGTCATCACAGATAATGATCATCTTGGGATTTCACAAGTAAAATAGCATCTTTTCAAATATTTCCAGACAAAGGATCTCGGCAAACTCAAATATTTCTTAGGGATAGAAGTGACACAGTCTAAAGATGGGATCATTATATCCCAAAGGAAGTATGCAATGGATATTCTGGAAGAAACAGGAATGTTAAACTCAAAGACAGTCGACAATCCCATGGATCCTAATGTCAAGCTCCTGCCAAATCAAGGGGAGCCTCTTTCAAATCCGGAACGGTACAGACGATTGGTAGGGAAACTAAGTTACCTTACTGTCACTCATCCGGATATCTCATTTGCAGCAAGTGTAGTAAGTCAGTTTCTTAGCTCTCCGTGCAAAGAACATTGGGATGTCGTGACTCGCATTATTCGATATATCAGGAGTGCACCAGGAAAAGGTCTTCTATATGAAGACAAAGGACATACTCAAGTCGTGGGGTATTCTGATGCAGATTGGGCAGGATCTCCCTCTGATAGAAGATCTACTTCTGGATTTTATATATTTGTCGGAGGTAACCTTGTTTCTTGGAAAAGCAGAATGTTGTGGCAAGATCTAGTGCGGAAGCAGAATATTGAGCTATGGCTATTGCCAGTCAAGAACTTATATGGTTAAAACAGTTGCTTCAGGAACTAAGGTTTGGAGAGGTTACACAAATGTCACTCATATGTGACAACCAGGCCGCTATGCATATTGCCTCAAATCCAGTCTTCCATGAGAGGACAAAGTATATTGAAGTTGACTGTCACTTTGTCAGAGAGAAAGTCATATCTGGAGAAATATCTACTAGTTTTGTCAACTTACATGATCAGCTTGCAGATATATTCACTAAGTCACTTAGAGGTCCCCGAATTGACTATATATGTAACAAGCTTGGTGCATACGATCTATATTCACAAGCTTGAGGGGGAGTGTTAGAATAATTATAGGGGTATTTTTGTCTTTTGGTGTATATTTTCTTTCCTATATAAAGGCCTAACTCGTGGTTCCCAAGATACGAGATTTTAGGTTTTGCTTTCAACAGCAACTATTTCATAGATAAGAATAACAAGTCCTTTATTTCAATGTGGGTTGATGTTTCTTAATGGTAATTGTTTTTTTTTTTTTGTTAATCCTTGCATGAATGATATATTTTTTTGTAACATGAGTTGTCCACATGTTACCAACTCATGCATACCCTTGTCATTTTATTTCCAAGTTGTACTTCAGATTAAGGCTCAAAATCTTGAGCCAAACTGGTGTTTTAATTTTTGAATGGAATGATATTATTTTGGTAACATGTGGACAATTTGATGTATGGTACTAGTGGTAAACTCGAGGTCAAAGAAGGAAATAGATGAAGAAAAAGACAAGACAATTAAGTTCAATGTTTGCTTTCCATTTGGAATGCTACAATTTTAATATGATTTTGTATAGAGACAAACTATAAAAAAAAAACTAACAATGTTATCTCAATTTTGGCATGCCAAGGAGTGTCAAGTGCTGATACGAAATGATACATGTCAATATGATTGAAACAACAACATAGGAGACATTGTCTCAATGCCAAATAGTATCAAATTTTGGTAATTTGTTGGAATGATACATTTCAACCGTTTCATCCGACACAATATGAGATTTCAAACCATGCTTCAAATGGATGTCTAATCTAATGACAATTTGATGTATTCATGTGCACAAGTTAGATTTCAATAGAGGAATTACATGATAAAAATGAAGTACTTGGAAATTTCTACAAGATGCAAGGAATGTTTATTAGAAGAAACATCAACAAAAAGGAGATGCATTTATTCCTTCATCATTGCATACAACAGAGAGCACTAACTCTCATAAACTCAGGTTGGACCCATTAAGGCTTTTCAATTGAACCATCATTAATGTGCAAGGTAAGGATTTATATGGAAAGTGTACAATGGGCTAAAGCTATTGAATTTCCTAAAATTATCTTGATATTGATATTTGAACATGAAGTTACCTAGGATTAGCTTCAATGGGGTATTGCATACAAGAATAAACTTTTCATTCTGGTTTTCAAGTTTTTGTAGTTAACGAAAGGAGCTCAGTTGTAAGTAAGAGCATTAAAGAGTGCCAAATCTATATGAGCAGTCCATAAGGAAGAATTTCTATTAAAGAACTGGTGAATGAAAAGTTATCAAAATCCTGGTCTATACACAATTAATGAGTCCAATCAAGAACAAAATATGCATAAGATTGCAAATAATCACCACGCTGGTATTGACATAAAGCTTTGGGCCCATGAAGGCGAACTGAAGAGATGCACTGCTCTGCTTCCTTCGCTGTGGACCAAGTGGAAGATCGCAGTAAACTGGAGCCCACTGTCTTGGTAACTGGAACTCCAAAAACTGATGAAGTTCTTCTATTGGTGGCTTATCTAGTGCAAGGAAAAACCAACTGTAAGCTCATAAATCTTATTCCTTCCCACAATAAATGCAAAGGATTTCTAGAAGGTAATGGAAGCTCAGAAAGATTTTCAAAAGTACAAACTTTATTATTTTGAAGGTGATGGTATTTCAAATCTAGTAGTTATCAGATCATTCTAAGAGGAAATGGTAATCACAAGCAATATATACTGTTCCAACAAAATGAAACCAAGAAGCACAGACAAAAGTTACATGCTCCACCCATGCTGCTTGTGCTGACTATGCCAACCCTATTCGTTGTCTGCATCGGGTACAAATTTTTTAATTTCCGCCAACATCAAGTGAGACAAACTTAAACCTCACATAATCAAAAAGTTATTTAAATCCTAATTAAACCTAATTAAACCTAATTTGAATCCAAACAATTTGGGTTAACTAGATCCAAACATATGATAGAATTATATAGTATTAACCATTAACTCTATAATATAGGTAGGTAATTGTCTAAATAAGTTTTACATCTAATCAATGCAAGAAACCCATTCTATTAAGAAATTAGTAGAAATATTCTTATTAATAAAGTATGTTATAACTAAAGATTTTTGTTATGCATTTGCGTTGTTACAACGAAATGTTAATTCAATTGACTATACATTCTCTTTTTAAATTTATGCAACTAAAAAAAGGTGGATAAAAAGATTGCTTCACTGCAAAAGCATCTCAACACCAAGTATTACTTGATGTCCCGCATATTATAAAAAATAAAAGTCCAACAAATATAAAGCAACACTAATAAGTTTGATGGAGATAATGAAGAGTGAATATTAATGTAATAATTGACAATGTAACTCTATGTTTAATCTTCAGAAGAGTTACAACTAGACTTTAAATTCTCTATGCTAAAGCTTCTCCTCATGTTCCCTCATCATCATAACCTCCTTATCTTTTCGTTTCAGAATTTTATATTTAGATAATTGCTCAATAACTTTTAATTTAACACTACTGATTATAATTTTTTATGACTGAAATCATCAGTCATAATGAAAATTATAATTTCTTAATTATGTATGAAATTGCCAATTATCTAACTAATATAATAAATTAATGTAAATGTTAATTTCTCAAAAATAGTCTCTTGCAAAGTAAGGTAAGGTTGTGTACAATAGTCTTCCTTGGGACTCCGCATTGGCGGAAACTTCCTGCACCGAATTGCGCTTTAATGTAAATGTTAATTTCAAATTTATCATATCAATTAATATATGTTTTTTTGCCATGAGACATTGATTGAAATTAGAGGAGAGAAGAGTGTTTTAATTTAAAAAGTTTATTAAGCTTATATTAATAATTTGAATTAACTCCTAGTTATAGTAGGGATAATCTTAATAGTCCTAATTAAATCCTAATAAAATTATCTTATTAAATACATATTTTATTTATTTTAATTATGAAAATATATAATAAAATTTTTAATTATTTATTTATTTACTTACTATATGGGAGTGTCGCGATCCTTTATTTTTAAAAATTATTTTTTTATATATTTTTTTTAATTAATATATTTATATTTAAAATAATAGCAAACCCATATTAACGCGATATGGAAATCGTATCATTCTGAAACTCGAAATTTTAAACCATAATATGAGTTATTATAAATGTATTTAAAATTGTGCACTATTTATGAAAATTATAGTTCGCTAATGTTAAGAAATTCTAAAAGAAAAAATATGTTACTAATTTTATTCATTAGTTTTATACATATATACAGAGTATTTAGACTTAATCAAATCTATACAATCAATGTAAATCATATCCTTATAATTTTCTATATATATATATATATAATACTCTCCCTCGAGATAGAACATAAATATTAATCATGTTTAGCTTATCACAAGATAATCAAGCAAACCCTTATTTAAAGCTTTTGTGGAAATTCCTCTCAACTATTCTCCTATTGTCACATACAACCTTGTTGAAATACGCAACCAGAAGCAATATGTATAGTCGCTTGGTTATCACACCACAATTTGGCTAATACTAAAGTTTTAAGACCTACTTCAACTAATAGATCCATATTATCTGACAGTATTTGTCATAGCTTTATATTCTGATTTTGCACTCGACTGTGAGACAATATTTTGCTTCTTACTTTTTCATGAAACTAGATTTTCCCCTAACAAAAATGCAATGATCAAATATGGATCTTCAATCATCCTTAGATCATGCCTAACGTCTAAAACACACTCAACCTTAGTATGTTATACAAGATAATAAGTGCACCTTCCAAATATTATAAAATTTGTTCTACAGTTGCCCAATGATTAACGGTTGAAAAAGTCATAACTAAATATGTAATATTTGGACGAGTCGGTCAAATAATTTAACTTTCTAACTAATCTTCTATACTTCTCAAGATCCTCAAACAATTCACCATCGTGTGAGTTGCAGATTAGGAGTGGAGTTCTACACAATTGAGCCCTTAATTTTTCTCTCTCACAATAAGTCAACCGTGAGGTTGCGGTGGCCTCATGACTACCTCACTTGGAAGCGCGAGCTCTATGAGGTCACGATGGCCTCTCCTAGCTGAGGTCGCAATGGCCTCCCCGCAACCTCACAACGGCCAAGCGAGGTCGTCATGGCCTTATGGTTGCCTCGCTTAGCCATGAGGCATTGCGATCCATTTTTTTTCTTCCTCCTTTCTTTCTTTAATCTCATTCCTTTATTTTATTTTATTTGCTATAATTTTTTCCTTTCTTATTAATTTCTCTCCCCTCGTTTTTCGCTTTCTCCTTTTGCTTTATTTCTTCTGTTTTTTTCTTTCCTTTCCTACTAATTAATTACTTTCCCCTTTCATATTCATTTTCTTTCCTACTAACTCTTTTCCTTTTATACTAATTTTTTTCTCCTTTTCCCTTTTTCTTTATTTTATTTTTTTCTTCATTTTCTCTTTCATTTGTTGATTTTTTATTTACTTACGTTCCTGCATTGTTCTTATACATTGGAAAGGAAGACCTAATTGAACATCCTTATATCCATGGTATAAAATGCAAAGTCTTGTTGATTGGGTGGAATTTAGTGTCCGCTCGTTGAACGACACTAGCATGGATTTGCAGCAGCAAGGCTTTCGCGACCTCGCGAGGTCATGAAGGTAGAGGCGACCTCGTGGTGGCCAAGCAAGGTTGCACTTTTTTCACTGCTCAAAAAATAAAAAAATAAAAAAATAAAAATAAAGAGGCTGACAAGGCTGCTGAAGTGGGTGCAGAGCAATTTGGCGTCCAGCAACACAGGCCACCTGGATATGGAGAAGGATGATGTAAGGAGGCTACACTTGGGCATACCAATGACACACCAGGTGCTTTTGGCCAGCTAGTTCTCCTTAACCTAGTGAGCACTGACTAACTGGAAGAAGCGGTGCCAACTCAGCCCCAACCATCAATTGAACCAAACCGCCAAAGGAGATAGATACAACCAACATCAAGGGTGATTCGAAGACTCGGGTAGAACTATTCTGGGACAACCAGAAGGTCAAGATAGCGATGAAGCTCCACTATCTACAATGGAGTATGACGACATCAATACAGTGGAGTCCTTGGGATTTGCCTAGTGGGTTGTTTCATGGGATGCATTTTGGGTAAGGGTGTAATCATAGCAGTGATAAGGTGATGGAGGACTCAATGTAAATTTCATATGCATCAGAGTGGTTGGACAATTTTTCGCTTCAATATGAGGGTTGAGCAAGATCAGGTGTTGGGCAAGGCCTCGTACTTTGCATATGGCAACTCCTTGTTCGTCAAAGAGATGCCGAGTTGTTTCTTATTTGATGAAGACGAGAGGTTTGTTGTAGTGCCTAAAACGGGTTCTAGTAAATTTGATTAAGAGGGTGTTTGGCTAAACTTATTAAAAACATCTTATAAGCATGTACAACTTATAAGTTGTTTTAGGAACTTATAAGTTGTTAGGTCTTATTTTAAAAATAAGTTGTTAAAGTGTTTGGGTGAACTTATTACAATCAACTTAAAGGTATTGATGTATTTGGTATTATAAGATCTTTTTATTAATAAAATTACCAAAAAGGGTATAATACTATTAATAGAGGGTTTTCAGATTTTTATTAATAGAGAGTTTTGGGCGAATTTCTGCACCGGGGGAGAGAAAATTGGAAAGAGGCGTTGGCAAAGAAGATGACAAGCGTTGGAAGAGAAGTCGACGGAGATAAAAAGATATTAGGCTTATAAAAATTTATGGAGGATAAGATGAGGATTTATGAAATTATATAAGGATATTTTAGAGAAATAAAATATTAAAATAAGATCTTTTTTTAAAAAGTAGGGTCTTCCATACTTTTTTAAAAATAGCTTATAAGCTCCAAAACAGCTTATTTTGACAGCTTATAAGCTATTTGAAAAACAATTTACCAAACAAATTTGAAAAGTTTATAAGCTCCAAAACAGCTTATAAGCGGTTTTAGAGAGCTTATAAGCTCAGCCAAATACCCTCTAAATTAAGTTTTAAAATTTATTTTTTAAAATTATTTAATTATGCACCATAACTATACTTATACTAAAGAGGCTCAGTAAATAACATGCTAAGTAATAAAATTAACAGACCCTACTCAATTTGTTAGAAAATCCCTCTTCCCTACCCTTTTAAATATATCCCTTGACGAGAGAAATTGAGGTTTTCTCATTTTTTTTTTGTTTCCACTGCCCACCCCGATCCGAACCCTAGCAACCTTTGAGGAGATTAAGGAAGAACCTTGTTGGCGAAAATAACATCGTTTCTCCTACATCTCGCTAAGAATCTTCTCGGACACCAAACGCTAAGGCAAGTTTTCTAGCATGTTTGTCTGCACTATATGGGTCATAGTATGAATGTTTTGAGGCTGGTTGCATGCCCTGTTGTTAAAGAGTTTGTTTTTCAATCGTTGGAAGGTTTTGATGAAGTTCTACAACTTTCTTACTCGGAAATTTTCATGCTGAAAATCTGTTTGTTTTGGGAGGTTCGGATGCTATTTGTCATGCTAGAATTTTGTTTCGTTTGGGAGGTTCAACTGCTATTTTTCATGCTGGAAATCTATTTCATTTTGGGAGATTCGGCTATTTTTTTTCATGTTGGAAATTTGTTTCGTTTTGGGAGGTTCGGCTATTGTTTTTCATGCTGGAAATCTTTTTTTTTTGTGTGTTTGTTTCCTAGTTGCATGTATGCTGATTTAAGTTTCCAGAATTTTAACCCTTAAAGATAGTACATTTTATTTATGACTAAGTACAATTAACTCATGTACTCAAAATGATTGGGTACGTTGAGAACCTTGAAAGATTGGAATTTTCTTTAGGCCAAGAATCGGCCACTAATCTTGTTCTACAGTCGTTTCCTAGTTGTCATGTTAAGCCATTACATGAAAGATTGGGATTTCCTTTAGCAATGAATTTTATTTTTTATTTTTATGCATGAAAAGTCAACCATCTTGTGTTAGCAACGACTCTTAATGACTCTTGATGCATGAAAAGTAGACTGTTTTGTCTTAACATGCAAAGTAAATTATCATTTTTTTTTATGACAGTCAAACATGGAAAGTAAGTTATTTTTCTTGTTGTTGAATGTGACAGGTAAAGAAATCCGGTTTAGAGGATACTGGAATTCTTTATCAAATCAGAGGAAAAAGAGGTTATGGGATCCAGCTTAGAGGATACCGAAATCCTTACCCAAGGCAAGTGGAACCCGGCTTAGAGGATACTGGGAAACCCTACCAAACCTAGTACTATGGTAAGGATCCGGCTTAGAGGATACCAGAAACCTTACCAAAGCTTGTGGAACCCAGCTTAGAGGATACCGAGGAACGCCACCAAACCTAGTACTAGGGAAAAGTTTTAGCCAAACGAACAAAGGTTGAGGTAAAGGAGCCACTTTCAATGAACTATACTCGTTTAAATATTCTGAAGTTTAATGTTGATGCGAAGGTAAATGTTTGATGTTAGTAAATTACAGTTTGAAGGTGCATGGAATTAAATAGCGGCAGGAAATTCTAAATTTCATTTTAAATGTTCAAGCAATTTCCTTAAAGAAATATTAAAAAGTATGTGTATGTGTAGTTATTTCTTGTTATAAAATATTCAACTTGTTGAGTCATTATACTCACTAGGTCTATAGTGCCGGTAATGAGGGTCCTGATGGATGAGATAGCTCGTATCAGGTGCACACCCGGTGGCCTTTTTATTTCAGTTTGTCATTCTACGCATTAGGATGTTGAGCTTTCCTTTTTGAGTTGATGAAGTAGTTGATTATTAGATGTTTTAGGACCCCTTTAATTAGTTGGTTGCACCTTTCAATCTTTTGGATATTCATTTACTACTATGATGTTCAAACACAAATAGTTTTTGTTTTCTATTTATTTAGGTTTCTAGTTGAACGTGTTCGGAATGAATGGCAATGGAGTTGAGTTATTAAATTACGAAATTTCGGATGTTTGGTACATGTTTTTAAAAAAAACTTTAAAAATCATAATGTGTTAGGATGTTTCATTTGTGTCTGCTTGGGTACAAAGACATGGACTACTGGTGTTTTATTGGACAGAACGAGTTCTTAGACTCATCGAAACGAAGATTGGGAGGCTGATATACACAGACAAGCTAACCCGATCAAGAGAACAAATCACTTACGCACGTCTACTCATTGAGGTGGGCATGGATGAGGAGCAAATAGACATGGTGCCAATTACTCTCCCCACGGGTGCACAAGTTAACTTGGATATTAATTTCGAGCCAATGCCGAAGTTCTGTGAATCATGTAGGAGCATTGGACATTCTAAGGAAAATTATTGTGTTGTGCAAAAGGTCTGAAGGACATAGGGCAGCCCATGTAAGGAGGTCGACAATCGAGAGCACGTGGATGACGCACTGCAACGCTCGCACAAGGATTGAGCTAGGCACAACAAAACCCAGTGCCCAATGCGGAGGACAGTGGTGGCGGCAAGCAAAGCGGAGGCGGTGGCATGGCAAGCAGTGCCAACAACATGCGTGGTGCAATGCAAGGCAATGGCAACAACATGCATAGTGTAGCGAGCAAATGTCCATAGCGTTGGGGCAGTGGTATACAAAACAAAGGCACCAGCAACATGCGTGGAACAGTGCCACTAGCATTTGTGGTGCCAAGCAGTCGAGCAGCCATGCGGAGAGCGGAGGTGCACAGAACAAAGGTAGTAGCACCATACGAGGTGAGATAATGTGGAGTGGCGACATACAGAGCGGAGGTGGTGGCTCGCAGAGCGGAGATAACAGCAACATGTGTGGTGTGAAGCAGAGCAATGCCAGCAACATGCGTTGGATGGAGTGGAGCAATGCCAATGCGGAGAGTGGAAGCATGCAGAGCGGAGACAACAGCAACATGCATGGTGCGAAGCAAAGCAGTGCTAGCAGATTACGAGGTTTAGAGCGAAGCAACAGTAGTGCAGAGAGCGAAAGCAAGCAAAACAAAGGTAGCAGCACCATGTGTGGCGCAGAGCAGAATGTGCCAACAGCATGCATGGTGAGGTCGCTGCGGCAACCACTGCACACCAGAATGTGCAACCCGCAAGAGTGCAGAGCAAGGAAGCAAAGTGGAAGGAGGCAACAAGACAGCGGCGGACACGGAGTCCGCAACCACACATGAAGATCGTCAGCTGGAATATTAGGGGCTTTCACAAGCCTCTAAATCAGAAGGGGGTTCAACACCTCCATCGTCAACTTGTTGTTTTGGGACTGATGGAGACCCAAGCTATCGGAGGAAGACATCAACAACTCCCTTTGACAATGATTTCTGGGTATGGGAATTGAGCATAACTTTCAATTCTCTAATCATAGATGCATCTTAGTGCTATGGAAGACAGATATGGTGAACCTCCACATCCTCGAGACAGATGCACAAGTCATACATTAATCACTGGGTGGCAGCTACTAGTTATCTTCGTATACGGACTGCACAACACCACCACTAGAAGCCCACTATGGGTTGCTTTAATAGAGTTGTCGGAAAGAATTTAGTGCCCGGGATGATGCTAGGGGATTTCAACACACTCACGACGGCTCAAGAAAACGACAGAGGGATGCCGATGACGAATTATAAAACAAGTGACTTGCAAGTGATGGCCCAAGCATGCAATTTGGTGGATATTCGTGCTATTGGATGTCGGTGAACATGGACAAATGAGGAGGTCTCAAGCAAGCTAGATCGAGCAATGGTTAACACATAGTGGCTCCTTGAGGATTTCCAAAGCTATGCCGAATTCCTTGCGTCGGGATGCCTATCGGACCACCTGTGTTGTGTGGTTAGTTTACTTGATGTGGAGCTTTCCCATTGACGTCCTTTCAAATTCCACAACATGTGGGCACTCCATGAAAGTTTCCATGCATTGATTGATGAATCATGGGGTGAAACGGTTGTTGGTACAGCTCAATTTCGCCTCAAACAGAAGCTGTCCAGATTGAAACAGCCCCTTTGAGCGCTAAACCTACTCCACTTTCAACACATTTCTAAGAAGGCAAAGAGGGCTTCTGCAAATGTAGAAGCTGTACAATAACAAACACTTGCGAGGAGACTGCTCCAGAGAATAATGGGCTCAAGAAACCGTCCTGCGGAGGCAGAAAGATCATTCTATCAGCAGAAAGCAAAATGTGCATACCTGAGACAAAGTGATCGCTGCAGCAGGTTTTTCATGATCTTGTCAAGCAAAATAACAAGTGAAACATGATGGTAATCACCAAAGCCTCTAGGGAGCAACCCACAAGTCTTAATGAGGTTGTGGATGAGTTTCGGACACATTTTGAGAGGTTTGGGGGCACAACAGTGAGCTGTTCAGAACTGGGCAGCAGTAGCACAGCAGGTCCAATCCTCACAGAGTTGCAGCAGCAAAACCTCGTAGTCCTGATCACCTTTGAGGAGATACGGACTGCCCTCCTCGACATTGGGAGTGGTCAAGCCCCCGGGCTAGATAGATATGGGTCGAACTTCTTCAAAGCAGCATGAACAACGGTGCTCATAGATATGTACGAAGCTATCCAGGAATTCTTCACAACTGGCCAGTTGCTCAAGCAGTGAAATCACACGCTGATCGTCTTGATTTTGGAGTCTGACCATGCACCAAATGTCACCGGCTACCGTCCGATCTCATATTGCATGGTGGTGTACAAGATAACTTCCAAGGAATTGGTGAAACAGTTGCGAGAAGTGATAAGCAGTCTAGATCTAGCACAGGATGCATATGTTGAAGATCACTCCATCATTGAGAACATCCACGAATTATTATGAAAATATGCTCGGAAAAGAACCTCCCCAAGGTGTGTACTCAAAGTGAACCTCCAAAAGGCGTTTGACTCAGTGGATTGGTCATTTTTACTTGCCGCTCTTCGAGGTTTTGGTTTCACACAGCAGTTCGTCAGATGGATTGAGGAGTCTATCACCACCGTCTCCTACTCGGTGAGCATCAATGGTGCTATGTATGGGTTCTTCAAAGGGCAGGGTTTGTGGCAAAGGGACCCACTCTCTCCTTTTCTCTTTGGGCTATGTTTGGAGATCTTCTCGAGGGTGCTGAAGGCCACCTTCACTATAGCCTGGCTTCCACTATCGCCCTATGTGTGCCAAGGCGAGAATTACTCACTTAGCATATGCGGATGACTTACTTCCCTTTGTGCGGGTTGATGAGTCGACGATGATAGCAGGTTGTTTGGCGGACTTCGGACAATAGGCTAGTCTTCTCCATAACCTCAGAAAGTCAAACTTATACATGGCAGGAGTTAGCGACCGTGCAGCAACCCGATTGCTTGATCACTGGATTTCAGTGCGGAGAGTTCTTATTCCACTACCTTGGTATTCCTCTTGTGGCGGAGAAGCTTCGCACGAGCAACTACGAACCTTTGACAGAGTCTATTATGCAGAGACTAGCTTCTTGGCCCAAGCAAACTTTGCCCTGGCAAGTTGGAATTGGTAGACTACACTCCAAGGTATTGAATACTTTTGGCTTTCCATCTTATCGGTTTCGTGTGCAGTGATAGACAAGATATGTCATTTGTTACTCCTTCATTTGGTCCTCGAAGCATCCGCCCATCTCTTGGGCGACGATGTGCTTGGCAAAAGATGAAGGCGGCTACAGACTACACGACTTGCAAACTTGGAATTCAGCCCTCTTATCCAAGTCCTTATGGAACATTCAGCGGAAAAAGGACTCACTTTGGGTCTGATGGGTTCGTCATCTGCACCTCCAACACACCGACCTATGGGAGTGGCGAGCTAAGGCATCGGACAACCCGCTTGTCAAGCAACTACAACAGATCCACCAGGAGATCATTCTCACTGTCGATTTTGCTCAAGCTGCCACCCACCAGCTTACTGGCTGGTTCGATTCCGAGCTGTGGAGTGGTGTTAGTGTGGGGTTTAAGTTAGGAAACATTTATTACTCAAAGGGAAAGATTACCCTCTTGGAAAGGGGGAGCATGAAGGAAACTCTCATTCATGCTGTGGCATGAAGAAGAAGTTGAGGCTATGAGATTAGCCTAACTTAAACGAATTGTCAAACATAAAAAAGGAGAAGATTGTTGGTGCAAATTTCCCTGGGTTAAGGTTGACCAGGTTGACTAAGTTTGAATTGGCTCAAGCTTGAGTCTTGATGTTTGACAATATATGAAGATTGCAGATGCAATTGTCCATATGGAGATTGATCGTCAAAGTTTGATCAAAAGTCAAGTAGATTAAGGTTGACCAGATGTTAGGCAGAAGGAAGTTTGATTGACCGGATGTTGGACAAGGGAACCCTAAACTTGAGTTTGGCAAGTTAGGGTTGGCCAATCAACCAGTCGATCGATTGAACCAAGTCTCAAAGTTGATCGATAGGGAGAGTGTCGCGAGCAAAGGCAGCCCGATCAATAAGTTGATTGATTGGGGGGAATTTGCAAGAGCACAATGTGTTCCTCAATCGATCAGCCGATCGATTGGAGCTAATTTTCTCGCGAAGACGCGAGGAAAGTAGGAATCGATTGATAAATTGATTCCGGGGATTTCTACGATAGCACAGAAGGATCCTGGATCGATCAGCCGATCGATCCAGATGCTCCCAATCGATCAACCGATTGATTGAGAGGTACCAATTAATTCCGGGGATTTCTACGATAACACAGAAGGATCCTGGATCGATCAGCCGATCGATCCAGATGCTCCCAATCGATTTGGAACCCTAAAAGCACATATATAAAGGCGACGGCGAGTTCAAACGTAACAACTCTTCACTCCATCTTCTCCGCCAGTTCTTGGAAGCTTAGGGCTGAAGTGTTGCTGCTCTTCCAATCTTATAAGAGGCATTCACAAGCAACAAGAGATCAAGCAAGAAGGTTTTTCATTTATATTCATGTATTTACTTTTTATTTTGAGTTGTATTTCTTGTTCTTGTGTTGTACGAGGTTTCTCCACCTCCAGAGTGTTTCCGAGAAGGAGTGTTTACATAGTGGAGAGTGTGCTTGTGCGTGGATCTTTGAATTAGTCACCTCATCTGGAGGTGGATACCAAATAAATCATACTTTTTAGCATTGGGAGCTTGCTTTGAATTTATCTGCTGCAAAATCAACATCGACAAAGCCAGCAAGAGAGACAAGCTACCCCCCCGGCGCTCTAGCGCCGAAGGACAAGTGGTATCAGAGCAAAGTCACTCTTCACCGGATTCATCGCCGGAAGGGCAAGGGGCTAGAGGAAGAAGAAGTTGAAGCCCTAAAGTTAACAAGTTAAAAACTTCATCGACAAACTCAACTTCAAGATGGATTTTTTAGATGGACTCGGATATGACACAAGAATGCCTCCACCATTCGCAATGACGAGTTTTGATTTTTGGAAATCAAGGATCGAGAATATTTTGATAATAGAGATAGAGAGTTTGCTCTAATGGAAAGCTTTGAAGCTCCAAAGGATTCAAAATGCAAAATCATCAGGAACAAATTCAAAGAGACAAATGACAAGGTAACCAAATTATTGGTTCATTTATTGCCTAGCACTATTGTGTGCAAAATTGGAGAATTCCAAGATGCTAAGGAGTTTTGGAGCAAATTAGCGAAGATTCATGAAAAGCCCTCCACCACACCAAATCAAGAAGAATCTAAAGAGGACAACTTATTGGATCAAGAAGAAGAGGACGAGGATTTGAAGGTTGAGAGGTGCTCAACATCCAAGGAGGAGATTCAAGAAAATCCATCTTCAATGGAGTATAACGATAAAGACAAAGAGAGAGCATACTCTTTGTTTCATGTACATGAGGATTCGGAAGTTGAGAGATGCTCAACATCCGAGGGTGAAGAGGAAGAAGCATCCACCTCAAGGATTGAGAGAGAGCGTGGATCATCAATGCTAGATTAAAAAGAAGCCTCTACATCTTGATCAAAAGAATCAAGTGTCACCCCTACAAGCAAAGGTATAACAATTTCAATTGTTAATAATAAAAGTCACATTATTTGCTTTGAATGTAGGGAAAGTGGGCATTACAAGAGTAAGTGTTCAAAATTAACCAAGAAAAAGGGTCAAATAGCACTCAAGGCTAAGAAGAAGCCAAAGGAGGTCAGTCCCATGATACGTAAAGGCAAAGAGCACATTATGTGCTTCTATTAAATCAAAGAGGACATTATCAAAGCCAATGTCCAAAAGGTAAGAAACCGACCAAGCTTAAAAGAAGCACAAGTTAAGGGGGAGCTCTCAAGAGCAAACCCAAGGCAATTCCTTTAAGTAATAATAAAAAACATGCTAGGTCTAGTTTATATTATTTTAATGTTATTTATCATGACAATAGAAAGCAGGATAGGGTTAAACAAAAATATGTAGCATATCATGCTAAAACTACCACACCTAACTCTAGGAAATAAGGTGATAACTTAGGCAATAACTCTAAGAATTTTATATACATGCCTAAGAAAAGAAAAACTCAAGGTTCTAATGAAAAATCAAAATTTGAGAAGTTAAGGAGTGAGAATCAAGTCTTGCGGTCAAGACTTGAAAAATTGGAGAGGACCCTAAAAAAATTGACAATTAGTAGGGTCACAGAAGTCAAGCCTAAGTCAAAATAGACAAGAACCATCCAATGGTAGGAGAGGTTTGAGTTACAAACCTAAAGCCAAGAAGGATGCACCTTCTTATCATAGAGTTTCATATAGTTATGGAATCAACCCTAGGTCAAGTCAAGGCTACAAGGGAGGTCATCCTTAGAGTTAACCTTGCAAAGACTGATGTGACTAAGACTTCAAAGAAGCCTAAGAAAATCACTAGGAAGATTACGAGGGGAATTATCCCTAGAGTTGACCTAAAGAAGATGAGTGTGACCAAGGCTTCTAAGAAACCTAAGAAGGTCATTAGGAAGGTATAAAAGAAGTTATCTCTCGTGAATACCTAGAACATCCAAGGAGCACCAATAGATTTTGGGTTCCTAGGAGTGTGTTCTCTACACCCTAAATGGGTTTAAAGAGTATCAATTTCAATTGGAAGGGTAGTTAACCTAACCTTGACGAAATTGACACGGGGGGGGGGGCATTTTCAAGGTAGTTGTACTCCTTGAAAATGATAAGGATTAATCGTTTAATCTTTGGAAGAGTAAAATATGTCAAACTTTGAGGAATTGGGCTTAATTAAAATTACCACAAATAGGTAAACTCAAAGAAATACCAAGTTGGGATTTTGACATTCTCTTAGGGAGATGAGGACAATCTAGGATTAGTTTTAATTTAGTAAATAATTAGGGATACTTAGATAATCTAGGTATATCATTTATGCTAAGTCGTCATGATTGTTTACCCATCATATATCATAACATCATATTTTGCATTCATTTTGTTATGAGAAACAAACAAAAATATCATGTCATGACATACATACATACATCATGTAGTTGTAGTAGTTTTTCTTTTGAAAAATAATCATATTGATATATGTCATAAATCATCATACATTATTTTAAATTCCTTGTAATTAAAAACAATGACATTAATCAATAAGTGACACCCTAGGTGGATGATCAATTTTTAAAATACCTAGATAGATATACATGATCTTATAGATTAGGACAAAACTAAAATCTACATCTCACAAGAACTATAAGGTGACTTGTATGTGTTTTAGTGCACATTAGATACAACTGAGATGTTAGGAGGATGAACATAACTCAAAATGTTGATTTAGTGCATCTTTTTAAGTTTTGATTTCATCAAAACACAGTTATCCAATCATTAGGAAAGCTAATGTACAAGTGCATTTAGCCCAAAGAACATGATTAAAAATTTGTTTTGAAAATCATTTCGAAATATTTTTGGAAAACCTTAGTGAATGTTATCTTTTGATAGGAATCACCATTGTATAGTTAGACACAAACTAGAGCAAAATATTGAATTTTTTAATGGTTTCAAGTTTTGTGTCAATCTTAGAAAATGAGATGTATTCTCTTAGAAAATTACTTTTCCCTAATAGTATATGACTTAAATAATGTCTATGTAAAATTTTATGATTTTTGAAAATATGTAGAATTATTTAGGCATTTCCAAAGTTCAGCCAAAAGCTGATTTTAGAAAAATCAGAAACTAAATCGATCAGCTGATCAATTGGGGAAGTTCAATCAATCAGTCGATCATTGAATTAGGTTTTCCATGAGCAGAAGCTCTCGAAATCGATTGGTCGATCGATTGACCCTATCTAGATCGATCCGTTGATCGATTCAGGTGCTTTTTCCACGAACAAAAGCTCGCTCAATCAATCAGTGGATCGAGTGACTTTGATTGATTGAATCCCAACTTTAATTGATTGGAAAAGCTGAATTTAGCTAAGTTTATTCTGATTTCAGTCCATTAAGCTAATATTAGTCCTATTAATCATCCATAACCCTATGAAACTCATTTATGAACATTTATGGACAGTTTTCATGATGAAAACAAGAATAGAATGGTTAAAAAAGACTAAGTTAAAGTTTAGGATGAGGTTTAGTTTCAAAGTTGATTTTTTAACCTCAAAACTTTAAATTTTGGGTTTTCTAAAGATTTAGAAATTCCAAGTCATTGTTGGTGCAATGACAGAAGGTTAAAGCATATTTTGAGGAGGAGCTACTCCTTAAAAGACATGATTTTTTTCAAACAACGAAAAATGAAAGGTTGGAAAACTTCATTGTTATGTATTTTCAAGGATGAGCATTTGAGCACAATGAAAGGTATGGGACCTTCATTGTGCTATTATGAACGACATATGGTTAACTCTTCAAGAGGAGAGTTTTTGATGGGTGCAAAGGAGGAGAATGTAGGGTTTAAGTTAAGAAACCTTCATTACCTAAAAGGGAAGATTACCCTCTTGGAAAGGGGGAGAATCAAGAAAACCTTCATTCATGCTTTGGCATGAAGAAGAAGTTGAGGTTATGGGATTAGCCTAACTTAAACGTATTGTTAAACATCAAAAAGGGGGAGATTGTTGGTGCAATTTTCCCTGGTCAAGGCTGACTAGTTGACTAAGCTTGAGTTGGCTCAAGATTGAGTCTTGATATTTAAGTTTTGTTGTTTGACAATATATGGAGATTGCAGGTGCAATTGTCTATATAGGATTGATGGTCAAAGTTTGACCAGAAGTCAAGTAAGTTAAGGTTGACCGAATACTTGACTGGGAAGTCCTAACTGGAGGTTTGGCAAGGACAAGTCTAACGGGAAGGCAAGGGCAAGTCCAACGGGAAGGTTGGTAAAAAATGGAAATCTAAGTGGGTCTGTGTTGACCGGACACTTGGTGTGAAAAGTCCTGATGAGTGAAGCTAAGTAATGAGAAAATCCTACTGAGTAAAGGTCAAGGTTGATCGGGTTGACTAAATTTAAGTTGACTTAAGCTTGAGTCTTGATGTTTGACTTTTGATGTTTGACAATATATGGAGATTGAGTCAAGGTTGACCGGATACTTGACAGGGAAGTTCTAACTAGAGGTTAGGCAAGGGCAAGTCCAACGGAAAGGTTGGCAGAAGATGAAAATCCAAGTGGGTGTTGACTAGACACTTGGTGTGGAAAGTTCTGGTGAGTGAAGTCAGACAGTGAAAAAGTTCTGATGAGTGAAGCCAGACAATTGGAAAATCCTAGTGAATAAAGCTAGGTGAGTGAAGCCATGCAGTTTGAAAAATCTTAGTGAGTGAAACCAAGAGAAAAACCCTAGTGAGTAAAGCTAGGCAGATGGAAAATCTTGATGAGTGAAGCCAAGTAAAAAACCCTAGTGAGTGAAACTAGGCAGATGGAAAATCCTAGTGAGTAAAGTCAGATGAAAAGCCCTAGTGAATGAAACTAGGCAGTTGAAAAATCCTAGTAAGTAAAGCTAAGTAAAAAAGTCCTAATAAGTGAAGCTATGCAGATGGAATATCCTAGTAAGTAAAGTCAAATAAAAAGTCCTAGTGAGTGAAGCTAGGCAGCAAGAAAACCCTGGTGAATGAAGCCAGGCATGAGAAAATCCAGGAGGGTTAAGGTTGATCGGACACCTAGTATTTGAAAGTCCAAGTGGGTCATGAACGACCAGACACTTGGCATGAGACGGCAAATCCAAATGGGCCAAGGTTGACCGGAAACTTGGCACAAAGATAAAAGTCCAAGTGGGTCAAAGGATTGATCGTACACTTGGTGACGAAGCCCCGGCAGGTCAAGGTTTACCGAATGCTAGGTACAAAGAAGTCCCAACAGGTAAGGAATCCTACACTTGAGTTTAGCAAGTTAGGATTAGTCAATCGATCGATCGATCGATTCAACCAGGTCCCAACGGTTGATCGATTGGGAGAGTGTCGCGAGCAAAGGCAGCCCAAGTGATCAATTGATCGATTAGGGGAATTTGAAAGAGCACAGTGTGCTCCCCAATCGATTAGCCGATCGATTGGGATACTCCAATCGATCAGCCGATCGATTAGAGCTGATTTTCTCACGAAGACGTGAGGAAAGCCGGAATCGATTCAATCAATTCCAAGGACTTCTACGATAGCACAAAAGGATTCTGGATCGATCATCCGATCAATCCAGATGCTCTCAATCGATCAGCCGATCGATTAGGAGATGACCGTTTTGCATGATACGAGGTTTGGACAGCTGAGATCGCTTGGATTGACGTGGCAATCAATTGAAAGCAGGCTCAATCAATTGAGAACCCTAATAAAGGCGACGATAAGTTCAAACACAATAACTCTTAAATTCATCTTCTCCGCCAGTTCTTGGAAGCTTAGAGCTGAGGTGTTGCTGCACTTCCAAGCTTACAAGAGACATTCACAAGCAACAATAGATCAAACAAGAAGTTTTTTCATTTATATTCGTGTATTTACTCATTGTTTCGAGTTATATTTCTTGTTCTTATGTTGTACAAGGTTTCTCCACCTCCGGAGTGTTTCCGATAAGTGTTTACATAGTGGAGAGTGTGCTTGTGCGTGGATCCTTAGATTAATCACCTTATCTTGTAGTGGATATCAAGTAAATCCTACTTATTAGCATTGGGAGCTTGCTTTGAGTTTATCGCTGCAAAATCAACATCGACAGAGCGAGATGAGCTATCCCCCCCCTCCCCTAGCTCCGAAGTGACTCAACAGTTAGGGCTGCTTATGACCTCTCCAAGCCACAGAGCACAAAGGAGTGGGCAACAGTAGTGTGGAAAGCATTCCTCATGGCAAAGCACAGGTTTTTCATTTGGCAACTTACGAATAGCAAGGTGCAGACTAAGGACAAGCTAGTGTACATTAATTGCAAGACATGTCCGTTGTGCCAACGGATGGATGAGACAAAGGGCCATCTTTTCTTTGATTGTTCAACAATCAAACCACTATGGGATAAGATGCGAAGTTGGCTCAATATCAGTGCCAAATTTGCCACAACCGCAGGTTTAGGGACAACCGCCTCAACAAAGCTCGCCTCTTGGGTTCTCTTGCATGCTCTATTTGATTTGGCTAACCCATAATAGGTGCCAATATGAAGGAGGCGTACCAAATGTTGAAATGATATTTAGAAAGGTCCAAATGCATATATTCTACTTCTTAAGAGGGTCGAATGTAAGTTGATAAATGACATCAATGCTATTTACCTTTATAAAAAAAAATAACTTTTTCCATTTTTTATTTATTTACATAGTTGGTTTCAATTTTATTCCCAATTCCTTCGCTTAATTTTTCCTCCAACGTAAATTTTTCCCTCCATTGTTAATTTTTTCCTTTATATGTTCACAAGGGTGAAGAGATAGAAAAAAAATTTTAACCTCTTTAAGGATGGTTATTTTTCTCCCTCTATCCGTCCATGAGATATCAAAAAAAAACTCTTAAAAAACGGATAATTTTTCCCTCCATTTGTATAAAGGTAAATAGAAAAAAACACTCTTTAAAATAAAGAAAATAAATTGTTAGGAAGAATGAAAAAAATTAAATATAATATAATTTCTAATATTATAAGATATACTACTATCAGACCGGTGAATTAAATTATTCTATATGTAAATTTAATATAATTTTAAATTGATCAAAATAAATCCAAACTAAATCTAGTTTACACCTACTTAATCCCGCCATGATTATTTGGTGAACTTCTATTAATTCTAAATTGAGTAAATGAACTTCTATTAATTCTAAATTGACTTTTACTCAATAAGCATCAAACATTTCATCAGTTAATATCAAAACTTAAACTCCACATTCAACATCTCAAATATTAACTCAATAGCAAATATTTATACCAATCAAATATTAATAAAAATATTTTTTAATTAATATATTTATATTTTAAAATGTACTAAAATTATATCGACACCATACGTTACTGAAAAGATCGTTCTAATCATAAACCAAAACTTGATATGATTCAAAATTTTAAACCTTCCTTATATCATGCCTATTATTGAATTCTACTCAACGAAGAAGAAAAAAAAGGAAAGCGTGGTACACGAAGCACTCACCGATGCGAGTCCTAGAAAGTCTATTATACGCAGTCTTACCTAGATTTACAAGACTATTTCCAAAACTCGAACCTATGATCTCCAGGTCACATGAGGGAGAATAAAACAAGAAATTGATTTATTTTTTAAAATTTTAATTGTAGTTTATTTTGACAATTATCCTATTTCTATATTAAGTATTGAAAATTTGATATATTTTTTTTGTTTAGTATTGAGTCTTTATGTAATAATAAAGCATTTATTAATAATTATTCCATGTCCAAGCTTTGTTGAGGTTCTATTTTTAATGTGTGAGATAGTTATCTCTTTTGTTTCATTAATTTCATCTCAAGTTTTTGTATGATTTTAGAATTTAATTTTAGTGTTGCATCTCTAATTTTAGAGAGTCCGACCCTTTAAAAAAAAATTCAAAGGGGGAATATGAAAATAAACTTTTTAGGGGAGGGCTAAATCGCTATTAACCAACTAATTGACTCATGGGCTCGATCCAATTGGTAAGGAGTGGACTCAACCCTAGGGTTTAATTGCTTATAAGAGGGGTCGTGGAAATAAAAAAAAAAAAAAAAAAAAAGAAGAGGGAGAGGCTTCGGCGGAAGAAAGAAAAGAAGAGGGGGAGTAATCTCGGCGGCAAGCAAAGAAGAGGAGAGAAAGCTTCAACCTAGGAGGAAGAACGAGGCCTAAGGAGTGTCCCATCGTCGCTTCTTGTCATCACTCGCGCCAACACCAAGTCTTCGGGCACAAAGGCACCTCTTAAACCCTTTTCTTTCTAGTCTTTTGAATTTGTAAACGCAGCAGGATTTCGACTTTCTTTCCCACGTTTTTGAACTTGAATACACAGCCGGATTATGAGGGGGATTGAGGGCTTAAGGTAGCAGGTTTCTTAGAGATTTCAGGGTTGTGTACAGCAGGGTTCCGAGGGAATTTGAAGGCAAAGAGTAGCAAATTTTTTGGAGCGTTGTCCGATGTCGTGTGCAACAGTTTTTGAGGAGTGCTCGCGGGAGGTACGTAGCAGATTTCTAGAGCATCATTGGAGGTCGTGTGCACCAGATTTCGAGGGATGTTCGAGGATAGTAAATAGTAGATTTCGGATGGTTGTGGGAGGAGGGTGCATACACTAGGTTTGACGAATAATTAGCCACCTTATAGCCGAGGGAGATAGGAACCAAGGCATTGCCATGAGTAATCGCAACACAGTAAACTGTAAGTGATTGTTTTTGCTTCATGTAGTTAAGGGTATTAATGATTATCAAGCTTTAAGTAGATTAATGAATCGCATGTTCATTGAGCTTTATGAAGAATTATGTTATACATGTTTGTTTGACTTTTTTTTTAATGTATTGATGATGTGCATGTTTATTGGTGCTACGAAGTTTAATGATATGTATGTTTATTAGACTTTACATAGTTTGATAGGATATGCTAGGGATATGATTCATGATTCCCTTAGTAGAAAGGATATAAATATATTTTTTTTTTCAAAAAAAGATAATAAGGATTAAAGGAAATTCTGTGAGGGTCAAAGCCCCAGAGGGATCCCGTTTACGATACAAGGCCCCAGAGGGACCCCAATATCATATTTCCACATTTGGGCACCCAGTGACGAGAGTTGTTGACGCCTCGCCGCCTGGTACCATGGTTATACAGATTGATCAATCAAATAAAGGATAAAGGATATATGATATACTTCCACCCAAGAATGATATCTGATGAATGCTAAGGGATAATGCTATATAATAGGATGTTTTTTTTAGGATACGTGAATTGTTGTATTTAAAGTTGACGTTTCATAGTAGATGCCTATATTTTCTTCGTTTAATTTACATGTACTTCGACTAGAACTTTCAAGTAAGGGTCAATCGTTATGCAATGGTATATGAAATTTTTGCTATCACGGTTTAGAGGTGTTGAGTTTAGACTCACAAGGTTTGATTTTGTAGCAGGTGAAGAAACTGATGATGTTGGAGGCTCGGACCCTTGACCAGACTGGGCTGGACAGTACATTCCCAAGGTGTAATACCCCGGTTCTGAGATTCTAGTTAAGTATGACTTAAAAGGTTAGATGGCACTATCCATATCACCGAGGTGCGCCTTCCTTTTCGGAAGCTCAAACTTAAGAACTTCAAAGTTAAGCGTGCTTTGCTGGGAAAAATCTGAGAATTGGTGGCCTCCTGTAAAGTTTTCCAGGGTGCGTGCGAGTGAGGACAAAGCATGTTGAAAGGACCTCCGGTGGTCTATGGAGCTAGTCGTCAACCCGATGGGCAATTCTGGTGGCGTTCCCGGTTCGGTCCGAGTGGGGCCCGCCCGGGCAGAGCCGTTACAGATGGTATCAGAGTCCGAACTGCCAGAAGGTTTAACCACCGATTGTGCACAAGAGCTATGGTCTGATTGAGCCATGTGGATACAATATTGACCTCGAACAAAGAAAGTGGGGACTCCTATATTCGGATCAAGAGGACCAGACACCAGGCAGAAAGTCCAGTAGGTCGGGTGGACCGAGGGGCAGGAAGACCTGGTGGGTCGAGGATCGGAGGTGGGAAGCCTAGGATCCTTTGTTTGAGGGGGGATTGTTGGAGTTACAAGATTGCAAACATAGTCCCACATTGAAAACATGGGAAAGATCATGGGTTTATAAGAGAAAGATATCTCCATTGGTATGAGGCCTTTTGGGTAGAGCCCAAGAGCAAAACTATGAGGGTTTAGGCCCAAAGTGGACAATATCATACCATTGTGGAGATATCTAAATTCTTTTCGATCCTACAGATGGTATCAGAGCAACCTTGCGACCGTGAGTGCGCCTGTGGAAGGAGCACCCAGGGCACCACCTAGCGAGGGAGATTCTGGGATTTGTTTGTGGTGTGATTCGTGGTTACACAACAAGGATGTTATGTCTTTAAGTAGGGGTGATTGTAATACTCCGGTTCTGAGATTCTGGTTAACTATGACTAAAAAGGTTAGATGATACTATCCATATCACCAAGGTGCACCTTCCTTTTCGGAAGCCCAAACTTAAGAACTCCAAAATTAAACGTGCTTTGCTTGGAGAAATCTGAGGATGGGTGATCTCCTGGAAAGTTTTCCAGGGTACGTGCGAGTGAGGACAAAGCACGCTGAAAGGACCTCCGGTGGTCTATGGAGCTAGTCGTCAACCTGATGGGCAATTCTGATGGCATTCCCGGTTCGGTCCGGGTGGGGCCCGCCTGGGCTGGGCGTTACACAAGGACCTTGTAATTCCGCATTAAGAACAAATAAACAGTGATTATGAACAAGAAGGAATAAAATAGTATCGAATTTAGCCATTTTTAAGATGGTTGTCTAGTTTAGGAACTTTTCTTCTTTCATGGTAGTAGTAATGGATTTGTATGTAGGAGTATGGTTTATTAATTGCAGACAATATTCCTTATTTTCGTTGGAAATGTTATAAAAAAAATTGGATCGTTTCAGTTGGTATCAGAGCAAGGATCTTGTAAGGGATGTGTACTGCCAGTTCCGGGAAGTTCACGAGCCGAGCCCTAAGTTTGTGAGTTATTACCGTTTTAAATTGTATATGTTTAATTTAAATGCTTTCATGATATAAAAGTTAGGCGGTTAAATATTGTAAATAGGTGCACGATGGTTATGAATGGGATGATATGTACAGGTAATGCCGCCAAGACGAGTCTATCAAAGGGGTAGGGAGGATGGCCGTGATGGGGGAGAACGTGAGGAGGAAAGACATGCAGCGCCCGATCTCCCATCTCCGCTACCAAATGCTGCTACTCGTATATTGGAAGGAATGGCTCGACTCTTGGAGCAGCATACTGGTAATGCCCATAGGGGGTGACAAGAGGATGTGTATGTGCAGTTCAGGAGGATGGACCCTAAGGATTTCACTGGCACTACCGATCCCTTTGTTGTTGAGGGGTGGATTTGATCCTTGGAGGTGATATTCCGATACATGGATATGGCTGACAATGACAGAGTATAATGTGCTATATATCTGCTGAAGGATGATGCTTCTTTATGGTGGGAGGGAGCCGAAAAGGGGGTTAATCAAGATACCCTGACTTGGGAAAAGTTCAAGAGGATCTTCTACGAAAAGTACTTCACCGCTAACGTGAGATCGAGGTTGAAGAGGGAGTTTATGAGTCTCCGACAGGGAGACCTGTCTGTTGCTGAGTTTGTCAAGAAGTTTGATAGAGGATGTGCCCCTAATCGCAAATGATGCTATTGAAAAATTGAGGCACTTTTTGGATGGGCTCAGGCCTACCATCCGTCGGGACGTCCTGGCCGATCCAACCAATATAATGATGCTATTACCAGAGCCTATAGAGCTGAGCCGCCCCTGAAAGATATCGAATGGGAGGTGTAGAGAAAGAGGCCCCCTCCACACTAGCAACAATAGCAGAATAAGAAAACATATAGAGGACCACATAAAGGACAAGGACAGCTGAAGCCTCAGGGACAACCGAAGCAACAACCACAGGGAGCAGCGACCTCGAAGACCGGAAAAGCCATTGTGCAAGGAGTGTAACCGCCAGCACTATGGCCAGTGCATGTGGTGTACCTACAAGTGCTTCAAATGCGAAGGAGATGAGCACAAAGCTAGGGAATGCCCAAAGCTGCGGGAACCAGTGACCGAACGAGCATTTGTGATGCATGCCAAGGAGGCAGAGCCAGACACTACGCTTATCACAAGTAATCTAACTAATCTGACGTACTTATCGGCTATTGTACAAATGTTAACATGGGTAATTTACATGGTCCGAGATGGGATCTCAATAACCCAATTATAGACATGAAAATATAGAGCACTAAACATAAGAGGACTAAAAATTTGAGATTTGAAATTTAAGGCACTAATTCTGAAATTTAGGCTTAAATGGATATAATGGTGTTGTTGTCGCAAGTAGGATATCTATCGTAGGTGTAACTACTCATGCTTTGCTAGATTCGGGGCTACACACTCATTTATATCCGAGACTTTCATAAAACGACGGGGAATTTTACCAGAAGACATGGGGATTGGGATTAGAGTCACCGGACCTTTTGGTGCGCAGATGTTATCCACTAAGATGACGAAGGACATGAAGCTTAAATTACAGAAGCAGGTGATTCAGACAAACCTCATCGTGTTTCCCATGCCTGAGTTCGACATTATTTTAGAAATGGATTGGTTATCGCAAAATGAGGCTTCGATTGACTTCCGGCAGAGGTCGGTATCCGTCCGACCACCCTATGGGGAGTCGTTTATTTTTGAGGTAGCCCAGACCAGACAAAGGTCGCACCTCATTTCTTGCATCAGTGCGAGGAAGCTTATGACGCGGGGATGCCAAGGATTTCTAGACAATGTTGTTTCAATACCTGATGCAGTCGACCAGAAGGTGAAGGATGTCGAAGTAGTTCGAGAATTTCCTAGCGTGTTTCTTGAGGATGTCTCTGGCATTCCTCCCGAAAGGGAGGTGGAATTTTCCATTGAGCCGATACCGGGTACAATGTCGATCTCTAAGGCACTATATCGTCTCGCACCGACAGAAATGAAAGAACTAAAGGATCATATTCAAGAGCTCCTAGATAAGGGATTCATCCGGCCAAGCTTCTCGCCGTGGGGCGCACCAGTATTATTC
This sequence comes from Zingiber officinale, assembly GCF_018446385.1. Lineage (NCBI taxonomy): Eukaryota > Viridiplantae > Streptophyta > Magnoliopsida > Zingiberales > Zingiberaceae > Zingiber > Zingiber officinale. The sequence goes on along the minus strand of NC_055992.1, from coordinate 58,945,559 downwards.
ATAAAGAAAAAAGATGGAAGCATGAGGCTCTATATTGATTATCGGGAGCTGAATAGAGTGACGGTGAAGAACAAGTATTTTGCCGAGGATTGAAGATTTATTTTATCAGTTGAAAGGAACGTCGGTATTCTCGAAGATAAATCTCCGATAAGGATACCATCAGCTAAGGGTAAAGGAAACGGACATGCATAAGACGGCTTTCAGGACTTGATATGAACATTATGAGTTTATGGTGATGTCATTCGGAGTGACAAATGCCCCAGCAATCTTCATGGGCCTCATGAATCGCGTATTTCAGTCGTATCTCGATCAGTTCATTATCGTATTCATAGATGGCATTTTGATCTATTCGAGGAGCAAGGAGGAACATAGACAACACTTGAGAACCGCTTTACAAATATTGCAAGATCAAAAACTATTTGCAAAGTTCAGCAAGTGTGAGTTCTGGTTAGAGAATGTGTCATTCTTGGGCCACGTTATCTCGAAGGATGGGGTAGAAGTTGATCTTACTAAGATCGAGGCAGTTGGGGGTGGCCAGTGCCTAAAAATGCAACTGAGATACGCAACTTCCTGGGTTTGGCAGGCTACTACCGGAAATTCATCAAAGGCTTCTCTTCCATTGCAGTGCCCTTGACAGCCCTGACGAAGAAGAATGCCAAGTTTACATGGGGAGCTGATTGTCAAGACAGTTTTGAATGGTTGAAGCAAACGCTCACCACAGCGCTAGCTTTAGCTATGCCGTCAGGACAAGGAGAGTATGTGTTGTATACAGATGCTTCAAAGCTAGGTTTGGGTGCAGTTCTTATACAGCGAAATCGAGTCATTGCATATACGTCTCGACATCTAAAATTAGGGGTGAGCAAAAGTTCGGTTAAACTGAATAAACCGATCAAACCGACCAAATTTAAAAATTCGGTTCGGTTTATTCGGAAATTCGATTTTTTTTCTCCAAAAAAATCGGTTAATTCGGTTCGGGTTCGATTTTTGATTTTTTTATTCGGTTAAACTGAATTGACCAAATAGACCGAATTTTTTAACCAAATCGATTTTTTACACCATAATTTTAGACTGAACCAAAATTTTATCAAGTCAAACCAAATTTTTAGAAAAAATCGGTTTGTTCGGTTTGATTTGTTCGATTTTATTGAAAATTCGATTCGGTTCGGTTCGGTTCGCTTTTTATCAAAAATCGGTTCGATTCAGTTTGTTTGAAAAAAATAGGTTCGGTTCGGTTAATTCGGTTCGGTTCGGTTTTAACCGAATACTCACCCCTATCTAAAAGTGCATGAAAATAATTATCCGACTCATGACCTTGAACTAGTAGCGGTGGTGTTTGCTTTGAAGATATGGAGTCACTATTTGTATGGGGAGAAGTGCAAAATCTTTACTGATCACAAAAGCCTGAAGTATTTCTTCACCTAGCGAGAGTTGAATATGAGACAAAGAAGATGGCTAGAGCTTGTGAAGGACTACGACTGTGATATCAGCTACCACTCCGGAAAGACCAATGTGGTTGCTGATGTTTTGAGTAAGAAAACAGCAGTTATTGCACAACTGACAGTACAGAAACCTCTTCAGACAGAAATTCAGAGATTTAGCCTCGAGATGTATGCAAGGGGCTAGGCTCCTAGTTTATCCACTTTAACAGTATAACCTACCCTGAGGGACAAGATTTGAGCAGGACAAGCTACTGATGGACAGCTATAGAAGTAGATACAAAAGGATGAGTCTAAGGGTTTGGGTCTATATTCGATCGAAGATGAAACTGTCAAATATTGAGGCCGACTCTGGGTTCCTAGTATTGACTCACTTAGGGTTGAGATTTAGACGGAAGCCTATAATACTCCATATTTTGTACATCCAGGGAGTACAAAGATGTATAAAGACCTGTAGATACCTTATTGGTGGCTAGGTATGAAACATGACATCGCGCGTTTCGTATATGAATGCCTAACTTGTCAACAGGTCAAAGCAGAACATCAGAGGCCAGCAAGGATGCTTAAGTCACTTCCAATTCCGGAGTGGAAATGGGAGAACGTCACCATGGATTTTGTAGTGGGTCTACCGAAGACGGCGAAAGACTTTAATGCCATCTGGGAGATAGTTAATTGTCTCACTAAGTCGGCACATTTCCTACTAGTGAAGGCGACCTTCTCCATGACTCAGTATGCAGAGTTGTACATCCGGGAAATAGTCAGGTTGCATGGGATTCCCGTTTCTATAGTGTCGGACAAGGATTCGAAGTTCACCTCAGCTTTCTGGAAAAGTTTGCATTCAGCCATGGGAACTAAACTACTATTTAGTACAACATTTCATCCTTAAACAGATGGTCAATCAGAGAGGGTGATACAGATTTTGGAAGACTTACTGCGAGCATGTGTGATCGATTTCCAAAGAAGATGGGAACCGAAGCTACCGCTTGTGGAGTTCACCTATAACAACAGTTATCAGTCATCTATAGGTATGACTCCTTATGAGGCACTTTATAGGAGGAAATGTAGATCCCCTATCCATTGGGATGAAGTGGGAGAAAGGGCAGAGGTGGGTCCCGAAATCGTGAGGCATACTGCAGATCTAGTAGCCAGAATCAGGGACAGAATGAAGACCGCTCAAAGTCGACAAAAGAGCTATACTGACAAAAGAAGAAGGGACCTGGAATTTGCAGTTGGGGATCACATTTTCGTGAAAATAGCACCGATGAAGGGTGTCATGAGATTTGGCAGGAAAGGTAAGCTCAGCCCGAGGTTCATTGGGCCCTTTGAGGTCATAGACAGGGTAGGAACATTGGCTTACCAAGTGGCCTTGCCACCAAATCTTGCAAGAGTGCATAATGTGTTCCACATTTTGATGTTACGCAAGTACATATCGAATCTCTCTCACGTGTTGAATTTCGAGCCACTATAGCTTACTCCATATCTGTCCTATGAGAGACCCATACAGATATTGGACCGACAAGAGAGGACGCTACGGAATAAGACAGTCAAGATGGTCAAGGTTAGGTGGCTCAATCACACCGACGAGGAGGTCACTTGGGAGATGGAAGTTGATATGAGGGACCGCTACCCGGAGTTAATTGGTAAGTTTTCAATTTCGAGGACGAAATCCATTAAGGGGGAGAGGATTTGTAAGGTCCAACCCTTTAAAAAAAAATTCAAAGGGGAATATGAAAAAAAACTTTTTAGGGGAGGGCTAAATCGCTATTAACCAACTAATTGACTCATAGGCTCGACCCAATTGGTAAGGAGTGGACTCAACCCTAAGGTTTAGTTGCTTATAAGAGGGGCGGTGGAAATAAAAAAATAAAAAAAAAGAAGAGTGAGAGGCTTCGGCGGAAGAAAAAAAAGAAGAGGGAGAGGCTTCGGCGGAAGAAAAAAAAGAAGAGGGGGAGTAATCTCAGCGGCAAGCAAAGAAGAGGAGAGAAAGCTTCGACCTTGGAGGAAGAACGAGGCCTAAGGAACGTCCCATCGTCGCTTCTTGTCGTCACCCGCGCCAACACCAAGTCTTCGGGCACAAAGGCACCTCTTAAACCCTTTTCTTTCTACTCTTTTGAATCTAAATCTATAGACGCAGCAGGATTTCGACTTTCTTTCCCACGTTTTTGAACCTGAATACGCAACCAGATTATGAGGGGGATTGAGGGCTTAAGGTAGCGGGTTTCAGAGAGATTTCAGGGTTGTGTACAGTAGGTTTCCGAGGGAATTTGAAGGCAAAGAGTAGCAAATTTTTGGAACGTTGTCCGATGTCGTGTGCAGCAATTTTTGAGGGGTGCTCGCGGGAGGTACATAGCAGATTTCTAGAGCGTTGTTGGAGGTCGTGTGCAGCAGATTTCAAGCGATGTTTGAGGGTAGTAAGTAACAGATTTCGGATGGTTGTGGGAGGAGGGTGCATACACTAGGTTTGACGAATAATTGGCCACCTTATGGTCGAGGGAGATAGGAACCAGGGCATTGCCATGAGTAATCGCAACACAGTAAAATAAACGAGTACTGTAAGTGATTGTTTTTGCTTCATGTAGTTAAGGGTATTAATGATTATCAAGCTTTATGTAGATTAATGAATCGCATGTTCATTGAGCTTTATGAAGAATTATGTTATACATGTTTGTTTGACTTTTTTTTATGTATTGATGATGTGCATGTTTATTAGCGCTGCGAAGTTTAATGATATGTATGTTTATTAGACTTTACATAGTCTGATAGGATATGCTAGGGATATGATTCATGATTCCCTTAGTAGAAAGGATATATATATATATATATATATTTAAAAAAAAAAAAAAAGATAATGAGGATTAAAGGAAATTCTGCGAGGGCCAAGGCCCCAGAGGGACCCCAATATCATATTTCCACATTCGGCCACGACGTAGTGACGAGAGTTGCTAACGCCCCGCCGTCTGGTAGCATGATTATACAAATTGATCAATCGAATAAAGGATATATGATATACTTCCACCCAAGAATGATACATGATGAATGCTAAGGGATAATGCTATATAATAGGATGTTTTTTTTAGGATACATGAATTGTTGTATTTAATGTTGACGCTTCATAGTAGATGCCTATATTTTTTTTGTTTAATTTATATGTACTTCGACTAGAACTTTCAAGTAAGGGTAGATCTAACAATGCATGCAATGGTATATGAAATTTTTGCTATCGCGGTTTAGAGGTGCTAAGTTTAGACACAAGGTTTGATTTTATGGCAGGTGAAGAAACTGATGATGTTGGAGGCTCAGACCATTGACCAGACTGGGTTGGACAGTACATTCCTAAGGACCTTGCAATTCCGCATTAAGAACAAATAAACAGCGATTATGAACAAGAAAGAATATAGTATCAAATTTAGCCGTTTTTAAGATGGTTGTCTAGTTAGAAACTTTTCTACTTTCGTGGTACTTGTAATGGATTTGTGTGTAGGAGTATGGTTTATTAATTGCAGACAATATTCCTTATTTTCCTTGGAAATGTTATAAAAAATAATTGGGTTGTTTCAAATTTACTCTTATTGGCATTGTGCCATTGGTAGTGAAATGCCCAAGTCAGCAAAAGTGACAATAAAATCCTTGGGTTAACCTATATTGTTTCAATTGAACCATCTAAAACTACTATTTGTTCATATGCATCTTGCATATGGTATAGGCAGTATGAATGTTAAATCTAAAATCATTTGTTGGCTAAAACTATGTGATCCGGTCCCTTACTGAATAAACAGCCTACATTAATTTCTAGAACATAGAAAACACTCATATATCATCAACATCACTTCAAAACAGATCCTAAATATTTTAACTACATTTCCAATTAGAATGATTTAAAAAAAAAACCACCTACCTCTGAGACTTCTACATCCAAATCCACTGAGATGGCTAATGATATGTTGGTTTGCAGCTCTATTCATAAGCAAATGCTAAAGCTTTTGATTCTTTGTTTTTCATAAATCAAACCACTTTCAACATCTAAATCTCTTCCATGTCTTAGGTTTGTGAGATAAGTGGTAGTCCATCCTCTTATATTTAACATGGGCCATCAAGATTCAATTCAAATGTCCATGTAGCGGACAGAGTTAAGAAAGTCCAGATATAATCCATCTTTCCCTTAATAATATCAAATTAATAGCTCCTACCGGAGGATAGGCAAAAGTGTAAAATTGCATGGATATAAACTGAGAACTCATGCTCCTTTATAATGCTAAGAAAATCGTAGAAAGGCATAACAAGCATTAGTGTTAAAAAAAAATACTGATAGATATGCATGCTATAAAGGATAAGTTTAAAATAAAGTGCTCAAATAAAGTAAACTGGATCATTGTCAAGTCTTGATTTAATTGCCTTTTAAAGAGCAGAGAAAATCGTAGAAAGGCATAACAAGCATTAGAATTAAATAGTTATGCCTGCTATAAAGCATAAGTTTAAAATAAAGTGCTCAAATAAAATAAACTGGATCATTGTCAAATCTTGATTTAATTGTCTTTTAAAGGGCAGTCCGGTGGACGAAACTCCAACCAATACAGGATTCGGGAAAGGAGTGGACCACATTAGATCTATTGTACATGGCCTTACCTTGCATTTTGCAAAAAAAATGCTTCCGCAACTCGAACCACTCGTGACTTCATCGTGATTTAATTGTTTTTTAATAAAAATTATCTTTTTCTTAGAAAACTTAGTCTATGTAGAATCGAGTCTAGCTATTATTGGGTCTAAAAAAGAAATATAACCCCATAGTTTTATCAATTACGGTTTTAAAAAGGTTTTGTTATCTCTTCATAAGTGTTCTCTCTCAGTCGAATCTTTGGTGTTGCATCAAATAGTGAGGAACCTTCCATTTCAGCCAATAATTTTGAATTTCCCAATTAAATCTCAATTTAGTCCTATCTTAATACACTATAAGATCATGAACTCTCAACATGTAGTTCTGGGCCACTATTGTTGTTTCAATGAGTTTCAATACTTGAGCATCCATCTAAGAGTTGACTTAAGAATTTAATTCACAAGTATTTAAGGTAAGTGTTGTAAACATTATGGATAAACTATCAGGGTTCACCAAGGCGACTTTGCAAAATGTCAAAAGAAGAAAGCGGAATTTCAATTGTGACATTAATTTTACATAAGCACTCATAAAAAGAATCTTATAAGCCAGAAACATAAAATTGGAGCAATGTCAAATCAATGAATAAATATTCTCTTATATGCTTAGAGACAAGCTGCTAAATTACCTTATAAGAAGAAAACAGGGTTGAATAACAATTATAACATGTTCAGACAAAAGTAATGGCTCATTGACCCATAAGTTTATTTTGGAAATAAATATATCTGATATAGTACAGTAGAAAAAAAGCTTACATCGAAGGTACAGATTGATGGCATGGTTTAGGAAACCACTTCCAGGAACCCCATTCAAAAGGGAAGTAATTGGCAGAAAGGACATTGAAATAACATCAGGTTCAGAATGAACAGTGTTCAACCACTCAATATGAGATAAATCCCAAGCATCTTTTCCACCTCTTCTTTTTGGCATTATCACAATGTCCTAAAATTTAAAACAAAATATAACAGACGATCCAAGAAATATAACTAAAGTATTTTAGAAATATTTCACAAAGGGTTAACACAATTGTCATACCTCTTTTGTGTAGTTAGCGCTTGATGGACCGATATTTAAAAATCTAAGTGGTTGCTCTCTCATTTCAAACTGCACCAGGCAGAAATCCAATAATTGGGTATCAAAGCTAAATCAATAATACTAGAAAGAGCTGGGACCCATAAATCCAATACTTGATACTAAAATATATTGCTCAATCTAGGTATCTAAGTGCAAAGACCATAAATCCAATAATTTGTACAAGACAAGTTTCAAAAATGAAGCAATGGGGCATAGTTTTGCATGAATGAGCAGAAACTAGTCTAAAAAACAAGTTTAATGTTTGATATAGTGATGCATTAGTGTTTGCATAGGCAGGTCAAAAATGGAAGTGTAGAAGCAACACCTAGGGGAAAAGAAGTTTAAAATGAAAAATAAAAGAAAGTAGACAAACAACAGCAGAAGTGATATCAACAAAAAGAGGAAGAGACTCAAAAGGCAGAGAACTAAGATTGATGAGAATCAGAAAAGAAATAACAAAAATGTTAAGCCAATGTAGGAGGAATATTTGGTTGCAGAGTCCAAGGATCAACAAGAATAAGTAAAAGCAAAAAAGGCATCTCTTTTTGCTGATGTCCTAGAGGCCATATCCACGTGTCTTTATCCTCATTTTGTTCTTACATTGCTTGAGGGTGAATTCCCCTACTTCTAAGAAAAATAGAAAATGTTCATGTTAGATATCAAATTTTGACCCATTTAAATTTTCACTTAATTTTTTTTAAAACAATTTTAGAAGATGAATTAACTAGGGCCAAACAACAAATTAGGTTTTGGAGTCAAGTTGAAGTCGGGTTGGGTTCGGATGGACCCTATCGTGTAGGTATGGTGATTAGGGTCTGCAGGTAGAGTCAATTTGGATTTGCTTTGGCCAGTTTAGGCCAAACCAAACTTTTAGTTTGGAATAGTTTGGTTTAGTTGCGTTAGGTTAGATTAATATTTTTTCTTAGAGCCTGAAGGTTATATATGTCCTCTTTCTCTCTCTGATTAATCCCCCTCTTCTCCTCTCTATGTGCAACGTCACCACCATCCATCTTTTCCCCTGTTCCATCTGTTTATTTCTCCATTTTCTCTCCTTCCCTATTCACTGTGTCAAACACCTCACCCTCCTATCCACTATCTAAGCATCCTAGCAGCACCACAATCCATTCCCTTCAAATCTTCTTCCCTCTCTTCTTTCATGTTGCCTGCACTTGACGTTGCATTCACACAGTGCCACTGCACTACTTTCATGTGCCAAACCACATGTATGTTTGTGCCACTATCGCCACCCCTTGTCTCCAATGCCCCTTCCTTCTGGTCCCTCTCTCTCTTCTTCCCTATTGCTTATCTCTAGCGTCACACGCATTCAGCACCCAACCACATGCATGCTTACGCCATTATCACCACCCCTTCTCTCCCAACCTTTCCCCCTCTCTCTTATCGATGATTCCCTTTTCCGACATTACCTCTCCATACAAGGAAATTGGAAGGTAATAAACTTCATCAAGAGTGTGTAACTCCATGTATAGTGTCTACTTCATCATACATGAGTAACCCCTAAAGCCTCATTTTTTACATTTTCATACATGATATACAACTTTTACTATCCAAAAAAAAAAAGAAAGAAAAATGGAAGGTAATAAATTACCCTCCTTAGCAACTCATATATCTGATTCATTTCTTGTACCATTGCTTCATTCATGATTTGTTGAGATTGACCCTTTGAAATTAGAGAGGATAGTTTAAAATTTCAAGCGGTATCGAAATTTTGATTTGACCGAAACAATATAGTTTCAGCATCATATCGTGTCAATACAATTTTGATACTTTTAAAATATAAAACATATTAATTTAAAAATATTTTTATAAAATTGGATTACTATAAATTTTTATTATTAGGTTAAATTAATATTTTAATAATTAGGATTAGGCAAAAATTAATTTAAAATTAGGTTTAAATGGTTCATTTATTTTATATTATCAAAGAAACTACTTTGTTCCATTGACTGAGGAAAAAATTTCGAGGTAAAGCTTGGTAATATTATATTTTTATATTAGATTTGTTCTAATATTTGTTAGTGTTTTTAAATTAGACTGGCAAATTATTGAGGTAAAAGCTTGGTCATGTTATATTTATGTTTTAGATTTGTTCTAGTATTTATGTCAGTGTTCTTGAATTAGAATGACAATTAATAATTGTTTGCTAGTGGAGAGAGTTAGATTCTTTAACTTGGTTGTATTAGAGTAATTGGACAATTAATTCTTAGGTTTTGTGGTATTATCATATTTAATTTAAGTCTTTTCCTAGTGTATATTTGGTGTGTAAATCTATCTCTGGATTCACATATATTTGTGTGCATGAATTAAATATATAAAAACATTATTTATTACTTAGGTCATTATAGCTATTTAAATAAGATAATTAAAATAAAACCAAATTAGTGAACGGGTTCCAAAAGAACTAAACTATTGGAAATTAATTAAATCATATTCATCCTTATTATATACATGTGATCATGTGGGAATTAACACTGGCAGGGTTTGTTTTCAAAAAATGAAAATTGATACTCGAGTTGCTTCTCCATCCTAGTTGATTTGTATGTTAATATTTGCACATATCTTTGATGCACACAAAAAAAAAACAAATTGTGCTTACTTCTTGTTTTTCTTGGCCTCAACTTTTGCAATAGAAGTTGATTCCTAAGTCTATTTGGTTTAAACTAGTATCTAAAGTTGCTTAGAGATTCTCAATGTGTTGAGCATGGTTTTTGTTTTTACTTGTATGCTCGTTGTACTTTTTCATTGAACATCCCTTGCTCATCTTGAGTTATCTATTGTTGCTATAGATCTTGGTTACCTCATGGTAAGTGGACTTCCATCCCTAGTCGTGATAGTTTATTTGAAAAAGAGAATGAAGCAATATCTCAAAAGTTCTCTAAGATCAAGAAGAATGAAGCAAAGAAGAGCATGATTAGTTCATAATGTTCCCCTATTTTTCACATCAATGCAATAAACAAAATGAGAAACAAAGTATTTTTCTATCTAAAGAAATCTAAGAATTCTAAATTTCAGTATATCAAAACAAAAATAGTGTTATTGGAGATTAAAAATAATGTCATAAGTTGTTCACTTAGCTATACGACTAATTATGATGGTGCATTTGAATTTAAAAAACAATATAAATATATTCAATAAATTCCTAAATAATATATTATTTTACCTTAATATTATCAAATATTATATGTGCTATAGCCTATATATGATATCAAAAAATGACTTGCACTAAAAAAGTATATGTTAATATGCATATAATACAATATATATTGTTTATACTTTTAAAGATTAACTAATAACTAATCCCCAAACCTAGATTGTTTATAGCTACTATATATTTCTTATATCTTCAATACATTGATTATATTGTTAAGAAAGGACCAATTTATTTAATGGATCACCGAGCCTGTTCATGTGGGACTAATAGGCTGGAATCTCTTAGTCTCAACAAACCCCCTCATACCCATCATGACATAGAGGTATAAGCCTACTTTATTCATTTGGATAAGTCGAATTTAGACTTTAAACATATTGCTCTAATGATGCTAGAATTGATTAACCAACCACCTATCTTGAAAGCTCAAGTTGTTACAAAATGTACCAAACACACTTGTCTACATGAAACTAATAGGCATGGAGCCTTCTAGCTTCAGTATTTATATGTTGATACTTACAAAAAATAATTATAATCTATTACTATATGATTACATTATGTTCTGTTATTATAATATGAACTACATTGGGGAGAGCAACCATTGCAATGGGAAATTACATATTTGACACTATCATAAGGCAATTTTAATAGTAGTTGTTTACCACAATCACAAGGCAACTTTAATAGAAATTAATACAAGTTAAAGAGTTGAATCTTATGATAAACATTTCATTTTTAGTTTATATATTTATCCAATATATCTTCGGACCATAAATATCACGCCCTTTGAGTGTGGTGTTGTGGGGTTAAATTCTCTTTGCGCAAAAGATTCGGATGGCTATTAATGTTATCATGCCCTAAGTGGTCTTCTAAGCCATAGACATGATCTGACAACAACAATGGTTGTGCAACAATTTTCCCCAACACTTAATAAGTCAACAAACCATTCTAAAAAGAAATAAATATAGAAGTTTTTAATAGAGTATTTTTAAAACCTATCACTTTGAAAAACTAAACAAATCATTAAAAGAACTACGAGAAAATCCAACTGTCATTATTAGATAAAACTTGTGAGAAAAACAATAACATGCACAACTAGAATATAAAAAAGAATTATTAGTGCTAAGATAGGAAATAAAAAATAGCAGAAATATAATGCCTAAAAATCTTTGTAAAATGCTGGGAAGTGTTCTCAAAGCCACCACCTATGAATAGGCATATCCTATCTATCTAGACATAATTTTTTAAAAAAAAATTAGCTTCCGCTTGTGGTCTTAGAGTGGCAAGTGAATAGGGAAAATAAAGTAGGTTAAGCAATACAATGAATATAAGGGAATAAATAAATAAATAAATATACCATGCAATGATCTACAAAATAAATAACTACTAACTACAAGAAACAATTTCACATTAATGTATACCAATCGATGAACATGTTCAGATGCATTCAATGAGCACAAACTCTTGCAATCTCATTGTGTGATAGAGAGTGGTGATTGCACTTCAACATGTGAATAACGACAAAAGAAAACCCATTCAAGACATCATACTCGTCAGCAAACCAAAATGCACAATCAAGGTGAGAAGACCAATATACACTATTATATGGTCAGAGATCATCCTTATCGGCAAAAAGCCTCATTGGAATTAAAAAGATGCTATATAATCTACATTCGCAAGAGACCTATCCATTTATGATGTTCTAACCGGAGGTGCATCTATTAAAAAAAACACGTGTGATATCTAAAATACAAGACTAATATCAACATATTAACACCAAAGATAGCACGACTTGAATAATCATCATAAGTAAAAAGAGTAGCCCGGTGCACGAAGCTCCCGCCATGCGGGATCCCGGGGAATGATCCATTGTACGTAGCATTACCTTGCTTTTACAAGAGGTTGTTTCCCGAATAATCAACTTAAGTAGCAATTTATAAATCTATCTAATGTGATGCACATGATAAACAAAAAAAATCCAATAAAAAATACACATGTAATAACAAGCAGGGGAGTAAATTAGATGACATCAAGATTTCTCACAACAATAGATGTATCATTAACTCCCTTGGTCACGCAAGTTTCCATGTGTATCTCAATCTAAGTCCTATACAACTTCATGCACATATCAAATACAAAAATGATCCTAACTTAAACTATTTGCACAAACCATTAAAACCTATGATTGATCCCGATCACTTAGAACTTGATTGCGCTGACAATCTCTCCTTTGAATGTTTGATAATATGTTAAAAGTTAGGTAAAACGCATGAAATTTAGGGACTTAACTAAAGTTTCCCTTACACCTAAACTCCGCCTTGAGCTTGGAATTTTGCAAACGCTAGAGGATAGGAATTTTGCAAAACGCTAGAGGAGAATGACTTTTAAAAAATCTAACTTAAACTATTCACCCTTCTCCCCCTTTGCCATGCATAAAAAAGATTGTACTAATAGACCAAAAACTCATAATTTGATCGTTAAGTGGTATTCCTAGCCCAAATCTCAAATCTCAGATCTAAATGGAATACAAATGATACACTTGATCAAATTCAACTAAATGTTTATTACTGAAACTTTAAACACAAGCAAAGTCAACTAAATCTAAGCCCCAATCGATTGTTTATCTAACACAATGATTACACAACAATGCTAAAATCCAAAATTCATTAAAATAATCTATAAACCTTTGAAAATTATGAAATTTTGCAATGAAGTTTATTAATGTATATCTATCATGGAAAAATATTTTTTTTATGAAAAAACATTTTTAAATTGTGATACACATATGAAAATGCTCCAAAAGCTTTAATTATGTATCAACTCTTAGAGCCTTGTTTCGAAATCCAAGTCTAAAACAGCAGTAAACCAAGGTTATCAAAATAGTATTATCAAAAATGAAATTTCCAAAAATCAAGTTCATCCTAAGTTTGTGTGAGATGTAAAAAAGAGGTATTCCTAATTGTTATGTGATCAGGTAATACTACTCCACCATGTATCAAGTAAACTATTTTACATAGATTTTGAGTGAAATCCACCATTGTATTCAATAAGACACTCCCATAAGTGATTAGGGACTTAGGCACCTAATATAAGTTAGGCACAATCAGGTTCCGCAAAATATTGGTACCCATTCCTTATTAATTGTCTTAGTCTTGGATTGTCCCTTAGCAACAAGGCACCAATAAACCTTTTCTCTCTTTGTTGCTTTGTACCCTAAATCATTTTACTAAAGTTCACATGTTAGCTCCCTATGATCACGTTCAAGGAGTTATACATGTAGTAAACTTTTCCAAACTAACCTCAAGGTACCAACTTGATTCCTTAAAGTTTCATTTTCTACTTCTAATTTCTTAATCGCTCATTGCATGATTAATGAACTAAGCCTATCATCAACAATAGAAATTTCCTTTTTGAACTTCTTGTTCTTACTTTCACATTTATCTACTTATTAAAATTCAAAGAATTAATAAATTCTACTAATTCATTTTTAAAAGAGGAATTACCTCAATCACCAAGCCATCCAAGATATATCCTTTTGCTCCTCTAGACTTGGCCTCTTCTTCTATTCTTTAAATGAGGATGAAGACACTCCATTGTCAATTGCCATTAAATTCTAGCTTGCCCTATGCTTAACTACCACTTCTTCTTCGGATGATGAAGAGGATGAATTGTCCCAAATGGCCTTTAAGGGCATCTACTTGGTCCTTTCGAGTGGTGCCACTTCTTCCCAAGTGGCCTTCAACAACTTCCTCTTAGTTTTTCAGGTGGTGCCACTTTTCCTTTCTTTATCTTGGGGCATTAGTTCCTCACATTAGCCCTCCTTTTGCAATTAAATCTTTTCCTTTGTCCTCTTTTCCTTTTCTTACTTTAGTACTTCTGTAAATAGTTCTTGCTCAAATTCATTTTATTCTTAAATTTTCTTCTTGCCATGCAAGCCTCTTCATAATCATCCTCCAACATAGTGAATTTTTTTGGTGTTTAAGAATGACAACTTCTTCTTCTCTTGCCTTTTCCCAATAAGTGAGAGGTGCCTTGACTTGTAGGCTCCTTCCTATTTAACCCCAGGGTTCCTAGAGACATGGAACTCCATTTCCGAAAATAATTCATCAATAGTGCTTAGTACTTACATCGAGATTCCTTGCAAGGTAGTGCACGTTCATCATTAAAGTCCAATAAGGAGTTACTGGGAATGTGCTGAGCGCGATGCGAAGGAGATCCCGATTTGAAAGTACCTTGTATCGTCAATGCATTTGAACTACTGTTTTCCCCTTTTTCATCATGATGGTGGTTGATTGAGTTTATAGGAGGTCCCTTCTTGCAAAGCTAAGCAATTTAAGGTGATGAAGACTCTCTCCCCTACCTATGCAAGTTCTATTAAAGGGAAGGTTATTCATCTTAATTTTCTCAATTTTTAGCTCGATTTCATCCATTTTCATTCTCAATTTAACCAAACTTCAATGGATTCGATTTCATCTATTTTTATTCTCAATTTTCTAACATAATCTAACACATTTCTAGTTAGTTTCTTTTAAATCTCTTGTTTTTTTAAAAAAAAAATTCCTCAGTCTTAGTGAAGTTTACTTTCTTGGACAAAATCAAATCAACCATTACTAATAATGAACCAACTCAAGCCATATGGGACCAATTTGGCTAACTATGCTTAAACACAAACAATTTCACATCTATGTGCAATTACAATGAAGAAAAGTTATCAAACTTCAAAGCAAGGTTTAAAATTTCGACCCGTGCCGAGGTTTCGGTCTCAGACCGGAACGATACGGTTTCGGTATCGTATCGTGCCGTGCCGATTCAGTTTCGGTATTTTTTATTTATCTATAGTAATTATAAGATAAATATGTTTATGGTATATATAAAAATAAGTTGTATATTGATTTATTATAAGTTCTCAATTATTGAATAATTTAATATTATTAGAAAAAATAATTAAAAATAAATTTATTTAAATAGAATTGATATAACAATAATTCAAATTAAAATGAAAGTATCTATAATAATAATAACAATAATAATAATAATATTATTATTATTAAATAAATAAAATAACTATTTATTCATTTAATTAATTAATAATTAAATAATATATATTTTAAATAATAAAAAATTTTAAAAAATAAAAAAAATCAGAATATAAATATAATTTATTAGAATTTTAAAAAAATTTAGAATTTTTTAAATTTTTTTAGAATTTTTTTTAAAAATTAAATGAAATTTAAAATAATAAAAAATATATTAGAATATAAATAAGAATTATTATATTTTTTTTAATTTTTAAATAAAATTTAAAACATTATTTTTTCAGAATATTAATTAATAAAATTTATTTAATTTATTTTAATTTTAAATATATTTTTTATATATTTTATTAGGATAATTTAATTAGGTTTGTAAAAGCCTCTTCAGAATATCACAACTCCTCTTAGGAATTGTTTAAATTAATTAAATAAAATAAATAATTATTAAAAAAAAGAAAAAGAAAAAAAAAAAAGGGCGTACGCGAGATCGCCCGCGATCATCGCGGGCGATCCCGCGGGAGGCGTCCGGCGGCGCCGGAAGGGTCGCCGGAATCCTCCGGCGGCGCCGAGACGGGAGGTGCTCCCGTGCCGGTTTCGGCCGCCCGGCGGAACGGTAAAAACCGTCCGTGCCGGGCGGCACGGAACGGTATTCTCAACCTTGCTTCAAAGTATCTACTACGTTTAGTAGGCATAGAATCAGCACAACAATCCTCCTTTAGAAAACCATGGACTCGATCCCATGCTTCCAGCACGTCAACTTTATATCAGAGCCCTCCATAGACAAATCTAAGATTTCATGTGGCAGTATCTAGTCAATCTAAGCAATAACATGTCGTCTGGATGCTCTTGGTTGCAACTTAAAAATTCCTTGAGTACTCCAATGTGGCACAACTGCAGCAGCCATCCAAAACATCCATCCAATCCAATGGTTAGCATAAGGATGACTGCCCTAGTTGCACATTCTTTTGCTTCCAGCCCAATAAAACAAGACTTCCTACATTTCTAGTGCAGAAGATCCAATCAGCTGATCAAGTTATTTTACATCAACAGCAGCAAACAAAGACTAATCATGATCCTTATAGCCAAATGTTTTCTTATTTTTCTTAATTCTCTTTTGTTGAGATCAGTGATTCACTTACAACAAACAAGCTGACATTTATCTGCTTTTGTTGGGGCAACAAACTAGCTAAACTCAGAAACATCTACCATGTCTGGTGGCTATAATCGGAACAACAATACTTTATAGCATCCAAGGACTTGATACGACTCGATCTCCATCTTAGACTGTTACCAATATTTTAATTAAAATTAAATATAAATATAGAAATATGATTTAACGTTGGATGAAATCATATTCATGAATTATCCACGTCATTGAATAATTAAAAGCCTTAATTGAAGTTAAGATTGAGAAGTTAACATCCAATTTGATGAATCACCAACGTTAACTTTTGGTCCTATTTATCTCCATGCTATTATCTTCATTTGATATCATGGTGGAAAGGAAATTTTGATTGTTTTAAAAAAAAAAGAAAAAAAATCCTTCCTCTCTCTCATATGCTTCCCAAAATTTTGTGATTTATTTCTTTGGACAAACAAGTGTGTTGATCAAATGAAGCTTCATTTACAATCATGCAAAATGGAGAAGAAATCGGCTATACTTTTAGAGACTCTTCGTAGCTAGTGCAACATTATGATGCATGCCTCCAAGGTCAATTTGTGTTTTGTTTAATTTTGTTAAGTATTTCATTTATGCTCGTATCTCTTTAAAGGTTAAATTTATTATGGTTGAATCTTAGTACACTAATTTTGATAACAATCTAAGAGGAAGAATTTGGTATTCTATTAAGATTTTGTTTAAAAGGATGTATACTTTATATAATTATTTCCAATTCTAGTTACAAATTTACAGTCAATGTAAGATCAGGGACCTAGAGACTAGATAGTAGAAAAGCTATGAATAAGCAGATGTTCTAGTGCAATTCTTAATTCTAAAAGTTCATGAAGCTACTGAAATGCATGTTTTTCATTATTACATATTGCTCTATAAAGGATTTCCTTGAATTATCAAAGGATGGTACTTAAGTTAAAATAGTTGACCAACCTTAGTTATGTGTTTTCAATAATTAGAACATAAAAAAGAGTATATCAAGAAGTGAGATGAACACCTTAACTTTCCCATAGGTTTCTTTAGAAGACATGTCATATTCTCTTGAAGTCTCTTGAAATCTCATATCTGCCAAATCTTTCAACATCTTTTGAACTTCAAAATGTTGAAGGTTGGATGAATGTTGTTGTCGAATATAGATTACATCCTTTCCTCCCATCTTAACACCAATTACAATATGAGTGCCAAATCTTTCAATAAACCTTCAAGAAAAGAAAAAGGATGTCATATCTCCTAAGAAAGATAATGAAAATCAAGTTTAAGCTTTCTGCTATTTTCATTTGATATTAGCAACTCAGTGGATTGAAATATTAAAATCAATACTTGCCTTGAAATTGGAACTATGACCCAGGAGAAAATTCTAAGTTGTGTCCAGGTGAATGAGTTATTTCAAAACAAAAACTAACAATACTCATGAAGGGATGTTGATAAGTTAATTTTAAGTGCATAACTACTGGAGGGTGATCTAATAGAACAATTAGTTAGATTTGTGTCAAAAGAACATGTGCCTGAAAATTGTATCTAAAAGAAAAATAAAGATTTGTTTTCCTTTGGATATTTATATGCAACTGAACACGTCTAACCTTGCCAAAGCAGCAGGGTCCCATGTTGATGGAACTTCATGCTTAACATGATCAAGAAGTACAATCTGAGATTTTGATAATGCAAAAGCATATAGGGTAATAAACCATCCATCAAATGCCAATGTTTTTGTATTTGCTGCATCTTTCTGCCAACAACCAGTAAAGTCAAACATATTGTTGAAGAGACCAGATGGTATTTTACCAGATAATGATAGTTCCTGGTTGAATTGCTCAGACATCTGCAGAAAATTCAACAGAAAAGTAAGAGATAACCAAAGAAGGCTAAAGTTAATCAAAATGCATCTTCAGCTAACACAACCAGAATGTGTTTCATATGAAAACTGGATACAAACAGTAAAGATGTACAAAAATATCCTTAGATCAAGGCTCCACATCTTGGTTTTGGTACTAATCCCAAATGGTACTGAAATGGTGACAACTCATATAAACAATATCCTCAGTAAGATCAAGGTTCCACATCTTGATTTCAGTAATAATCTAAAAAGGTATTGGATTGGTGTCAACTCGTATAAACATAAAGTATGAAACATGTAGACCAACATCGCAGCATGAATTTATTTTATACATTCTCGCAGACATAATCTCCATTATTCAAGCAACCATACTATTTCTCTCATAAAAATCACATATTGTCAACTATTTCCTTCAAAAATTGTAATATTCACTTTTTTATGATTTGATATTCATGTTTACCCTATCAAATTGTGTATAATCTATCAACTTGTGATTTCTGCAAGCCTGGCCAGCTTTCCATAAGTCCTAGGCCTCAAAAAGATATCAAAACTGATTTTTATCAAGTTGCAAACAGACGAGAATTGGAAGGCAATGTAAAATTTTCAATTAATAATTGTTGCTAATCAACTTATATTTGATTTTCTTGATGTGGTACTTTTAGTTGTTTGAGAATTTTATCATTGTGAAGGGAAGCCTTGGCGCAAAGGCAAAGTTGTTGTCGTGTCAATTTGTAGTCATGGGTTCGAGTCACGAAAACAACCTCTTGTAATGCCAACTGTGTACAATTGACCCAATGTAGTCCGGAACCCCACATTAGCATGAGCTTCATGCACTAGGTTGCCCCTTTTAAGAATTTTATCACTATGAAATTACAGGTTTTAAGCAGCTAAAATTTAATAATTGAAAAAGAAAATGGGACTAGTTTCATGTTCTTAGTCAAAATTTCTTTCAACTTAATAGTATGCGAGTTACATATATAATTTGTTTCAATCTGAATATCCAAATTCTATTTAAAGTTATTATTTGTTATTTTTCTAAAAAAATAGTTAAGAGTATAAAAGTTGTTTAACCTTTTAGAAAAAAAGACAATCAAAATTTTCTTTCCAATAAACTAAGTCATTATTTTATGAAGAATGAGATTAAAATAGTTTTTCAGTTAATAAGTTTTTCCTTTTATTCTCTATATGAGATAGTTATCCTTGATTGTTTTATCAATTTTGTCCCAATGTCTTCGTGAGTTAATTTGGTATTGCACCGATTGATATCAAATTCTAATGGTTTGTGGTTCAGTTTTGCTATTAGTTACTTCTTTGTTCACTATGTATATCGTTGACCCTCTTCTCATCCACAACTCCAACTACTCTCCTTTGATAGGGTTTCTACACCCTCTTCTCATCTCCATACATCATTGACCCCTTCACCATTCAATGAACTAGATATGAGCACCTAAATCAACTAAATCAAACCAACCTTTCAAAGACGCTTCTTGAATTGACATCGACAAAAGGTCACCTAGTCAACATCACAAGCCAATCTCATTGCATGAAAAAGATTACTCCTTGAATTTTTAGTTAATTAATTTTAGCAACGGATTCCATCCATTAAACACACAGAGAGAGAGAGAGAGAGAGAGAGAGAGAGATTTGTCAAAAAAGATATTCAACTCAAAGAAATCAGCAACTGATAAAGGAAAAGTAAATTATCTATTAATAAAAAAATTTTAAAAATGAAGTAGATCCATAGCCACCTGTCGCAATGCTTGTTGCTCCTCCAACATATTGTCACACCTATGTTGGTTTTTCTGCTTAACGCTCCACCTCATCCATCTCACTAGTCACTACCATTTGTAGGGTAGGATTGAGTTCTTGCATGCTTGTTATGGCACCCACAACAGTCATGGTAACTACAATCTCCTCCATCCATCCTCCCAACAAACTCACCTCACCCTCCACCACTACTACCATCATCATAGCAGAAGCTTGGTCCTCCACCTCTATCATTGTCTTCTTACTTTAAAAGCATTAGAATACTCCAGCCCCTCATTGTTGGCACCTCCTTAGGGACTCAATCACACCGCCTCTCATAACCACAATACCCAATCAACAAGGCAATTATTTCATGCAACTCCCTAAAATAAGATTTGCTTTAATATTTTGCAATTTAGCAAAGATTTTTAAATTTTAATCCTAAAAAAATATCGTTGCTATTAGAAAACACTAACTCTTAAGAGAAAAGTGGAAGAATGTTGTTGCCTTCACTTTTAAATTTTGTTGTTCATTATTTTATTCATTTTTGTTCAATTTTGCGCTTAACATTCTCACTCTTTTTCTACTGCTTATTTTTATTGTAAATGGCTTTTTGTAAAGGTTCCTCCACCACTATAAGATTTCTGTGAAGGATAAAATGAGTGAATTTGTGAAAGGTATATACGCCGTGGAGTAGGAGTGCATGGGATTGTTGAACCACCTAAAATAATTGTCTACTTAATTTTTTACAATTTTTATCTTTACTATTTTTGTTGTGCTCATATTTATCTTTCTGCTGCATTAATCACATCTTCTTTCACGACTATACTCACTATGTTCTTTTCATCCCAAGTTTGATGCTCATATTTTAATCCAATTTTTTTATTCCTCTATTCATCACCCCCACCCGTTTATACACAAAGCAATATTTTGTATTAACTTGGATGCCGCATTCTCTATTAACAAATATTTTTTTTCTAAAATTTTGAATTGCCAAAATAAATCAAATCATTAAAAATGGAATTCAGGAATCAATTTGAAGTAAGTTCTGATATCTGATAAACGCGGAAATTAGAGTTGTGTGGGTTCAAATCGGGGTCAATATGGGTTTAATTTGGCCAATTTATGGCCAGACTAAATTTTAAATGGAATAAACTGATTTAGTCAATTTAAAACGAAATAGAAATTTTTTAAGAAATTAGGTTGTCTCTCTCCTCTTTCCTCTCATGATTTTCTCCTCAAGCACGTGGCTCTTATTCCACTTGCCAATATTTTTCTCTTCTTCCACGCGCCAATCTCTCCTCCCCTTTGTTCTTCTCCTTCTCCCCTTCTTCTTCTAGCACAAGTCTAGCACCAACAGCTTTTTTTTCCTCTCCTTCTAACCAATACAACAACTCTTCTTCTTCCTCTTTTTCCCGTAAACAACCACCGACAGGTGTTGGCTTCTTCCATCCACCTCTAAGTGGGTCATTTTCCTTTTCCTTACTCTCTTCCTACTTCTTGCAACCCCTGCATTTGTGATGCTATTTTTTTTCCTTATCATCGTTGCACCTCCATCCAGCTATTTTTTTCTTTCTCGATTCTTTTCTTCCCCTCCTCTATCTCCTTCTGATGTACACATAGCAACAAATACTGTTGTTGTTCATCACACACAATGTGTTGTGTTATTGTTATTGTTCATTGCAGCAAGTGTTGTTGTTCACCACAGTATTAGCCAATTAAGGGTAAGAAATTAGTGAAAGGTTGCATGGTGATATCGAGAAATAATTGATTAATTTGGACTAATTACAATTTATTATATAGGTTTGATTGGCCTGAGCAATCCATATCCACGAATCTACCTTGTTTCGTTGATTAAGGGGTCAGTCACATGCATGAATGATTCAAAAAGATAGTCAATGGGCTACACACAATGGATGAACACATTAAGAACAAGGATCTCATCAGCTATGCACTAAAATATTTTCCTAGAACTACCTTATGAATCAGCAATGGTAGATGCATATATCGAAGGATCTATCAATCATTAAATTAGATAGATTTGTCTATGAAATGAAATTACATGAATAGGCTAACGTTGAGGAAGCCCAAAAGAAAGCTATTATTTTGATTAAAGGTAAAAAGAATGAGCAAAAGTCAGATTCATCCACCGAACATGACGGTGATGAAGACTCATCAAGCGAGATGGCTCATTTTGCAAGAAAGGTGATGCAAAAGAGCAAATACATAAGCAAGAGGGATGTTAAAAATAATGTTTAAAGATCCAAAGAAGGCAGCTCATCAAGCGAGAAGGCTCATATGTGTTTTGAGTGTAATAGGAAGGGACACTACAAAAGCGAAAACCCAAAACTCAACCACCAAGAGGAGAAAGGAAAGAAAAAAAAACACTCAAGGCCGCGTGGGATGATTCCTCATCATCAAAATCATCTAAAGACAAGAAAAACTTACCTACATGGAAAGGCCAACTAGCATTGTTGGAGAATACTGATGGAGAATTGATAACAACCATTTTGACACATTATTTTAGCTCTTCTACTTGACGTTTTAATCCTCACGTATGCTTAAATGTTGATCCATATTGTATTTTACGTGCAAGGGTTAATTTAGAGCTTCATTTCAATTTCTCTACATTTAGGGCATTATTTCTTAAATTTTGAACTTTGTTTTGTAGGGAATCAAAAGAGAGTGTCAACTGGGGTCAAAAGAGGAGCTCGGAGCACATTAGTCTGTCGCGTCCCACTCTTTTGCTCCCCGAAACTCGATTAGAGCCTTCCCCCAGGGTTAAGCACAATCTGGTCATGCTTCCTAGCACGGCCCTGGCATGACGCGGCTCGAATAAAAGGGAAAAAATTCACTTGGAGGAGCAACCAATTCCAGATCTAGGGCAAGCTTCTTCCCCATCCTCTCCACTGCACACCTCAAGAGGAGAGACGAAAGGGGATTCCCTCTATCATCTCCTTCATTCCGTTCCACCCTCCGATCCATCTCCATCTTCAGAGACCATCTCCATCTACTGAAGAGAAGAGACGAAAGGGGATTCCCTTTGTCATCTCCATCTCCGACCGTCATTGCTTTATGTAAGCCGTTTCTAACTCATTGCTTAGATCTAAAAATAGAAATACATAGCATAGAAAAATAATAAAATCAATGAATTGTTCATCACATAAATCTAGGATTCAAGGAACTTAAACTAAAAATGAAGACCGTATATCTCAACTAAAAGAATTAATATCTTTAGAAAAAGGTAAAAATTTCTTAGTATGGTCATAAATAGTCAAAGGCTAAATTATAATAAGACTGGACTAGATATGAAACAGTTAAAAATGCTCACACTTCTATTATTTCTAGAACTCTAACAAAAAATAAGAAACATATAGCAAATGGATACCCAAAGTATATTTAATAAATCCAATTGGACCCAACCAGTATTGGGTTTCAAAAGATGTTTTATCTTACTCTTAAAGAGTATTTTGGGTGTGTCATTAAGATAGGATAATTCTATCCTAATTGACGGCATATTAAGTGGATGGATTTATATTAATATTTATTCATGATCGCATATTTCTATGATGATCAAACCTATTTAAGTCTTTTAAAACAGATGGAAGATACAAGCATTAAAAAAAATCTATTGGCCTAAGCTTTTGTTCACTAACAATAAACAAAATAAAATCAATCAGTCAACCAATTGAAACATTAGTTTAGTTGACTGATTCTCGAATTAATCCTTTTATCCTTTAAAGGTCAACTACTTAAAGTAATCACTTGATTGGACCTTATTAGTCGACTGCACAATAATTAAAACAAGTGTCGCTCAAAAAATTATGAGTTGCGCATTAAACAACCTAGGTTTCGAAGTTGGCCCCTCTACCATATTCTCCAATCTCTCGAGCTCTAAACCCTAAACCAACCTTCCCACACTCGATTTCTTATCGGAGCCTAAACTCAAATATGAATCATATATAGCCTAGATAATGCACAATCTAACTCAAAAAAAAAAATCAATTATTTTTCTTCTCAACTGGACACTAATCCTAATTTTCTTGGTTTTGTGCTTGAATTCTTTCATGTGTCAAGTTGGAAGAGTCATGAAGGTTCATCTCATATAACTAATACAAGACACAAACTCAAGATTCCCTTCCAAGGATCCTTGAAAGAGATTCCAAGATAAGGTCTTTAAATTAATCAGTACTCAATACTTGAACATCGTACTCTTTATCAAATTTTGTCATCATATCATTGATATCGTTGTATGATATCAGTTGCAAAAGATAGTCTACAATACTCGAGACTATCAATCTATTTGTGCAAATATTTCTACAACATGCAACAAAGCTGATAGTAAGATGCATAGACTTTAGAATTCATGGAATGCAAGGAATTTGATTGGTCATTTGTCTGTTTTCCTGATATTGATGAGTCATTCTCTGAGCCCTTTGATGATAACACTTTCAACTCTTTATACAACCATTATTTCCATGGTCATAAGGCCCCTGGCACTTATGTCTTTTCTTCTAAACTTTCTGCATCAAATAACGCATTCTATAACTCTCACTGCTAAAGTTCTAGCCAAAGAGAGGTTGTCTCACCTCTTAATGATTTATGCTTTAGAGCACGGGATGGACCTAGATATTACATTACACCTTTTAGGTCCGTCATCTATTATTCAAGTTTCATTAAGGGAAAAGTATATATGCCTTATGGGCATATCATCACTTCATCTTGTGGTATATAGGCATTACCTAGAGCATCCTACAACCTCTATCTCCACATTATAATCACTAATCAGATTGGAGTTCCCCAAGTCTCTTTGGCAAGGATGACAACCAGAGATAGGGAGGTCATATGGAAGCCAGGGAGATGACTAACCGCAAGGAGGAGGAAGAGGAGGCAGACCAGATAGCACGACAACCACAACTCATTATGTTTGACTGACGGACACATATCTGAGGAAAGACTAGATCTTTAGAGTGTCTAGTTGAAACTGGACGAGATCTACAATATGATGAAGAGGTGGAACTTAGGATAGCAACCCCCATCACAAGATTAAATTAGGGGTGCCCTAAAGTAGTGTATATTTTGACTTTGTGACCTTGACTCGTATTTTATGTAGTGGATAATGCTTACATGGATATTGACATATTAAACATGGATACTGATAGTGCATTAATTTGATGTATATTAAGTTTAGTTTTTGCATGGTGTTAATTATAAATGCATGCCATCTAAAATGATAAATACATTTTGTTTGTTTATTTTTATGTTTCATTTTGACAAAAATATCAATTATGCAAACTAAAGTATATTGTTACTAAAATAAAGTTCTCTAATAGAGAATGACTAAACAAATGTATTCACAATTTTAGAAATTTTTAACTTACAGATATTTTTTAATGAATTTTCTAAGTTGGCTACAAGGATTTTTTTAGTTGCCGGTCCCATTCGAGTGATATTGGAGCAAGTCAACTCCTAATCAATCGAATGCCAAGAATTTCATAGTTTTTCTTATTAATTTTCAAAAATTTGTATTTTGTAGGAATTTTTCCTTAGGGGGAGTTAAGAATTATATATATATGTGTGACAAAGGAGGAAAGATTTAAGGAGTCCAAAGTTAAAGATTTTTTTTTTGGCATCTTCTAATTTTTTCACTTTAAATTCTTCTACTTAAGAAGTTTGAATATTTGTACTTTTAAGTTTTTGTCTTGACTTTGAATGGATGACTAAACATCAAAAAAAAACAAGATTTGTTGGTGCAATAGTGATTTGATAAGGTTGGCAAAGATTAAAGTTAGACCTATATTATACTAATAATGTGTCAAGTATGCAAGTGCCCATTGAAGTCTTGAGTGGGTCGAGGTTGACAAAACATTTGGGATGGTCTTTTATAGATATGAATAATTAGGGATGCTCTTTTTATTTTTATCAAAAATTAATTAGGATTTTATTAGAATACACCGAGTCATTATTCTTATGAAGCATGAGTATTATTGTCAATTTATAAAAGAGGTTATGATCTCATCTATTAGAACACTTTTTCAATTAATAAATTTCCGTTTAATTCTCGATGTGAGATCATCTTTCTCTACGTGAGATAGTTGTCCTTGTTTGCTTTATCAATTTTATTTTGACGTTCTATGAGATTTGAGTATTCAATTTGGTGTTGCATTGCAAATACTGAATGCTTTTTTTTAAGAACGATTTTGCACACATTTTTGTCCCACTTTTACCATGCATATTGTTAAGCGCCATATGAATAAATCTATATGTTTTCCTAACTGTTTTAGGTGCAAAGAAGGTATGGATAATGAGAGTGTCCCTTGGAGCTCATCTTCAAGCTTCTAGGTGCTACAAATGCCTAAGGGTACTTAAGTAGGGTAAGCATCCCTTACTGTAAATTAAATAAAAACCACTCCCCCTTCCCATATTTCTGCATTTCATTCTTGATTCGCCTCATTCAAAATGAGAATTGATTCAAAGTAAGAAAGGGTAGACCAATAGCAAAACTCTTTCTTTCTCAAGTTTCCACGAGAAGGGGACAATCTGCCCCAGCTTAGCGAATTGCATCCCTTTACTGCTCCTAACCATTCTTGCTAAGTTTGTCTACGAAGCAAAGTTGTTGCCACACAAACCATCAAATATGAGATTGGGCCCTTTTCTTTGATGGAATGGCCCACACCAACAAAGGTTAACATGCACGATGTGCTCCATTTGTACGAATCACATATATACCATGCACAACCAGATGTAGAGCCTGAACTAACAGAGCAACACAGGTGCCAAATCCTAAGAGTCTCAATCCACCTAGTGCACCAACCACATGGTATGACAGGTACTCAAAGACATTATATTTGTATCATTCATATCATACTTCATATAGTATCAAAGCCCAACATCAAATTCACACATGGTTGGCTTTATGGTTCATTTTCACCTTGATTAAGTAAATGAACCATGATCCACAAGAGGATATGAGGAAAACAAAGTCACATAACAAGTGTCAATATAATAGATAGTTTAAAGGGTTTCTTGAACAGGAAACAATAATTGAGGATAGAACAATAATAACAATTTGTTACTCAACTATTTGAGACTGAACATTGATTTTCTTCTATAGGAATACTTCAGTAAATAGGATTTCTTGGCATTGCATCACTCAACCACAAAGGGTCCAACTTGAAATCAAGTAAGTTCCCAATGGAGAAAGTATAAAGAGGGAGTGAAAGAAGTCCGTATACAAATTGTTTACAAGCGCAAAGGAGGGAATAAAAAATGGAGCAACAGACTAGTTTTATGAAGTTGAACACACTCAAGCACAAGATGCGAGAAAAAGAAATACCATGAAGAAAGTTTGAAAGATGTGAAAAAAAAAATCAACACGAAACTTACAAAGTCTGCATGGTTAGCAATGATTGCCTATATTCAATATAGCAAGGAGTCAATACATTAAGTCATCAACAGACATACATGATGACATAAAGCATATCATTTGCCCAAAATGGTTTGCTCCTTTTATTGTTTCTAAAAAGTGGACAAAATCAATCAATCAATTCACCCAATTGAACCAAATGTCAATTCCATATGATTCAACCCACAAACCTGAACATTAGGAAAAAAAACTAAGAAAAATGGAAAAAGATTGGAACTAGTAAAACTGGTTTTTTATTTTTACATTCCTATTTTAAACATAGATATCAATATATTGTTTTAGTGCAGTGGTTAAGGTTATCATCATTTAACCAATTGGTCCCAAGTTCAAAACCTCCTACTATTATATTCTTTGTGCAAATTTTTTTAAAGAAAAAAATCAATTATGACAATTTTTCATAGAAAAAAATAAGATTGTCTAGATATATTTTATGATATATATGCTATTTATATTTTTCAAATAATTCATATTAATTTTGATCATGATCATCACCCTCAAGTCATGTGCTCCTCAATTATCTGTGAAACAAAAACATAAATCTTATCCTCCATTAAGTTTTATGCAAGGGCATATCATAATACTTAATGGATCAAATCAATTTTTGTTTCATTAACTAATTTTTGGGGTTCCCCTCTACTTCTTACAATTTCACTACACAAAATATTCTTTGTTCCATTTTATTATATATTAGAGATACACCTACTTGCTCTTTAAGATTAATATTTTTCTCCTTGCATCTTTTTTAATAACTTCGCACACCACTAAGCATTCTCATTAACCATTTAAATATTTTGATCTTAATAGCTCAATACTATTGTTCATAATATAGCAAACCGCATCACAATTCAAAAACAATTAGCCTATGAAGCACATAAGGATTACACAAGACTTCTAGAAGCTCCTCTCCATTTGGATCACACATTTATTATTTATAAATGATATCTTCATCAACAACTAATTGAAACATAGCAGGAAAAGAAGCCAGACTTACATATGGTATTAGTCAACCTATAAAAATGTTATGACAAAATCTTAAGAGAAATTATGTGACGAATTCTAGAAAAGAAAAGTGTTAGCGTAACATATATTCAAATAATTAATGTTATGTATGAGAATATAATGATAAGAGTGAACACTCAAGGAAGATTAACCTAAATGTTTCTACATCAAGGATCTGTTGGACCCCGTGGTGTTTTGATGTGATCAACCAAGTTGGTTAGGTCCTGCTTTGTGTTTGATCCCTGTGTCTGAGTGTGCAGGAGTTAGAAGCACAGGAAGTCGAGCGGAAGACGCAGCTAGCGAGAAGGACGGCACGGGAAGGGAGCCGACAGGCTCAGTGCGTCCGAAGGACGAGAGAGTTGCGGAAGAGTACTCCGGTGGGCGTGAAGAGTGTACGCGGCGTTCGAGGGTCGTTAAGCCGGGACGGAAGGCTGCTCGAGGAGAAGGCCGAAAATTGGATTCGGGTGAGCCCTATTTCGGTTGGCCGGAATCACCCAAAAGAACGAAGCATCGGAAGCCCATGCAAAGGAGCTGGAAAAAGGAGCTGTGCTGGAAAATCCAGCTCAAGGGGCCTTCAACAGTCAAAGTTGACCGTTTGCGCAGCGGATAAAGTTTTATCCGCTGACCAAGCTAGAGGCGCCTTGAACCCAATTGGAGGCGCCTTGGACTTTCGGGATAAGATTTCCAGGACCTATATAAAGACCCCTGGAGCTAGGAAAGAAACAACAACTCAAGCAATCATTGTGTAGTCATTCCTAGCAATAGTTCTAAGCTTCTAAAGTGTAAAAGGCTTCTCCGCCTTCAGCAAAGGAGATTTTTCTACTGAGCTTTTTCTACTGCCCTGGATTAACAACCTCCTTGGTTGTAACCAGGTTAAATCCTGTCTACTACTTAATTTCTATTTCCTTGCTTGTTTTTAATTTATTACTATTGCTTTTCTGAGTTGAAATCCGAGGAGGGTATAGTTAATTTTTGTTTGCAGCAATTCACCCCCCCTCTTGCTGGCCTCCGCTGCACCAACAATTCGCCTCAGAAGGACTAACCGCCAACTGAAGCACTACGATCAAGACGATGGCCGGAGCAAACATTCATCCCCCGAAGTTCGACGGAGATTTCGCTACATGGAAGCGAAAAATGGAGGTATTCTTTAAAACAGACTTTGATATTTTAATTACTATGAAATATGGTTTTGCAGCGCCAAAAGATAAAGAAGAAAACACATGGAGCAAGAAGGAGCAAGCCGATTTCGTTGCCAATGGAAAGGCTGAGTTCCATCTACTCAGTGTACTGCCACCACAGGAGGTAAGTCGGATCGGAAGCTACGACTCAGCGAAAGATCTCTGGGAGAAATTCCTGGAGTTTCACGAATGTACCTCTGAAGCGAAGCTGGCGCGACGCGACATCCTCCGGACACAACTAACAAACCTCCGGATGAACAACGGTGAGAAGGTAGCGCAACTCCAAGCGAGAATCAAGGAGCTGATAACGCAACTAACAAACCTTGGAGAAGAAGTAACCAACCAGGATTCCATCCGATACGCGCTCAATGCCTTCCCGAGGACTTCAGAATGGGCGTCCTTAGTAGATGCTTACTACATCTCTAAGGACTTTGAGGTAAGTAATTTAGAACAATTGTTTTCGACTTTTGAACTTCACGAATCTCGAGTTGCAGAGTCCACTGGAGTAGAAAAAGTCAGTCAGAACATTGCATTAAAGGCAAAAGTAAATGGTTCTAACTCCGAAGCCTCATTCGACGAATCCGAAGCGGCACTACTGGTAAAACGTTTCAATAAGTTTTTCAGTACTAATAAATTTAAATCGCAGAGGCATCATCGAAAAAAGAGGACAGTTCGTTGCTACAACTGCAACGAAAAGGGACACATCAAAGATGACTGCCCAAAGTTAAAGAGAAAGGAGAAAGAAAGGGAAAAGTCAAAATACAAGAAACCAGAACCCTCCAAGCACAAGAACCTGAAGGCTACCTGGTTAGATTCGTCATCCTCTGAGTCAGACATCGAAGAATTCTCGGGGTTAGCGATAATGGCGAACCATCAGCCGGAAGAAGACTCAAGCACCGAGATGAGCATCGATGAAGGGGGAGGAACATCAGAAGAAGAGAACAGTAGTGAAGGGGGAGCGTCACCAGATCAGGTAAGTAAGGTATGCAATCTAACCCCGACTCAATCTTTTAAATTTATTAAAGCTCTTTCTAAAGAATTAAATAAATTAGAAAAAGAAAATGAAAATTTGAAATCAGAAAATGAAAATTTAAAATTGGAAATTGAACAATTGAAATCAAATGCATGCTTAAAGATAAATGTTTTTCCAAAATCAAAACTTAAAATTTATGGAAAATTAAACTGGTATATAAGGAAGCATCAGGGTCAACTTAGGAAAATTCCTAAGAATTATATACCCCCTAAGTTTTTGACTAATTCTGTAGGAAGGAACCTTTATTGGGTTCCAAAATCTTTAATAGTTTAGATTTCTCTTTTAGTTAAAAGCTTACAGTGAGAAAATTAAACATTAAAATTTTTTATGGAAGCTTTGTCTAAGGAAATGGTTGTTGCTCCAATAACCAAGAAGGCCTAGTGCCTCGCCACGACCTGGAAGCTAAAATATTGAAAGAAAATGTTTAATTAACCTTCTGAAAAAGCATTAAAAACAAGAATTAAATAATGCTTTGAAAGTTTATCAAACATTTTTTTAAAAGAAACAAAAATTTCTTTTACTTAGAATTTTTTTTTTTAACTCTAACTTAAAATTTTTTTGTTGTTAGAATTTTTTTTTTGGAGAAATTCTAGAAACTTCATTTGACTTAGAATTCTTTTGGAACATTCAAAAATTAAGATTAACTTAGATATTTTTTTTTAATTCTAAAAATTCATTTTTTCTTAGAAAATTTTTTTTTATGCTTAGTATTCTCTTATCGGTACTCCATTTTTGCTGTGATCAAAGGGGGAGAGAGAGGTACAAGTTTAGGGGAGTTAAGTTTAAGGGGGAGTTAGGAAAATTATAATTTTACCTATTTTTTTAAAAAAAAATGTGTTGCAATTTTATTTATTGCAAAAGTTATGCTTAACTGTTTAGTTTAGTAATTTTTCTTTAAAATTACTTTTTATGTCTATTTTTTCCCTAACTTGAACTTGGGTTGATGCACATCAAAAAGGGGGAGATTGTTGGACCCCGTGGTGTTTTGATGTGATCAACCAAGTTGGTTAGGTCCTGCTTTGTGTCTGAGTGTGCAGGAGCTTAGGAGCACAGGAAGTCGAGCGGAAGACGCAGCTAGCGAGAAGGACGGGACGGGAAGGGAGCCAACGGGATCGGTGCGTCCGAAGGACGAGAGAGCTGCGGAAGAGTACTCCGGTGGGCGTGAAGAGCGTGCGCAGCGTTCGAGGGACGTTAAGCCGGGACGGAAGGCTGCTCGAGGAGAAGGTCGGGAATTGGGTTCGGGTGAGCTCTATTCCGGTTGGTCGGAATCACCCAAAAGAACGGAGCATCGGAAGCCCACGCAAAGGAGCTGGAAAAAGGAGCTGTGCTGGAAAATCCAGCTCAAGGCACCTTCAACAGTCTTGAAGGCGCCTTCAACTTGAAGGCGCCTTCAAGGCTTGTTCAAGGCGCCTTCAACAGTCAAAATTGACCGTTTGCGCAGCGGATAAAGTTTTATCCGCTGACCGAGCTGGAGGCGCCTTGAACCCAGTTGGAGGCGCCTTGGACTCTCGGGATAAGATTTCCAGGACCTATATAAAGGCCCCTGGAGCTAGGAAAGAAACAACAACTCAAGCAATCATTGTGTAGCCATTCCTAGCAATAGTTCTAAGCTTCCAAAGTGTAAAAGGCTTCTCCGCCTTCAGCAAAGGAGATTTTTCTACTGAGCTTTTTCTATTGCCCTGGATTAACAACCTCCTTGGTTGTAACCAGGTTAAATCCTGTCTACTACTTAATTTCTATTTCCTTGCTTGTTTTTAATTTATTACTATTGCTTTTCTGAGTTGAAATCCGAGGAGGGTATAGTTAATTTTTGTTTGCAGCAATTCACCCCCCTCTTGCCGGCCTCCGCTCACCAACAGGATCAACTCTAATTATTTATCTTTTTACATTAATTATGGATAAACTCATTGGACATATCTAAGAATCATTTTTACAAAAGGGAGAGAGATGTCTAATATAGAATACAAACAAAATGGTTGAAATGGAAAAAAAAAACATTAGATGTTCTTTTCTATCATAAGGTACCTCTAAAACTTAAAGGGAATATCGACAAAATAACCATTAGATGAGCTGAATGTTAGGCTATTACTCTAACACATGGGTAGAAGATGAGAGTCACAGAGATAAGGATGTTAAAGTGGTTGTGTGAGTATACGAGGATGAACAAAATACAAAGTAAGAATATTCAAGAGAAAGCTAGAGTTGTGCCTATTGAGGGAAAATTCTAAGAGACACATTTAAGATGATAAGGACATATGTAAAACTATGATAAATCCGCATATTAAACGAGGAAGACTAAAAAAATTGGTTAACAAAAGGATAAAATTTATTTAAATATAAATGATGATATCGTAGGAGATAGAACTCATTGGCGTAGGAGGATCTCTATATAACGGACCCCACTTTGTAGAATAAGGTTTGGTTATTATTATTATCGTTGTTATATCTTTATCAAGGTTTAAAACTTGAATCATGTCAAAGTTTTGGTCCTTGACTAAAACGATATTGTTTTGGTGTCGATGTTCCAATATATGGTCTTAGTCACAAGTTAGAGATGGAAGAAAAAAGGACAAAGATGATAAGGCAAATACATACTTTAGTTCACACTTTAAGTCCCATCTAGAATAGTATAGTTTTAACATTATCTTTTATGAACAAGCTACAAACAAAACATATTATCTTAATTCATCTAATCTATGATGGCAAGGGGTGACAAATGTTGACATAACATAATACTCATTGATACGATTGACACATTGGCACAAAAGACAATGTGTGCCAAATACGTATTGAGTTTCGATAATTTATCATAATAATATATTTCGATCATGTCGCTTGGCATAAAAGGAGAAAGATGATAAGGCAAATACATATACTTAAGTTCACACTTTGAGTTCCATCTAGAAAGTATAGTTTTGACGTTTTCTTTTATGAACAAGCTAAAAAAAATATTATCTTAATTCATCTAATCTTGAATTGTGTAGTACAATGGCAAGGGGTGACAAATGTTGATATAACAAAATACTCATTGATATGATTGACACAGTAGTACAAAAGACGATGTGTGTCAAATAGTTTTGAGTTTCAATAATTTATTATAATAATATATTTCAATCATGCCACCTAGAATGCTACAAGATTTCAAACAATGATTTTCATTAATATTCCAAATCAATATATTTAGAAACACCAACATGAATTTCATAGCTATCCATCTTACTTATAAGATTTGGGTAAGATAGATAGAAGCGAGAAAAAATAGATAGCATGACAAAATGATTGAGTCAGAGGAGACTAGGAGAGAATGTTATACCTTTTATGGGGTTAAGAGAAGAGAAGTAATGCCATTATATCAAACTCATAGCCTCCGCTAAGGAGATATTGTAATACCAAGTTGAGAAGGAAAATTATTGTATTATATTATATCATCACAAAAACGAACATATATATAGCTACTAGGCTGAATTGATTATTCAAGGATAGAATAAAAACAAATTATTCTTACTATCATTTTTATGATACTAGTAGCTAATTCATAAGAGAATACATCATATTATTTATTTCTAATAAAAGTAAATTCCAAAAATGCCAATTACCTTTTCAGCAAACCTATTTTCCTCTATTTTGTTGTAGGTTAAATCAACTTCTTTCTCTTAATTTGTTCATTTATATGATCGGTACTTAAAACTTATTTGGGAATCACACTTGGAATGCAAACTCTTAGACTTTGTTTACCCCACATGGTGGAGAGGAGAGGGAAAAAGAAGAGAAAGGGAAGGAATCCATTCAACATGTTTACCTTGCCTTTGCTGACAAGGAGGAGAGGAAATAGGAGGGGCAAGGTTACACTCGTCGAATTCACAATCACCCTAATGTCAACTCTGCTTAACATCAATGACCCCCGAGGTTACTTTAGTAGCCTGCTTCTCTCCCAGCTCAGGCCAACGTCGACACTGTCTGAGGTTACCTTGCAGCCTACCTTTCTCATAGCTTTGCGTAATGTCAAAGACCCAACTTGCTCCCAATGTTGCTTGACATTGGCAGCTCACTTCACCTCTATCTACTACAGCTGCATCATTTAATGTGCATGTTGACAACCCAACGTTCCTAGCCAATGACCTGCTCACCCCTCTCCACTTAGTGTGACTTCATCATTTGGTACACATTGGTTGCGCATCCTTTTATCCACCTTAATAGTGTTTGTAAGGCGCCTACAAGTTGATGATGAACCACAGTCTCACCGCACTGGGAATCCGGTACTAGATATGAAGGGTGAACATGGTATTTTGTCCTTTTTCCACTACTTTAGTGTCTTGTGCACGATTCTGGGTGGACATAATTTCAAGAAAAAATCACTCCATGAAAAAGAATTTTTATTCTGTATTGAGTGGGGTAAACAAGAGAGAACTCCTTGAAGTAGGAGCTCTCCTCTCCCTGCCAATAGAAACCACCCAGTAAACAAGCACTTAGAATCAGCAAATCAGGCTTCCAAATCAGCATTAGATAAAAAAAAAATTAAAAAAAAAAAAAAAAAAAGCAACAGCTACATGAAAACAGTATATACTTTTTTGGGAAGGATATAGTTGTTGAATAGCTAATGCTAATAGTAGAAGGATGAACTAGTTGCAAAGTTAAAATCTCAGGTAAAATAGTAAAACTTTGTAAGCTCAAAGCGCATCAACCAACTAACCAGAGATCTTGAACTCTAAATTAGCATAAACGAGTTTAAGCTTACGATCTGGACACTGGATAGAATGATTTACCCAAAAGATAAACTCAACAGAAGTACCTGTTGAAATGACAGAACGTCTGACTTGAATCGTATCCTCTCTCCTTTGTCACATTTTATGGATTTAGGAACACCTGAAATAGTCAAGCCACCAGGAAGAACGACATCGTGAATCTCAGTATCGTCAAGCTCAATCAAACTTAAATTTGATGAGTCCTTGCAGTGCTTCAAACGAATATCTGACGTTATGTCATATCCTAATCCAATAGCCTTAATCGCCTCATCAACTCGCAACAATAAACTCTTAGGTGTCATTCTCTATCATAACAAACAAGCTCAAGTCGATGTCTTTGCTGAATGCGAACTCCCCGAACTCCCCAATCGTCTATTTCGTCGCAGTTCAGTTTCTTCAAACCAATACTCCTTGCAGAACTCCCCAATTCACAAATGAGGTGCCAATCCTACACGGAACACCAAATTCATATCTATTTCAAGCTACGAATGAGATCGCTAAAAAAAACGAGATTTCTCCGTGTATGTGCGGCCGCAGCTCAAGTTAATCACTGCCCCCTAAATTAGTCACTTGCGCCGAACCCCGAAGGTTACCTGAATTTCTCCCCACGGATCTCTCTGATATTAAGCTCCGATCCCTGAAAACCCCGGTCGACAAGCAGCAAACTTTGCGCTCGATGGCACCTCCTCAACACTGCGTCAAGTCCGTGGTTTTCCGGTGGGTGGGTCTTGCGTAGCGCTGCTTCCGACAAGTCGAGCGCACCGACGAATGCCTTGCTATTTCACACCAAAATTTTTGACCTCGTAGACAAATTTTTAGGTCGCCATCGGTCAAAGAACGTGGAGGTGTTCAATCGGGTGTTCGCTTTAACGTGACGTGACCGATGCGAACGCTACTCCGGGATGAACTTTGAACCAACTATTCTCGAAGGTTGGGACGGTCAATATTTTTAAGTCACGGAAATCCGCCCGGATCGTTGTATCAATTTTGAACAACAAAAATTTTAAAATATTTTTAATGATTAGATTTGACCCGTCGAATTGGTCCGTCTCGTTAAATAATTTAAACGGATTGAATTAGAAATTTATCAACTCAAGGTCATCGTGAACCGACCCGTCTAAGCCCGCAATCCGCATGGATCTACCCGCGACGGGCTTAGGTTGGCATGCAGATTGAGAACACGTGTAAACTATGTTTTACGTCAATTAATTATCTTTTGTTATAATTTTAAAATAAAAATAATATTTTTCATCCCACAATTATTTGTGTTCATTTATATTTAAAATACATATTTATGGATATATTTGATTGATGAAATCTTTCCAAAATAAAATATTGTCAAATGTTGAAGATATGAAATATTTTTAAAATTTTTTTAAAAAAATTGATGGGTCCATGGGTTGACCCGCCAAACCCGTCCCGCTATGGACTGACTCGCCCCGCCACCGATCTGACAGATCTAATTATATATGAAGAGAATTGTTATGTTACGGATAATTTTTTACGGATTGTTATGGACTACTCTCATGTCGGATCCATATCAATTGTTTTATTTTTAAAAATATAATTTTTTTCTCTTTTATTTATTTTTTTCTTTTTTCTCGCCAAAATTACTTGCGCCATGCTCACCGCCCCTCTTCGCCAACCGCTGGTTACCTACCTACCACAGACAGCCTCCGGCTGCCTGAACCCACCTTAACTATAGCCTGGGGGAAGGTGAACCCTTGGAGGATCGTGGCATGGATTCCAGTCGCGATCTAGCTCAATTGCTGTTGGATTTCAACCGCGATCCGACGCGATTGCAGCCGGAATCCGGTGTTATTGATGATAAACTCAATAGCCAAGTGTCCTGTACCCTCCTCGAGTCCATCTACCTCAACAATCTACATCATGGCTCCAACATCGCCAATCTGACGACGAAAGAACCGTAACTCTACACCTGCAAGTTCGACAAGAAGCTCGAGGGCCTCCTGAGCGATAGCTTCGTTACCAGAGTTGAGAGACTCGGTAAGGGTTTGCATCATGGGAGGGAGGAGGCCAGCTAGGCGGTTATGATCAGCAGTAGACTCCAAGCAAGTGACAAGGTTGACTCGCAGCTACAGACAGTGTAACAACATGGACATATGGAGAGGAAGGGTGGAGAGGGTGACGAGGAGGAGAGTGTGAAGGGTGGGGAGGTGAGAGCCAATGAAGGAGGTGTCATTGGCGAGGACATAAGCGATTTGGGCAAAGATGAGGAGGGCAGACTCCTGTAAGTGACGAGGGGTGTAAGAGGAGAGTGAAAAAGGAATATATATAGAGAGAGGGGGGGTAGGTGTGTTGTTTTTATTTTAGCAAAGTATTTTTTTTAGTTGTAATAAATGTCTATGTTTAATTATAGTAACCGGATAAAAAAAATAATTATAATGTAGGGGCATTCATTTAGTTTTAATATATACATGGTAAAAATTTAATTACGATATAGGAGTACTATTTTATTTAAAATAGATTCATAATAAATAATTAACTATTAATGCATGTTGATCCTGTTTGAAATCTGCGAGATGGTACATTAGCTCCGACGATCGATGATCCTTCATGAAAATGACCTTCTGAAGATTTGGAAGAATCCCTCCATGATCCTGCATACAGTGAGACAAACTAACAAAACGTTAGTGACCTAAGACCGGGGTGGGGATCCCTAGTTAGGTCCTTTTCTTGAATACCCTAGCTTGTTCTGCATCATTAGGAAAAATTCTTTGCCGTAAAAATAGAATGATAGGTGTTCTCCAATCACTCTGGAATTCTAGATTGGCATGTTGCTCAATACAAGATATTAATAATGTTTGTTCTACTGGTTTATCTAAATCCCAAGGTATAATTGTCGAAACTAATTTAGCTAATTCATCTGCTACTTGATTATCTGCTCGAGGGATTTTCTTTATATTTCATGAAATTCAACTTTTAATTTGTCAAATGTCTCTACATATAACTTGAGTCGTTCATTGCTAATTCCAAAATTTCTTGTTAATTGTTGTGCTGCCAATTAGGAATCAGAATGAATCACCACACGAGTAGCTCCCACATGCTTAGTAGCCTGCAAGCATGCTATCAATGCTTCATATTCAACCTTATTATTGGTGGCTCTATAATTTAATCTGAAAAATAGTTGTGTTCGATCTTCTCTAAATGATATAAGCATAATCCCTACTCCACTACCTTGTCGAGTAGAAGATTCATCCACATAGATGATCCAGGTTTCCTCTGTTTATGGACTTGGTATTTCTATTATGAAATTCGTCAAAACTTGAGCCTTGATGGTCATCCGAGGCTAATACTGTATATCATATTCACTAAGCTCGGTCGCCCACTTGATTAACCTTCCAGATGCCTTTGGGTAATGAGTACCCAACCTAGAGTGCTATTAGTCAATACTATATTCGGGTGTGACAGAAAATAAGGACGCAATTTTCGAGCTGCTAAAACCAATTCATAAGCCAACTTTTCGAATGTCGTATATCGACACTCTGCTCCTTTTAATAAATGACTTAAAAAATATACATGTAACTGTTCTTTTTCTTCCTGCCTCACTAATACAGAACCAACAATATATTCGTTGGCTGATAAGTACATCCACAAGGTCTCCCCTATTACTGCAGCTAATACAGAGAGAGTAGACAAATATTCTTTCATCTCTTCAAATGTCTTGCTGTAGTCCTCATCCCATTGAAATTTAGGTTCTCGTTGAAGTATTTTGAAGAAGGGAAGACTCCTATCAACTGACTGAGAGATGAAGCGAGACAGGGAGTAATCCTTCTTGACAATCTTTGGGCTTCCTTGAGGTTCCGTGGTGGAGCCATGTCTTGCAATACTTTTACTTTGCTAGAATTGGTTTTTATTTCCCGCTCGGTCACCATGTTGTTGGACCGTGAGATTCGATAGAGG
This sequence comes from Zingiber officinale, assembly GCF_018446385.1. Lineage (NCBI taxonomy): Eukaryota > Viridiplantae > Streptophyta > Magnoliopsida > Zingiberales > Zingiberaceae > Zingiber > Zingiber officinale. The sequence goes on along the minus strand of NC_055992.1, from coordinate 58,906,149 downwards.
GGGGGGGGGGTGAATATCGATAAACAAAATCGTTCGAGTATAAACACAGCGGAAATAAAAGGACAATGCTAACACAAGCTGGTTTTACTTGGTTCGGAGTCTGTGTCGACTCCTACTCCAAGGCCCGCATACAATGGTGCTTTCGGTGGGCAATCACTAGCAATTCAAAAATTATTACAAATTAAAGTACAGGAATGCTAATGGAAATAAAGCAAATACCGACAAGAATAAAAAACAAGGAAAGGAGCGTATTGTCGGAGCTTTATTAGCGCCGCAGGAGCGCAGAGCAGTAGAGCAAGCAGTGGAAGACTTTCTTTTCGTTGTTGTTCTGAAGCTCCCCTCTGACCCTCCTTTTATATGAGGCTCAGGGCGCCCCGGATTCCTTCCGGACGCCCTGGTGGGACGTGGCAGGTCCAACCAGCAAGCTCCACGTGGCGACGCGCGAGTTTGGATGAAATTTACCTCCCGGGCGCCCGGACCCTGTTTTCCCGCAGAATCCGTCCTGTAAGACAAACGTTAGTCCGGAGGCAAATTTACCCTGCAACACAGATTGTTAGTAAAAGCAAAGTGAGTATGAATTAGCAAAAAAGAGTATGACTTAGATTCCATCTTTCCGAGACCGGAATCTAGTCACGATCTCGACTTAGAGATCCGAAATGGATCTAAGACGGATCGACGCCTAATATTCCCTTCCCGGGAACGCGTCCTCGCAGTCACTCCCCTCCAATGACTTACCTTACTTACCTGCTAGACGTCCAGTCAGCCCGTCGACCCGTCTGGACTTCATGCCAGCTATCCGGTTAGCCCGTCGACCTAGCTGGACTTCGTGCCTAAGCGTCAGGTCAGCCCGTCGACCCGCTTGGACTTCGTGCCAGCTATCCGGTCAGCCCGTCAACCTAGCTGGGCTTCGTGCCAGACATCCGGTCAGCCCGTCGACCTGTCTGGACTTCTCCTGCACACTCGATCAGAGTATTAGACAACAACAGACTAACTTAACCTGATTTGCCATTCATCAAAACCTGGGTTAAATCGTTAGTGCTAACCGTACCAACAATATCCCCATTTTTGATGGAATGACAACCTGGTTAAGTTAGTGAAAACTGTAGGACCGTTAGATTCGATAGAGGGGGGGTGAATATCGATTCGAAAACTTAGAGTATAAACGCAGCGGAAAAGTAAAATAGACACAGATGTTTTTTACTTCGTTCGGAGCCTGTGACGACTCCTACTCGAAGGCCCGTGGTCCTTGACCACTTTCGTTGGGCAATCACTAACAAGTCGAAATATGATTACAGAATAAATACAGGAAATGCTAGTGAAAATAAAGCAATACCGACAAGGAAATTAAATAAAAACCGAAGGAGCACTTTGTCGGAGCGTTGTTGGCGTCGCACTGAACGTCGAGCAGCAAGACCAGCAGTAGAAGAGTTCTCAGTTTTTATTGTTTTTGAAGCTCCTGCCTGGGGCTTCTTTTATATGCTGTTCCGGGCGCCTGGATCCCTTCCGGGCGCCTGGAATGTGACGTAGCTGCTCAACCCGAGATGCTCCACGTGGCGATGCGCAATCAGGATAAAGTTTGCCTCCCGGGCGCCCGGACCTCCGGGCGCCTGGATTCCTTCCGGGCGCCCGGACCCTGTTTTCCCGCAGAATCCGTCCTGCACGACAAACGTTAGTCCGGAGGCAAATATATATCCTATAAAACAGATTGTTAGCACAATTAAAGTTCAACAAAGTAATAGCAAAGAGTATGACTTAGATTCCGTCTTTCTGAGACCGGAATCTAGTCACGATCTCGACTTAGACATCCGAAATGGATTTAAGCCGGATCGACGCCTAATGTTCCCTTCCCGGGAACGCGTCCTTGCAGTCACTCCCCTCCAGTGACTTACCTCACTTACCTGCCAGACGTCCGGTCAGCCCGTCGACCCGTCTGGACTTCTCGCCAGCTATCCGGTCAGCCCGTCGACCTAGCTGGACTTCTTGCCAAGCGTCCGGTCAGCCCGTCGACCCGCTTGGACTTCTCGCTAGCTATCCGGTCAGCCCGTCGACCTAGCTAGACTTCTCGCCAAGCGTCCGGTCAGCCCGTCGACCCGCTTGGACTTCTCGTCAGCTATCCGGTCAGCCCGTCGACCTAGCTGGACTTCGTGCCAGACATCCGGTCAGCCCGTCGACCTGTCTGGACTTATCCTGCACACTCGATCAGAGTGTTAGATAACGACGAACTTAACTTAACCTGATTTGTCATTCATCAAAACCTGAGTTAGACCGTTAGTGCTAACCGCACCAACAAAAACATATGTAAGAAACAACATGCATTTATGTGGTTTTTAAGTTAGTTTGTATTTTCAGTTTGGTTCAGCTAACTTAACCACCTAACCCTCCCCCTTTGTCATTCATCAAAAGAGCTAATGTCAAGTAAGCATAAATACAGACTTCAGACAAAATAATGTCAAGTTAACCTAGGGGAGTTTAAAATTAAAACATAGGGTATCTTTTACAGCTTAAAAAAAACTAAGTCTTGAAAAATAGCTGATTTATAACTTAGTAACTAAAATTTTTTTTTTCAAACATCACTTTAAAAAAGGTAATTTTCAACACTAAGTTTTTGCAAATCAAATTATCAAAATTAAGTTAAACTTAATTTTTCAGAACTGGATTCAGGATAATTTTCAAAGTGAAGTTGAATTAAATTTAAACATTAAGAAAAGTGATTTTGTAAATTTTCAAAATAAGTTCGTAAAATTCTTTTCCCAAAATCAAATTTTCAAAGTTCAAAAGTACTAGTTTTAAAACCATGGTTTAAAAATACCTAAAAAAATTAGTTTTTAAAGACTAAGTAAAAAGAATAAGAGTTTGAAAAAAAAATTTCACAATTTTAAATAGGTTGATTTTGAAGATTGATTTTTAAAATTTGATTTTCAAAATTAAGTTTAAAATTCAATTTGAAAAATTGAATTATTTTTATTTCTCCCCCTGAACCTGACATTAAATCAAATGTCTAACCAGTTAGTTACTGACTAACTATCAAAAGATAACAGCTTTCACTTGGTTAGTCAAGTTAAGTTCAAACTTAACTTGATTGATGTATATTTTGTATTTAACGCCCAGACTTATATCGATGCACTGAAATAAGCATCTTAAGTCTTAGGCAAGTGGCCTATGCATCTCACCCCTTTCTATGTTCGTCAAACACAAGCAAGGTAAGCCTAGGGTTTTGGTGAGATGCTCAAAAACTAGTCCATGGGTACATGCTTTCTAAGGATTTTGAACTAGTCTAAGGTTAAAAGTATTTTTAAAAATCTAAAAATAGGAATGTTTTGAAAATGAACCATGTTTAACCTATAATTTGAGAACAATCATTTTGAAAATATTTTTGAAATTTGAAACTCCTAGTCTATTAGACACATTCCTAGTTTTCTACGCAAATTGCTAAATTCACTTTCTGGGAGTGGTTTGGTGAATATGTCAGCTAAGTTTGACTTGGACTCAATGTATTTGAGCTCAATGTCACCCTTAGTAACATGATCTCTGATAAAGTGATGCCTGATTTCAATGTGTTTGGTTCTTGAATGATGCACTGGATTTTTTGTTAAATTGATTGAGCTAATATTGTCAATTAAGACTTTTACATTTGTGATTTTTAAGTTGAAATCTTTTAAGGTGTGCATCATCCATAATAATTGAGCTACACATTCTCCTATGACTATGTATTCTGACTCAGTTGTAGATAGTACAACACAGTGTTGCTTTCTACTAAACCAGCTAACAAGTGATGGGCCTAGTAGTTGGCATCCACCACTTGTGCTTTTGCGGTCTAATTTGCACCCAGCATAATCTGAGTCAGAATATCCTATTAATTCAAAGTTATTTGTCCTAGGATACCAAATTCCTACATTTGTTGTTCCCTTAAGATATCTAAAAATTCTTTTGACTTGAGTCAAATGGGATTCTTTAGCACAGGTTTGGTACCTAGCACACATACTAACTGCAAATAAAATATCAGGTCGGCTTGTAGTTAAGTAAAGTAGACTACCTATTGCACTTCTATAATACCTTAGATCCATTGGTTTTCCATTTGGGTCATTGTCTAAGATTGTGTTTACTGCCATAGGTGTTTTTATTTCTTTTGTATTTTTCATTCCGAATTTTTTAAGTAATTCTTTAGTGTATTTGTGTTGATAAATGTAATTTCTTTCATTTGTTTATTTGATTTGTAATCCTAGGAAATAGGTCAATTTTCCTACTAAGCTCATTTCAAATTCTTGTTCCATTAGGTTAATAAATTCTTCTAAAAAGTCTGAGTTAATTAAACCAAATATTATATCATCTATATATATTTGTGCTATGAATATGTCGCTATTTAGTAATTTAACAAACAAGGTTGGGTCAATTTGACCTTGATTGAATCCTTTGGATGTTAAGTAAGATGTTAGCCTTTCATACCATGCCCTGGGTGCTTGTTTAAGGCCATATAATGATTTCTTTAACTTAAAGACATAATCAGGGTGTTCTAGATTCTCAAACCCAGGAGGCTAACCTATATAAACTTCTTCTTTTATTAGTCCATTGAGAAAGGCTGACTTAACATCCATTTGATATAGCTTGAATCCCTTATGGGCTGCATAACTTAGTAACATTCTAATGGATTCTAATCTAGCTACTAGGGCATAGGTCTCATCGTAGTCAAGTCCTTCAACTTGACTGAACCCTTTGGCAACTAGTCTAGCCTTATTCCTAGTAATTTCGCCAGTTTCACTTAATTTGTTTCTAAATGCCCATTTTGTTTCTATTACTTTCTTATCTTTAGGTGGTGGTACTAGATCCCAAACTTCATTATGCTCAAATTGAGCTAGTTCTTCTTGTATGGCTATGATCCAATCTGGATCAAGTAAGGATTCAGCTACAGTTTTGGGCTCAATTTTTGAAATCAGGGAAATTTGACTTAGGTTCCTAAAGGATGATCTGGTCTGAACCCTTAGGTCTGGGTCACCTATTATTTGATCAGTTGGATGGTTAGGGTTGACTCTTATAGTTCTAGGGGGTTGATTTACTTGAGTGTGTTCATCTTCTTCATTGTCTAGGGATTGATTGGTTTCTTCAGAATTATTAATTTCAATAGGTTGAAGTTGAGTTTGCCCTTGGGTTTCTTCAAATTTTACATTTGTGGTTTCCTCGATTTTTAACATAATTTTATTATATATTCTGTAACCCCTACTGTTTAGAGAATATCCTACAAAAATTTCATTTTCTACTTTAGAGGTAAATTTTCCTAAGTGTTCTCTAGTATTTAAGATGAAGGCTGGACATCCAAATACTTTCAAATATTTTATGTTGGGTTGTTTGTTATAAAATATTTCAAAGAAGGTTTTATTATGTCTTTTATTTAATGTTGTTCTATTTTGCACATAGCAGGCTGTACTAACAGCTTCTGCCCAAAAATATTTAGGTAAGTTATATTCATTTAACATAGTTCTAAAGGCTTCCAGTAAGGTTCTATTTTTTTTTCTATAATTCCATTTTGTTGGGGGGTTTTTGGACACGAAAATTAGTGATGATAGCCATTTTCAAGACAGAATTTGTTAAAATTATGATTTTTAAATTCTCCCCCGTTGTCACTCCTAATTCTTTAAATTTTAAGATCTTTTTCGTTTTCAATTTGTTTGTAGAAGTTTGTAAAGATTTCAAAAGTTTCGTCTTTATGTTTTAAGAATTTTACCCAAGTAAACCTAGAATAATCATCTATTATTACTAAACAGTATAGTTTCCATTTATGGATTTGACTCCATGGGAGTCAAAAAGGTCTAAATGTAGAAGTTCTAATATCGAGTTGGTTTGTGGCTGATTGGTTGGTTTGTGAGTGGATTTTGTTTGTTTACCTTGTTGACAAGCATTACATATGGTTGAATCTAGGTTAGGTAATTTTGGTAAGCCTCTCACTAGTCCATTTAGTTTGCTTATATTTCTGAAGTTGGTGTGAGACATTCTTCTATGCCATAACCAAGTTTCTTCTTTTTGTGTTAAATAACACTTAATTGAAGAAGTGGTTAAGTTGATAGCATAGATGTTGTCTTTTCTAAATCCTTTTAGGCTTATAGTAAGATTATCTAGATGTTTGATTAAACACTCTGTGGATAGAAATTTAACCTTATATCTAGTATCACACAATTGACTTATACTCAGGAGATTGTATTTAAAATTCTCGACAAGTAGAACATTTGTAATTATGAAATCTATTTTTAATTCAATATTACCTATACCAATTACCTTGAGTTTGCCGTTGTTTCCAAAGGCAACTGTTCCTAAGCTTTTGTAGGTGAGTTGAGTGAACTTGGTGTGATCTCCAGTCATGTGTTTGGAGCAACCACTATCCAAAATCCACTTGGTTTCCTACAATGAGTAGGAATTAAGGTTAGTCTTTTAAGATTATAAATTTTTAAAGTTAATTTAATTTTTAAAGTTAATATACTTTTTAAAATAATTTTTAAAGTAAAATAATTTTTAAAGTTAATTTAATTAAAATTTAAAATTTAACATAAATTAATTGTAGTTCATTTTAGTTATTTAATTCGAAGTTTAATTTAATTAATTTAATTCAAAAATTAATTTAATTAATTTAATTCGAAATTTAATTTAATTTGAAATTTAATTTAATTTGAAATTTAATTTAATTAATTTAATTTAATTAACTTAATTTGAAATTTAATTTAATTAATTTAATTCGAAATTTAATTTTGATCTTTAGTCATCTCACCCGATCTAAGTTTTCAATAAGGGAATCCTATAATTTTGTGAGATGAATTAGATTTAATTATAGAGTTTGGTTTAACTTGTGTTAGATTCAGGTTTAGCTTTGGTCTCAACAAATAGGCATTCTTCGGATAAACTTCTAAGCTTGGTGAGTCACTTGGACATCATTAGAAGTAACCAACCTTTCGAGGTTTTCCGAATAGTCCTATCCACGGAGCTTAGTACTAAACGTTGGTCTAACTAGTTAGGATCCATTTAAGGGTAGCTTCGGTCAGTTCCACTTGGCCAAATGCACCAGATCGAAGCCATATCTTTCTAGACATACGATGCCCAAGCTTCCCTAATGTACTATCATCCAAAAACTTCACCAGTACCAGGATTCAAGTTAGACTTGGTCCCTTTTTAACTAGTCCTAATCACCCTGCCGGGTTAGTTTGTTTGGATTACCCTGTTAGGTAAGTTAGTTTTGGAGGTGCCAGCTATTCTGGAGCCTCCCCCTGAATTATTGACTTTTAATTTAAATCTTCGTTTTAGGTTTGTGTCTATTTCTTTTATAGTTATAATTAACTTGGTGATAATTTATATTTTGTTGAGTTTTAAAATGTTTAAATTTTGAATTTTTTGATTTAGGTTTATTCGAGTTTATATAATATATTTTTTCTTTAGGTATGTAATATTGATTAAGTCCTACTTGCGTGGTCAAACACGCTTTCGGAACCCAAGCTTGACTAGTTGATTTGTATTGAGTTATTAATGATTTAAAAGTTTTATTTGAGTTCGACTTGTATCCGAGTCCGGTTTTATTATAACACGCCTTTTGATTATTCAGGATTAAGTCTAGATTTTTTGATCTTGTTGTGAATTTTTCTAGCATTTCTTTTAACTTATTAATTTCTAATTTTAATAATGAATTCTCCTCAAGTGTTAGATCTTGAGTTGGATTTGAATTTTTGATTTGTTCCTTGAGGTTTTGATTTTCCTCAAGGAGTGATTTGTTTTCATTTTCTATTTTAATTAAATTAATATTTAATTAGGAAATAATTTTTAAAAAAATTTTGTTTAAATTGAAATTTACCTCATCCGGGCCTTCGGAAATGAGTACGGACTCGTGGCTTGATTCGGGTTCGGACCCATCTTCCGATTCATCTCCCGACTCGTCTTCCTTTTCAGCTTCGTGGGCCATCAGCGCGAGGTGGCTCTGGTGCTTCTGCTCTTCTACCTTCGATTCGTCCGAGGAGGAGTCGTCCCAAGTTGCTTTGAGGGCCTTCTTTTTGGTTGGCTTCGGTTTGTCGAATTTCAATCTTGGGCATTCGTTCTTGTAGTGCCCCTTTTTGTTGCATCCGAAGCAAGTCACATTCTTTTGTTCCGCGGGAGAACTGATCTTTTGAAGGTCCTTCTTGCTGAAGCTCCTTTTTCTCCTGGTGAACATTTTTCTTACCAAGTTCACCAGGTATTCTTCGTCTTCGGAATCTTGACCGGAATCTTCTTCAAATTCAGACTTGCTCTTTTGTTCTTTGGATGAGCCTGCAAATAAAGCAATACCTTTCTCGGCTCCAGCATTAGTTTGTTCATGTAATTCTAACTCACAAAAAAGCTCATCTAATTTTAACTTAGATAGATTTTTAGAAATTTTGTAAGCATCTACGATCGATGCCCATAAGCTATTACGTAGAAAGGCATTTAGTGCGTACCTTATTAAATCTCTGTTTTCCATCTGGTGGCCTATCTTGTGGAGTCCGTTGAGGACGTCTATGATCCTCGCGTGCAGTTGACTTGCCGTTTCTCCTTCCTGTATTTTTATATTAAATATTTTATTTAAAAGTAGGTCTCTTTTTGTTACCTTTGAGTCGCTCGTTCCTTCGTGCAGCTCGATCAGTTTGTCCCATAATTCTTTAGCGTTCTGATGCGGTCCGACCCGATTCAGCTCTTCTCGTGTTAGACCGCAGTGTAGTGTGTTGATTGCCTTGTTTTCTATTGATGCCTTTTTCCTCATGTCCGGAGTTCACTGTTCCGGGTCTAGTGGATTTCCGGAGTTGTCGACTGGAGTTCGGTACGCCTTTATGACGCTGAACCATTGATCGTAGTCTGTCTTTAGGTACACCTCTATTCTTTTCTTCTAGTACGAGAAGTCATCCCCGTTGAATAAGGGAGGACGTACTGTGCTAAAGCCTTCTAGTTGAGACATCCTGCACACAAGTAAACAACAAAAAAAGAAATATCCCAAGACTTGGTCTTGGATTAGCATTGCGGGGAAAAATAATAATAGAAGTATCTAAATTGGTGTTGCACCAATTTAGATTTAATTGCAATGAAGAAGAAATTTCCAAAGCAATTAATAATAATATCAGATTAGAACTAAGCGTAAAACTGAAAACAAAAAGACAAAATAAAAGTTAATATTTTCACCCCCTGTCTGATTGGTGGTTGCACCAAATCAGAGCGGTACCTGCTCTGATACCACTTGTTGGACAGTGAGATTCGATAGAGGGGGGGTGAATATCGATAAACAAAATCGTTCGAGTATAAACACAGCGGAAATAAAAGGACAATGCTAACACAAGCTGGTTTTACTTGGTTCGGAGCCTGTGTCGACTCCTACTCCAAGGCCCGCACACAAGGGTGCTTTCAGTGGGCAATCACTAGCAGTTCAAAAATTATTACAAATTAAAGTACAGGAATGCTAATGGAAATAAAGCAAATACCGACAAGAATAAAAAACAAGGAAAGGAGCGTATTGTCAGAGCTTTGTTAGCGTCGCAGGAGCGCAAAGCAGTAGAGCAAGCAGTGGAAGACTTTCTTTTCATTGTTGTTCTGAAGCTCCCCTCTGACCCTTCTTTTATATGAGGCTCGGGGCGCCCCGGATCCCTTCCGGGCACCCTGGTGGGACGTGGCAGGTCCAACCAGCAAGCTTCACGTGGCGACGCGCGAGTTTGGATGAAATTTGCCTCCTGGGCGCCTGGATCCCTTCTGGGCACTCGGACCTCCGAGCGCCCGAACCCCTGTTTTCCCGTAGAATCCGTCCTGCAAGACAAACGTTAGTCTGGAGGCAAATTTACCCTGCAACACAGATTGTTATCAAAAGCAAAGTGAGTATGAATTAGCAAAAAAGAGTATGACTTAGATTCCGTCTTTCCGAGACCGGAATCTAGTCACGATCTCGACTTAGAGATCCGAAATGGATCTAAGACGGATCGACGCCTAATGTTTCCTTCCCGGGAACGCGTCCTAGCAGTCACTCCCCTCCAATGACTTACCTTACTTACTTGCTAGACGTTCGGTCAGCCCGTCGACCCGTCTGGACTTCGTGCCAGCTATCCGGTCAGCCCGTCGACCTAGCTGGACTTCGTGCCTAAGCGTCCGGTCAGCCCGTTGACCCGCTTGGACTTCGTGCCAGCTATCCGGTCAGCCCGTCGACCTAGCTAGGCTTCATGCCAGACATCTGGTCAGCCCGTCGACCTATCTGGACTTCTCCTGCACACTCGATCAGAGTGTTAGATAACAACAGACTAACTTAACCTGATTTGTCATTCATCAAAACCTGGGTTAAATCGTTAGTGCTAACCGCACCAACACATGTATCCCAGGAACTTCCCACTCTTGGCCCCAAACAAACATTTGTTGGGATTGAGCTTGAGTTCATACCTCCTCAGGGTCCTATAAGTTTCTTCTATATCAGCACATAAACTAGAAGCTCATATAGATTTAATAAGGATATCATCTACATGTACTTCTATGTTTCTTCCAATCTGTTTCTGAAAACCTTGTTCATAAGTCGCTGATAAGTAGCTCTTGCATTTTTTAGATCAAAAGGCATAACATTATAACAATAAGTACCTTCAACAATTAAAAGCTAACCTTTTCCTAGTCTTCTTTGGCGAGTGGGACCTGATGATATCCTTGATACGCGTCTAGCATACTGATAAATTCACACCAGTAGTGGAATCCACAACTTGATCTATACGAGGTAAAGGATAATAATCTTTTGGCCAAACTTTATTGAGATCCCAAAAATCAATGTAAACACTCCACTTGTTCCCTAGTTTGGAAACCAAGACTACGTTAGCCAACCAGCTCGGGAATTGTACTTCCCGAATATATCCAGCATCCAATAGCTTATCCACTTCTTCCTTGATAATTTTATTCTGATTAGCTCCAAAGTCTCTCTTCTTTTTCTTGACCGGTTGAGCATCTGGATACACATGAAGGGTGTGTTCTATAACTGTTGGTGTCACTCCTTTTACCTCCTTGGGCGTCCATGTGAGCACATCACTATTCTTCATCAGGCATTTTACCAAGTCCTCTTTGAGTTCAAGAGTGAGATCAGACGCAATGTGAGTAGTAGCTTCCGGTCGACCAACTTGTATTTGCACCTCTTCCTTTTCCTTATATACGAGGATGGGCGACTTTTCATGAATGACATTAATCTCCATCCTTTGTACCTTCCGGGCGGCATTAGCCTCCATCCTAACCACTTCCACATAGCATTTGCGTGCCATTACTTGATCTCCCTTGACCTCACCCACTTGGTCATCAATAGGGAATTTAATCTTCTAGCAAAAAGTAGAAACGACCATCCTGAACTCATTCAAGGTCGGCCGACCCAATATAATATTATATGTTGATGGAGCATCCACCACCATAAAGGATGATCGATGTGTTCACATAAGGGGTTCCTTCTCTAAAGATATGGCTAATTTTATTTGACCTAGTGGTTGTACTTCATTACCTGTAAACTCATATAATGGAGTAACCATAGGCTAAAGCTCACTTAGGTCTATCTACAGTTGATCAAAAGCTTGTTTAAATATAATGTTAATAGAGTTACTGGTATCAATAAAAGTACGAGAAATATTATAATGTGTTATAACAACCTTGATTATTAATGCATCATCATGGGGCACCTCTACCCCTACTAGATTTTTGGGCCCAAAACTAATTTTCGGTCCCACAGCCTTCTCGGCAATGCATCCGATGGCATGTATCACTAATCACCGAGCGCATGACTTCCTCACCCGATTGGAATCACCATCAGTGGATCCTCCAGCTATCATGTTTATATTACCCCGTGCAGCATTGTTGTGATTTTCTTCTTACCGAGTTGACAGTTGTTCCTATCGTATTTGATCCGACACTTAAGTTTGTCCTATTGGGAGGGGTAAAATTCCCACCTGTGACCCACTAGGCTGATACTCAATTTTGAGAGGATTGTTCTGTCATGGATATCACCTGCGATTTGGAACTAGGGAGCGCCGACAATAATGAGTGTTACCTGCCTACTGATTCTTTAAAGTAAAATAATTCTCCGTGTTGTGAGTGTTTGTCAAATAATACGTGCACCACCTTTGAGAGAAATGTGGATGAGCCTCCACATGCTATACTGCTTGAGGTCGAGGCTCTGGGTGACGATGATGTAGATCCGCCCGAGGTCCTTTAGGAGGCTGGGCAAGTCCCCCTAGACGTACTATAGTAGGAACCGGCGTAGAGGTGGTAGTATCCTTCCTCCGAGCAACTTGAGCTTCCTCCACATTGATGAACTCCGAAGCTCATTCAATTAATATATCAAAATTGGTAGGAGGGTTCCTAACTAAATCTTTAAAGAAACCATTATTGTTAACCCCCTCAGAGAAGACGCTTACCAAGATCTCCGTGGTGGCCATAGGGACATCGATGGCCACTTGGTTGAACCTTTTAGTATAAGCTCTGATAAATTCTTTAGGTCCTTGTTTGATTAAAAAAAAAAGACTCTAAAGGGTTTTGTGATACCTCCGATTACTAGAAAAATGATGTAGAAATACCTCGCTTGAACCATCTTTATGACGCTCCTCCAAATGTTGTAAGAAACATTCGACACTTAACGCTATCAAAAAATTACTGAAGTAAAGCGATATTTTCAAATTTCAACAGATGGTTCTCGGGATCAGTTGTTCCCGAATATTCTCTGATATTTAGATTCTGATAATGCTTTGGAAGCAGATCATCTAGCACCCATTGAGAGAATGGAGTGACGATCCGTTCCGGAGAGCTATCACTAGCTACTATCTTCCCTTTGTGCTTATCACGTACCAGCGCTTCTCTAGAGGATTCTTGGGGAAATTCCTTTCGACCTCCTTGTTCCAAGGGGGTATGGAAGAATGCTTTAGGGTATCACACCGAGGAGAGAGGAGCAGGGAATAGATGAATCAGATCAATTTCTTCCATTCCTCTTTCCCTTGGATAAGCAGTTGTTGATATAGCAGGATGTGGAGCTTCGAGCATTGTACCTTTAGTGATGGCTTGATGTTGTTGAAAAAGCTTTTGCGCTTTGGCCTGGATGAGCAAATCCAGATCCACCTGTGATATAGTAATTGTGTTGAGTTTTCCAGCTTCCTCCATCTTCATAGCTTCAGATTCGAGTGAATAATTCTCACAGATGGCGCCAAATTTGACCATGTCTGAAATTTACGAGATGGTGCGTTGGCTCCGATGAATGATGATCCCTGATGAAAATGACTTTCTGAAGATCTGGAAGAACCCCTCCATGATCCTGCGCACAGTGAGACAAATCAATAAAGCGTTAGTGACCTAAGATCGGGGTGGGGATCCCTAGCTAGGCTCTCCGACGCTCAAGTCAGTTTCTTTCTCAAGGGTGGAAGAAAAAGAAGAAGAAGAACAGTAACTGAAGCACTTTGAAATAGAGTTTAGTTGTTAGAACTTGCATACCTTGCCAACGGAGAGGATCCCCCTTTTTATACTACCTTATATAACCTTTGTAGTCATGAAGTGGTCCCAAGTTTGTTAAGAGATGAAGTCATCTCTTGAGCTTCATGCAATAATATTTTTAAGAAATCTTTTTGGTACCCCAAATGTACCTCTTATATCGTTTGTGACTCATATTTATGATGATATATGCATATGAACACATCATTTTAACTGAAGAAACTTTTAGAAGATATTTCCCACCAAGTTTACTAGGCTGTCATACTTATATGCTTCTGTTAAGCATGTCTCAATCTATCGTTCAAGTCAGTCGTGTATATATTGAAAACACCTTCTGCTAAGCATGTTTCGACCGAGAATGTTTATGCACTTTATAAGGCTGAGTGTCCTTACGCTCGGTCAGGTTGTACCCGACCGAGCACATATACACACACTGGTGTTTGCTAGGCTTTCAATCAGCCGGTGATATACTAAAAAATTTCCATAAAGCTAAATGTCTTTACGCTCGATCGGACATTGCCTATCCGAGTGCATGTGAGCATATCAATGCTCGCTCGGCCTTCCCTTGATCGGTAATATACTACAAACTTCTATAAGGCTAAGTATCTTTACGCTCGGTCGGATTTTGCCTGATCGAGCACGTACAAGCATATGGGTGCTTGCTCAGCCTTCACTTGGCCGGTAATACACATGGGTGCTCACTCGACGTTAACTCGGTCAACAATGTACTACGAGCTTCTATAAGGCTAAATATCTTTACGCTCGGTCAGGTTTTGCCTGACCGAGTGCGTGAAGGCACCTTGGTGCTCGCTCAGATTTCATTCGACCGGTAATATACTATGAGCTTCTATAAGGTTAAGTACCTTTATACTCGATCGGGCTTTGCCTGATCGAGCGCGTGAAGGCACATTGGTGTTCACTCGGTCTTCACTCGACTAGTAATATACTACAAACTTCTATAAGGTTAAGTGCCTTTACGCTCGGTTGGGCTTTGCCTGATCGAGTGCGTAAAGGCACCTTGGTGCTCGCTCGACCTTCACTCGGCCGATAATATACTACGAGCTTCTATAAGGCTAAGTACCTTTATGCTCGGTCAGGCTTGCCTGATCGAGCGCGTGAAGGCACCTTGGTGCTCGCTCGACCTTCACTCGACCGGTAATATACTACATGCTTCTATAAGGCTAAGTACCTTTATGCTCGGTTGGACTTTGCCTAACCGAGCGCACGAAGGTACATTGGCTATATACCTCTCCTATCCTTCCCGATCATGACTCCTTCATTCGATAGGTCGACCTATCATAACCCGTATCATATGTATTTAGTTATAAAATATGATAATTTAGTATACCACATAATTAAATTTTCTTAATACTTAAATTGTGTTTCCAAATTTCACATTTATCAAAAATATGTATATAATTTCTATTATACCTCTCTTTTACTTCATGCGTTAATCACATACTCATCCGAACCATCCTATGCAACCAAAGCACCTTTAAAACATGAGTAGGAAAATTTATGACAATGTCTATTATGGTCATTGCCATTTCCCCGAGCAACCAGAGCTTTTCTTGGTGAAAACTCAAATGCCTAAAATCCAAACCCTAATCTACCTCCTGACCAAAGCTCCAACTATAGTAGTGTTTTCATTCTCTTCTTATTTTCCCTCAATGTCTCACCCTTTGATTGAAGTTCTGTGTTTTCATCCAAACCCTATATGCCTTCACAAGTGGCTCTGATACCACTGTTAGGAACTAGGGCGCTAAACACGCGAAAGTGCAGCGAAAAACATCTAGTTCCTTTCCAGAAGATCTATGCGAAAGGAAACCATATACTAAGTACTAATTATTCTACATGAGAAAGTTATACCTTTGCTGCGTGCCCTTCGCATTCATGACAGCAACGTTTCTTTAAATGCGGATCTCAGCGAGATCAGTACGTCCGCGCCTCTACGGTATCCACACGAACACGTTCTCCGTCCGTCTCACAAACTCACAACTTAGAGAAGAAACAACCTTTGTTGTGCTAGCAACTCTACAAGGTTATTTTTGGCCAAGAGAAGAAAAGGAAGAAGAGCAAAACCAAGAAAAGCACACTCACCCAAAAGGTCACTTCATCTATATAAGGTGACTTCACAAAAGGGTTACTTTACCAAATAGGTTACTTCACCAAAAAGGTTACTTTACCAAAAAGGTTACTTCACCAAAAAGGTTACTTCATCTAAATGTTACTTTTACAAATGACTTTTGTATTCATCCAATGAATACGAAATACTTTTGTCTCTTGATCTTCCTTTTGATTAATGATATATTAATCTCTATTAATATTCATTAATCTTAATGGGTTGGATTTAGAATATTGGATTAACCCTTAACCCAATAAACCAATGAGTCTAACCCATTACTCAATAAGTCTAATCCGAATTCATTCGAGTCTAACTCAATGTGTATAATTCGGATTAAACTTAACCCCATAATCCATCTCCAAATCAATGTGTTCTTTGTGTGTGACCCAATAGGCTCTCGTAACGTTGGCAATGTATCTAAAATCATTTAGATACATAAGCAATGAGTAGCATCTAGCAAGGCATCATTGCTACCCAAGTGACGAGAAGGTTAAGATCCGACCTAACATGTCCGTGACTATTATCTTGTATGACTTGGTCCCTCTATCCTTGATATCTAGGTTGATCAATGAGGCATAGACCGTATCATCCTCTTATAAACCTTTGTGTTTCTTGATCTCTAAGTAGACACACTCAATAAAATAAGCTCAATATCTCATATTGACTCATTTGCGCATGGTCGTGCTTTCTTGTGTCCTACTAGTCAAGGGGCCCACAGATATCGCTTCCGTCATATGGAAGGGATAGATCCCATCTACATCACTCACATCTCTCCGCATAATTCATTGCATACGTAGTGATTGACTTTATTGTCCACCTTGTTACAGGTGACGTTTGCCGATACCAAAGTACACAACTCCTTATGTAGGGAACCATAGTGACTTTAGGTCAAAGGGCTATTTATACCAATAGTCATATGAGAATGTTTATGACACTCATATAATGATCCATGAAACATTCTCATGGTGGGTCATTCAGTATATATTCTCTAATATATACCCATGTGTCAATCTGATATATCATATCCATGACTTGTGAGATCAAATCATCCGTTGGCCTACATGCTAGTCTCAACACATTAATATTGTCTTTTGTATATTAATGCTTGACTAGGAATAGTTAAGAGTAGTGTTCTCTACAATATCTCACTATCAATTCAACCAATTGATATATTGTAGATAAGAACCTACTACTGAAGGACATTATTATACTTATTCAATTGGCACTGAACTGAAATAAATATAATAACCAACTTTGTCGTTTATAAATAATGATATATGATACAATAATGTGCCCTTTACAATCATCTCATAATTGGTACTAGGGCTAATACTAACAATCTCCCACTAGCACTAGTGCCAATAACTAAGATATCGAATACCCATGGACCTAGTGTGACCATCATGCTTTCTCTGTGCCAAAGCCTTGGTCAAAGGATCTGCAATGTTAGCATCAGTCGGTACTCTGCATATCTTCACATCTCCTCTATCGATAATCTCTCGAATGAGATGGAATCTCCGTAGTATGTGTTTGGATCTCTGATGAGAACGAGGTTCCTTAGCCTGTGCAATAGCCCCATTGTTATCACAATAGAGGTCCATTGGACTCGCTATACTAGGAACAACATCAAGCTTTGCAATGAACTTCCTGATCCAAACAACCTCCTTTGTTGCAGCTGAAGCAGCAATATACTCGGCTTCTATTGTAGAATCAGCTACTGTGTCCTGCTTCGAACTCTTCCAGCTCACATCACCACCATTTAAGCAAAACACATACCCTGACTACGATCTATAATTATCCTTATATGTTTGGAAGCTAGCATCAGTGTAACCCTTTACAACAAGCTCTTCATCACCTCCAAAGATCAAAAAATAATCTTGAGTCCTTCTCAAGTACTTAAGAATATTCTTGACTGCTGTCCAGTGACCTTCACCTGTATCTGACTGGAATCTGCTCATCATGCTTAAAGCATATGAGACATCTGGGCGAGTACAAAGCATGCCGTACATGATAGACCCTATAGCAGATGCATAAGGAATCTGATCAATGCGGTCCCTTTTTACCTTAGAAAAGGGACATTTAGTATTTGAAAGACTCACACCATGTGACATAGGCAAAACTCCATTCTTGGAATTCTCCATAGCAAAACGTTTAAGCACCTTGTCAATGTATGTACTCTAACTTAGGCCAAGCAATCTTTTAGATCTATTTCTATAAATCTTAAGGCCTAAAATATAGGCTGCTTCACCTAAGTCTTTCATTGAAAAATAATTCCCAAGCCAAGTCTTCACTGGCTGAAGAGCAGGGATATCATTTCCAATGAGTAGTATGTCATCTACATACTGTTGGTTAGTCCTAGGAAAATCGTATCGGTTCCACTGTACAAAAATTTTGTACAAGTGTCGAACCTTTCCTTAAATAACCTATTGTGTTCTTTAGAAGTTAAATTAGGAATCACAAACGGAACTTAACATCATTGATTCCAAATTTAACTTATCTGTTCTTGATGGTTTACATTTGGATCGCAAGCGGAATTTAACACTATTGATCCAAATCTACCTATGTTATTTATTTCATTAAATATTAATTTCCAAAATTGGCTTCCAGGACTGCATGGCGAGGCACATGACCTTCTTGAATATGGGAGCAACCACCACCGCCTAGACAAAGCCTTTTAAGGAAAGCTAATATTTAATTTCCTTAAATAACTCTAGGTTTAACCAAAAAGAACAATTGAATCACAAATTCGAAAAACAAAGAAAACACAAACTCGAAAAATAAATTCGAAAAACTAGATCTAATGTCTCTTGTGTTTGGAATTCTTACAAAGAGAAATAACTAGAATGATGCGGAAAATAATTGCTAATTATACCTTCTCTTTGTATGCTAATGACCTTGAGATCTTCTGCCGTATTCCTCGCCTCGCCTTGGACGTCGTGTGGGCGACGATCCTCCAAGATGAACACCACCCAAAGAGCTTTCTTCTTCCTCCTCTAATATTCGACCACCACCACCACCAAGGAAAAGAGAGCAAGGGAAAGGAGAGGGAGAGAGGGGTCGGTCACACCAAGATCTCCAAGCAAGAGAATAAGAATTGTTCTATCATGAGGCCTCCTCACTCCTTCTTTTATATTACTTGCCCAAGGCAAATAAGGAAAGACTTTTTACAAAAATTAAAATCTTCTTCATGGTTTTCCTTTTCCCTTTTAATTTTTCCTTTTCTTTCTTCTTGATTAAATCAATCACCAAATCATGGATTGGTTTTAATTTTGATTGGCCGGCCCCTTGCTTGGGCACCAAGTAAGGTGGCCGGCCACCTCATCAAGGAAAAGGAAAAATATTTTTTTTTATAAAATTTTATAAGCCCTTATAAAATTTTACAAGCTCTCTTCTAATATCCTAAAGTAGGAGTTAAAAAAGGAAAGTTTTAAAAATTAAAATTATGTTTTAAAATTTAAAACTTTTCTTATAAAATTTATTTTTTTAACATGGTGATAGAAAATTTAAATTTTAAAACTTCTCTTCATTTTTTTTCTTAAACCATGAAGATGGTTAAAAAGGGAAAGTTTTAAAACATGCGGTCTAATTCAAATAAGGAAAGTTTTTAAATTTAAAATCTCTTTTTTAAAACTTGTAGTTTTCTATAAAGAGAAGATTTTAAAAAATTCAAAACACCCCTCCTTGTTTGAATTAATGTGGCTGACCCCCTCTTGCTTGGGTACCAAGAAAGGGGCCGACCCCTTAAGAGGATAATGTGGCCGGCCATTGCTTGGTCACCAAGTAATGGACCGGCCCCCTTCTTGGACACCAAGATGAGCCTTTCTTTGGATGGACTTGAGGCTTTAATAAGGCTACGACAGGAACCTAGAGGAGAAATTGATTTTGGCCTTCCGATGAGCTTGAGTATCCCGTGCTCGCCCCGAACACACAACTCAAGTTCATCGATAATAACTCATTCCACTAGAGAGTTATTATCGCACTACCGCACCAACCCTAAATTACATTATGGGCTCCTTCTTATTATGAGTGTGTTAGTCTCCCTGTGTTTAAGATAACGAATATCCACTAATTAAGTAAGTTACTAACAACTCACTTAATTAATATCTGAGTCCAAGAGTAGTACCACTCAACCTTATTGTCATGTCGGACTAAGTCCACCTGCAGGGTTTAACATGACAATCCTTATGAGCTCCTCTTGAGGACATTCTCAACCTAGATAACTAGGACACAGATTCCTTCTATAAATAACAACACACACTGTAAGTAATATCATTTCCCAACTTATCAGGCCTATTGATTTATCGAGCTAAATCTCACCCTTTAATAAGTTAAAGAAATAAATACTAAATATATGTGTTTGTTTTTATATTAGGATTAAGAGCACACACTTCCATAATAACTAAGATCTAGTTCTTTTATTTAGTCAGTACAAAAAGAACTTACCTAAAATGGTCATACTCAATACACTTAGAGTGTACCAGTGTAATTTATTAGTCAAGATAAACTAATACTTAATTACACTACGACTATTCTAATGGTTTGTTCCTTTTCATCTTAGTCGCGAGCAACTGTTTATAATTTATAAAGAACCGACAACATGATCTTCTGAGTGTGACACCACACACCATGTTATCTGCTATATAAATTTATTGAACAATTACATTTAACAAATAAATGTAGATATTGACCAATGTGATTCTTTTATTTCAAAAATAAATGTTTACAAAAGCTAGGCTTTTAGTATACACTCTAACAATCTCCCACTTATACTAAAAGACTAAGCTGTCATATCTGTTACCATACATCTAATTCTCATCCCCTCCACATGCCAATCAAAAGCTTTCGCCGGAAGGACCTTAGTGAAAGGATCTGCCAGGTTATCTGTTGATGCAATCTTAGCGACGACAATTTCTCCTCGCTTGACGATGTCTAGTATCAGGTGGTATTTGCGCTCTATATGTTTACTCGTCTTATGGGCTCATAGTTCCTTCGAGTTTGCAACTGCACCGCTATTATCAAAATAAATTGAGATGATTTTGTGCAAACCAGGAATCACATCTAAGTTCATTAGGAAATTCCTGAGCCATACTGCTTCTTTAGCTGCCTCAGAGGCTGCCACATACTCAGCTTCCATGGTTGAGTCTGAAACGCATTTCTGCTTAACACTTCTCCATGCAATGGCTCCACCTCCTAAAGTAAACACATAGCCTGATGTAGACTTACTGCTGTCCCTATCTGATTGGAAATCCGAATTTGTGTAACCCACAGTGAGCAAATCGTCTGCTTGGTAAACTAGCATATAATCTCTAGTTCTTCTCAGGTACTTCAATATATGTTTTACAGCAATCCAATGTCCTTGTCCAGGGTTACTCTGATATCTGCTAACCATGCCCACGACAAAACAGATATCAGGTCTCGTACACAGCATTGCATACATTAGGCTTTCTACAGTCGAAGCATAAGGAACTGTCTTCATGTCCTCTATCTCCTTTGATGTCTTTAGAGACATCTCTTTAGATAAAGCTACTCCATGTCTAAAAGGTAAGAAACCTTTCTTGGAGTCCTGCATGCTAAAACGAGCAAGGATTGTATCTATATATAAAGCTTGAGATAGGCACAACATTCTTTTCTTGTGATCCCTTATAACTTTGATCCCAAGAATGTGTGCACATTCTCCTAAGTCCTTCATATCAAATTGTTTGGACAACCATACCCTTACGTCTTATAATACTTTGACATTGTTGCCAATTAACAAAATATCATTTACGTATAGTACAAGAAGTACCACCACGTTTCCGTTACACTTCTTGTATACACAAGACTCATCCGGACACTGAATAAATTCATATGACTAGATTACTTTATTAAACCGGATGTTCCAAGATCTTGAAGCTTGCTTTAGTCCTTAAATGGATCGATTCAGCTTGCACACTAGATGCTCTTTGCCTTTTTCAATGAATCCCTCTGGTTGCTTCATACGGATGTTTTCTTCAAGACTTCCGTTAAGGAAAGCTGTCTTGACATCCATTTGCCAAATCTCATAATCCATATGAGCAGCAATGGATAAGAGTATCCGGATAGACTTTAGCATAGCTACTGGTGAAAAAGTCTCCTCATAACCGATTCCCTCTTTCTGAGTATACCCTTTCGCAACAAGCCTTGCTTTGAAGGTTTCTACCTTCCCATCTGTCCCTCTTTTCCTTTTATAGATCCACTTGCATCCAACGGCTTTTACATCATCAGGTGGTTCTACAAGCTCCCTGACCTTATTAGAATACATAGACTCTATTTCAGAATTCATTGCCTTTTGCTAGGATACTGCATCTATATCTTGGAGTGCTTCGTCATATGTCTGAGGATCAGGTTCATGTTTACCCGAAATCAAGTCCGAAGACTCTCCCAAAAACATGAATCTCTCAGGTTGCCTTAGCCCCCTCCCACTATGACAATGCACTGTCTCTGGTTATATATTATATATGACACATGTTGCAGTTTCTTGTGGTACTTCATCTTGTACTATTAATACTAAAGTAGACGTGTCCTCTTTTATTTTTTCTAGGACTATTTAACTCATGGGCTTATGGTTCATTACATAATCTTCTTTTAAAAATTGAGCATTGGTGCTAACAATGATCTTCTGATTTTTAGGATTATAAAACAAACCACCTTTCGTTCCCTTAGGATATCCCACAAACAAACAAACTTTTGTATGTGATTCCAACTTGTTAGTATCTCCCTTTAGCACATGTGTTGGACTACCCCATATCCGGATATGATTCAGACTAGGCTTATGCCCATTCCATAATTCCATGGGAGTAGAAGGAACTGTTTTAGAAGGTACCATATTCAGAATGTACACTGCTGTTTCCAGAGCATATCCCCAAAACAAATTTGGTAATTCTGAATAACTCATCATTGATCTAACCATTTCCATAAGAGTCCTATTCCTTCGTTCTGCCACACCATTCTGTTGGGGTGTACCAGGTGCCGACAATTGGGATTGAATCCCGACTTCTGATAAGTAATTCCTAAACTCTCTAAAGAGGTATTCGCCACCACGGTCAGATCGTAGTGTCTTGATACTTTTACCAAGACGTTTCCACATCAGCCTTATATTATTTGAACTTATCAAAGCATTCAAACTTACAGCGCATCAAGTAAATGTATCCATATCTTGAATAATCGTCTATAAAGGAGACGAAGTATTCATAACCACCTCTTGCCTGGATAGACATAGGACCACACAAATCAGAATGAACCAATTCTAACGCATCTTTGGCTCTATACCCCTTGACCTTAAAAGGTCTCTTGGTCATTTTACCTTCCAAGCAAGATTCATAGGTTGGAAAGTTTTTCAACTCTAATGAACCCAAGAGTCCATCGGCTATGAGCCTTTGAATCCTACTTAAGTTAATATGACCAATCCTTAGATGCCAAAGATACGTTTGGTTCATTTCCGAAGGTTCTTTTCTTTTATTAGAGTTAGAAGATATGTTATTAATTTCCATATTTTTCTTTGTGGGAGAAATTTGATTTAAAGTATATAAATTGTCAACCAATGCACTAGAATAGATAATCACCTTATTTCTCTTTATAACCATATTGTTACTAAAAGAAACAGAAATTCATCCAAATACAGTTTAGAAATTGAAATTAAATTCTTTCTAAAACTGGGTACATAAAGACAATTTCTTAAAATCAAACTTCTATTCCTATCAAAAGATAAGTAGACGTCTCCCACTGCAACAGCCGCCACCTTAGTAGCATTGCCCATGTAGACGGTTATATCTCCTTCAAATAGTCGTCGGGTTTCCTGGAACCCCTGCAAAGAATTGCAGACATGATCAGTGGCTCCCGTATCTACACACCAGGCGTTGGTAGATAACACCGCTAAACATGTTTCAACTACTAGAGCATGAGATATACCTTTATTGTTCTGATTCCTACGAGGGCAGTCCACCTTCCAATGTCCTGACTGCTTGCAAATGAAGCACTTGCCCTTCGGCATCTTCATTCCAGCTTTTTGTGTTGTGCCCAGAGGTTTATTCACTCTCTTTACTGAAAAGATCTGTTTCTTTTTCTTCTTGTCTTTCAACTTAGAAGAAGAACCATTTTCAGCATAGTGAATCTGAGAACTGTGACGAAATATACCTTCTGCTACCTGTAGTTCTGTTAGAAGTTTCGCCAATGTATACTCTCTTTTGTTCATGTTATAGTTCAGGTGGAACTGCTCAAAACTTCTGGGTAGCGTTTGGAGAATTATATCGACCTGGGTTTCCCCATCGATTTCTCCTCTAAGGACTTATATTTCATTCAGATAAGCTATCATTTTGAGGATATGATCCCTTACAGGTGTCCCCTCCGACATGGTGGTTATCATTAACTTTCTCATTGCCTCTTGCCTAGCAGTCCAACTCTGGTGCCCAAAGAGTTCTTTGAGATTGTTTATTATATCATTAGCAGTTAGTAAATCTTGATGCTGATGTTGCAATACATTTGACATTGAAGCCAAAATGTAACACCGCGCCATCTCATCTGCTTTTACTCATTTCTTATGATACTCAATCTCCTCTGGGGTAGAGTCACCATTAGGTGGATCTGGGCATGCCTCTGACAATACAAATTTATAGCTTTCAGCAGTTAAGACAATATCCAGGTTTCTTTTCCAATTTATATAGTTTGGACCAGTAAGTCTATTCTCTTTCAGAATAATGGCCAGTGGGTTGAAAGTCATCCTAAGAATCACAAAAATAAACTTTGGTCAAGACTCTAAATTTAGAATAATATTGATTCCTCAAACAATATATTTTAAATTAACCAACACCTCAAATCACCGTGAATATTGCATGGTACGTTAGTGTGGACGTATACAAATTCAACATTTGTAAGAGGAGGGTGTGACCCATTAATTTTATTATCTTGTCATCCTAACTTTATGATAAATAAAATTAATAGTTGGTTTTACTTTGGTCTCGCAAAATAATAGCAGTGACTCCATTGGAGAGGATACTATTGAATGCGTCTAAGTGTATACCATCACTTGATACGTAGTCCATTAAATAGGATCGTGCCCCTTCAGTTAGAGAAGATCACACACTCCTAAATAATTTCCTATAATCATCCATAAAGGAAGTTTGATCTAGTGATCCACAACAAACCCATCCGTTGTGGAGGGAGGCACTCAAAGCCAACACGCAAGCTTGCTGCATCTCTTACAAACCAGTAATGGAGACCGTGGAATTTATTAAAATCCCTCTCTCACTTAGTTATTTAAAAATGAGGATTTTAACCTATGTTAGCATACATCACATGCACATAAACATCACAGTAAATAAAAGCAATAAATTTGGAAATTAATTTTCCAACTATTATGATTTTTTTCCATCAGTATCATTAGTATGCTCCAACCCTAGCTGCTGCCATCTTTAGCCACCGTCATCAGGTCGAGTTGTCGCATCTATCTTGCTTCTTATTTCGCTGCGCCTCTGATCCTTGATAACCATGATTTTACTGTATTATTTTGATTCATTTATGCATGGTTTGATGTTGATTTCATAGGTTTAAATCATGGTTACATCATATTTCACGCATTGTCTCAATTTTGGAATTAATTGCAAATTATCTTATTTTTATGTTATTTGATGCTAATATTTAATTCTTATTTTGTAGGCATCAAAGGATCTTGGATTTGGATCTATTTGGACCGAAATTGGGCTCGAATCGGAGTTCAAACGAGAAGATCAAGCTTTGAAGCATTATAGGCCGTTTATCATGCATTGCATCAAAGGATCTTGGATTTGGATATATTTGGACCGAAATTGGGCTCGAATCTGAGTTCAAACGAGAAGATCAAGCTTTGAAGTATTATGGGCCGTTTATCAAGAATAGGAGAGATCTGAACCATCCGTTGAATATCTGGCCGATCCAACCTAATGGGGAGCAGATCTGAGCCATTGATGAAGATCCAGAAGTTTTGATCCAGATCTAAGTTCATCTAGCCATTGATCCAGCCCGAATTAATCTGGACCGTTCATTGAAGACTGGACAGATCTGGGCCATCCAGTGATGATCTGGTCGATCTAACCTAAGGGAGAGTAGATACAGACCATAGATCAAGATTGGCACCTTCGGATAGGATTTTGGGTGGCTTCTCACCGTTGATCAAGCGCCAAATCGATTTCAATCGTCCGTTCAGATCTGGATTTGATTCAAAATAGAAGCTACAGTAGCTACAGTGCCTTCGTCGATCTCTTCCTCCGCACAGCTTAGCATCCCGCGGCATCTCTGAGATTTCGGCCCCGATTCCTTCTCCAATCAACCTCTCAAGCTTCAACCTCGGTGGAGAGCTTCTTGGCAGCATCATCCCAATCATCTAGAACCGGCGTTGGGTGTTCTCTCCGACGGAAATCTGCTCCCGGTGTTCCTCTCTTTTCGCCAAATTTGGAGGTGGTCTTCTAATCGGCGATTCCGATTCCCATCAGTGGCGCTTGGAGGTGGTCCGCCGGCGTTATTGAGCTTCATCCGATGCCCATCCGCAGTCCGCAACATCATCCCAGATCCAGAGAGCTCCGAGTAGCAGAAATCCAGATTTTCGACCATTCATGGGGTTCCAGGTTGTTCTAGCTCGTCGGGGGTGGTCCGTCGGCGTTGTTGAGCACTCCTTGAACCGAGATGCAGCTGAGGTTCTTCATTAAGGTCCAGAGTTGGGTGGTCTCGACTTTGGCACTCTTGTGTGATGGCAAGAGTGTGTAGCTTGTTAGATTGGATCGGTTAGGGTTTATTTAGCTTTGTTACTGTTTTTTATAGCTTAGAACAGATTCCTTTTATGCTTGTTAAGTTCTTATCATTGCAATTTAGCATTTCTTTGTTTTGTTGAAGTTTAATTCATGTTTGGTAGTTGTAATTTCATTGATACATTTAGTTTAATTCTTGTTTGATGCTTAGTTAATTGTTAAGTGTTTAATTTCTAAGTTAGGGTTTTGATTATGCTTTAGATCAGATTTAATTGCGTCTCGTTATTTCATATTTAGTCTAAGTGTGTTGATGGTTTAATTATGATGTAGGGTGACAATGCGTTATGGTTTGATCATTGGCACATAGTTAGGTTTCACTATTGCTTTAGATTAATTTCTTATTTGCTGTGCTTTTCCTTTGTTAGATTTAGATTCAAAGTTCAAAACCCTATTTTCATATTAAAAACCTCAAAAATAGGAATAAGAAACAATCCTAAAATTACATCCTACCGTTTGTTTCTCGAGAGATCGATCCTGGGCTCGTTACGACAACATTATTGCGAAATTAAGGGGTTCAGTGGATATACATTGTTAATTTGATTTACGAGTGTGATAGAGATTCGTTATCAAATTTTGGCGCCGTTGCCGGGGAACACGTTATATGTAGTGTTTAGTAATTTTTAGGATTGTTTTGAATGCTTTCATGATTATATATCCATGTGTTTGATTTTATTTGTTCCTGAGTTTTCTGATTTTTATTTGCTAGTATTTCAGTGTAAGAACAGGAAATTCTTTTGACCATGGATCCATATTATCCATATTTTGGAGATTGGAGTCAGAATTATTATGATCAGCCTTAGACTGGGATTTATGCGCCTGAATATCAATATGAGGATGCACAAGAACAAATTGAAGAATCAATATGGAGATTCAATGAAATTATGCAACAAATGAGAGAACATCAAGAGCAATAATTTTCAAGGATACATAACTTACAGTTACAGTTAGAATAGATTACATTATCCATCAATCAGTTACAAGTACAGAACTCCAGTGGAGAGATGGAGAGTAGTGATTTTGTCAGGCCTGACCCAACATCTATTTCTTCACAAGAATTTTCTAGTTTTATTTGTGATGATGATGTAGTTGTTTATATTTCTGATTCTACTAATGATGTTGCTCTAGATGTTGTGAGTGATGCAGGAATTGAAAATTTAATTGTTGAAGATGATTTAAGTGTAGGGGATTACTTACTGGAAGCATTACCTCAAGAATCACCAAGAATTGAAGATGTAAGTGTAGGGACTTGTGCTATGGAGTCAAGCACCCAAGAATCACTAGATGAGGATGTACATTCGCCAGAATTGGACTTTGAGCCATTAGTTGATGATAAGGAGGTAACAATCACCACTCCAGGTACCTTGCAAGATGACAAGGTGAGTATTTTATGTAATTTTTCAGAAAATTTCATAGAGGTACAATTTGTTGATTTTATCAGATGTGATTCATTTCTTGAAATATCTTTTACCCACACTAATATTCTCCTATTTTGTTTTTATCCCACATGCGTGTGAGAGGTGTTTTCTTTTATTGATGTTGTAGGAGAAATTAAGCTTCCGGAGTGGGTACTTAAACTGAACCGACTTAGACCTCCAGAAAAAGATAAGAAGGGAAAAATTAGTAATAAGAAGAATTTGAATGGAAACACAAATACTCCACTTCCGGGGTGACTTCTTTTATTAGATCTTCTTCAACCACCGGGAATTTAAAGGGGAGTTGGTTCCAATTTTGCTTTCTTTTGTATTTTAATTCATGCTTTGTTAATAAATTCGTTATACGTTTCTTTGGTTTAATACTTTGCATTTGCACTTTGTTTTTATATTTTGCATTTTATTTCCATATTTGCTTCCATACTTTTCATTTTGTTTGGTATACATAGCATGTCATTTGAATAAAAATTTTCCATGGGAATTTTCTAAGTAATATTTTTAAGATGGTAAAGGTCTCTTAAATTTGATCATTAATTTTAGGTCACTTGGCATGATTGGATGCTTTTCTTACATGATATTGGTTAAAATGGTAGTGGATTCCAATTTGATCAATTGAGCTTGTTAGCATATAAAAATACCTAGAGAGGACCACTTTAAGCCTATACACTATTATTTTCTCTTGTGTGGCATGCACTTACAACAATTGAAACTCTAGAACTTGCTTATCTTCTTTTCAAAGTCACAATATCATATGGATGCATGGAAAAGAAGGATAATTATAAATGAATTCTTTTCTTTTGTCTATTTCAAAGTCCAATTCATTTTCGCCATAATTTTCTCAAAACATTTTCTTCTAGTATTTTAACTTTTGATTACCTTTTCTTGGTCCATTTTGTTAAGAGTTTTGGTTGAATTCTTGATAATTTTGATTGATTTGATGGACAAAAGATTAAGTGTGGGGGAGGTTTGGTCTTTGATTGAGTTCTTTTGTTGATGGAGAAGTGAATTCTGCAGGAAGAGAGGAAGTTCATTTGATTAAGTTGGTTGTGTGTCATTGTTTCAATAATTGGTACATTTGTTTGTGAGAAGAAGTATTGTGAACAGCTTTGGGAATCTGGAATTGGGTTATGACAGCTTGTGGAGAATTCTGAAAATTTGCAGGAATTGAAGTTGAAGCTGAAATTTTGTATCAGAATTGTATTAGAATTCAGAATGCAATGTCCAATGAGGGAAACTTCATTTAATTTTAAGAATTTGTTGAACAAGAATGGTATGCTTACCTTTCATGGTATCTGCAGTGTCAAGAAAAGAAGAATTCAGAAACTCTACTGGAAG
The DNA here is from genome assembly GCF_018446385.1 of Zingiber officinale. NCBI lineage: Eukaryota > Viridiplantae > Streptophyta > Magnoliopsida > Zingiberales > Zingiberaceae > Zingiber > Zingiber officinale. The sequence continues at coordinate 58,877,023 of NC_055992.1, read as the reverse complement.
TTGAAACAAATACTGGAAACAGAAATTCAGAAACAGATGGAATTAAGTGTGTGCAACTCTTTCATTATAAGCCCTTGAAACCCTTAGAAATGAATTGAAACTCTTGAAATTCCAGCAGCAATTGTTTAAATTCTTTACAAACTTGCTGGAAGAATCCTGGTAGCTGCAAATTGTTGAAATTCTGAATTGCAGTAACTTTCTAAGTGATGTTATAAGCTGGAACCAGATGGAATCAAGCTATTATTTGATTAAAATGATTGTTAAGTTCTAAAGGATAAATTGTTGAAGCTTGAAGTGATAAGGCAATAACATCAGATGAGTTATCAAGTTATCAAGTTGAAATTCAAAATTCTGAGAGATGTTGGAGTATCAAGAATTTAGTAATGATCTCAAGGAAAAGAGAAGCTCAGATGAAGTGCTGAAACACGAAGCAACAAATGGGATATTGGCATTAATAGCTTCTATCAAGATTTATTTCAACTACTGAAAATATAACATATCAATGACATTTTACAGCAGTGAAGGGCTGAATTTGGTTGAATGAGAAGAATGAAAGAAGACATTGATGGTTGTTGGTTTGTGAAGTGATACTCAATCCAAGGAATGGAATTTCCAATCTGAATGAACACATGAAAACAAAAGAAAACGTTTGCTGTAATGACAGGAATAAGTATAGTGCAGAAATTCAGAAAGTGCAGATTTGCAGGAAAATGACAGTTTTGTGCCAATTTGGAATGAGAATTATGATGATCCAGGGCTGCTGGAAATTGGAAGGTCTTTGGATATGCATTGTAGAGGGTCTGTAGAGACAATATGAAGGAGTATTGAAAATTTCTTGTGGATAAACGTGATAGATTGATACAAAGTCTAGCACTGAAGGTAATCTGAAACAAGCAGTGCAGAATGGAGTTCAAGACCTACTGACCATAGAAAAATCTGAAACCTAGCTGCCACTTAGTATTGATAATTGGTTATCTATCTTCTCCAGAGTTTACAAGACTTTTAGACAAGGAATTTGATAACAAACAGGAAAATAAAGCTGTAAACTGAAGAAGATTGAACCAAAACTACAACTTGATGTTTTAGACTGTTATTGCAGTGAGAAAAAGTAAAATCCAAGCTGAAATTTTTGTGCCATTGGAGAACAAGAGGTGGAGTCTTGAATTCGTACCATTGTTGAAGAGGATGCTTAGAGAAAAGAAGTGAACATCTGAAAAAGAAACTGAATTCTGATTTAAATGCAGAAAAGTTTTGTGTAACAGGTAATGTGCTGTTTTGTGCCAAACTTTCTGGTTATTCTAATCTGAAATGAGGGGAGTTGAAATCATCTTGATTCATTATCAAATGAGCTAACTTCCAAGGCTTATCAGTTAGGCAAATTTGGATGGAAGTTGTTGAATAAAAATCAGAAAACTTAAGTTTCAGATTCATGTCACCACTGTGCCAAGCTGTAAGTATCAAAATTTTAATGTGTTGATAAGGAATGAAAGACTTTCAGAATACTTGATAAACCAAATCAAGGAATCAATGATTCAAGTGGGAAGTTCGAAGAGAATCTGCAGTTAAGAAATTTAGAAATCTTCATTGCAGAAGTTAAATGCAGGTGTTGGAAATGGAATCAGAAGTTATGAAATGATACTTCATTCAAGGACTATAATTTCAGTTTTGAAATGGAACAAATGAAAACCAAAGAAGATGTTAGCTGCAAAGACAGATATGATCAGAAAGCAATAATTCAGGTAATGCAGAAATGAGACCTGAAACTGATGTATCAACAGGTTTTGTATCAAGATTTCACTGCAATTCTCTGGTCATTGAAGAGCTAAAGTGCAGGAATGCAAAATGCAAAAAGTGCAGAAATGCATAATGCAACCTTACAGAAATTTCAGGAGCTAGAAATTGCTAGAAGTCCAAGTGGAGCTTTTGATCTTGTACTTACTCTGTAATATTGGACAAACACCAAGATGAAGTTGTATAGCCAGTTTACAAAGGAGTTGAATGGCTGTAATAAAGGACAAGTGCAGAAAAATTCAGCAGAAAAAAATTTAGATTGTTAAAAGTCTGAACTTTTAACGGTGAGTTGCAATTTTTTGTAATTTGATCAAGGGAATTAGTATTGTAGTGTCAATTGATGAGTCTCATTTCATTCAAGAGGCATTCTAGCTTGGAATTGAAATTTCAGAAAGGGAAGATAAATTGGGCAGATTCTGAATTCTGAATGTGAAATAGCTGGAAGAAGTTTGTGTCAAATGAGAACCTGTGGAAATCATCAGTGAACTATTGTGGAGTCAAAGAAGACTCACCAAATGACAAGAATTATTAGTATAAATGCTAATGAAGTTGTTCTGGTGAGCTTTGGAATCATTCATCAAGTGGAATTGAATTAAATTTGTTGGAATTTGCAGAGCAGAATCAGTTCTATTTTGTGCCAATCTGATGTGCTGATTCTGAACAATTTAAATAAGGGGCTATGTGATTACTGAAAAAGCTTTGGAATGTTAGTTGAAGTGCCTAGTATTCTTTCTATGCTGCTTAATTTCTGAAATCAGCAATTTTTCTACTGAAATTGTTGGAAACCTGAAACTGAATGAAAACCACAGAAAATAAAACAGAAATCATAGAAGACCTTAAATGCATCCTTGTGTTGCTGGACCTCAAGTGAAGACATTTCAATTGTAGTATGGCATTGTGTGACTTGTTTATGCTAAGATACTGATTGAAGCTTAAGAACCATCCATGAGGCAGATCCTGGATTTGTTCAATTGCACTGCAAGTGGTGGATGTTACTTCACTGCATGTTTTTGAAGTGGTAAATGCAGAAGTTGTGACCTTTGATGTTCTCTTCTTTCCAAATGTCTTGTGAAACAACATCTGCAAATCCGGGAATCTCATTTACAACAGAACAGAAAATAGAGTGCTGAATGGGCAGCTTTATGACATATGCAGTTGTGATATATCAGTTGTTATAATCTGTGTGCCATACTATTATGCTGGAATTTTGTACAATCTGCAGAAATGAATGTTGAATTGTTGTAGAAATGCTAGAAGATTGCAGAATTGCAGAAAGGAACAGATTTAAGGAGATGCTGATTTAAGTTATTAAGGTATACAATGTCAGAATAAATTGTAGTGGGTTGCAGAGACAGCTACTGGAAAATTCTGCCAAAACAGTTTGGATTCAGGAAGGGTTCTAGTGTTGTATTGATGTATCATCTGGAAAATTTTTGAGTTTGTTTTTGAATTCGAAACTTACATGGATGTATTCAAATCTTAAAGCTTTCTTGCAACTGTCGGGAGTGACTGATTTGGTGAAATTGTGAAGAGTTTCTAATTGCTTTATATCTGATATTTAATTCAATTTCTTGAGCTTACTGGAATTGTAGATTGTTGAAATTGTTGATTTTTCCAACTGCATTACAATGCTGATATCAAAGTAAATCTTTGGGAGGTCATTTAGATATGGTACAGTGGCTGTTGGAATGGAGAAGCTAACAGCTGATGCAGAATTGATCCATGAAGTCTTTAAGTAAATGAAGTATGTTGTAAGCTGCTGCAGTGAGGAAATATTCAGGATATCAGCAAGTTCGTGCAAAACATTTCAAGCTAATTGATGATCAGAAATGAATTGAACTCAAGCTAGATAAAACAGAAGCTGTAGCAGGAAAGGAATAAAACAATGGTTAGAGTGTGTTAAGTTTTTGGATGCATGATGTATTCCTTTGTCCGAAACGGACAATGTTTTAAGTGTGGGGGAGGGATTCCTTATCCATTAGTTGATTTGAGATGATTTGAGTTCAAATGCTGGAATTGAAGTGGAAAAAGTGCAAAAACAGTGAGGAATTTTTTTTTTTTGGCAAATCAAAAGTATCAAGAGTGGAGATAGAGTATCAAGAGTGGGGATAGATTATCAAGAATTTTGGATAGCCATCAAATTGAAGGGGAGTTTAGCTTGGTCTTTTGAATTGTTAAAAACAAATGGTATTCATTTCTTTTCACATCAAAATGGTCAACTCATCAAGTATATTCCTCCAATACTCTTATCTTCTCATTTTCTTCATTGAATACTTTTCTTTTGCCTATTTCATCCACTTAACTTGTTCTTCTTGCTTTCATTTCAATTCTTGTTGATAAAATCCTTTTGATTCATGTATGCTATGTTTATAGTGGTGGAGAATTAGAAAATAAGCAAGCTTATGGTAGTGAAATATTGTGAGTTGCATTGAGTGAGCTCCACATATATGCAATTTTGAGTGTGAGAGTTAGAATAGGTAAATTCCTGGTGGGATGCAACTTGCTTAATTTTTCAATTGGATTGAAACTACCATATCTACTGATTATTGTGTGGATTGTATTCATGATTGTTTGTGATCTTTAGATGGTTTTAGTTAAATTCTTTTTTATTATCTTTTAGATATTACTAGGGAATTTTCTATGGAGATGATTTTGAGTTTTCTTTACTTTCACGGGACGTTCAAGACTAAGTGTGGGGGATTTGATAACCATAATTTTACTGTATTATTTTGATTCATTTATGCATGGTTTGATGTTGATTTCATAGGTTTAAATCATGGTTACATCATATTTCATGCATTGTCTCAATTTTGGACTTAATTACAAATTATCTTATTTTTATGTTATTTGATGCTAATATTTAATTCTTATTTTATAGGCATCAAAGGATCTTGGATTTGGATCTATTTGGACCGAAATTGGGCTCGAATAGGAGTTCTAACGAGAAGATCAAGCTTTGAAGCATTATGGGCCGTTTATCATGCATTGCATCAAAGGATCTTGGATTTGGATCTATTTGGACCGAAATTGGGCTCGAATTGGAGTTCAAACGAGAAGATCAATCTTTGAAGTATTATGGGCCGTTTATCAAGAATAGGAGAGATCTGAACCATCGGTTGAAGATCTGGCCAATCCAACCTAATGGGGAGCAGATCTGAGCCATTGATGATGATCCAGAAGTTTTGATCCAGATCTAAGTTCATCTAGCCATTGATCCAGCCCGAATTAATATGGACCATTCATTGAAGACTGGGCAGATCTAGGCCATCCAGTGATGATCTGGTCTATCCGACCTAAGGGAGAGTAGATACAGACCATAGTTCAAGATTGGCACCTTCGAATCGGATTTTGGGTGGCTTCTCACCGTTGATCAAGCGCCAAATCGATTTCAGCCGTCCGTTCAGATCTGGATTTGATTCAAAACAGAAGCTACAGTGCCTTCGTTGATCTCTTCCTCTGCACAGCTTCGCGTCCCGCGGCATCGCTGAGATTTCGGCCCCGATTCCTTCTCCAATCAACCTCTCAAGCTTCAACCTCGGTGGAGAGCTTCTTGGCAGCATCATCCCGATCATCTAGAACCGTCATTGGGTGTTCTCTCCGGCGGAAATCTGCTCCCGGTGTTCCTCTATTTTCGCCAGATTTGGAGGTGGTCTTCCAATCGGCGATTTTGATTCCCATCAGTGGCGCTTGGAGGTGGTCCGCCGGCGTTATTGAGCTTCATCTGATCCCCATCCGCAGTCCGCAACATCATCCCAGATCCAGAGAGCTCCGGGTAGCAGAAATCCAGATTTCCGGCCATTTATGGGGTTCCGGGTTGTTCTAGCTCGTCGGGGGTGGTCCGTCGGCGTTGTTGAGCACTCCTTGAACTGAGACGCAGCTGAGGTTCTTCATTAAGGTCCAGAGTTGGGTGGTCTCGACTTTGGCACTCTTGTGTGACGGCAAGAGTTTGTAGCTTGTTAGATTGGTTGAGAGATTGGATCGGTTAGGGTTTATTTAGCTTTATTACTGTTTTTTATAGCTTAGAACAGATTCCTTTTATGCTTGTTAAGTTCTTATCATTGCAATTTAGCATTTCTTTGTTTTGTTGAAGTCTAATTCATGTTTGGTAGTTGTAATTTCATTGATACATTTAGTTTAATTCTTGTTTGATTCTTAATTAATTGTTAAGTGTTTAATTTCTAAGTTAGGGTTTTGATTATGCTTTAGATCAGATTTAATTGCGTCTCGTTATTTCATATTTAGTCTAAGTGTGTTGATGGTTTAATTATGATGTAGGGTGACAATGCGTTATGGTTTGATCATTGGCACATAGTTAGGTTTCACTATTGCTTTAGATTAATTTCTTATTTGTTGTGCTTTTCCTTTGTTAGATTTAGATTCAAAGTTCAAAACCCCATTTTTATATTAAAAACCCTAAAAATAGGAATAAGAAACAATCCTAAAATTACATCCTACCGTTTGTTCCTCGAGAGATCGATCCTGGGCTCGTTACTACAACATTATTGCGAAATTAAGGGGTTCAGTGGATATACATTGTTAATTTGATTTACGAGTGCGACAGAGATTCGTTATCAATCCTCCAAAAGCACCACGCCTCACAAAGATACGATCCACGACAAATATAAAATTTTACATATATCGATCCTATATTCCATAAAGGAATGTACATGTATACTAGATCGAACAAAAATAAAATTCTAAAAATAATACAACTCCTGCTGTATTTGATACATACAATCATGCACACAAAATAATGCCCTCGACATGTCCAAGGGTCCAATCACATACAATATCTAAATGTCATAATAGTTGGAGCCTGCAACCACAAAGTTAGCACATCCTACTATTATCTTGCCTAAATTATGTATGACATGTGCATAATTAATTTGAAAACCAAAACAAACAGAGACAAACCCTAGCTCTGATACCAATGTTGGTTAGTCCTAGGAAAATCGTACCGGTTCCACTGTACAAAAATTTTGTACAAGTGTCGAACCTTTCTTTAAATAACCTATTGTGTTCTTTAGAAGTTAAATTAGGAATCACAAACGGAACTTAACATCATTGATTCCAAATTTAACTTATCTGTTCTTGATGGTTTACATTTGGATCGCAAGCGGAACTTAACACTATTGATCCAAATCCACCTATGTTATTTATTCCATTAAATATTAATTTCCAAAATTGGCTTCCAGGACTGCATGGCGAGGCACATGACCTTCTTGGATATGGGAGCAACCACCACCGCCTAGACAAAGCCTTTTAAGGAAAGCTAATATTTAATTTCCTTAAATAACTCTAGGTTTAACCAAAAAGAACAATTGAATCACAAATTCGAAAAACAAAGAAAACACAAACTCGAAAAATAAATTCGAAAAACTAGATCTAATGTCTCTTGTGTTTGGAATTCTTACAAAGAGAAATAACTAGCATGATGTGGAAAACAATTGCTAATTATACCTTCTCTTTGTATGCTAATGACCTCGAGATCTTCTGCCGTATTCCTCGCCTCGCCTTGGACGTCGTGTGGGCGACGATCCTCCAAGATGAACACCACCCAAAGAGCTTTCTTCTTCCTCCTCTAATATCCGGCCACCACCACCACCAAGGAAAAGAGAGCAAGGGAAAGGAGAGGGAGAGAGGGGTCGGCCACACCAAGATCTCCAAGCAAGAGAATAAGAATTGTTCTATCATGAGGCCTCCTCACTCCTTCTTTTATATTACTTGCCCAAGGCAAATAAGGAAAGACTTTTTACAAAAATTAAAATCTTCTTCATGGTTTTCCTTTTCCCTTTTAAATTTTCCTTTTCTTTCTTCTTGATTGAATCAATCACCAAATCATGGATTGGTTTTAATTTTGATTGGCCGGCCCCTTGCTTGGGCACCAAGTAAGGTGGCCGGCCACCTCATCAAGGAAAAGGAAAAATATTTTTTTTTTAAAATTTTATAAACCCTTATAAAATTTTACAAGCTCTCTTCTAATTTCCTAAAGTAGGAGTTAAAAAAGGAAAGTTTTAAAAATTAAAATCATGTTTTAAAATTTAAAACTTCTCTTATAAAATTTCCTTTTTTAACATGGTGATTGAAAATTTAAATTTTAAAACTTCTCTTCCTTTTTTTCTTAAACCATGAAAATGGTTAAAAAAGGAAAGTTTTAAAACTTTTAAACTTTCTTTTAAAACATGTGGCCTAATTCAAATAAGGAAAGTTTTTAAATTTAAAATCTCTCTTTTAAAACTTGTAGTTTTCTACAAAGAGAAGATTTTAAAAGATTCAAAACACCCCTCCTTATTTGAATTAATGTGGTTGGCCCCCTCTTGCTTGGGTACCAAGCAAGGGGCCGACCCCTTAAGAGGATAATGTGACCGGCCATTGCTTGGTCACCAAGCAATGGACCGGCCCCCTTTTTGGACACCAAGATGAGCCTTTCTTTGGATGGACTTGAGGCTTTAATGAGGCTACGACAGGGACCTAGAGGAGAAATTGGTTTTGGCCTTCCGATGAGCTTGAGTATCCTGTGCTCGCCCCGAACACATAACTCAAGTTCATCGATAATAACTCATTCCACTAGAGAGTTATTATCGCACTACCGCACCAATCCCAAATTACATTATGAGCTCCTTATTATGAGTGTGTTAGTCTCTCTGTGTTTAAGATAACGAATGTCCACTAATTAAGTAAGTTACTGACAACTCACTTAATTAATATCTGAGTCCAAGAGTAGTACCACTCAACCTTATTGTCATGTCGGACTAAGTCCACCTGCAGGGTTTAACATGACAATCCTTATGAGCTCCTCTTGGGGACATTCTCAACCTAGATAACTAGGACACAGATTCCTTCTATAAATAACAACACACACTATAAGTAATATCATTTCCCAACTTATCGGGCCTATTGATTTATCGAGCTAAATCGCACCCTTTAATAAGTTAAATAAATAAATACTAAATATATGTGCTTGATTTTATATTAGGATTAAGAGCACACACTTCCATAATAACTAAGATCTAGTTCTTTTATTTAGTCATTACAAAAAGAACTTACCTAAAATGGTCATACTCAATACACTTAGAGTGTACCAGTGTAATTTATTAGTCAAGATAAACTAATACTTAATTACACTACGACTATTCTAATGGTTTGTTCCTTTTCATCTTAGTCGCGAGCAACTGTTTATAATTTATAAAGAACCGACAACATGATATTCTGAGTGTGACATCACACACCATGTTATCTGCTATATAAATTAATTGAACAATTACATTTAACAAATAAATGTAGATATTGACCAATGTGATTCTTTTATTTCAAAAATAAATGTTTACAAAAGCTAGGCTTTTAGTATACACTCTAACACATACAATATGAGAAAGATGACTGCACTCCCACTAACCTTCTTATAGACAAGGTTCATCTTCATTATTAATGAAACCAAACATTTTGATCGCATCATCGAATCAAAGATTCCAGCTTCTAGAAGCTTGCTTTAATACATAAATGAATCTTTGCAACTTACAAACCTTTCCAGCATGCTTTGGATCTACAAAACCCTCAGGTTGTGTCATATACACATCCTCGAGTAGATTTTCGTTATGAAATGCGGTTTTGACACCCATCTATCATATCTTATAATCATAGTAAGCTGCAATAGCAAGTAAAATCTGAATGGACTTAAGCATCGCAACTGGTGAAAAAGTTTCATCATAGTCTATACCATGAATTTGCTTGAAACCTTTAGCTACCAATCTACCTTGATAGGTATGCTTATGCCCATCCATGTCAGTCTTCACTTTGAAGACCCACTTACACCCAATGGGTTTGATCTCTTCAGGTGGATCAACCAAAGTCCATACTTGGTTAGTGTACATGGATTCCATTTCGGATCTCATGGCCTCTAGACATTTCTCAGAATCTGGGCCTTGTATAGCTTCCTGATAAGATGTAGGCTCATCAAGACCAATAAACTCTACATCACCGTGGTCAGACACAAGAGAAATGAATATATCTCAGGTTAACAACGGGTCCTATCAGATCTGCGTAGAGCGTGTGCTACTTTAACAGGTTGTTTCTCCATAACTTCTTGTGGTGCCTGTTCAATTTCCATCAAGGCATCAGTGCTAGTTTGTGTATCTTGAATTTCTTCAAGATCGACTTCACTCCCACTACTCTTTCTAGAAATAAATTCCCTTTCTAGAAAGACACCCTTTCTAGAAAGACACCAGTTTTGGCAAGGAACACTTTGCCTTCTGTGGGATTATAGAAGTAATATCCATTTGTTTCCTTGGGATATCCTATAAAATAGTGCTTGTCTGATTTGGGTCCAAGTTTATCTGAGACTTATCGTCAAACGTAAGCCTCACAACCCCAAATCTTCATAAAAGATATCTTAGGACTCTTCTCAGTCCATATTGTATATGGTGTCTTTATGACAGCTTTAGATGGAACTTGGTTAAGTGTGAAGGCCGTCTCTAGAGCATTTCCCTAGAAGGAAGTAGGAAGATCTGTATGACTCATCATCGATCGTACCATATCTAATAAGGTACGATTTCTCCTTTCTGATACATCATTCCATTGTAGTGTTCCAGGTGGAGTGAGCTGAGATATGCTCCCACATTTAATGATATGGTCATGAAACTCTTGGCTAAGGTATTCCCCACCTCGATCTGATTGAAGCATTTTAATACTCTTACCAAGTTAGTTTTGTACTTCATTCTTGAATTCTTTGAACTTTTCAAAGGATTCTGACTTGTGTCTCATCAGATACACATAGCCGTATCTACTGAAATTATCAGTGAAGGTAATGAAGTAATAATAGCCTCCTCTAGTAGCTATTCTGAAAGGCCCACATACATCTGTATGTATGAGTCCTAACAGATCATTAGCTCTTTCGCTATGTTCACTAAATGGAGTCTTTGTCATCTTGCCTCGAAGACAAGATTCGCATGCCTCATATGATTCAAAATCAAATGAGTCCAGAAGTCCATCCTTATAGAGTTGGGATATACGACTCTCATATATGTGTCCTAGGCGACAATGCCAGAGATATGTTTGATTCAAATCATTAGACTTGAACCGTTTGGTATTTATGTTATAGATTGGGTTTTCAAAGTCTAGAACATAGAGTCCATTCACGAGATGTGCACTACAATAGAACATTTCATTGAAATAAATGGAACAAGATTTGTCCTTTATTACAAATGAGAATCCTTTCTTGTCCAAACAAGAAATAGAGATGATATTCTTAATTAAGGCAGACACATAACAACACTCTTCAAGTTCAAAAACAAGCCCAGTGGACAAAGATAAGGAATATGTTCCTACAGCTATAGCAGTAATTCTTGCATTATTGCCTACTCGTAGGTCCACTTCACCCTTTGTCAAAAATCTATTATTTCTCAGCCCCTGCACATTAGTACAAATGTGAGATGCACACCCGGTATCTAATACCCATGAAGAAGAAATAGATAGATTGACTTCTATAACATTTATACCTGAGGCAGAAGTTTCACTTTTCTTCCGTTTCACTTCCTCTAGGTACAACTTGCAGTTCCGCTTCCAGTGTCCTTTTTCACCACAATGGAAGCAGGTTCCTTCCTTAGCTACCCCACCTTTAGGTTTTAGTGTATAAGTCTTGTCTTTGCCTTTGGCTTGGGTCTTACCCTTACCTTTAGGCTTCCACTTGCCTTTTCCCTTTGGCACCATCAAAATGGTACTAGACTATAGCTTTCAGGCAATGATTGCAAAATAAGGTCAGTGGTCAATTCTTGGACTAGTGGAAATCCCAATCGTTGTAGGTTCTCCACATACCCGATCATTTTGAGCACATAAGACCCTACGGGACTTCCTTCTTACATTCTACATTGAAATAGAGCGTTGGAGATCTCAAATCTCTCATACCTTGCTTATCCTTAATATAGTTGTCTAAGATGTTCAACCATGTCATAAGCATCCATGTTCTCATGTTGCTTCTGAAGCTTAGAATTCATGGTGGTGAGCATAAGGCATAATACATCTAATGCATCATCATGATGCTTCTTATAAGCATCCTTATCAGCTCTAGTAGCAGTCGTGGGGGGTGCTTCAGGAATGGGCTGCTCTAGGACATACAGTTTTCTTTCTTGTTTGAGAACTATTCTAAGGTTTCTATATCAGTCCAGGAAGTTAGCTCCATTGAGCTTGTCCTTATCAAGGACAGATCGCAGAGAGAGAGTATTTAACGTATTTGATGACATGATGATCTACAACAATAAAATGCAGAAATAAGTATCATATTTTGATCATTTAACTAGGACTTTAATTAAATGATTCTCCCACTAAATTGTAAAGCTTTGGTAGAAGCAAGTCATAGATGTGGTTTTACCCACACTACCAGCTTCAAATCCAATTGCGATAACATTCATGTGGGACAAGATCCATATTATACCTCATCTTGAGTTAGCTTTGGCTAATCACCCAAGACTTAGTATAACTTAGGTAGGCAATGTGTACCAATTGGACAAGATCCATATTATACATTTTCTTGAGCTTGCTGTGGCTAATCGCCCAAGATTTGTATAACTTAGGTAGATAACGTTTACCAATTACATCCTATGTAACTCTTATATCATTAGGTGAACAAGACTATTTGTTCATTTTCCTATCTTATGAAATCCACATTATAACACATCTTGAGTTAGCTTTGGCTAATCACCCAATACTAGTATAATTGAATTACATTGTATGGGATATGCCTCTAAGTTCTCAACTTAGTTAAGTCACACCCAAAGTTTAGTAGTCGGACATCATAATTGTCCTATCGCACTCTAGCAAGATAAATCGAGTCACTTTGCTTTGGCAAAACCTGACCACAATTGATCGAGCTAGTAGTGAGTACTAAACTTTGGTAGACATATTTAAAAAGACCTAATCATGATTAAACTGCACATGCATCACATAGCATATCATGGCACACATCACATATATGCATAAAAGAAATATGACATGGTTATGGCCCCATTATCTATGATCCTCTCAAGCCAATGAGAAGATCGAAAAGTCAACCTAGGCAAAAACATCTTCTCCAAGTGCTTCAAAAGCATCTTCTCCAAGTGCTTCCTTGGTCGTCATGTGTTGTTGACCTTCTCCCTTTTCACCGTCATCAAGTAGACTTATTCTTCTCTAATTTGTACATTACAAAATCTAAAGAAAACTTGAGTTACATTCGAGTGTAGTCTAAATCTACAACTAGAATAAAAGAGGAGAGGCACGACACGCAGGCCGTATTATGAATTACAACACCCACATCCAATCACATCGAGGTTTAAGGACCATAACCATGCACCATGTCATATAACATTCTCAATCTATTATGACAAAATTTACTATGATTTAAACAACTAATTATGAGCCACAACGCCATGATGGTTTCGCTAAAAACCTCTTGGCCGAAACTTGCTCATAATCATGCAAATCATAATAAACATGTCATGCAATTTCTATATCACATATAAAATTCTACTACAACTTAGTATATGCCTTCACAAGTGGCTCTGATACCACTGTTAGGAACTAGGGCGCTAAACACGCGAAAGTGCAGCGAAAAACATCTAGTTCCTTTCCAGAAGATCTATGCGAAAGGAAACCATATACTAAGTACTAATTATTCTACATGAGAAAGTTATACCTTTGCTGCGTGCCCTTCGCATTCATGACAGCAACGTTTCTTTAAATGCGGATCTCAGCGAGATCAGTACGTCCGCGCCTCTACGGTATCCACACGAACACGTTCTCCGTCCGTCTCACAAACTCACAACTTAGAGAAGAAACAACCTTTGTTGTGCTAGCAACTCTACAAGGTTATTTTTGGCCAAGAGAAGAAAAGGAAGAAGAGCAAAACCAAGAAAAGCACACTCACCCAAAAGGTCACTTCATCTATATAAGGTGACTTCACAAAAGGGTTACTTTACCAAATAGGTTACTTCACCAAAAAGGTTGCTTCACCTAAAGGTTACTTTTACAAATGGCTTTTGTATTCATCCAATGAATACGAAATACTTTTGTCTCTTGATCTTCCTTTTGATTAATGATATATTAATCTCTATTAATATTCATTAATCTTAATGAGTTAGATTTAGAATATTGGATTAACCATTAACCCAATAAGCCATTAACCCAATAAACCAATGAGTCTAACCCATTACTCAATAAGTCTAATCCGAATTCATTCGAGTCTAACTCAATGTGTATAATTCGGATTAAACTTAACCCTATACTCCATCTCCAAGTCTACGTGTTCTTTGTGTATGACCCAATAGGCTCTCGTAACGTTGGTAATGTATCTAAAACCATTTAGATACATAAGCAATGAGTGACATCTAGCAAGGCATCATTGCTACCCAAGTGACGAGAAGGTCAAGATCCGACCTAACCTGTTCGTGGCTATTATCTTGTATGACTTGGTCCCTCTATCCTTGATATCTAGGTTGATCAATGAGGCATAGACCGTGTCATCCTCTTATCAACATTTGTGTTTCTTGATCTCTAAGTAGACACACTCAATAAAATAAGCTCAATATCTCATATTGACTCATTTGCGCATGGCCATGCTTTCTTGTGTCCTACTAGTCACGGGGCCCACAGATATCGCTTCCGTCATATGGAAGGAATAGATCCCATCTACATCACTCACATCCCTCCGCATAATTCATTGCATACCCAGTGATTGACTTTATTGTCCACCTTGTTACAGGTGATGTTTGCCGATACCAAAGTACACAACTCCTTATGTAGGGAACCATAGTGACTTCAGGTCAAAGGGCTATTCATACCAATAGTCACATGAGAATGTTGTTGGTGTGGGAAGCATCAGACGATCGAATCCAAGTTTTGATAATGGTAAAGGGTTTAAAGTTAAGTGTGTTGTGATCTAACAAGTTCATGGAGCTTGCAGGAAAGTTCTAAGTGGTACTTAGGCAAAAGTCCTAGCTGTGGTTAGGCAGGTGGAAAACCCTAGGGGTGGTAACCCTAGGTCATAGGAGGTGGTAACCCTATGCGAAAAGTCTTGGCGGGTCGAGAGCTTCAGGCAAAAAGTCCTAGGGGGTAACCCTAGGTGGAAAGTCCTAGTGTCGCGAACCAGGTGGAAGACTGGATGGGCCGGGAAGCAGAAGTCCAGCAGAAAGTCCGGAAGCTTCGAACGCTGAGCAAAAGTCCAGTCGATCTGGAGGATCGAACTGACAACAGGTAAATCTCCTGAGTGGAGTAGGTGAGGACGCGTTTCCCGTAGAGGGAACAGTAGGCGTCGGGTCGACCTAGGGTTTCCGGTAGAAAATCCGAAATCAGACCCGGACAGTCCGATGACTGTCGATTATATCACTTATAATATGTCTGTTCTAACTTTGTTTTGCAGGTTTTTGTGTTGGGACTAACACATTTTGCAGGAATAAAGAAGCACACTTGACCTCGGATGAACAGTGTCCGAGGCGCCTCTATAGGGCTTCGAGGCGCCTCGGGTGCAAGCCGAAGCTAGCTGTCCAGAGGAGTTGGAGGCGCCTCGGAGGAAGCTGAAGGTGCCTTGGACCAGGCGTTGGAGGCGCCTTAGATCAGCTTGGAGACGCCTTCAATGAGATAAGGCGCAACCAGATTAGAGCTGATCCACGCGTGCGACTCGACGGCCTGGAGGCGCCTCGGACAGGCTTGGAAGTGCCTCCAACACTGTTTAAAAGGGGGGTCGAGGCAGAGGCTCAGTACAAAAATTCTAAATCAATCTTTCATCGACCTACTGCCGACATGATGACCTTGAAGTGCTATTTCAAGTTCTCGACGACCCGGAGCTCCGATATTGTTTGATTTTGTCGTCAGTATAAGTTTTCTCTAATTATTGCACTTATTATAACTTACATTTGTACAAACTCTTTGCGCGATATAGTTGTTGCCCATAGTAAGCGATCAACGATCGCGAGCCTTGGAGTAGGAGTCGTCACAGGCTCCGAACGAAGTAAACGACCTGTGCCTTCAGTGTCTGTGTGATTCTTTCTATTTATTCCGCTGCTTTACTACTCGAACGATTTACGATTATGAAACGAGTGAAATAGCCATGAGCGCTATTGACCCCCCCCTCTAGCGCTTTTCGATCTAATAATTGGTATCAGAGCGGGGTCGCGTTGATCTGGTGCAACCACCGATCATGTAATTCTTTCGTGGTGTTTTCAATTTTTACAGAGTCAATTAGAATCTAGCTTAATAGCTATATTCTAATTATTTTTTCAAATCAATTTTAGCTCAAAGTTGGTGCAACACCACTCGAGCTCGTAATCTTTATTTTATTTCCCGCACTGCTAATCCAAGACCTAGTCTTAGGACATTTCTATTTTTTTTATTATTGTGCATATTATCAATGGCCCAACAAGAGGGATTCAGCATTGTTCGTCCCCCGCTCTTCACCGGAGAAGACTTCGGGTATTGGAAAGGGCGAATGGAAACTTTCCTCAAGATACAGTTCGACACATGGATGATCATCAAGACGGGACTGCAACTTCCAACCGACGAAGATGGCAAGCCTACACCCTGCGAAAAATGGGAACCATCCCTAATCAAGAAAGTGGAAGTCGATGCCAGAGCTACCTGCACCCTCCAATGCGGACTGACCAAGGAGGAGCTCAACAGAGTAGGACCGTTCTCCAGCGCAAAAGAGCTATGGGAGAAGCTGATCGAACTCCACGAGGGCACCTCCGACACCAAGGTCAGTAAAAGAGACTTTTTGTTCAATAAATTATATAATCTGAAAATGCAAGACGGAGAGACATCAAGTAAACTCCACGCTCGCATACAAGACATTCTCAACTCCCTCCATGCGATCGGGCAAAGAGTCGAGAATCGGGATATTATAAGGTACGCTCTAAATGCTTTTCCAAGGAGTACATTGTGGGCATCAATGGTAGATGCCTACAAAGTCTCCAAGGACTTATCTTCCATTAGATTAGATGAATTGTTTTCGAAATTCAAACTGCATGAACAGACTAATACACTGCCAACCGAGAAGGGTATTGCTTTGGTTGCAGGTACCAGTCAAACACGCGAACCAAGATCTCGACGAAGAACTAAACCGGAGTCGGAAGACGAACCCGACTCAGACAATGAAGATGACGAATTGACCTCTAAACTCGTGAATCTGGTGAAGAAGCTCTACAAGAAGAAGAAGGGCTTCAACAAAAGAGATCTGAAGAAAGCAGTCCAATCCAAGGAGAGTCAACCAAGCTCTAAAGTCAAGTTCGAAGTAACTTGCTACGGGTGCAACCAGAAAGGGCACATCAAGGCCAACTGCCAAAATCAGAAGGATACAAAGAAGCAGAGGAAAAAGAAGGTGCTGAAGGTGACATGGGATGAATCTTCCTCAAAAGAAGATACCGACGACGAACTCGATCAGACGAGTCTACTTGCACTGATGGTCCAGGACCAGATCAATCTGTCCGAGAGCGAGAGCGAGTCGGAAGCCGAGTCCCAGCGAAGACACAGATCCGTATCCATTTCCGAAGGGCTTGACACCGCTGTAAGTATTCCTCGGTTAAATAATTTAGTTAATTACTTATTATGCAAATTAGCTAAATCAAACCTTAAGATCAAGTCACTTCTAAAGGAAATAGTAGTCCTTAAAGAAGTTACCAACTCCAAAACCTTGCCTGACCCTGTTCAGACTGGAAATTCAACTCAAGTTCAAAAACTTAAGGAAGAAAATTCCAGTCTAAAAACTCAGGTCAAGGATTTGAAAAATACATTAGAACGATTCTCTTTGGGCTCCAAGAATCTTGACCTGATTCTTGGGACATAAAGAGACGTTTACAACAAAACTGGGCTAGGTTATAAAACTAAAAGAAAATATAGATCTTACCTGTCCTTAGTAAATAGACAAAATAATAAATCAGTCCAAGCATGGGTACCCAAGTCCAACCTGGTTAATCAAGTTGGACTTGGTCAATATTGGCTCCCTAAGGATCAAATACATTGCCTCGATAGACCATACCGAGGTTATGATCCAGGGGGAGCTAGAAGAAAAACAATAAACATAAAATTAAATTTAAATTTAAATTAAATAAAATCAAATTAAAACAATAAAAATTAAATTAAATTAAAATCCAAATTAAATAAAATTAAATTAAAACAATAAAAATAAATTAAAATCCAAATTAAATAAAATTCCATTTAAATTAGAATTCAATTTTGAAATTCAAATTAAATCAAAAATCAAAATTAAAATTAAATTCAGATTTAACTCAGATTAATTCAAAATTCAAATAAAATTCAGAAATTAAATTCTTACAAAATCTTAAAAATCCAAGGGAAGGCTCCAGAATAGCTGATATCTCCAAACTTAATCCACCCGACAAGGGTAACCAAGAATAGACTACTCGGCAGGGTAATTAAGGTTAGAATAAAATAGGCTAGGTTTAACTTGACTCACGGTACTGGTGAAGTATTGGATGATAGTACGTTGGGGAAGCTTAGTCATCGCATGTCTAGGAAGATATGACTTCGAACTGGTGCATTTGGCTAAGTGGAACTGACCGAAGCAACCCTTTATGGATCCTAACCAGTTAGACCAAGGTTTTTTTACTAAGCTCAATGGGTAGGACTATTTGGAAAACCTCGAAGACATGGTTACTTTAATGATGTCCTTGTGACTCACCATAGCCGAAAAGTTTATCCAAAGAATGTCTATTTGTTGAACCCAAAGCTAAACCTGAATATAACACAAAGTTAAATCAAACCCTAAAATTGAACCTAATTCATCTCACAAAATGATAGAATTACCTGATTGAAAATTTAGATCGGGTGAGATGACTAAGGAATAGAAAATCAAATTTGAAATTCGAATTAAAATTCAAAATTCGATATTCGAAATTGAAATTCGAATTAAAAATCAAAATTTAAAATTAAAATTCATAATTAAAATTAAATTAATTCAAATTAAAATTCAAAATTTGAAATTAAAATTCATAATTAAAATTAAATTAAATTAAAATTCAAAACTCGAAATTCGAATTCATAATTATCTTTCAAACTTAATTAACTTAATTATCTTTCAAATTTAATTAACTTAATTATTTTTCAAATTAAATTAACTTAATTATCTTTCAAAATTAAATTAACTTAATTATTTTTTAAAATTAAATTAACTTAATTATTTGTCAAAATTAAAATCAACTTAATTAAACTTAATTTTCAAAATTAATTAACTTAAATATTTTTCAAATTTAAATTAACTTAAATATTTTTTTCAAAATTAAATCAAGTTAAATATTTTTTCAAAATTAAATTAACTTAAATATTTTTTCAAAATTAAATTAACTTAAATATTTTTTCAAAATTAAATTAACTTAAATATTTTTTTTTCAAAATTAAATTAACTTAAATATTTTTTTCAAAATAAATTAACTTAATTTTTTTTTTCAAAATTAAATTAACTTAAATATTTTTTTTCAAAATTAATTAACTTAATTTTTTTTCAAAATTAAATTAACTTAAATATTTTTTTTTCAAAATTAATTAACTTAAATATTTTTTTCAAAATAAAATTAACTTAAAGATTTTTTTCAAAATTAATTAACTTAATACTTTTTCAAATTTAATTAACTTAAATATTTTCAAAGTTAATTAACTTAAATGTTTTTCAATTAACTTAATTATCTTTCAAAGTTAATCAACTTAAATATTTTTTCAAATTACTTAATCAACTTAATTAGTCCTCAACATTTAATCCTAATACTTACTCAATCACCTCACTTTCTTTTCATCAAATAGAGTCCAATTCAAACACTTTATGTGTAGGAACATAAAGAATTGGATCAGTGGATGTTGGATAGTGGATGCTCCAGACATATGACTGGAGATAAGTTAAAGTTTACAAAGCTCAAATTAAAGAGTTTAGGGTCTGTTGCATTCGGCAACGACGACAAACTTAAGGTAATCGAAGAGGTAACATCGAACTTAAATCCAATTTTACTATTCAAAAAGTGTTACTAGTTGAAAACTTTAACTTTAATTTACTCAGTATAAGCCAATTGTGTGATAGTGGTTATTTAGTTCACTTTACAAAATCTAAATGTATAGTTAAAAATATTAATAATCCTGAAATCATACTTAAGGGCACTAGGAAAGATAATGTCTACACCATTAACCAACCAACATCCTCAATAAAGTGTTTACTAATACAACAAGAGGAAACTGAGTCGTGGCACAGAAGACTGGGACACACTCACACTAGACTCATTGCAAAAATAAGTCAAAATGGTCTAGTTATAGGTTTGCCCAAATTAAAAGTTATTGAAAGCTCAACCTGTAATGCTTGTCAACAAGGTAAACAAACTAAGGCAAACCATAAATTAACCAACGTTAATAGAACAACCTCAATACTTGGGCTCCTTCACCTAGACTTGTTTGATTCACATAGAGCCAAGTCACTAAGAAAAAATCAATATTGCTTAGTGATAATCGACGATTACTCAAGATTTACTTGGGTAAAATTTATAAAAAATAAAAGTGAAACCTTTGAAGTATTTAAAATCTTCTGTAAACTAATAGAAAATGAAAAAGACACTCAAATAAAAAGAATTAGAAGTGACCACGGGGGGGGGGGGATTTGAAAATCACAACTTTACTGAATTTTATAAAATAAATGGGTATCAACATGAATACTCTTGTCCAAGGACCCCCCCAACAAAATGACCTAGTAGAACGTAAAAATCAAACCCTACAAGAAGTCACCAGGACTATGTTAAATGAATACAATCTATGCAATCAATTCTGGGCTGATGCAATAAATACAGCATGTTATATCCAAAATAGAATCTTAATTAACAAATCTCATAATAAAACACCCTATGAAATATATTATAATAAAATTCCGAATCTAAATTATTTAAAAGTTTTTGGATGTAAAGTACACATTTTAAACACCAAAGACTACTTAGGGAAATTTTCATCAAAAACAACTCTAGGAATATTTTTAGGGTATTCAACAACCAGTAGAGCATATAGGATGTATAACAAACATACTCTAAAAGTTGAAGAAACAATAAATGTAATATTTGATGAAGATAATAAAATAACAAATGAAAATAATATAGAAAATCTTAACCCAAGAATTATTGAAGATGATGAAATTCAATCTAACACTAATAAACCAGAGGAACAAACTTCTAACCCAAATATAAGTCCAACAAGAGTAAGTACCTCTCACCCACCTGAACAAATTTTGGGTGATCTAAATCTAGGAGTCAGATCTAGATCTTCCTATAGAAACCAAAGTCAGATTGCCCTTATTTCTAAGATTGAACCTAAAACCATTGAAGAAACCCTACCTGACCCAGACTGGATCATTGCTATGCAGGAAGAATTAGCCCAATTTGATAGAAACCAAGTCTGGGAACTTGTACCTAAACCTGTAGATAAATCCATAATTGACACCAAATGGGTATTTAGGAACAAATTAGATGATCAGGGTAATATAGTGAGAAATAAGGCAAGACTAGTAGCCAAAGGGTTCAGCCAGGTTGAGGGTTTGGACTATGACGAAACCTATGCACCAGTAGCTAGACTCGAATCCATTAGGATGCTACTGGCTTATGCAACACATAAAGGATTTAGATTATATCAAATGGATGTCTAGTCAGCCTTTTTGAATGGGTTTATTAAGGAAGAAGTATATGTAAGTCAACCTCTAGGGTTTGAGGACCTAGACAATCCAAACCATGTATTTAGACTGAAAAAGGCATTATATGGATTAAAGCAAGCACCTAGGGCATGGTATGAACGGTTATCCAATCACTTGATATCCAAAGGCTTTAATCAAGGTCAAATAGATCTAACCTTATTTGTAAAAACCGTAGATAAAAACATCTTCATAGCCCAAATCTATGTTGATGATATAATTTTTGGCTCAGCCAACTCTAAACTTTTAAAAAATTTATTAAACTAATGGAAAATGAATTTGAAATGAGTTTGGTTGGGGAACTTAACTTTTTCTTAGGCTTACAAATTAAACAAACCAAAGATGGAATCTATATTTATCAAACTAAATATGCTAAGGAATTAATTAAAAAATTTGGCATGAAAAATTCAAAAATTATAAATACTCCAATGGCAACCAACATCAACATTGACTCTGACCCAGAAGGAAAACCAGTAAACCCAAAGTACTATAGAAGTGCAATAGGTAGCCAAGTCGACCCGATATATTATTTGTAGTAGGTATGTGCGCAAGATACCAATCTTGTGCAAAAGAGTCGCACCTAACATATGTTAAAAGAATACTTAGGTACATTAAAGGTACCCTAAATGTAAGACTGTGGTACCCTAGAACTTGCACCTTTGACCTTTTTGGCTATTTTGATTCATACTATTCCAGGTGTAAACTAGACAGAAAAAGCACAAGTGGTAGTTGTCAAATTCTAGGTCAGTGCCTAGTAAGTTGGTCAAGTAGAAAGCAACACTGTGTTGCTCTGTCCACTACTGAAGCTGAATACATAGCCCTAGGAGAGTGTGCCTCTCAACTCTTGTGGATGATGCATACATTAAAAGACTATCAACTAGAATACAAAAATATAAAAAATTTAATTGACAATATGAACTCAATTAATCTAACCAAAAATCCAATTCACCACTCAAGGACTAAACACATTGAGGTAAAACACCATTTTGTAAGCGATCATGTAGCCAAGGGTGAAATTGTACTCAACTATGTTGAGTCCAAATCAAACCTAGCTGACATTTTCATAAAATTCTTACCTGAACTTGAGTTCAGTGCACTTAGAAGGTAAATAGGAATGTGTTGGGTAGAATAGGTATTGATTTTCAAATCAGTTTCCTACCTTTACTCTTAAATGTTTTACTTGTTTTCAAAATTTGCTTAAGTTTAAAATTATATTTCTAAATTCTAGACAAAATGTTGTTTTCAAAATCCCAAATTTATTAGTTTTTTAAATTTGGACTTAGCCTAGGCTCTACCCTAGATATCATGTTCCCCTAGAATTCAGCCAGAGCATCTCACAAACACCAAGGCTTACCTTGATTGTGGTTGAAAACACATAGAATGGTGTGAGATGCATAGGGTACAGCCTGGACTCAAGAATGCTTATATCTGTGCATCAATATGAGTCTGAGCATTAAATCCCTAATATACAGTAATCAAGTCAAGTCATCGAGCTCTAGTCAAATCTAACTGAATCTATTGAGTTAACTTGACTAACCAAGTGAAAGTTGTTGTCCTCTAGACAATCAGCTAGTAGCTAGATGGTTAGACATGTGGTCAAAAAATTAAGTACTCGATTTCTAGGGTTTCTCAACTTGAACATTAGGACTCTGATACCTTACTAAAAGAACTTAGTTAACTTGCAATCAATTTAACTCGACTCATGCTTGGACATTAAAGTTTAACCTAATAGCTCCTCCTTGGCCGTTAAGTATTTTGAAATTCATTATTCATTTAAATATTTTTCAAACTTTCTTGATATTTTTTAAAATCCTTTGAAAATTTAGTGAAATTTATTTTGTTCTTTTCAAGCTATTATTTAAAAAAACTGGTTCAAAATTTAAAGAATATCTATCTAACAGAGTTTGAAAATTAATTTTTCCCAAAGATTTCAACTAAGTTTCAAAATTGGCTAAAATTATTTTTCAAAGTAAACTTTTTACTAGCTTAGTTGAAAGAAAATTTAGCTAAGAATTTCACAATGAAAATTAATTATAAAAAGCTAAGTGTTTGAAAAGTTCTTAAAGTTAGCCAAAAATCCTTTCTTTAAAGCTAAGGGTTTTCTTTAATGAAAAATCTTTAAATAAAGTCTTTAAAAGCTTAAGTTTTCAAAATTTTGACTAAACAGAGCTGTTTTGCACTTAAACTATTTTTCACTTAGCAAAATTTTACTAAGTTGTTTTTCCCTACAAAGTTTTAAAAGTCAGATATTTTAAATGTTATTTTTTAGCTTCAACATTTTTACTAAGTTTTTCCTACAAAGTTTTTTGATATATGGCAAAGGGGGAGAGTAGGACAAAAAGTTCAAAATTCAAAATTCAAACTAAGGATAAGAGTTCTCTTATTAAGGGGGAGCCTTAACCTTGGAAACTTTAAGTTTACCTTAAATTTTAGAATCCTTTTTTGCTTGTACTTAACCTGTTACTTAAGTATGCTTACGTTTGGAAACTTCTTATTTTTAGGCATGCTTAGGTTTATTTATGCATTTTTTTTACTTAACTTTGAATTTGAGTTGCTATAATCAAAAAGGGAGAGATTGTTGGTGCGGGAAGTATCAGACGATCGAACCCAAGTTTTGATAATGGAAAAGGGTTCAAAGTTAAGTGTGTTGTGATCTAACAAGTTCATTGAGCTTACAGGAAAGCCCTAAGTGGTACTTAGGCAAAAGTCTTAACTGTGATTAGGCAGGTGGAAAACCTTAGGGGGTGGTAACCCTAGATCATAGGGGGTGGTAACCCTATGAGGAAAGTCTTGGCGGGTTGAGAGCTTCAGGCAAAAAGTCCTGGGGGGGGTAACCCTAGGTGGAAAGTCCTGGTGTCGCGAACCAGGTGGAAGACTGGACGGGCCGGGAAGTGGAAGTCCAGTAGAAAGTCCGGAAGCTTCGAACGCTGAGCAAAAGTCCAGTTGATCTGGAGGATCGAACTAGCAGCAGGTAAATCTCCTAAGTGGAGTACGTGAGGATGCGTTCCCCGTAGAGGGAACAGTAGACGTCGGGTTGACCAAGGGTTTCCGGTAGGAAATCCGAAGTCAGACCCGGACAGTCCTATGACTGTTGATTATATCACTTATAATATGTTTGTGCTAACTTTGTTTTGCAAGGTTTTTGTGTTTGGGACTAACACATTTTACATGAACAAAGAAGCACACTTGACCTCGGATGAACAGTGTCCGAGGAGCCTCCATGGGGCTTGGAGGTGCCTCGGGTGTAAGCTGAAGCCAGCTGTCCAGAGGAGCTGGAGACGCCTCAGAGGAAGCTGAAGGTGCCTTGGACCAGGCGTTGGAGGTGCCTTGGATCATCTTGGAGGCACCTTCAATGGGATAAGGCGCGACTAGATCAGAGCTGATCCACGTGTGCGACTCAGCGGCCTGGAGGCGCCTCGGACAGGCTTGGAGGCACCTCCAGCACTGTTTAAAAGGGGGGGTCGAGGCAGAGGCTTAGTACAAAAATTCTAAATCAATCTTTCATTGACCTACTGCCTACGTGACGACCTTGAAGTGCTATTTCAAGTTCCCGACAACTCGGAGCTCCGATATTGTTTGATTCTGTCGTTGGTATAAGTTTTCTCTAATTATTGCACTTATTGTAACTTACATTTGTACAAACTCTTTGCGTGATATAGTTGTTGCCCACAGTAAGCGATCAATGATCATGAGCCTTGGAGTAGGAGTTGCCACAGACTCCGAACGAAGTAAACGACCTGTGCCTTCTGTGTCTGTGTGATTCTTTCTATTTATTCCGCTGCTTTACTACTCGAACGATTTACGATTCTGAAACGCGAAATAGCCATGAGCGCTATTCACCCCCTCTAGCGCTTCTCGATCCAACAAATGTTTATGACACTCATATAACGATCCATGAAACATTTCATAGCAGGTCATTCAGTATATATTCTCTAATATATACTCATGTGTCAACCTGATATCTCATAGCCATGACTTATAAGATCAAGTCATCCGTTGACCTACATGCTAGTCTCAACGCATTAATATTGTCCTTTGTATATTAATGCTTGACTAGGAATAGTTAAGAGTAGTGTTCTCTACAATATCTCACTATCAATTCAACCAATTGATATATTGTAGATAAGAACCTACTACTCAAGGACATTATTATACTTATTAATTGGCACTGAACTGAACTAAATATAATAACCAACTTTGCCTTTTATAAATAATGATATATGATATAATAATGTGCCTTTTACAATAATCTCATAATTGGTACTAGGGCTAATACTAACAAATGGTCCCTCATGAGGAGAGAATCTCAGGCAATTAAAGGAGACTACAATTGACACAAAGCGAGTGTAGTTGAAACAAATCTGAAGGGTAATTTGGAAATAAAGTCAGCAGAGGGGCATATTGTTGATGTCCACAAGTGCACGGAATAATCGTGAAGTAATAAAAATATCGATCCTCAGGAACTGATGGTAAACACTAGGGATTTTACTAAACAGATTGTCTAGACTAACGGAAAGGGTGTTGGTTTGCAAAATAAATTAAGGAAGAATAGAAGCTAAGAAGAGTGAGGAAGTAAGGTCTAGAGGAAGAATTGTTTAGGGTAAATCCATCTTTGGAAGAAAGTTCTAGGATATCAGTTTCATATGATGTTTCTTAATGAAATATAGATTGTCAATTACCTATTCTCCCAAGTTTATGCTTCGCAAGGAATCTAAGTAATTACCGATGATACCCATGATGGTCTTATCGGAGTGCTTTCCCATTGATACCCAATGCTGATAAGTAGGTAGGGTAGCATAGAAAGTCCAATTTATTGGTTACCCTATTGTCACCTAAGGACCCCTAGTAATAGAATCAAAGCACTCCCATCATCTATTAGCATGAATTGGGAAAACCCTTTAAGATGAATTAGGTTCCTCCTTGCATAGATTTGGCTTCCATTTCGAGAAAATCTACAAGATGTCCGGTTTAATGGTTACCCTTTGTCACATAAGGACCACCGGGCATATAATCTTGAGAATTCCTGCTATACGACAACTAATCCATACATCCATTCTATTAAACAACCTAAATTAGCAATGAAGATTTACACATCCGTTTAATCAAATAAGAACCAAATATAAACTTGTCATTGAAGCAAAGTAAGGGCATATCCATAGAATTTTACATCAAGTCACATCACAACTACTCCTTTGATCCTAGAACTAAGGGAATCTACTTTATAATCAAATAAACAAGATACAAAGACAATTTTAAAAGCATTCTACAACCAAAACAGAGAGAAAGGAATAGAAACTCTTAGCCAAGATAAGTGCGAAGTCTTAAAGATCCAATTCTTTGCTTCTAGAGAAGAGTGGATAGTCAAAAATGGCTTTGAAATGTTCATAATTACCAAAGAACTCTGACGGTTATTCCATCTCGGACTCCCCTTGAGAGAGAAAATCCTTATACTTTTATAGACACAGGGTCGTGTTACCCCTGCCTTAGGAGCACACGATTGTGTCATTTGATATGACCTTCCCGTGTAGGTGGTGGATCATAAGGAACGACCATGCTTGGTAGGCAGGGCCAAGCCGTATAGGATATGACTTTAGGCGACATGGCTGTGCCATTAGGCACAACCTACCTGTGTGGCTTCCTGGAATAGGGGGCATGACTGTGTCAATAGACACGGCCTGCCCGTGCGAGCTCTTGTGAGAAAGGCATGGTCATGCCAATTGGCACGACCTACCCATGTGAATTTCTAGATGCATGGCATGCCCGTGCCTCAAGGCATGACCCACCCATAGTTGAGTTTTGGGAGCCCTCTGCCACGTGTTCTTTGTCCAATTTTGCTCCTAATCATGCCCTGTCAATAATAAGAATACGAAAAAGAGCAAGTCTTTGAACAAAACAAGTAACATGCTAATAAAATAAGGAAGAAGGAGTGTGATAACATAAATTAAATACAAAAAGTGCAAGTGAATGTGCATAAATAATGGTCTAAATGCCTATATAACCGACGCACATTACATCTTAGACTTAAACTTTTGTTTGTTCTTAAGTAAAAATATGCAATCTAAACTTATGTATCAATGTAGCACATCATAATCCCTAATGACTTAATCTAACTATCAAATAGTACTATTGGTGAGCATGATATCAAAGTATCTTGAGTGTGGCCTAAGAGGTAGTTCTCCATGCTCGGTGCAATGAGTGACCAAAGTTCTTCAACTTTCAAACTCCATGCCTAGTCAAATCATCATCTAATTGATTTCTTTGTAATTACGACAATAGGCACTTATCTACCACACGCTTGGTTCATCCCTCTTAAACTATCTAAGTTCTCAAAGGCGTGTTCTGAAGTAATAGAATCTTAGTATTTATTTTTCCAGTAATCTAAGTCAGTCTCAAAGAGATAAAGTACTAGATTCCACTCACGATAACTATTTTTAATCCTATATTAAATTCAATTTTTTTTTGGTGCTCTTAGGAGTGAAGCACTAACACAAATGTAAGTGTATATACATGCAAATATAGGGATATGATTTTTTTTCAAATGAGCTAAATTGATTTGAGCCACATTAGTAACCAAAATATAGTTTGAGAGATCACCTTAGGACACAAATACTAACAAGTTCTATAATCATGACTATTTACAAAGTTCTCTACTATCCAAACTTGGTAAAGTGAAGAGAGATCCTAAAACTATGTCAACACTCAAATATTTTGAATAACCAGAATCCTCACTTCTTGCTATTAAAGATAGAGAAAAATTATTCACTAAGCATACTAACACTATGTATTGAATACATGAATGAAGAATAAATGTGCTAGAATTTCTACATTGAGAACAAGTCAGCGGTAATGTGAAATGATATTTTCTATAATGAAATTAGGCTAAAAACAAACTAAATCAAACTACAAGGACCTAATGAAATCAAAATGCAATAAAATTGAAATGAACCAAATATATATAGTGGTACAACTCACCCCTGACTTGTATATTTCATTGACCCAATAACATCAATAAGGAGGTGGTGGTGGGTCATGTCTTGGTCGACAAAAAGGAGGAGGATAAGGCATAGGGGGATCTTTAGGATCTGGTGAGCGACGCCTAGGATGAAATCTATGAACTTGAGGTACGTTGCCTATCTACTCATGATAGTAATAAAGTGTGGCAACCTACTGTCTAGTAATATCCATGTCATCCCTAAATTCCTGTATTATATCACGCTCATTAAAGTAGTCTTTAACAAATTCAACTACTTTCCCCTAAAAGTCTCTCGTCACTTGGAAGTGATCACGTACTTCTTGAAACTAGTCCACCGTCATTGTACAATGACCTTCTAATAAGTGATGGGTGGACTGTTGCCTCTCGTGAAGAGTTTTCAAAGAGGCGTAAAAAATATGAAAAATCAAATTTAGAATACCCGAGGTCACTATAGGCAAAAGAGTATCTCGCTGGATCAGACTGACCAACCGACTTTGGGTATCTAAAGGATGAGGGATAAAGGTGTTCCTCGAGGGTCGAAGCATGTTTAAGTGTTATTCCCTTTATTACCCAATTGGTGGGGTCACAAACAAAGGTTTGGTCAGGGGCAAGGTAGAGAGAGTGGAAATTCATTTCTCCTAGAAAAAGCAAAACCATTCTTATCTCGAATTATCATTTTCATGGCCAAACATCTATCAATATCAATTTTGTCATTTTCATGAACAACCTCTAAGCCAAATAGTTCGCATTCTAAGGATAAGACAATTTGAGTTATTAACTTGCCCAAAACTATAATGCCCGAAGATGCCTTCCCGAATGTAACAAGCGACAGTAAAAAATGAAATCCTGAATCAAAGTCCATTTTACTCAACATGGCCAAAAAATTAGTAATGCTCAAAATTTCTTATGACACCATCACTCTTAGCCCTGCCGAACACCATTTTGCTCATAATTCCATGAAGGTATTGAAAGATAGGGTTTTGAATGTGAGAAGCTTTTGATCATAAAGGGTCATAGGCTTCACCTAAATATGTGAGTTGGTTCCAAAAAGAATTATTGTTAAACCGGTAGTTAAATGTACGAAAGCTCGCTAGGCAAGTTAAAACATTTGTTAAAAATCCAAAAGAGACCATAGATGGTTTTGGTTTATTAATCTAAAGCTAATCCTGCCGTCATGATCATCATCAGAAATAAAATGAGTCTATATTGAAGTTAAGAATTATAGGACAAGGCGAGGGTAG
The DNA here is from genome assembly GCF_018446385.1 of Zingiber officinale. Classification (NCBI taxonomy): domain Eukaryota; kingdom Viridiplantae; phylum Streptophyta; class Magnoliopsida; order Zingiberales; family Zingiberaceae; genus Zingiber; species Zingiber officinale. Next base: position 58,847,334 of record NC_055992.1, on the reverse strand, counting down.
GTGGGGTGACTTATGTACACAATATCCTCCCAACCTAAAGCACTAAGTAACCAACCTATGTCTTCCCTAATCCCTAAAACGTCCATGGTAATAATATCAAGATAGAAAATGTAAACAAGTTTACGAGACATGAGATTATCAAATCTAGATTTTTGCATGATATTCTTAAAAATAATACCATAATTATTTTTGTTACTTTCGGTGCGTGCCTCTTGCTTCTCTTTGTCTTTGGATGTAGCCCTCCCCTTGCCTTTGTCAGATTTCTTTTCCTTGCCCTTACCACGATCATCGTTTTCGTCTCCAAATCCACCTCCCTTCTTCAATCTTTTCAGGATTCCATACATGATGCCTTGAGTCTAGAGGAGAGAGTTGTTCTTGGAAGAGTGTGTGGAGGTCTAGATCTAGATCTAGAATGAGTCGTAGGTGGAGAAAGCTTGAGAATTGGAAGAGAAAGAAGAGAATATCTCAAAGATTTCTAGATTTATAGGACAAGAGGGTTAGGGAAAGAGGTGGAGGAGAAGAAGTTATGTAAGAGAGAAAGAAGAAGAGGAATTATGTCACACGACCATGCTCTAAGGCGAGGTGGTCGTGTGAAGGTATATATCCCTCGACTCTGGACCGACGCAGTCATGTCAAATGACATAGCCTGCCCATGTATTCTTTGGCGATGACCAACACAGTCGTGTCGATTATCACAACCATGTCATGTATGGTTTGGTGGTGCCTCACATGACTGTGCCGAATGACACGACCTATATTTTTTTTCAGGAGGCACCACAAGGTCTGCAATATTGCTTCTTTTCACTCTCGATATTGTTTTCCTCGTATTTCTTCTCCTCTGGAGTCTCCATGCCACATAAAAGCTTGTGGCCAGCTTATGGAGAGCAAAAATTCTGAAAATATAGAAGAATAACATGAATTAAAATCTCATATAATAAAAAATAAATAAAATAGAATAATATGACTAAAAGAACTCTTGGATTGCTTCCCAAAAAGTGTTTATTTAAGGTCATGATCTCAACCCCAACTGGCTCAAGTAGGAGCTCTTGCCTTGAAGGGGCAATGCTCCCCTTAATCAAAACAAAATGTATTTGACCTCTCCTTCATTTGGGCCCATGCTAGAATGATATATTTCTCATTTTGGGAGTTGGGTTGTTTTTCTTTCCCCCCCCCCCCCAGATCTAGTGCTTCATCTGGTAATCTCTCTAACAAGTGATGGTGAACTTTTTCATCTAGACTCTTCGCTGCTAAAACTTCAGAAGATCTCTTGGACAAAACAAATTCTAATTTGTCCTTATCAATACCTAAAGATAACTTATCATCCTTTACATCAATTACTGTGTTTGCTGTGGCAAGGAAAGGTCTTTCAATAATTAGTGGAAACTTCAAGTCCCCTCCTCCATGTCCAAGGCCATGAAGTCTATAGGGAAAGTGAGACCCCCTACTTCCACTAACACATCTTCTATTATGCTCATAGGATATCTATAGGTACTGTCAATTAATTATAGCACCATAGTAGTTAATATGAGATTATTAAATCCTAACCTCATGCACATGGAATATGAAATAAGACTCACTCTAGCACCAAGGTCACATAAATCTCTACCAATAACAGTGGTACCAATTTTACATGGTATAGAGAAACTTCCCGGGTCTTTAAACTTTAGAGGAAGTGTATCCAAGATCAAAGTGCTACATTCTTCTATCAAGGCAATAGTCTCAAATCTTTCTTTTTTTTCTTTTGTTAGAGATGATCTCCTTCATGAACTTTATAAATTTGGGCATCTATTGCAAGACATCCAAGAGAGGGATGTCAATGTATCTCCTTGATCTTTTCTAAAAACTTATCAAATTCAACGTCTTTCAATGCTTTTGGGATCCTTTGAGGGAAAGGGATCAGTGGCACATTTCTTTTCGATGGATGTCCTTTAACCAGTGTAATAATCTCCTCTTCCTTTCGAACAACCCCATCAGAAGAACTAGAAGAAGACGATTTTTCATTATATTCTATCCCTTTATCCTTAGCAGTCACTGGGGGCCTTACCAAGATCTGTCTACTTCTCTACTCGATTCTGTTACAATGTTCCACTAGATTTTGTTCTGGCTTTCTTGGAAAGTTTTCGAGTATCTTTGAGGATGAACTCGCAACTTGTGCAATTTGAGTATCAATCATTTTCAAGTGCTTTTCAGTATTGCCCATCCTTGCATTCAGTTGCTTGATATCATTCTTCATTTCTCCTTGATTTGCAAGTATCTCCTCAAGGAGTTTCTCTATTCTTGATGGTTGATTACCTTGTTGATATCGCGTTGGTTGCCCTTGCTCTTGGTTGCTTCTATACGAGAAGCTAGGGTAATTCCTTCATTTAGGATTGTAGGTGTCGAAATACAGATTGTTTTTTCTTTGTTGGAAGTTACTTATGGCATTGACTTGTTTAATCTAGGTTAATTACATAGTGATGGCTCCAAGTGGGCAACTTTCCATGTTATGTTCAAAACTTCTGCATTATTCACAAGTAGTAGAAAGAGCATTCATTGGATTAACTTTCATGGTATCAAACTTCTTTGTGAGGGCATCAAGATTTATAGAGATTAAACTCATTGCATCAACCTCATACTTTCCAACTGCTTTAACTAGATTCCCATTTCTCTACGAAGCCCATTGATGATGGTTTGGTGTTATATTTTCGATAATCTCTTTGGCTTCATCTAATCCTTTGTTCGTCAGTGCTCCACCTACTACGGAGTCCAAAGAACCTTAGTTTGATAGTTGATGTCATTATAAAAAGTATATATCCAAAGCCACTTCTCTAAACCATGATGGGGACATAACCTGAACATCCCTTTAAACCTATCCCAAGCTTCATACAAAGATTTAGTCACATTCTGTTAGAAGCTAGCAATCAAATTCATCATGTGAGCTATTTTGTTTGGAGAGAAGTGTTGGGTTTTTCGTGCCACAAAAACCGCTTTTTCGCGTCGCGGAAACCCCGAAACCCCCGCCACCGGATCTGTGCGAAGATAAAACTTTTGAAAACTTACGAGTACGAGTTTCTAAACCTCGATCTACAGTAGATCTACAAAGAAGAAATGTTATACCCTTGATGCGAAGCCCTTCGCAATCCCGCTCGTCCTCAGTTCGCCGGATCTCGAAAGTGTCAAAGTAGACACTTCTCTATGTGTATCCACACAAGCAAGAGATGGAGAAAAATCTCTAAGGATGTGCTAGCAACCTTAGAGATCAATAATGGAGGAGATGAGAGGGAGAGAAGAGAAGAGCTTGAGGAAGAAGAAGGAGTGAATGAGAATGAATGAATACACCTTGTGTAACTCACACACATGTAACCTCCCAAAAAAGTGGCCGGCCACTTTGCTTCTAAAACTCCCATGGAATATCAAGAGCCAAGTCTCTTGATCTCCTCCATGAGGTGGCATTTGGTCAAGTCAAACTTGACCAAATGAAGAAGCCTTGATGATGTGGCATTGGTCAAGTAAAAGTCAAGTCAAAACTTGACTCTTCATCTTCCTACTTAAGTCAAGTCAAACTTGACCACTTCTCTCCCTTGGTTGATCTAATCTAACCATTGGTTCAAGTCAATTTTAATTTAATGAATCTCTATTCATTGAATTAAATTAATTCAATGAAACTAAGTCCAAATTAGACTCACTTAACACATGAACCAAATTGAGTCCAACTCAATTAGCATAATTTGGATTACTCTTAATCCAATTTGGTTCATCACATGAAACTAATCCTTTAGGTTCATCAAATGAACCTAATCTTCATCTAATCGCCCTTTGTGTGTGACCCTATAGGTTCTTATAACGTTGGCAACGCTCCTAAACCCATTTAGAAGCATAAGTAATGAGCGGTATCTAGCAACACATCATTACTACCCAAGTTATAAGAATGTTGAGATCCAACATCACCTTGTGACTACTAATTGTGACTTCTCACAATATATGACAAATGTCCTTCTATCCTAGACATCTAGATTGATCAATGTGAGGCATAGACCGTGTCATCCTCTGACCAATCTAAATCTTGATCTCCAAGTAGAGTCACTAAATCAAATGAGCTCAATATCTCATATTGACTCATTTGGGCATGGCCATGCACTTCGTGGTCTCACTCTATCAAGAATATCGATGTTGCTCCCTTCATATAGGAGGGATAGATCCCATCTACATCACTCACATCCCTCTGCATAATTCGTTACATACCCAGTAATCACCTTTATGGTCCACCAATTACAGGTGACATTTGACGAAACCAATGTACATAACTCCTTATGTAGGGATCCATGGTGACTTCAGGTCCAAGGACTAGTAGTCATACTAATAGCCACATGAGAAAGTATATGCCACTTATATAACGATCCATGATACTTTCTCATGGCGGGTCATTCAGTATACATTCTCCAATGCATACCCATGTGTCAACTAAATATCTCTATATCCATGACTTGTGAGATCAAGTCATCGAGTTGACCTACATGCTAGTCTTATTGCCTTAATATTGTCCCTGAATGTTAATACTCGACTAGGAATAATTAAGAGTAGTGTTCCCTATATCATCTCACTATCGGTTCAACTAACCGATTGATATAGGTGAGAACCTTCTACTCAAGGACGCTATTATACTTAGTTTATTTGGCACCAATACAAGTAAGTATAATAACCAAAACAAATACCTTTATATATATAATAATATGATACAACAAGTCCATAATACAATCATCAAATGATTGAGTCTAGGGCTCTAACTAACAATCTCCAACTAGCACTAGTGTCAATCAGTGTAGGCTCTAAGCCCCAATGACCTAGTGTGACCATCATGCTTTCTCTGTGCCAAAGCCTTGGTCAAGGGATCTACGATGTTAGCCTCTGTAGGTACTTTGCATATCTTCACATCTCCTCTCTCGATAATCTCTCGAATGAGATGGAAGCGCCGTAGTATGTGTTTGGTCCGCTGGTGTGAGCGAGGTTCCTTCGCCTGTGCTATAGCTCCATTGTTGTCACAATAGAGCTCAATAGGGTCAGCGATACTGGGAAACACCCCAAGTTCAGTGATGAACTTGCGGATCCAAACTGCCTCCTTTGCTGCCTCTGATGCAGCAATGTACTCGGCCTCTGTCGTAGAATCAACTACTGTGTCCTGCTTCGAACTCTTCTAGCTCACAACACAACCATTTATACAAAATACGAACCTTGACTGCAATCGATAATCATCCTGATCGATCTGGAAGCTGGCATCATTGTAACCCTTTACAACTAGCTCATTATTGCCTCCATATATCAAGAAATATTCTTTAGTCATTCTCAAGTACTTAAGAATATTCTTGACTGCTATCCAGTGACTTTTACCTCGATCTGACTGGTATATGCTCGTCATGCTCAAAGCATACGAGACATCAGGACGAGTACATAGCATGGCGTACATGATAGACCATATGGCTGAGGCATAAGGGATCTGATCCATGCGGTCTCTCTCCTCTTTAGAAGAGGGACCTTGAGTCTTCGAAAGACTCACGCCATGTGACATCGGCAGAAATCCCTTCTTGGAGTCTGCATGGCAAACCGAAGGAGTACCTTGTCAATATATGTACTCTGACTTAGGCCAAGCAATCTCTTAGATCTATCTCTATAGATCTGTATCCCTAGAATGCAGGATGCCTCACATAAGTCCTTCATTGAGAAGCAACTCCCTAGCCAGGTCTTGACAGACTGAAGCAAAGGGATGTCCTTCCCAATGAGTAGTACGTCATCCACATACAATATGAGGAAGACAACTATATCCCCTACAACCTTCTTGTAGACACAAGGCTTATCTTCATTCTTGATGAAACCAAACTATTTGATTGCATCATCGAATCGAAGATTCCAGCTCCGAGAAGCTTTCTTTAGTCCATAAATGGACCTATGCAGCTTGCATACTCTTCTAGTATGCTGTGGATCTACAAAACCCTCAGGTTGTGTCATGTACACATCCTCGAGTAGGTATCCATTCAGAAACACGATTTTGACATCTGCCATATCTCATAGTCATGGTATGCTGCAATAGCAAGCATGATCCGAATGGACTTAAACATCGCTACTGGAGAAAAGGTTTCATCATAGTCAATACCATGAATTTTCTTGAAACCTTTAGCTACCAAGCGACCCTTATAGATAAGTCCATCCATGTCAGTCTTTCTCTTAAAGACGCACTTACACCCAATGGGTTTTACCCCTTTAGGTGGATGAACCAAAGTCCATACTTGGTTGGTGTACATGGATTCCATCTCGGATCTCATGGCCTCTAGCCATTTCTCGAAATCTGGTCTCATCACAGCTTCCTGATAGGTGGTAGGCTCATCATCTATGAGCACAACGTCATCATGGTCAGACAAGAGAAATGAGTATCTCTTTGGCTGACGACGTACCCTATCAGACCTGCGAAGAGGTATGTCTACTTGAACTGGTTGTTGTTCCTCAACTCCTTGTGGAATAACATCATCCTCAACACTTTGTGGTTCCAGTTCAACTTCCATCGAGGCTTCAGTGCTATTGTTCGCATCTTGAACTTCTTCAAGATCGAACGTGCTCCCGCTAGTCTTTCTAGAAACAAAGTCCCTTTCTAGAAAGACCCCAGTTTTTGCCACAACTACCTTGTGCTGACTGGGAATGTAGAAGTAATATCCTTAGTTTCCTTGGGATATCCAATAAAGTAGCACTTGTCGGATTTGGGTCCTAATTTGTTTGAGACTTGACGTCTAACGTAAGCCTCACAACCCCAAATCCTTATGAAAGACACCTGGGCATCTCTCCCAGTCCATATCCTATATGGTGTCTTTATCACGACCTTGGATGGAACTCGGTTGGGTATAAAAGCTGTCGTGTCTAGAGCATAGCCCCAAAGGTATGTTGGAAGATCTGTGTGACTCATCATAGATCGTACCATATCTAATAGGATACGATTCCTCCTTTCGGATACACCATTCCACTGTGGTGTTCCAGGAGGAGTGAGTTGGGATAGAATCCCACACTCAGCTAGATAGTCACGAAACTCATGGCTAAGGTATTCTCCACCTCGATCTGATCGAAGTATCTTAATACTCTTGCCAAGCTGGTTCTGTACTTCATTCTTTAATTCTTTGAACTTTTCAAAGGATTTAGTCTTATGTGTCATCAAGTACACATAACCATATCTACTGAAGTCATCAGTAAATGTGATGAAGTACCTATAACTGCCTCTAGCAGCGACATTGAAAGGGTCACATACATCACTATGTATAAGACCTAACAAGTCAGTCGCTCTCTCACTGTGCCCACTAAAGGGAGTCTTGGTCATCTTGCCTAGTAGGCATGACTCGCACGTCTCATAAGATTCAAAATCAAATGAGTCCAGCAAACCATCCTTATGAAGCTGGGATAAGCGCTTGTCATTTATATGACCTAAGGACAGTGCCAGAGATAGGTTTGGTTCATGTCATTTGACTTGAACCTCTTGGTATTTATGTTATAGATAGGGCTTTCAAGGTCTAGAATGTAGAGTCCGTTCATCAGAGGTGCACTACAATAGAATATATCTTTTAAATAAACATAACAACATTTGTCCTTAATTATAAAAGAGAAACCTTTCTTGTCCAAACAAGAAACTGAAATTATGTTCTTTGTTAATGCAGGCACATAACAGCATTCATCTAATTCTAATACAAGCCCAGAGGGTAGAGATAGATGATAAGTTCCTACAGCAACAGCAGCAACCTTTGCTCCATTGCCTACGCGTAGGTCTATCTCGCCCTTTATCAATGCTCTGCTATTTCTCAGCGCTTGTACATTAGTACAAATGTGAGAAGCACATCCGATATCTAATACCCACGATGAAGAAATAGAGAGGTTGACTTCTATAACATTTATACCTGAAGTAGAAATCTTATTTCTCTTCTTCTTAAGATCTTCCAGGTATCCTGTGAAGTTCCTCTTCCAGTGCCCTGCTTGTCCTTGATATTGTTGACGAAGATGTTCAACTATATCATAAGCAGTCATTAACTCATATTGCTTCTGAAGCTCAGAGTTCATGGTTGCGAGCATAAGACATGACACATCTAATGCGTCATCTTGATGCTTCTTGTAAGCGTCACGATCAGCTCGTGTGGCAGTGGCAGGAGGTGTCTCGGGAATGGGCTGCTCCAGGACATACAGTTTACGTTCCTGGGTGAGAACTATTCTCAAGTTCCTGTACCAGTCTTGGAAATTTGCTCCGTTGAGCTTGTCCTTCTTAAGGACAGAACGCAGGGAGAAAGAGTTCGTATTCAACATCATGGTTATCTACAACAGATAAATACAGAAAATAAATATCATATTCTTTTAAATCATTTAATTAGGCCTTTAACTAAATCATGCTCCCACTGAATTATATACTTTTTGTAGAATCAAGTGAGTGATGTGCTCAAACCACACTTACTAGATTCTAACCAACTAGCTATAATTCGTGTGGGACAAGATCCATATCATACTACGCCTTGAGTTAGCTTTGGCTAAATCGCCCAAGACTTAGTATGATCGGTAGGTAACAATTTACCAATTACATCTCTATGCAACTCTTGTTTATAGGATCATTATCCGCATTTATATTAAAACTTGAGTTAGCTTTGGCTAATACGCCCAAGAATTAATATAAATGTGATTATGTCCTATATTCCAACTGTTGGAAATATGCCTATAGTTTTACTCGATCCAACCGAGTTAACTAGTTACTCAATCTAATTAAGTTGTACTCACCCATGCGTTGATAGGCGGGACCAAGATTGTCCCTCCGTACCCTACCAAGATAATATGTGTTGCTTTGCTTTGGCAAATTCAACAACACATGTGATCGAGGTAGTGATAGGTATCACGGCATGGTAGGCATTTTAAAGTTGACGCGATTTAGATCTAATCTAATCGACGATGTGTATCATATACTCGATTTAGATCTAATCTAATCGTAGAGGAGGTGCATCATGTGTGCGACTTAGATCTAATCTAATCGTCGAGATGTATCATATACGCGATTGATCGAATCGAATCGTTAAGGCGCTAATTAACTACTTTACTAGCATGCATCAAATACACACATACAAGCAATTAATTATAGTATTTGTGATTAGTCATGGCCCTACTATGATCTTCTCAAGCCAATGAGAAGATCGGATGGTCAGTCTAGGGTCCACAGCTTCTCAAGCTCCTCCCTTTGACCACCTTGTGTTGCTCACGCCCTCTTCGTAACTCCGTCTTGAGTGGACCTTCCACGGCTCTAATTTTGTACATTACAATTTTGAAACTCAAGTTACATTCGAGTCTAAACTAATTTACAACAAGAATATAAGAGAAAGGCACGACGCGCAGGTCGCGTATCAAGTATACAGCACACACAATCACATGACGGCACGCATGCCGTATTATGAATTACAACACAAAATATACCAATCCAATTGGGTCTTTTTGGGACATGACTATCACAAATTATACATAATTCTAAATTATATATTTTCTATAATTTTTTGTAATTTTAATACCAATTTTTACAATTTCTACGAGTAAAAATTCCCGGCGGTCCCGTTTAGCGGTTTTCGGGCGCAATCGCGGAACGAATCCCCTTGCGGGGCCGGGGGAGCATCCCTACCCGCGATCTAACCATCGCGAGGGTTTCTTAACGATCCTACAGCTCCTTAGCCCACTGTCCCAAAAAGTTTTGGGGCAAAACCTTGTCGTTTCGGAAAAAACTTCTCGGTAGTCGAAGCCTATAAGTGTCGAAACACTTGTGCTTCGCTTCTACGAGAAAAATACACATAAAAACTCTAAAAATCATAAAATTGCAGAATATTACAGAACCTATATTTTTCATAAAAAATCAAATTAAACTCGTACAAGTCTTCGCACGTGGCTCTGATACCACTGTTGGGTTTTTCGTGCCGCGAAAACCGCTTTTTCGCGTCGCGGAAACCCCGAAAACCCCGCCACCGGATCCGTGCGAACATAAAACTTTCAAAAACTTACGAGTACGAGTTTCTAAACCTCGATCTACAGTAGATCTACAAAGAAGAAAGGTTATACCCTTGATGCGAAGCCCTTTGCAATCCCGCTCGTCCTCGGTTCGCTGGATCTCGAAAGTGTCAAAGTAGAGACTTCTCTATGCGTATCCACACAAGCAAGAGATGGAGAAAAATCTCTAAGGATGTGCTAGCAACCTTAGAGATCAATAATGGAGGAGATGAGAGGGAGAGAAGAGAAGAGCTTGAGGAAGAAGAAGGAGTGAATGAGAATGAATGAATACACCTTGTGTAACTCACACACATGTAACCTCCCAAAAAAGTGGCCGGCCACTTTGCTTCTAAAACTCCCATGGAATATCAAGAGCCAAGTCTCTTGATCTCCTCCATGAGGTGGCATTTGGTCAAGTCAAACTTGACCAAATGAAGAAGCCTTGATGATGTGACATTGGTCAAGTAAAAGTCAAGTCAAAACTTGACTCTTCATCTTCCTACTTAAGTCAAGTTAAACTTGACCACTTCTCTCCCTTGGTTGATCTAATCTAACCATTGGTTCAAGTCAATTTTAATTTAATGAATCTCTATTCATTGAATTAAATTAATTCAATGAGTCTAAGTCCAAATTAGACTCACTTAACACATGAACCAAATTGAGTCCAACTCAATTAGCATAATTTGGATTACTCTTAATCCAATTTGGTTCATCACATGAAACTAATCCTTTAGGTTCATCAAATGAACCTAATCTTCATCTAATCGCCCTTTGTGTATAACCCTATAGGTTCTTATAACGTTGGCAATGCTCCTAAACCCATTTAGAAGCATAAGTAATGAGCGGTATCTAGCAACACATCATTACTACCCAAGTTATAAGAATGTTGAGATCTAACATCACCTTGTGACTACTAATTGTGACTTCTCACAATATATGACAAGTGTCCTTCTATCTTAGACATCTAGATTGATCAATGTGAGGCATAGACCGTGTCATCCTCTGACCAATCTAAATCTTGATTTCCAAGTAGACTCACTAAATCAAATGAGCTCAATATCTCATATTGACTCATTTGGGCATGGTCATGCACTTCGTGGTCTCACTCTATCAAGAATATCGATGTCGCTCCCTTCATATAGGAGGGATAAACATTTTCACAACCACTCCCTGAACGTGAATTTAGCAACTTACGTCGAAAATTAGGGATGTGCTTAATAGACTAGGAGTTTCAAATTTCAAAAACATTTTCAAAAATGGCTTTCTCAAATTATAGGTTGAAACATATTGTGTTTTCAAAACCTTCCTTCTTTTTAGATTTTCAAATAAAGTTTTAGCCTTAGACTAGTTCAAAATCCTTAGAAAGCATGTACCCATAGGACTAGTTTTTGAGCATCTCACCAACACCTTAGGTTTACCTTGCTTGTGTTTGACAAACATAGAAAGGGGTGAGATGCATAGGCCAACTGTCTAGACTTAAGATGCTTATTTCAGTGCATCGGCATAAGTCTGGACGCTAAATACAAATCAGACATTAATCAGATTAAGTTCATCAGTCAAGTCAAACACTGACTGCTTATAATCAACTTAATCTGACTAAACAAGTGAAAGCTACTATCTTCTGATAGTTAGTTAGTACCTAATTGGTTAGACAGCTGTTTAATTTTAAGTATCAAGTTCAGGGGTTAATTAAAATTTTGTATATTTGAAAAATGCTTTTGTACATCTATTTTAAAACTAACTTATTTTTGAACACTAGTTTTCAAAAAGTTAAATTTAATTGAGTGTTTGAAAAATTAGAAGGTTAAAAATCCCACCTAATTTTTAAAACTTGATTTTAAAGTTGAAAATTATTACAAATTTAAACTTATTCAGTTTTGTAACATATGCTTGAAAATTAAACTTTCCAAACTTAGTTTTTATCAAATTAGCTTTAACAAATTTATTTTGACTAAAATTTTACTTGTTTTTCTAAAAAAAAAAGTAAAATTTTGTTTAAAAACTAGATTCAACTTAGTGTTTGAAAATTGGAATTTGAAAATTAGATTTTACCTTTTGAAAAGTAAATGTTACTTAAAATCTAAATTTGAAAACCTGATTTGAAAAATTTTACACGTTTGAAAAGTTAAACTCGATTAACTTTAAACTTATACTTTTTAAAATTCATTATTGCAAATATTATCTTTTGAAAATTACTCTGCAATCTAAGTTTTTCATAACTTAGCTATTTTTCAAAAGCTAAAAAGTAAACTTTAAAGCAAATTTTTTTTATGTTTTAATCTAAGACTCCCCCAGGTCAACTTGACTATTTTTAACTTGGTTTTAAAAAGTGTACTTTTATCAGTATCTTTGAATTTTGAATCAAACTTAGATATTTTCCAAAATTAGCTGTTTCTTAAATTTACAAATTTTTACAGTACCTCTACACTATGCTTGTTTACCATTGCCTATTTTTGATGAATGCCAAAGGGGGAGGGTTAGGTGGTTAAGTTAGCTAAACCAAATTGAAAACACCAAAACTAACTTTAAAAACCATGTACCTGTTTTATTTATTTTTTGCGTCTTTCCACTAACTTAACCAGGTTGTCATTCCATCAAAAAGGGGGAGATTGTTGGTGCGGGTAGCACTAACGGTCTAACCTAGATTTTGATGAATGACAAATGGGTTAAGTTAGTTTTGTTGTTGTCTGACACTCTGATCGAGTGTGCAGGATAAGTCCAGACAGGTCGACGGGCTCGGATATCTGGCACGAAGCCCAGCTAGGTCGATGGGCTGACCAGATAGCTGGCACGAAGTCCAAGCGGGTCGACGGGCTGACCGGACGCTTAGGCACGAAGCCCAGCTAGGTCGACTGGCTGACCAGATAGCTGGCACGAAGTCCAGACGGGTCGACGGGCTGACCGGACGTCTGGTAAGTAAGTGAGGTAAGTCACTAGAGGGGAGTGACTGCGAGGACGCATTCCCAGGAAGGGAACATTAGGCGTCGATCCGGCTTAGATCCATTTCAGATATCTAAGTCGAGATCGTGACTAGATTCTGGTCTCGGAAAGACGGAATCTAAGTCATACTCTTTTCTTGTTAAATCATATTAGTTTAGTTGTGCTAACAATCTGTTTTGCAGAATATATATTTGCCTCGGACTAACTCTATTTTGCGGGAAAGGAAGTTTCTGGAAATAGGAGGTCCGGGCGCCCGGAGGGGATCCGGGCGCCCGGAGGTCCGAGCGCCCGAAAGGGATCCGGGCGCCCGGAGGTGAATTTTATCCAAGTCGAGTCGTCGCCATGTGGAGTTCACTGATTAGACCTGCCACGTCGCACCAGGGCGCCCGGAAGGGATCCAGGCGCCCGGAGAAGCATATAAAAGAAGCCCCAGGGGTGGATCTTCAAAAACAACTGAGAATGCTTCGACTGCTTGCTCTGTTGCTCTACACTCCTGCGACGCCAACAAAGACCCGACAAAGTGCTCCTTCTTCTTTGATTAATTTTCTTATCGGTATCACTTTATTTCCATTAGCATTTCTGTACCTTAATTTGTAATAGTATTTCGAATTGCTAGTGAATTGCCCAACGAAAGTACTCAAGGAGTACGGGCCTTCGAGTAGGAGTCGTCACAGGCTCCAAACGAAGTAAAAAACACCTTGTTCAGTTTGCCTAAGTTTTTTATTATTCCGCTGCGCTTAACTCTTATTAACGCGATTTTTTCGAATCGATATTCACCCCCCCTCTATCGAACGATCACGGTCCTACACTAAGCTCTTGCACACTCAGACACAGGGATCAAACACAGTAGGACCTAACCAACTTGGTTGATCACATCAAAACACCTACGGGGACCAACAATATATACTCAAGCAGGCAAAGATCGGTCGAGATATATTCAGCAGAAGGTATTCTTAATGCATGACAAGTCGATATATATTCAACATAAGGTACTATTAATGCATGACCGACCGAGATATATTTAGCAGAAGGTATTCCTAATACATGACTAGCAGAGATATATTCAACAGAAGACGCATGTAATGCATGATCGACTAAGATATATTTAACAGAAGGTACTCTTAATGCATGACTGGCCAAGATATATTCAACAGAAGAAGAAGGGGGCATTCTCAAGTTACGACGAGCTTAGTGATCGATCGGTATATATCTAGGCTTAATAATCAGTCGGTATATATCTAAATAGACAAGCAGTCAACAACTTTATGACAGCCTGGCAAACCTGTCAGGAAATATTCTCTCAAAGCTTCTTTGTTCTTTAAGCGGTTACAATGATATACTGTTTTGCATATGCCATCATATCAAGAATTCAAGTCATAAACGACAAAGAGGATACATTTGAGGTAGAAAAAAGATTCCTCAAAGAATTATTACATGAAGTTCATGTTGTACTTTTCTCATCTTCTAAAAAACTCTAACAAATCAGAGACCACCTCATGATCATGGAGGTTATGTGAGGTGGTATAAATAGGGGAATCTTCTCCATTGACAAGGTACACAAACACAAGCATTTGCATCTGAAACTATACTTCCTGCCATTTTTCTGTTACTGCTCTTCTTCTTCTCCCATATTCAAGCGAGGAACTAACTTGAGAATCAGAAGACCTAGCCAGGGATTCCCACTTCGGTCCTAGGTCACTAATGCTTTGTTGGATCGTCTGAGTGTGTGCTGGGTCACCAAGGAGTTCCTTCAAATCTTGTGAAGCTTGCCATCCCTTATTCGCTAGAGCTAGTGTGCCATCTCATAGCCTTCAGATAGGATCAACTGTCTTTTTAAAATTATTTTGTGACATGTCGAGAATATCGATCCTCACATTACTGTTGACTTGTCTAATAGTAAAATGGTTAGCACGTTCATTTCTTCATTCATGTTGTTGTGGAGATAGTGCTAGTATGTTTAGTGTATCTCTTTTCTCTATCTTTAGTAGTATGAAGTGAACTAAGTATTGTAAGGATATAGATTTGAGTTTTAACCTAATCTAAAGGATCTTACCTTCACTTCACTTAAACTTGAATAGTAGATATATTTGAAATAGTCATGATTCATCCTATCTGTTTAGTACTTGAGTTTCTATGGTGATTTTTTAGACTATATTTTGGTTACTGGATGATGCTTATATCATGAAAGCTTGCTTAGAAAAATCAAAATATCTCTATGGTTGCTAGTGCTACATTTAAGGCACCGTAAATTTTTTTTTTCAAGTGTTGCATAATGTAATTATTTTGAGGAAAAAAAATTAAGGGATATAAAAAATAGTTTCACAAGTAGAAACTAGCAAGTTACTCCTTTGAGACCGAATTAGGTTATTAGGGAAATAAATGTTATATTTCTCTTTATGTCGAGTACGCCTTTGAGACCTTGGGTAGATTAAAAAATATGAACCAAGTGTGTGGCAGGTAAATGTTTATCGTTGGGAACACGAGAGATTGAAACTTGAAAAGCTTAGGTCACTCATTGCACTGTGCACAAGGACTTATGCTTAGCCTATACCTAGGTTACTCCACAATCATGCTTACAAATAAATCCACATGGTCCATAATATGGCCATATGGATTCCACACGACCCATAATCTGGATGTGTAGATTCCACATGACCCACAATCTGGCAATGTGGATTCCACACGACCGTGTGGATTTTCTAGAGGCAAAGCATTACACGACCGTGTGAATCCACATGACCGTGCCACCTTACCATAGGCCAACCAGAGGGTGGCCATGTGGATGCCACATGATCGTGGCACGGGCCTTGCTAGGCCCGTGCCCAATACTATTTAAGGTGGTTTCTTTCCCTTTTCAAAGGAGAAAGGTTCTCCCCTTTGGGAGATCCATCTTAGTTCTAATCTACACGTTCTCTACTCTGTTCTACAATCCAAAGTCATTTTCATCATCTCATCGATTCCAAAAGCAAAGGATTGGATCCGAAGGTCACTCAACTCATCAAATAAGCTTCTTCTCCCTTCTTCTTTTAGTTTGGGTTTTGATCCTTTTAATTCCTATGTATTTGGATTCTTTCCTCAGTGTCATGGAGTAAATCCATTATTCTAGGATTAAGGGAGTAATTATGATATGGATTTATGTAAGAACTCATAGATTTTCTAATTTCCTATCTACGTGACATTGCTATACCTTGTATTCATTTGATCTTATGTGTATATATTGTGTTTGAGCTTAATTTTTATATTTACCCTAGATCATATGACTGAGGGGCCCTAGTGACAAAGGTATCTCGTTTTCAGAGGTCTAGAACATTACCTTGAAAGAAGGAGCAATTCTCCACAAGGAAGTAGAGAATTGGATGTAATTGTTATTTCTATCTATATCATTATTGAGTGTTAGCGTATTCTTGCGATTTATGACCGAGGGGGCCCTAGTGATAGGGGTATCCCGTTACTGGACTTCATAGGAATCACTTCCATTTAATAGCATAGGATATGGATCAAAATAGCAATCCAGTTTAACCTCCGCGGGAAAGAGCCGGTAATGAATCTAGCTTTCTACAAGTGCATAGGAATAGAGGATAGACAATATGTTATCCATGATACATTGATTAACATCATAATCAAACTGAACCCCTAGAACATCTCTCAAAGCAAGTTCCTCAACACTCTTTCTCTCTCTCTTTCCCTTTCTCAACCTTACTTCTCTTTACTTAGCGTGTAAATCTCATCCGTCGATCGTTTAGCTAATTCACTATGAGTAATTACTAGTGCTTATAACCAATCCTCGTAGAATCAATAATCTTTTATTACTTAATGACACTCGTGCACTTGCAGGCACACATCAGTAACCACATCCGAACCTTGGAACAGAAGTGATACATGGTACTCGGATTGTAGATTGGTAAGCTCCTCGGAGTCTAGGATTCCCCAGATTAACACTTAGGAAGCTTCTAGATTTACCGAGACATATCCTCCCCATTCATACATAACTAATTCTATGGTAAGCTTCCCGACTTGCCGAGACATATCTTACCCATACATACATAACTAATTCTAAAGTGAGCTTCCTGACTTGTTGAGACATATCTTACCCATACATACATAACTAATTTTATTGGTAAGCTTCCCAGGCGTAGGCCCCTAGAACATATCTTACTCATAGAGTAAGCTCCTCATACTTGCCCGAATCATAACTTGGTAAGCTCCTCGGGCTTGCCTAGTGCATCACTTAACCTATAGCATAAACATGGGCATAACATAAACATGCATATAAATCCAAACATGATCATTACATAAACATGAGCATAACATAAACATAAACATGATCACTATATAAGGAAGGACATAACATATCACTATAAGAAAAATGCCATAGACAGTGGTTTTCCATCGGTGTCTATGACAAAATCGTCCAGTGTCATATGTAACCACTTCGGTGATGCTTATCTTGTAATCACTTTGCACCTTTAATAGGAAATTTTTGCTTCAAGTGTGTCATATGTTCCCTAATGAAAAATTATGAAGAAATTAATAGGATAATTTTGTTAACAATTTTATCAGATTATTACTAAACAAGAGGGCTTACACAATGTAAGGATCAACCTTAGTGTCATTTTTCAATACATAACGATGTACTTGTTCCCACTCCTCATGACAATGAAGTGCACCTTGGCACCTGACAAGGACTTAGTGAGTACTGTTTCGCGATGCTTTGATGGAATCCCTATCATGTTCATATTAGATATAAATTCTGAGCAAAACTCTACAGCTTCTTCAGTAATATAACATTCAACCATGCATCCTTCTGGTCGATTTCTATTCTGCACATAACCTTTCAATGTTCTCATGTATCTTTCAAATGGAAACATCCATCCATACCAAACTAGCCCACACAACTTGACCTCACTCATGAGATGAACTGCTAAGTGAACCATTATATCAAAAAATAAAGGCGAAAAATACTTTTCAAGCAGACACAACATCATCACAATTTCTGTTTGTACATTATCCAACTTCAAGGCATCTATCACTTTGTTACATAACACATTAAAGAAGAAACAAAATATTGTGATAGTATTTCTGACATGCTTGAGCAGAACACCACGGATGGCAACTGAAAGCAATTGTTGTATTAAGGTATGGCAGTCATGTGATTTAAGGGCAACAAGTTTTAGGTCCTTCATTGAGACAAGGTTTTTGATGTTGGAGGAGTAACCAATAGCTTGTCTAAGAAGCCTAACACACAAATCTTATAGAAACAACAACAACAAAAAAGAGGTAAATTTATAAACCAAAAGACATGGTAGACAATAGAATGTTACACGATAAGTTCACAACATAAGCATCCTTTATCTTAAGTTGGTCATATCTCCAGGCCACTACAATCATCAAATAGGAAATTGGATGGAAAGCATGTATTCCCCACCAACCCTAAATTTGAGTACTTAAATTTTGATGGATTACATCTTCCATCCAATAAGTTTTAATTGGGTAAGATTGAATAGACATTTAGCTTTTCTTCTTAGTATATCAATGAAAAGAATTAGCATAGGCATAAAAGAAACTTGATAGTTCAAGGAATACAGAAAACCAAATTAGCATGATACACATATATATCACCGTAAACTTGAACACGTATATGTTTATATAACTTAAAGGGTCCATCGAGCATTAAATTAAGGCTTTTTAAAATTCAGACTATAAAAACTAAAGTAGTTATTTGATGTTACCTAAAATAATGAGATCTGAATATTGTTCCTATCTAAATACATAAAATCTCAAACATTGGACTGTTTGGATGTATACTATAAACCTAGCTTTTGTATGAACATCTATTTTGAAATATTTTGAAATAAGAATAACTTTGGTAAAATGTTTGCATCTTATATTTATATATATGTCGATGCAGTTGTCCATTTAATTTATATTGTAGATAACATGGTATGTGGTGCCACACAGAAGATCATGTTATCAGTTCCTTATAAATTATAAATAGTAGATCACGACCGCGATGGATAGGGACAAACCATTGAAACGGCTGTAGTATAATTTGGTATTAGTCTGTCTTGACTATAAAATTACACTAGTACACTATGTGTGTATTGAGCAAGACCATCTGAGATTGTTCGATTTGTACTGACTACATAAAAGAACAGAACCTCTGTTATTATGGATGTGTGTTCTCTTAATCCCTATATAATAACAAGCACGTATACTTAATATTTATTTCTTTAACTTATCAATGGGTGAGATTTATTCGTTAAATCAATAGGCCCGATGAGTTAGAAGATAGTATTATTTATATGGTGTGTTGTTGATTATAGAAGGAATCTGTGTCCTAATTATTTATGTTGATGATGTCCCCTTGAGGAGCTCATAAGGATTATCATGTAAACCCTGCAGGTGGACTTAGTCTGTCATGATAATAAAATTGAGTGGTACTACTCTTGGAATCATATGTTAATTAATTGATTTTTCAGTAACTCATTTAATTAACGGACATACAATATCTTAAACACAGGGAGTTTAATGCACTCATGATAAGAAGGAGCCCATATTGTAATATGGGATTGGTGCGGTAGTTCAATAATAACCCTTTAGTGGTATGAGTTATTATTGATGGACTTGGGTTGGGTGTTCTGACCGAACACAGGAAGCCCAAGCCCATCAGGAGGCCTAAACCAATTCCTCCTCTAGGTCCCTATTGTAGCCTCTATATAAAGTCACGCATCCACCCATAACTTAACTTGGTTTGGTTTAACTTGGTTTGGTTTAACATGGTTATAGAAAGAGAGATTTTTTCTTAACAGAATTTTGTTAATTTTTTTTTCTTTGTAACCAACGGCAAGCCTATAAAAAGGAGTAGATGGTGGCCCCTAAAACCTAATTTTTCTAATTCTCTTTTCCCTTGCTTGTGGTCGGCGGCACCTCTCTCTCCCTCTAGGGTCGGCGCCCCTTTCCCCCTCCTCCTTGCTTAGGGTCGATGCCCCTTTCCCCTTTCCTCTCCTAGCTAGGGTCGGCGCCCCTTCCTAGCAATCCATTGGTGGCTGGCGGTAAGAAGAAGAGGAAGAAGAGGAATGAAGAAGGAAAAAGACTAGAAGGTGCCCCATCCTAGAGCCTCCTTTTGTAGCCGATGGTTTGGAAACCGAGAAGAGAAGGAGGGTGGTGTTATCTTGGTAGATCGTCACCCACACGATGTTCAAGAAGAGGAGAGGAATACGGCAGAAGATCAAGAGGTCTTTAGCTACAAAGAAAAGGTGCAACTAGTTCTTTAATTCCGCTGTGTAACTAGTTTTGTTTTCTTCGTATCAATTTTGAATACCAACACAAGAGGCCATCGATCTTGTACTTCGATCAAGGTGTGCTTTGATTCATTAAGAACTTGCTTGATTGATCAAACACATGTCTAATCAAACATGCAGGTTGCTAGGAAAAGTTTTGCACTTGTATAATTTTTTGTTACAGGGAATTTAAATAGAATGGAATTCCAGCGCCTTCAAGTGGTATCAGAGCAAGTTTTCTAGTTTTATGTGATTGTTTTCGGTTAAATTATGCACTGTTTGTACATAAGTTTAGGCTGGATAATAGTAGGATGTGCTAGATAGATTAACTCTATGGTTGCAGGCATCCTAGATCCAACTATTATGGCTTTGTGTGTTTGTGTATGATTTGAACCCTCGGGCATGTCGAGGTTGTTTGTGTGTGCATGATTGTAATAATTAAATACGGTCGGTTGCCGTATTATTATTATTTTTTTACATTCTGTTCAATCTAGATTACATGTAAATTCCTTTGTGGAATATATGATCAATAAATGTAAATTTTATTTTTGTTGTGGCTTGTATCCTTGCTATGCATAGTGCTATTTTGAGGACCGGAGGCATGGCGGGCAAAGAAGTGAGATAGACACGATGGCTTGATCCATTGGCGACATATTGGAGGATAGCGATCCATTGGCGGCATATTGGAGGACAGCGTTGGATGAGGCCATAATAGTTGAAAATTTATTTTCATATTTATTACCTTTATATGTTGTTTGTGTGTGTTGTGATAATGTTGTTTTTATGTGTTGTGATGTGTGTGCATGTTAAAATTCCTCGATTTAAATAACTAAGTAGGAGAAGGATTATTTAAATAAATCTCACGGTCTCTATTACTGGTTTGTAAGTTATGTATTCAAACTTACGCGTTGGCTTTAAGTGCCTTCCTCCATATCAGATGAGTTTGTTTGTGGATCACTAGATCAAACTTTCTCTATGAATGATTATAGGAAATTAATTAGGTATGTGTGATCTTCTCTATCTGAAGGGCACAATCCTAATTAATGGACTAAGTATCAAGTAATGGTATATACTTAGACGCATTTAATAGTATCCTCCCCATCGGAGTACTGCCATTATTTGTGTGACCGAAGATGAACCAATTATTAATTTTATTTGTCATAAAGTTAGGTTGACAAGATAATAAAATTAATAGGTAAAACCTCCTCTTACAAATGTTTAAATTAGTATACGTCCACACTATCGTGACATACAAAATTCACTGTGTTTTGAGGTGTTGGTGAGTTTAAATTATATTGTTTGAGGAATCAATATTATTTTAAATTCTAAAGTTTTGACCAAATATTTTATTTTGTGATTCTCAGGATTTCAAAATGGTTTTCAATCCTCTTGCTTTTATTTTAAAAGAAAATAAATTTATTGGTCCAAATTATATTGAGTGGAAACGGAACTAGGACATTGTTTCAACTGCTGAAGAATACAAGTTCGTACTTCTTGAGGTCTATCCTAGTGTGCCTGATAAGAATTCTAGTAAAGAGGAGATAGAGAGACATAAGAAATGGGTCAAGGTAGATGAGATGGTGCGGTGCTACATTTTGGCTTCTATGTCAAATGTGCTGCAACATCAGCATCAGACCCTACCCACTACCTATGACATGATGCTCAATCTCAAGGAACTCTTTGGACACCAGAATCAGGCTGCCAAGAAGGAGGCCATGAGAAACTTAATGATGACCACCATGACTGAGGGGACACCCATAAGGGATCATATCATCAAGATGATGGCTCATTTGAATGAGATGGAAGTCCTTGGAGCTGAAATCGATGGGGAAACTCAGGTCGATATCATTCTCCAAACGCTACCCAAAAGTTTTGAACAGTTCCTCCTGAATTACAACATGAACAAAAGGGTTTATTCGTTGGTGGAACTTCTGACAGAACTCCAAGCGGTAGAAGGGCTATTTTGTCAAAGTTCTCAAGTTCACATTGCTGAAAACGTTTCTGCCTCTAAGTCGAAAGGTGGAAAGAAGAAGAAGAAACAAGTTGGTTCGGCAAAGAAAGTGATTTGATCTCAAGGGACTGGGCCGCAGACAGGTGTGAAGAAGCCGAAGGGCAAGTGCTTCACATGCAAGCAGTCTGGACATTAGAAGGTGGACTGTCCTCGCAGAAAGTAAAATAATAAAGGTATATCTTATTCATTGGTTGTTGAAACATGTTTAGCGGTATTTTTTGGAACCCCAAGGTTGTTTTGATGTGATCATGTAACGACCCAACTCCTGGGTACTAAGCTGTGAGCCGGATCGCTACATTAACTATTGAAACTACTGTGCTGTACTGTCCGGAAACTAGGTGAAATAAAATTTTACTAAACTATTGTAGTTGCCTCTGTTAACTCTGTGAGAGTGAGATTTCATATCCAACTACCTTCTGGATATTCATAGCTATACTGAGGAGGTGAAACTGGAGCTTTGGATCGGTCCGTGGAACGATCCACTGACCCCCACGCGAACACTGGCTGGATCGGTCTGCCGACCGATCCAGCTGCTCACTGATCAGTCAGTGAGACCGATCAGTGGCTCACTGATCGGTCGGTGAGACCGATCAGTGGCTCACTGATCGGTCGGCCGACCGATCAGTGACTGCTGAATTCGCCCCGAACTCTCTATTCGCGGAGGGATCGATCGGCTGACCGATCCTGAGAGATACAGTAAGCTACTGTATCCATCTGGATCGGTCGGCTGACCGATCCAGGAGAAGGAAAAGCACTGGATCAGTCTGCTGACCGATCCAGGTTCTGATAGTCTGATACGAAATCAGAATTTCTGATTTCCAACACTGATTCGTGCCAAAAATCGCATACAAAAGTTCTAGATACATGAAAAACACTCTAACATGTAAATACTAACATTCTAAACATGATAAACTAAACAAGACATAGTTTACTAAGCTGTAACACCTAGTAACAAGACTAAGTCATAAAACTAGGCATGTTAAGTACTAAAACTGAAATAAAAGCGTATAGATCCCAAGGATCTTTATTCCAAACCCCTTGCACACACACATCATCGTAGCATCGCCCTCCAGCCTCCGCTAATCCACTTTTCTTTTACCGGTATCTGCAGTATAAGAAAAGTAGCATCTATAAGCTAAGAAGCTTAGTAAGAAACCATCTACCTCACAAAAACATGCAACGATGCGATTATGTTTTTAAAACATGCTGTTTGAAAACTGAACTGAGCATGACAACATGGCATGGCATATAAAAGCATAAACTGGAACTGAAACATGTATAGCATATAAATTGAACATGCTTTAAATTGAACATGGCACACTTATAAACTGAGTATGAAACTGAACTAGTCATGCATATATCTAAATCTGTACATGAACTCAAATCATGTAAACTGAACCTGAACTGAACTGAAAACTAAATTAGTGTTCTCATCACTAGTTTCAAATTTGAAAACTATACATATAATATATGAAAATACTAAACATGTTGTTGGGCCCTGGCAACTGTACTTACTGTGCGCGCATCCCTACGAGACCCGGGATTGCAAGTTCAGAATCCAGCAGGGTTACTAGGTTATCTGAACCTAGGGACGACTGTGGGAGTCCAGCCCATGGATATCTGATCCAAGTACAGTGCCAACTGAATAAAAGTAAAATACTGAATACTGTTTCATTTTACTTTGCTGTTCTAGGTTATCTGAACCTAGAGGCTACTGTGGGAGCCCACCCAATGGATATCTGATCCATATAGTTGTAATAACTGATAATAACCTGAGTAAAATGTTTCTAATACATTTTACATGCTATTAGGACGCCTACTGGTGCATCCTTCTGAACTGGGCATTCTACCGAATGCTTGGTGTGCACTAAAAGCCCACCCTAAAACTGAAAACTGTAAAACTACTGAACTAACGCCAAAACTAACAAGCGAGAGCAATTATACTGCAGGTGAGGGGTTTCTTACCTCAATCGCAAGGTTTTCTTACAATTCCTTTCACTAGAAATTCCGGTGAAGACAAATTTCTCGACGATTCGCTCGTGTCCACGTGCTCTACTCGCGGAGGGAACTTCCTTGTGTTGAAATCGTTGCCG
Source organism: Zingiber officinale (assembly GCF_018446385.1). Taxonomy (NCBI): domain Eukaryota; kingdom Viridiplantae; phylum Streptophyta; class Magnoliopsida; order Zingiberales; family Zingiberaceae; genus Zingiber; species Zingiber officinale. The sequence continues at coordinate 58,823,005 of NC_055992.1, read as the reverse complement.
GATGGTAACCTTGGGACCCTAGGAAGAAAGCCCTAGCCTTTCCTTGATGTGGCGCTGAGAGAAGGAGGAAGAAAAGGAGGGGGCGGCGTGAATGGTCTCGGTGAAGAGGGATTTGCCGAACCATAATAAAATAACCCAACTCCATCTTAAGTTTATTATTTATATTAAGTAGTTTAATGAACCCAACTCTAATATAAATATATTTGGTTCTCCTTTCTTTCAGCACGGCCCTGCTGGGTTCACCGGTTACTAAACTTATCCGTAAACCATAGGTCTCGGGTTCGATTCCCGCCTAAGCTATTTTACGGTTCCAATTATTTTTGCTACTTCCGCTACTCGGAAAATTCCGGAAAAATATCTAAAAATTCCAGAAAAATCATAGAATATTTATAATGCAGTTTCGAGAATTTTCAGGCATTACAATCCCCCATACCTTATAAAAAGTTCGTCCTCGAACTTAGAACAATTCTGGGTACTTCTGTCTCATGCTGGCCTCTGTCTCCCAAGTCGCCTCTGCTGCTGTGTGATTTTGCCAGCTGACTTTGACTAATGGTACTTCCTTGTTCCGTAATTTCTTTACTGCTCGGTCTATTATCTGAATAGGCCGACTGTCATAGCTGAGATCATCACGGACCTGTACCAACTGTGGCTCAATCACCTGGGTGGCGTCCGGAATATGCTTCTTCAGCATGGAGACATGAAATACGTTGTGGACAGCTGACATCTCCTGAGGTAGCTCTAGCTCATATGCTACCTTGCCCACTCTCTTCGTGATAAGGTATGGTCCCACATATCTGGGAGCTAGCTTGCCCTTCTTCCCAAAACGCATGACTCCCTTCATGGGAGCTACTCTGAGGAAAACTATATCCCCAACTGAAAACTCTAGGGGTCTGCGTCGTGTATCAGCATAGCTCTTCTGACGGCTCTGTGCTGTCTCTATCCTCTGGCGAATCTGCTGTATGGCTGCTGTGGTATCTGCTACTAGATCTGTCTGAAGCTCTAGTTCCTTCTGTTCACCACTCTCATACCAGCAGATTGGTGATCTGCACCTCCGCCCATAGAGTGCCTCATAAGGTGTCATGCCGATAGTGGCCTGATAACTGTTGTTGTATGCAAATTCTGCTAGACTCAGATATTTGCACCAACTTCCTTGAAATCTAGGGCACAAGCCCGGAGCATATCTTCGAGTACCTGATTTACTCGCTCCGTCTGACCATCTGTCTGAGGATGGAAGGCTGTGCTGAATTTTAACTGGGTGCCCATAGCTGACTGTACACACTTCCAGAAGTGTGATGTAAATCTGCTGTCTCTGTCTGATATAATGGTTCGTGGGACTCCATGCAGCCTGACAATCTCCTTGAGATACAACTGAGCTAGCTGCTCCATGGAATAGGATATTCTGATAGCTAAGAAGTGGGCTGATTTAGTCAACCTGTCGACTATTACCCAGATAGCATCAAAACCATTCGTGGTTCTGGGTAATCCCACTATGAAGTCCATAGAGATATCCTCCCACTTCCATTCTGGAATCTGGATCGGTTGCAGAACTCCTCCTGGTCGCTGATGTTCTGCCTTAACCCTCTGACAGGTTAGACAGATGCTGACGTATCTGGCGATATCTCGCTTCATCCCAGGCCACCAAAATCGTTTCTTTAGATCCTGATACATTTTGGTGGAACCAGGATGCATCGCATAGGGAGTCCTGTGAGCCTCGTCTAGAATCTTTTTTCGTAGTTCCTCCTGATCTGGAACACAAAGTCTGTCACCACAGTACACTACCCCACTGGCGGACACTCTAAACTCTCCACTTTCTGATTCTGCTAACCCTTGCTTGATTTTTTGGATTTCAGGATCCTGCTCCTGAGCTGTCTGAATATCATCAAGCAAGGTAGATGCTAAGGACATAGTGGAAAGCTGCCCGACTATAAGCTCGAGACTAAAAGCTGTAATCTCCTTCCTTAGGGGTGGTGACATAGCTGCTAAAGATAATAAGGTAGCACTGGACTTCCTGCTGAGTGCGTCTGCTACCTTATTAGCTTTCCCTGGATGGTAGAAGATATCTATGTCATAATCCTTGACCAGCTCTAACCATCTGTGCTGTCGCATATTCAGATCCTTCTGAGTAAAGAAATACTTCAGACTTTGATGATCTGTATACACTCTGCACTGAGCTCCGTACAAATAATGTCTCCAAATCTTGAGAGCGAACACCACTGCTGCAAGCTCAAGGTCGTGAGTAGGATAGTTCCTCTCATAATCCTTGAGTTGTCTGGAGGCATAGGCGATCACCTTGCCCTGCTGCATCAGTACTGCTCCTAATCCCAATTTAGAGGCGTCACTGTAGATGTCGAAGCTGTCTGTGTTTTCTGGTATAGCTAAAATAGGAGCACTGGTCAATCTCCGTTTTAGTTCGCTGAAGCTGTTCTCGTAGTCCTCTGTCCACTGAAATTTCTTGTTCTTCCTGGTGAGAGCTGTCAGTGGGGAGGCTATCCTGGAGAAGTCCTCTACGAATTTCCTGTAGTAGCCTGCTAATCCCAGAAAGCTTCTGATTTCACTGGCGTTCCTGGGTCTCTTCCAGTTACTTACTGCTTCTATCTTGCTGGGATCTACCATAACACCATCCTTGGAGATGATGTGACCTAGAAAGGCTACCTGGTCTAGCCAAAATTCACATTTCGTGAATTTGGCATACAGCTGGTTCTGCTGAAGGATCTGCAAAACTGTCTTCAGATGCTCTGCATGGTCCTCCTGAGTGCTTGAATAGATAAGAATGTCATCGATGAACACGATGACAAACTTGTCTAAGTATTCTCTGAATACTCTGTTCATGAGGTCCATGAAAGTAGCTGGAGCATTTGTTACGCCGAAAGGCATGACTACGAACTCATAATGTCCGTATCTGGTCCTGAAAGCTGTTTTAGGTATATCACCTTTCTTGACTCTAACCTGGTGATATCCTGATCTGAGGTCAATTTTAGAGAACATTGTGGCTCCCTTTAGCTGGTCAAACAGGTCATCTATCCTGGGGAGAGGGTACCTATTTTTAATTGTGACCTGGTTCAAGGCACGGTAGTCTATGCATAGGCGCATGCTTCCATCCTTCTTCTTCACGAACAACACAGGTGCTCCCCATGGTGAGTGACTAGGGCATATGAAACCCTTGTCAAGAAGCTCCTGTAATTGCTCCTGAAGTTCTTCAGTTCTGCTGGAGCCATGCGGTATGGTGCCTTGGAAATTGGATTTGTGCCGGGAATGAGCTCTATCTCAAATTCAATCTCCCTGTCTGGTGCTAAGCCTGGTAACTCTTCAGGGAAGACTGCTGGGTAGTCACAAACGACTCGAACCTCTGATAGCTGTTGGTTCTTGTCCTGGCTGGTGTTGACTACATTTGCTAAAAATCCCATGCATCCTGAATCCATTAGCTGTTGTGCTTTCAATGCTGAGAGAAACTTCCTGGCTTTTCTCTTTGGTTTTCCCATGTACTCAAACTGTACTCCTTCAGGTTGGAATATGACCTTCCGCTTACGGCACTCTATAGAAGCGTCGTATCTGATCGAAAATCCATTCCAAAGATGACATCGTAGTCATCATTTCTAGCACCATCGATCACCAAAAGTTCTCTGTCGCTATAATGACCTGCACCGCTCGAGCCGTCGTAGATGCCATAATGTCTCCGAGGGTAGTGTTGTCGAATTGGCTATTGAGTACCTCCGAGGTGTTGCTAATTCGGCAAATGCCTGGATACATAAGAGTGGGTTGCCCCAAGATCGAATAAGACAGCTGCATTATGTAAAATCGATCGACTGTGACAACCGCCGAGGCATTTGCTACGCCCTCTCTAGTCGGTGAGAAAATCACGGCATTCGGGATAGGTGGGGGCTTCTAATCGCCCTGACTGATCTGTGGACCATCTAAGGCAGCATACATCTGGTGTAGCTGCGCTGGCTGAGCTCCATACTGTATCGGCTGAGGCTGAGGAAGACTGTTCTTGTTCGGGCACTGCTTAGCCATGTGCCCTTCCTGTCCACATTCAAAACAACCTCGCGTACCCTTGCGGTAAACTCTTGGATGATGTTTCCCACAAGTAGCACACTTGGGATGTCTGGAATGTTTTCCAGCTGGCCCTCCTTTTGGGTCACTGCTTGCCTTGCGTTTCCCCTTCCAGTTGGAGCTATGTCCCTGTTGTTTCTGCTGAGTACCTGAGCCAGCTTGTCCCTTGGGCTCTGTGGAAACCTGCTTCTGCTGGGTGATGTTGTGCTGATAGTGCTCGGTGATCAGAGCACTACTCACTAGCTCCTCTGTGGTTTGTGGCCTATGAACGCCACCAGCCACATTCATTGCGATCTCTGGTCTGAGCATCTTCAGCATCAACCGTACTCGTTCCTTCTCTGAGCTGACTAGTTCTGGACACAGACGGGCCAACCTGTTGAATTTCTTCACGGCTTCCTGAACTGATAGGTTGCCCTGACGAAATTCTGTAAACTCGTCATAGTGTCGGTTCGTGACTTGCATGTGAAAGAATTCCTCGAAGAATTCTTTCTCAAAGTTGGCCCATGTCATCTGGTTTACTGGCCACTTCGATTTAATCCGCTCCCACCACATGCGTGCGTCTCCTGTTAAACAGAAGGAGGCACACTTCACCTTTTCGTGCTCTGGCCAGTCTAGAAGCTCCATCGTGCTTTCCAGTGTTTTAAACCATGCCTGAGCATCCCATGGTTCGCTGGTGCCTGAGAAGTTCTCGGGCTTAATTCTCTGCCACTGGATAAGGTAAGCTTCTCTCTTAGCCCCTGCTACTGGGGCTACTAGGACTGGTACTGCAGGCTGAGCTGGCACAACCTCTGTGATTACTGGAGTCGTGAGGTTCGGTACTGGAGTGACTGGGGGAGTAGTCTGCTGGTTAGCCTTTAAGGAGGCTATCTCCTGCTGCTGTAGCTGAGCCACTAGTGCTGTAAGGTCTGGGGGAGGCACTGAACTACCTGCCTCATGCTGGGCTCAGCCGCTGATGCTTTCTTAGCTGGACGTCCTCGTACCATTTTCTAAGTAGCAGAGAACACATATATATAACTAGGCTATCATGTTATAGTTAACTACTGGTAACATGTTAAATACTATTACTGTAAACATTAATTAATTAACTACCAACATGAGAGCAAACATGAAAGCACATATAACTGATATGAAAGCTGAAAACAAACTGAGTGAGAGATGTTCTTACTTGGAAGCTGTAGGCACAATGCTGATGTGTGTGTAGGAAGTAAGGAACTTGCTCTGATACCACTCTGTAACGACCCAACTCCTGGGTACTAAGCTGTGAGCCGGATCGCTACATTAACTATTGAAACTACTGTGCTGTACTGTGCGGAAACTGGGTGAAATAAAATTTTACTAAACTATTGTAGTTGCCTCTGTTAACTCTGTGAGAGTGAGATTTCATATCCAACTACCTTCTGGATATTCATAGCTATACTGAGGAGGTGAAACTAGAGCTTTGGATCGGTCCGTGGAACGATCCATTGACCCCCACGCGAACACTGGCTGGATCGGTCTGCCGACCGATCCAGCTGCTCACTGATCGGTCGGTGAGACCGATCAGTGGCTCACTGATCGGTCGGCCGACCGATCAGTGACTGCTGAATTCGTCCCGAACTCTCTGTTCGCGGAGGGATCGATCAGCTGACCGATCCTGGGAGATACAGTAAGCTACTGTATCCATCTGGATCGGTCGGCTGACCGATCCAGGAGAAGGAAAAGCACTGGATCGGTCTGCTGACCGATCCAGGTTCTGATAGTCTGATACGAAATCAGAATTTCTGATTTCCAACACTGATTCGTGCCAAAAATCACATACAAAAGTTCTAGATACATGAAAAACACTCTAACATGTAAATACTAACATTCTAAACATGATAAACTAAACAAGACATAGTTTACTAAGCTGTAACACCTAGTAACAAGACTAAGTCATAAAACTAGGCATGTTAAGTACTAAAACTGAAATAAAAGCGTATAGATCCCAAGGATCTTTATTCCAAACCCCTTGCACACACACATCATCGTAGCATCGCCCTCCAGCCTCCGCTAATCCACTTTTCTTTTACCGGTATCTGCAGTATAAGAAAAGTAGCATCTGTAAGCTAAGAAGCTTAGTAAGAAACCATCTACCTCACAAAAACATGCAACGATGCGATTATGTTTTTAAAACATGCTGTTTGAAAACTGAACTGAGCATGGCAACATGGCATGGCATATAAAAGCATAAACTGGAACTGAAACATGTATAGCATATAAATTGAACATGCTTTAAATTGAACATGGCACACTTATAAACTGAGTATGAAACTGAACTAGTCATGCATATATCTAAATCTGTACATGAACTCAAATCATGTAAACTGAACCTGAACTGAACTGAAAGCTAAATTAGTGTTCTCATCACAAGTTTCAAATTTGAAAACTATACATATAATAGATGAAAATACTAAACATGTTGTTGGGCCCTGGCAACTGTACTTACTGTGCACGCATCCCTATGAGACCCGGGATTGTAAGTTCCGAATCCAGCAGGGTTACTAGGTTATCTGAACCTAGGGACGACTGTGGGAGTGCAGCCCATGGATATCTGATCCAAGTACAGTGCCAACTGAATAAAAGTAAAATACTGAATACTATTTCATTTTACTTTGCTGTTCTAGGTTATCTGAACCTAGAGGCTACTGTGGGAGCCCACCCAATGGATATCTGATCCATATAGTTTTAATAACTGGTAATAACCTGAGTAAAATGTTTCTACTACATTTTACATGCTGTTAGGACGCCTACTGGTGCATCCTTCTGAACTGGGCATTCTACCGAATGCTTGGTGTGCACTAAAAGCCCACCCTAAAACTGAAAACTGTAAAACTACTGAACTAACGCCAAAACTAACAAGCGAGAGCAATTATACTGCAGGTGAGGGGTTTCTTACCTCAATCGCAAGGTTTTCTTACAATTCCTTTCACTAGAAATTCCGGTGAAGACAAATTTCTCGACGATTCGCTCGCGTCCACGTGCTCTACTCGCGGAGGGAACTTCCTTGTGTTGAAATCGTTGCCGGATGGTAACCTTGGGACCCTAGGAAGAAAGCCCTAGCCTTTCCTTGATGTGGCGCCGAGAGAAGGAGGAAGAAAAGGAGGGGGCGGCGTGAATGGTCTCGGTGAAGAGGGATTTGCCGAACCAAAATAAAATAACCCAACTCCATCTTAAGTTTATTATTTATATTAAGTGGTTTAATGAACCCAACTCTAATATAAATATATTTGGTTCTCCTTTCTTTCAGCACGGCCCTGCTGGGTTCACCGGTTACTAAACTTATCCGTAAACCATAGGTCTCGGGTTCGATTCCCGCCTAAGCTATTTTACGGTTCCAATTATTTTTGCTACTTCCGCTACTCGGAAAATTCTGGAAAAATATCTAAAAATTCCAGAAAAATCATAGAATATTTATAATGCAGTTTCGGGAATTTTCGGGCGTTACAGATCAACAAGTTAAATTAGGTCCTGTCGTGTTTTTAACCTTATGTCTAAGTGTGCAGGAGCTTAGGAGCATAGGGAATCGAGCAAAAGACGTAGCTAGCGAGAAGGACGGCACGGGAGGGAGCCGACGGGCACGGTGCGTCTGAGGTACGAGGCACTGTGGAAGAGTACGCGGGCGGACGAGAAGGAGGCGGCGATGTTTCCGAGGGACGAGAAGTCGGAGCGGAAGGTTGCTCGAGAAGGCTGAAATTGGGTTTAGGTGAGCCTTATTTCGGTTGGTCGTCGGTTGGTCGATACCACCCAAGCAAGCCGAGCCAGAGCGGAAGACCCGGACCGAGACGAACAACACCGGAGCAGAAGGACCGGACCAAAAGTCAACCCTGTTGACTTTAGTGGTCCGGGCGCCCGGAGCCATTCTGAGAGTCCGGAGTTGGATTTTGACTAGGATCGCATCAAACGCGATTCGTTACGAAGGGGATAAAAATTTATCCCCCCCCAGGGTGCTCGAAACCCTTCCAGGCGCCCCGACCAAGGCTATAAATATAACCTTGGTCTAGAAGCTTGATATCATCTCAGAAATTGTGTATTCCAACACTTGTGCACTTCCAGTTGTAGTTTAGCTTCTATTTATTTATGCGTCAGTGCTGTAAGAGGCTTCTCCGCCTGAAGGAGTACTAGTGCGACACTTTCCTTGGATTAACAACCTCCCTAGTTGTAACAAAGTCAAATCCTTGTGAGCCTCTTCTTTTACTTTTTGCTTATTTATTTCATGCAAGTGTTAGTTTAAGAAAAGTCAAGAAAGGTTGGTCTTTATTTTTGCAGGGCTATCCAACCCCCCCTCCCCCCTTCTAGCCGGCCGCTACGATCCAACAAGTAGTATTAGAGCGAGGATGCTTCAGGAGGACTAACCGCCGAACGAAACATCGAACTAATGGCCGGACCAAGCATCTACCCGCCAAAATTCAAAGGGGAATTCACTACCTAGAAAAAATGAATACAAATATTTTTCAAAATTGATTTTGAATTACTTCTTATAATGGAATTTGGTTTTGTAGCACCAGAGGGCAAAGAAAAATATCAATGGATGAAAAAGGTGTTGGGTTTTTCAGGCCGCGAAAACAGCGTTTTCGCGTCGCGGAAACCCCGAATCACCCTAGCCATTGGATCTCGTGCGAAGAAAAAAGTTTCAAAAATTTACGAGTACGAGTTTCTACTGAGATCTACTCTTAGATCTACATGGAAGAGATTTATACCTTCGAAGCGTGCCCTCGCAAATCCCGCTCGTCCAATGGTACGCCGGATCTCGAAGTTGTCAACGTAGACAACTCTCTAGTGATATCCACACAAACAAGGAGTGTTCTCTAACACACAAGGATGGAGAAGAGAGCACCCAAGTGTGCTAGCACTTTCTAGGGCTCTCGGGTAGGATTTGAAAGGAAGAAATAGAGAGGATGTAAAAGAATCTCTTACACTCAAGAAGTAGTATCCTCCTTTGTGACCTTCACCCTTCCTTTTTATTGGAACCCACTCAACCACCTTCTCTTTTCATCAAAAGCTCTCGGCAAAACCACAAGAGAAGAGAAGGAAGAAGCAAGGAAGAAGATGAGACAATTACCACACATCAATGCACACTAAATGAAAACCATTTCACCCTTTAGTGTGGCCGGCCACACACATAACTCCCTCATTTAATGTGGCCGGCCACATTAAATGGAATGGGAGGTGTTGTAACCTCCATGAGGTGGCACACCTCATGAGGTGGAGATGATGTGGCAAGGTTAGTCATGCCATGTAGGATGATTCAACCTTCATGATGTGGCAATGCATCAAGTCAAACTTGATGTTTCAACTTCCATTTGGTCAAGTCAAATTGGCCAATTCTCTTCCTTGTTGAGTCAAATCCAACCTTTGATTCAAGTCCATTTCAATTTAATAAATCTCAATTCATTAATATAAATTGACTCAATGAATCAAATTTAAATTAGACTCATTCAACAATTGAATCTAATTGAGTCTAACTCAATAAGTCTAATTTGAATTAATCCGAATCTAATCCTTAGTGCATCATATGAACCTAATCCAATTGGTTCATCATATGAACCTAGTCTCCATCCACTTGTTCTTTGTGTGTGACCCAATAGGTTCTTGTAACGTTGGCAATGTTTCTAAACTCCTTTAGTAACATAAGCAATGAGCGGCATCTAGCAATACATCATTGCTACCCAAGTTACAAGAATGTTGAGATCCAACATTACCTTGTGACTACTAATTGTGACTCCTCACAATATATGACAAGTGTCCTTCTATCCTAAACATCTAGATTGATCAATGTAAGGCATGGACCGTGTCATCCTCTAATTAATCTAAATCTTGAACTCCAAGTAGACTCACTCAATCAAATGAGCTCAATATCTTATATTGACTAATTTGGGTATGGCCATACACTTCGTGGTCTTACTCTATCAAGAATATCAATGTCACTCCCGTCATATAAGAGGGATAGATCCCATCTACATCACTCACATCCCTCTGCATAATTCGTTACATACCCAGTAATCGCCTTTATAGTCCACCCAGTTACGGGTGACGTTTGACGAAACCAAAGTACATAACTCCTTATGTAGGGATCCATGGTGACTTCAAGTCTAAGGACTTGTAGTCATACTAATAGCCACATGAGAAAGTATATGACACTCATATAATGATCCATGATACTTTCTCATGGCGGGTCATTCAGTATACATTCTCTAATGCATACCCATGTGTCAACTTGATATCTCTATATCCATGACTTGTGAGATCAAGTCATCGAGTTGACCTACATGCTAGTCTTATTGCATTAACATTGTCCCTGAATGTTAATACTCGACTAGGAATGATTAAGAGTAGTGTTCCCTATATCATCTCACTATCGGTTCAACTAACCAATTGATATAGGTGAGAACCGTTTACTCAAGGACGTTATTATACTTAGTTTATTTGGCACCAATACAAGTAAGTATAATAACCAAAAACCAAATGCCTTTATTAATATAGAATATGATACAATAAGTCCAAAATACAATCATCAAATGATTGGCTCTAGGGCTCTAGCTAACAAAAGGAGCAGGCCGACTATGTGGCAAATGGCAAAGCGGAGTACCATCTACTGAGCGTTCTTCCGCCACAAGAAGTCAACCGAATCGACAACTACGACTCTGCGAAAGAACTTTGGGAGAAGTTCCTTGAGCTGCACGTAGGGGCGTCCAAAACCAAGCTCGCAAGACGGGATCTACTTCGCAACCAGCTCACCAACCTGTGACTTGGAGAAGACGAAACAACTGCGCATCTGCACTCGAGAGTCAAAGAGCTTATTATCGAACTTTCGAAACTCGGAGAAAAGATAAGTAACCAAGATTCGCTCAGGTATGCACTAAATTATTTTCTTAGAAATACGAAATGGGCATCACTAGTAGATGCTTTTTATATTTCTAAATATTTAGAAAAAATTACTTTAGAAGAATTATTCTCGACATTTGAAGTACACAAATCAAGATGTGCAGGTATGAAGGAGCCCAAGAACAACATCGCCTTCAAAGCATCAAGAGACGGACCTGAGTCAGAGTCCTCTCTCGACAACGAGGAAATGGTTATGATGGTAAGACGTTTCAAGAAACTTTGTAAATCTAAGAATACTAATCATTCGCAGGGTAGAAAGAAAAGGATGATCCACTGCTACCACTGCAACAAAGAAGGGCACGTCAAGGACAACTGCCCCAAGCTGAGGAATAAGGACAAGGACAAAGGTAAGAAGCCTATTCAAAAATGCAAGGCCTTAAAAGCAACATGGGACGATACGTCATCCGAATCGAAAGTCGGGGCCTTCTCCGGACTTGCACTAATGACAAGTCATCAAGACGACGACTGCGAGTCAAGCTCTTCCGAAATGAGCATTGATGAAGGGGGAGCTACGTCGGAAGATAGCAGCAGTTCAGGGGGAGACATGAACAACGAGATCGACAAGGTAAGTCAGGTATGATCTCTTCCTCCCGATAAACTATTTAAGTTTATTTAACTGTTAACTAAGGATTGTTGTAAGTTAGAAAAAGAAATAAAAAACTTAAAAGTAATACTTGCTAAATCTTACCCTTTAGAGGAGTTAGACAAATTAAAATTAGAAAATAATAATTTAAAAATACAAGTGATTAACTTGAAAAATCGTGCATGCTCATCTAATATAAATGCTAGAAAATTTAATAATCTAAATTGGTCCTTTAAATATCACAAGGGACAAATTAGGAATATCTCAAAAAAGTATATCCCTAAGAAATTTTTAGTTAATCCAGTAAGACGGAACCTATATTGGGTTCCAAAGTCCTGTTTAACTTGAACCATTAATTAGATTTAGAGCTTTTAGCGAGAAAATTAGACATTAAAATTTCTTTGTGAGGCTTGGTCTAAGAAAGTGGTTGTTGCTCCAATAACCAAGAAGACCTAGTGCCTCGCCACTGCCTGGAGTCAAAATATTGAAATAAAATATTTAACTAACTTTCTGATAAAGCATTAAGATTGAAATTTAATAATGCTTTAAAAAGTTTTTCAAACATTTTTTTTGAAAATCTTTCAAAAATATTTTTATACTTAGAAAAACTTTTCTTGCGTAAATTTTTTACTTAGAAAAATTCTCAAAATTATTTTTTTTCAAAGTTAAAATTTCTTCTGAAAAATTATAAATTATTTTTACTCAGAAAATTTTCTTACCTAAAGTTTTTTTTCTTTCTTAGAAAATTCTCAAAAATTTAAGTTAGAAAAATTCTTTCAAATATTTCCTTTGCAAAACTTAGATTTTTTTTTAAACTTAGAAACATTGTTGAAAACTATTACAAGTTTTGTAAATAATTTTTAAAATTGTCTAAGTCTTAACCCTTAGAATTTTTCTTAAAACCCCATTTTTTATGTGATGAAAGGGGGAGAAGGAAAAAGTATAAGTCTAGGGGGAGGTAGACCAATCAATTTTTTCTACAATTTCTCTATCTTTTTGCACTTTATTGCAATATTAGTTAATTCTTTTTATGTCTATTTACCCTAACTTAACTTGGGTTACTCACATCAAAATGGGAGAGATTGTTGGAACCCCAAGGTTGTTTTGATATGATCAACAAGTTAAGTTAGGTCCTGTCATGTTTTTAACCTTGTGTTTAAGTGTGCAGGAGCTTAGGAGCACTGGGAGTCGAGCAAAAGACGCAGCTAGCGAGAAGGACAACACGGGAGGGTGCCGATGGGCTCGGTGCATCTGAGGTACGAGGTGCTGCGGAAGAGTACGCGGGCGGACGAGAAGGAGGCGCGCAGCGTTTCCGAGAGACGAGAAGCCGGAGTGGAAGGTTGCTCGAGAAGGCCAAAATTGGGTTCGAGTGAGCCTTATTTCGATTGGTTAAAATCACCCAAGCGAACAAAGCCGGAGCGGAAGACCTGGACCGAGGCGAGCAGCACTAGAGCAGAAGGACCGGACCAAAAGTCAACCTTGTTGACTTTAGTAGTCTGGGCGCCCGGAACCATTCTGGGCGCCCGGAGTTGGATTTTAACCAAGATCGCGTCAAACGCGATCCATTGCGAAAGGGATAAAATTTTATCCCCCAGGGCACCCGGAACCCTTCCAGGCGCCCCAACCAAGGCTATAAATACAACCTTGATCCAAAAGCTTCATATCATCTCAGAAATTTTGTATTCCAACACTTGTGCACTTCCAGTTGTAGTTTAGCTTCTATTTCTTTGTGCATCATTGCTGTAAGAGGCTTCTTCGCTTGAAGGAGTACTAGTGCGGCACTTTCCTTGGATTAACAACCTCCCCGGTTATAACCAATTCAAATCCTTGTAAGCCTCTTCTTTTACTTTTTGCTTATTTATTTCATGCAAGTGTTAGTTTAAGAAAAGTCAAGAAGGGTTGGTTTTTATTTTTGTAGGGCTATCCAACCCCCCTTCTAGTCGGTCGTCGCGATCCAATAGTGTTATCTACCGGCACCTAGTGTGTAGATACAGGAGCCACTGATCATGTCTGTAATTCATTATAGGGGTTCCAGGAAACCAGACGACTACATGAAGGGGAGATCACCGTCTACATGGGCAATGCTACGAGAGTGGCGGCTGTTGCAGTGGGAGATGCTTATTTATCTTTTGATAGGAATAAAACATTGATTTTGAAAAATTATCTTTACGTATCATGTTTTAAAAAGAACTTGATTTCAGTTTCTAAATTATTTATGGATGGATATTCTGTTTCTTTTAATGACAAAGTGATTGTCAAGAAAAATAGGGTGGTTATCTATTCTGGTGCGTTGGTTGACAATTTGTATACTCTTAATCCAATAACTCCCACGATGCAACAAATGAAAATTAATAACACATCTTCTAATTCTAATAAGAGAAAGCAACCTTTAGAAATGAACCAAACATATCTTTGACATCTAAGGTTGGGGCATATTAACTTGAGTAGGATTCAAAGGTTAATAGCCGATGGACCTTTGGGTTCATTGGTAGTGGAAAAATTTCCGATCTACGAGTCTTGCTTGTAAGGAAAAATGACCAAGAGACCTTTTAAGGTAAAGGGGTATAGAACCAAAGAAGTGTTAAAATTGGTTCATTCTAATTTGTGTGGGCCTATGACTATCCACGCAAGAGGTGATTTCAAATATTTTGTCTCTTTTATAGACGACTATTCGAGATATGTGTACATTTACTTGATGCGCCACAAGTTTGAGTGCTTTGATAAGTTCAAAGAGTGCTTTGATAAGTTCAAAGAGTACAAGGCTGATGTGGAGAAATGTCATGGTAAAAGTATCAAGACACTATGATCTGATCGTGGTGGAGAGACCTCTTAGGAGAGTTTAGGAGTTACTTATCAGAGGTCGGGATTCAACCCCAATTGTCTGCACCTGATACACCCCAACAGAATGGTGTGGCAGAACGAAGGAATATGACTCTTATGGAAATGGTTAGATCAATGATGAGTTATTCAGAATTACCAAATTCATTTTGGGGATATGCTCTAGAAACGACGGCGTACATTCTGAATTTAGTACCTTCTAAGTCAGTACCCTCTACTCCCACAGAATTATGGAATGAGCGTAAGCCTAGTTTGAAACACATTTGGATTTGGGGTAGTCCAGCACATGTGCTGAAGGGAGATGCTGATAAGTTGGAATCATGTACAGAAGTTCGCTTGTTCGTGGGATATCCTAGAGGAGCGAAAGGTGGTTTGTTTTATAGTCCTAAAGATCAGAAGGTCATTGTTAGCACCAATGCCCGATTTTTAGAAGAGGACTATGTATTGAACCATAAGCCCATGAGTAGAATTGTTCGTGAGGAAATAAGAGAGGACACTTCTACTTTAATACCAATGGTACAAGATGAGATACCACAAGTAACTGCAACACGTGTCTTAAATGATGCACAATTATAGGTAGTGCCTCATCGTAGTGGGAGGGTTGTTAAACAACCCGAAAGATTCATGTTTTTGGGAGTGTCTTTGGACTTGATCCCTAGTGAACATGAAGCTAATCCCTGAACTTATGATGAAGCACTCCAAGATAAAGATGCAGCATGTAGGCAAATTGCAATGAACTCTGAAATAGAATCTATGCATTCTAATCATGTATGAGAGCTTGTAGAACCATCAAATGGTGTAAAAGCCATTGGATGTAAATGGGTCTACAAAAGTAAAAGAGGAATAGACGGGAAGGTGGAAACCTTTAAAGCGAGGCTTGTTGCGAAGGGGTATACTCAGAAAGAGAGAATCGATTATGAGAAAACATTTTTGCTTAAGTCTATCCGGATTCTTTTATCTATTGCTGCTCATATGGATCATGAGGTTTGGTAAATGGATGTCAAGATAGATTTCCTTAATGGAAGTCTTGAAGAAAACATCTATATGAAGCAACCATAGAGATTCATTGTGAAGGGTAAAGAGCATCTTATATGTAAGTTCAATCGGTCCATTTATAGACTGAAGCAAGTTTCGAGATCTTAGAACATCCGGTTTGATGAAGTGATCCAGTCTCATGGATTCATTCAATGTTCGGATGAGTCTTATGTATACAAGAAAAGTGACGAGAACGTGGTGGTATTTCTTGTACTATACGTAGATGACATTTTGCTCATTGGCAACAATGTCAAAGTGTTGTCAAACGTAAGAGTATGGATGTCCAAGCAGTTTGATATGAAGGACTTGAGAGAATGTGAACATATTCTTGGGATCAAAGTAATAAGGGACCGTAAGAAAAAGATGTTGTGCTTATCCCAAGCGTCATACATCGATACTATCCTAGCTCATTTTAGCATGCAAAACTCCAAGAAAGGTTTTCTACCTTTTCAGCATGGAGTATCTTTATCTATAGAGATGTACCCTAAGACATCAAAGGAGATAGAGGAGATGAAGGCAGTTCCTTATGCTTCGGCTGTAGGAAGCCTAATGTATGCGATGCTATTTATGAGATTGGATATCTGTTTTCCTGTAGGCATGGTTAGCAGATATCAAAGTAACTCAGGACCAGGACATTGGACTGCTGTAAAGCATATATTAAAGTACCTGAGAAGGACTAGAGATTATATGCTGGTTAACCAGGCAGATGATTTGCTCCCTGTGGGTTACACGGATTCGGACTTCCAATCAGATAGGGACAGCAGTAAATCAACCTTGGGGTATGTATTTACTTTGGGAGGTGAAGCCATAGCATAGAGGAGTGTTAAGCAGAAATACGTTTCAGACTCCACCATGGAAGTGTTAGGATGTATACTAAAAACCTAGCTTTTGGTATAAACATTTATCTAGAAATAAGAATCACATTGGTCAAATGTCTACATTTATGATAAATGTAGTTGTTCAATTAATTTATATTGTAGATAACATAGTGTGTGGTGTCACACACAGAGGATCATGTTATCAGTACCTTATAAATTATAAACAGTAGCTCACGACCAAGATGGAAAGGAACAAACCATTGAAAGGTCGTAGTGTAATTAGGTATTAGTTTATCTTAATTATATAATTACACTAGTACACTTAGAGTGTATTGAGTAGGACCATTAGAGGTCGTTTCTTTTTATACTGACTTTATAAAGGAACAAAGACTTTAGTTATTATGGAAGTGTGTGCTCTTAATCCCAATATAATAACAAGCACATATATTTGATATTTATTTCTTTAATTTATCAATGGGTGAGATTTAGTTCGATAAATCAATAAGTCCGATAAGTTGGGAAATGATATCACTTATAGTGTGTGTTGTTGATTATAGAAGAAAACTGTGTCCAAGTGATCTAGGTTGATAATGTCTCCAAGAGGAGCTCAAAAGAATTGTCATGTTAAACCCTGCAGGTGGACTTAGTCCGACATGACGATAAAGTTGAGTGGTACTACTCTTGGAACTAGATATTAATTAAGTGAGTTGTCAATAACTCGTTTAATTAATGGACATTTGATATCTTAAACACAGGGAGACTAACACACTCATAATAAGAAGGAGCCCAAAATGTAATTTGGGATTGGTGTGGTAGTTCAATAATAGTTCTTTAGTGGAATGAATTATTATTGATGAAATTAAGTTATGTGTTCGGGGCGAACACAGGATGCTTAATTTCATCGGGAGACCAAAACCAATTCCTCCTCTCGGTCCCTATCGTAGCCTCTTAATTATAGAGTACTATACCCACCTATACCCACCTTCTTACCCATCCTATAGGGGCCGGCCAAGCTAGCTTGGAGTCCAAGCTAGGGCCGGCCAAAGGCATGGTTCATGGGTTCATGAAGTGGTCGGCCCTAGCTTGAACCCAAGCTTAGGTGGCTGACCCTATTAAAATAAAAGTAATTTTATTTTTTAAAATTTTTCTTATGTTGATTCCATGGTTTTAAAAGAGAGTTTAAAATTTAAATTTTTCCTTTTATAGCTTTCTACAAAAGAATAAGAAAAGGTTTGAAATCTTTCATTATTTATAGATTGAAAGGTAGATTTTAATTTTGAGAAAACTTTCTTTTTTTAACCATGTTCATAATTTAAAAGAGAGTTTAAAAATTAAATATTCTCTTTTATTAGTTTCTACAAAAGATTAAGAAAAGATTTGATATCTTTCCTTATTTGTAGATTGAAAGGAGATTTTAATTTTTAGAGATAACTTTCCTTTTTGGAAATCATCCACATGTTTAAAAGAAAGATTTTAATTTATAAAATTTCCTTTTTATAAACCACCATGAATGGAAAAATTATTGGAGAAATTTTTTATAAATTTCCGGAGACAAATTAGGAAGTTTTAATTCTTATTATAATTAAAACTCTCCTTGTTTATAGCTTATAGATGTGGCCGACCATGTAATGTGAGAAGAGGAAATTATTTTAATTAAATAAATTTTCCTTTTCATGGCAAAAGAATTAAGAAAGTTTTTTATTTAAATTTCCTTATTTGCCAAGACCAAGGATTATAAAAGAAGGGGTAGAGTGTTGGGTTTTTTGGGCCGCGAAAACCGCTTTTTCGCGTCGCAGAAACCCCGAAACTCCCTAGTAAACGAATCCGTGCGAAGAGTATAGAACAAAATTTTACATATACGAGTTTACTAACTAGATCTACTCTTAGATCTATATGTTTAGAAAATTACCCTTGATGCGTGCCCTTTTCGAATCCTGCTCGTCCAAGGAAGTGCCGGATCTCAAGATTGTCAACGTAGACAATCCTCTAGAAGTATCTACACGAACAAGATGTGTTCTCTAACATACAAGGATGGAGAAGCGAACACCACAAGTGTGTTAGCACTTCTTGATGCTCTCGGATGGGATTGGAAGAAGAAGAAAGGAAAAGAAGAGAACACACTCCTCTAAAAACTCTATGTGACTTTCACTAACCTTTCTTCTTGGATTAGATTCACTCTCCTTTCTTCTCCCTTGCTTGAAACCCACGACCAAGAGAAGAGAAGGAGCAAGAAGAGAGCTTAGGAGGAGGAAGATGACTTGAATGAGAGTTACTCACCAAAAGAAAACTTCTCTCTTTCCATCAAGTGGTGTAACCCCCTTCACATTAATCACAATTAATGTGGAGGACATTAAAGAGAATAGTTGTAACCTCCATGAGGTGGCACATGTGATGATGTGGCACATCATCATTAGTTCTCCTAATGCCAAGTCACAAATGATGTGGCATAAAGTCAAGTCAAACTTGACTCTTCCTCTTCCTCTTCCTCTAGTGGCATAAAGTCAAGTCAAGTAATGAGCGGTATCTAGCAATACATCATTACTACCCAAGTTACAAGAATGTTGAGATCCAACATCACCTTGTGACTACTAATTGTGACTCCTCACAATATATGACAAGTGTCCTTCTATCCTAGACATCTAGATTGATCAATGTGAGGCATAGACCGTGTCATCCTCTGATCAATCTAAATCCTGAACTCCAAGTAGACTCACTAAATCAAATGAGCTCAATATCTCATATTGACTCATTTGGGCATGGCCATGCACTTCGTGGTCTCACTCTATCAAGAATACCGATGTCTCTCCCATCATATAGGAGGGATAGATCCCATTTACATCACTCACATCCCTCCACATAATTTGTTACATACCCAGTAATCACCTTTATAGTCCACCCAGTTACGGGCGACGTTTGACGAAACCAAAGTACATAACTCCTTATGTAGGGAACCATGGTGACTTCAGGTCTAAGGACTAGTAGTCATACTAATAGCCACATGAGAAAGTATATGACACTCATATAACGATCCATGATACTTTCTCATGGTGGGTCATTCAGTATACATTCTCTAATGCATACCCATGTGTCAACTTGATATCTCTATATCCATGACTTGTGAGATCAAGTCATCGAGTTGACCTACATGCTAGTCTTATTGCATTAACATTGTCCCTGAATGTTAATACTCGACTAGGAATGATTAAGAGTAGTGTTCCCTATATCATCTCACTATCGATTCAACTAACCGATTGATATAGGTAAGAATCTTCTACTCAAGGACGTTATTATACTTAGTTTATTTGGCACTAATACAAGTAAGTATAATAACCAAAAACTAATACCTTTATTTATATAAGAATATGATACAACAAGTCCATAATATAATTATCAAATGATTGGCTCTAGGGCTCTAACTAACAATCTCCCACTAGCACTAGTGTCAATCAGTGTAGGCTCTAAGCCCCAATGACCTAGTGTGGCCATCATGCTTTCTCTGTACCAAAGCCTTGGTCAAGGGATCTGCGATGTTAGTTTCTGTGAGTACTCTGCATATCTTCACATCTCCTCTGTCGATAATCTCTCGAATGAGATGGAAACACCGTAGTATGTGTTTGGTCCGCTAGTGTGAGCGAGGTTCCTTCGCCTGTGCTATAGCTCCATTGTTGTCACAATAGAGCTCAATGGGGCCAGCGATGCTAGGAACCACCCCAAGTTCAGTGATGAACTTGCGGATCCAAACTGCCTCCTTTGCTGCCTCTGATGCAGCAATGTACTCGGCTTCTGTTGTTGAATCTCTTCCAGCTCACAGCACCACCATTAATGCAAAACACGAACCCTGACTGCGATCGATAATCATCCTGGTCGGTCTGGAAACTAGCATCACTGTAACCCTTTACAGCTAGCTCATCATCGCCTCCATATATCAAGAAATATTCTTTAGTCCTTCTTAAGTACTTAAGAATATTCTTGACCGCTATCCAGTGACTTTCTCCTGGATCTGACTGGTATCTGCTCGTCATGCTCAAAGCATACGAGACATCAGGTCGAGTACATAGCATGGCGTACATGATAGATCCTATGGCTGAGGCATAAGGGATCTGATCCATGCGGTCTCTCTCCTCTCTAGAAGAGGGATCTTGAGTCTTCGAAAGACTCACGCCATGTGACATCGACAGAAATCCCTTCTTGGAGTTCTGCATGGCAAACCGAAGGAGTACCTTGTCAATGTATGTACTCTGACTTAGGCCAAGCAATCTCTTAGATCTATCTCTATAGATCTGTATCCCTAGAATGCGGGATGCTTCACCTAAGTCCTTCATTAAGAAACAAGTCCCTAGCCAAGTCTTGACAGACTGTAGCAAAGGGATGTCTTTCCCAATGAGCAGTATGTCATCCACATACAATATGAGGAAGACAACTATGTCCCCTACAACCTTCTTGTAGACACAAGGTTCATCTTCGTTCTTGATGAAACCAAACTATTTGATTGCATCATCAAATCGAAGATTCCAGCTCCGAGAAGCTTGCTTTAGTCCATAAATGGACCTATGCAGCTTGCATACTCTTCTAATATGCTGTGGATCTATAAAACCCTCAGGTTGTATCATGTACACATCCTCGAGCAAGTTTCTTTCAGAAACGCGGTTTTGACATCCATCTGCCATATCTCATAGTCATGGGATGCTGCAATAGCAAGCATGATCCGAATAGACTTAAACATCGCTACTGGAGAAAAGGTTTCATCATAGTCAATACCATGAATATGCTTGAAACCATTAGCTACCAAGCGACCCTTATAGATAAGTCCATCCATGTCAGTCTTTCTCTTAAAGACTCACTTACACCCAATGAGTTTTACCCCTTCAGGTGGATCAACCAAAGTCCATACTTGGTTGGTGTACATGGATTCCATCTCGGATCTCATGGCCTCTAGCCATTTCTCAGAATCTCGTCTCATCACAGCTTCCTGATAGGTGGTAGGCTCATCCTCTATGAGCACAACGTCATCATGGTCAGACAAGAGAAATGAGTATCTCTCAGGCTGACGACGTACCCTATCAGACCTGCGAAGAGGTATGTCTACTTGAACTGGTTGTTGTTCCTCAACTCCTTGTGGAACAACATTATCCACAACACTGTGTGGTTCCAGTTCAACTTCCATCAAGGCTTCAGTGTTATTGTTCGCATCTTGAAATTCTTCAAGATCGAACGCGCTCCCACTAGTCTTTCTAGAAACAAAGTCCCTTTCTAGAAAGACCCCAGTCTTTGCCACAACTACCTTATGCTGACTGGGAATGTAGAAGTAATATCCCTTAGTTTCCTTGGGATATCCAATGAAATAGCACTTGTCGGATTTGGGTCTTAATTTGTCTGAGACTTGACGTCTAACGTAAGCCTCACAACCCCAAATCCTCATGAAAGACACCTGGGCATCTCTCCCAGTCCATATCCTATATGGTGTCTTTATCACGGCCTTGGATGGAACTCGGTTGAGTATAAAAGCTGTCGTGTCTAGAGCATAGCCCCAAAGGTATATCGGAAGATCTGTGTGACTCATCATAGACCGTACCATATCTAATAAGGTACGATTCCTCCTTTCGGATACACCATTCCACTGTGGTGTTCCAGGAGGAGTGAGTTGGGATAGAATCACACACTCAGCTAGGTAGTCACGAAACTCATGGCTAAGGTATTCCCCACCTCGATCTGATCGAAGTATCTTAATAATCTTGCCAAGCTGGTTCTGTACTTCATTCTTGAATTCTTTGAACTTTTCAAAGGATTCTGACTTATGTGTCATCAAGTACACATAACCATATTTACTGAAATCATCAGTAAATGTGATGAAGTACCTATAACCGCCTCCAGCAGCGACATTGAAAGGGCCACATACATCACTATGTATGAGTCCTAACAAATCAGTCGCTCTTTCGTTGTGCCCACTAAAGGGAGTCTTGGTCATCTTGCCTCGTAGGCATGACTTGCATATCTCATATGATTCAAAATCAAATGAGTCCAGCAAACCATCCTTATGGAGCTGGGATAAACGCTTGTCATTTATATGACCTAAGCGACAGTGCCAGAGGTAGGTTTGGTTCATGTCATTTGACTTGAACCTCTTGGTATTTATGTTATAGATAGGGCTCTCAAGGTATAGAATATAGTGTCCGTTCATCAGAGGTACACTACAATAGAACATATCGTTTAAATAGACGGAACAACATTTGTTCTTTATTGTAAACGAAAATCCTTTCTTGTCCAAACAAGAAACTGAAATTATGTTCTTAGTCAAGGCAGGCACATAACAACAATCATCTAATTCTAGTACAAGCCCAGAGGGTAGAGATAGATAGTAAATTCCTACAGCAATAGCAGCAACCCATGCTCCATTGCCTACTCGTAGGTCTACCTCACCCTTCGTCAATGCCCTGCTATTTCTCAGCGCTTGTACATTAGTACAAATTTGCGAAGCACATCCGGTATCTAATACCCACGATGAAGAAATAGAGAGGTTGATTTCTATAACATGTATACCTAAAGTAGAAATCTTATTTCTCTTCTTCTTAAGATCTTCCAGGTATTCTTTGGAGTTCCTCTTCTAGTGCCTTGCTTGTCCTTAATATAGGTGACAAAGATGTTCAACCATATCGTAGGCGCCCATCAACTCATGTTGCTTCTGAAGCTCAGAGGTCATGGTCGCGAGCATAAGACAGGACACATCTAATGCGTCATCTTGATGCTTCTTGTAAGCATCTCGGTCTGCTCGCGTGGCAGTGGCAAGAGGAGCCTCCGAAATGGGTTGCTCCAGAATGTACAGTTTACGTTCTTGGGTGAGAACTATTCTCAGGTTCCTGTATCAGTCCAAGAAATTTGTTCCGTTGAGCTTGTCCTTCTTAAGGACAGAACGCAGAGAGAAGTTGTTCGTGTTTGACGTCATGAAAATTCTACAACAGAAATAAATGTAGAAACAAATATCATATTCTTTTAAATCATTTAATTAGGCCTTCAACTAAATGATGCTCCCACTGAATTCTATAATTCATGTGGGACAAGATCCACATCATACTAACCCTTGAGTTAGCTTTGGCTAATACGCCCAAGATTTAGTATGATCGGTAGGTAACGATTACCAATTACATCTCTATGCAATTCTTGTTTATAGGATCATTATCCGCAGTTATATTAAAACTTGAGTTAGCTTTGGCTAATACGCCCAAGAATTAATATAAATATGATTTATGTCCTATCTTTCCAACCATTGGAAGAATGCCTATAGTTGTACTTGATCCAACTGAGTTAACTAGTTACTCAATCTAATTGAGTTGTACTCACCCATGCGTTGATAGGCGGGACCAAGATTGTCCTTTCGTACCCTACCAAGATAATATGTGTTGCTTTGCTTTGGCAGATTCAACAACACATGTGATCGAGGTAGTGATAGGTTGATGGATCGAAAGCGCTAGAGGGGGGGTGAATAGCGCTCGTGGCTATTTCGTTTTTCGAAATCTCAGAATCGTAAGAACTTGAGTAACGCAGCGGAATAAAAACAGACACAGAGAACACGGAGAATTTACTTCGTTCGGAGCCTGTGACGACTCCTATTCGAAGGCCCGCGATCCTTGATCGCTTCCGGTGGGCAACAACTATAAGTTCGTTAAAAGTATTACAAACTAATTACAATTCAAAGCTGTAAAAAGATTATACCAACAACAAAAAGATTAAATCCGAAGCTCCGGGTTGTCGGGGTGTCGTTGCAGCACTTCTGAATTGAGTCGTTAGCAGCTTGTCGCAAGGAGATTGCTTAGATGATTGTTTTTCTTGAAGCTGCACCTCAACCCTCCTTTTATATGAGGCTCCGGGCGCCTGGGACCTTCGTGGCCAGCCAACCAGGTTGCTCCATGTGGCGAATTCGCGCAGGGGATAAACTTTGGTCCCGGGCGCCCGGACCACCTTTTTCCAGCAGGTTCCTCACCTGCAACACAAGGTTAGTCCAAGCAAATACCCTGCAAAACAGTGTTAGAATCTGATAAAACATAGTAACGAATAATTAACAGTCTTCGGACTGTCTGAGTCTGACTTCGGATTTCCAACCGAAAATCCTAGGTCGACCCGACGCCTACTGTTCCCTCTACGGGAAACGCGTCCTCACCTACTCCCCTCAGGAGAGATTACCTGATGCCAGTCCAGTCCTCCAGACCGACTGGACTTTCCGCCTAGGGTTACCACCCCTTAGGACCTAAGGTTACCGCCCCTTAGGGTTTTCCTCCACCTAGGGTCACCGCCCCCTAGGACCTAAGGTTACCACCCCTTAGGGTTTTCCTCCACCTAGGGTTACCGCCCCCTAGGACCTAAGGTTTCCGCGCCTTAGGGTTTTTCACCTGCCTAACCGCAGCTAGGACTTTCCTGAAGCACTCATTCAAACATGTTAGATCACACACTGACTTAACTTTGAATCCTTTGCAATTATCAAAACTAAGGTTCGATCGTCGGATGCTTCCTGCACCAACAATCTCCCCCTTTTTGATAATGGCAACCGAAATTCAATGTTAAGTAAAAAAATATGCAGTTATATATATAAGCACAAGAAACAAGATAAGCGTGATGGCAAGATAAGCATAAACATAGCTCCCCCTTAATACAAGCTCCCTTTAAGATATTTTCTTTGAATTTCTCTACTCTTTCTTTGATTTTGAATTATTTTTATCTCTTTCTTTGAATTTCTCTACTCTCCCCCTTAGCCATATATCAAAAATGAGCTGATTTTTTTTTTTTAAACTTAACTTTTCAAGACAGAAATTAGCAGAAACCATTTAACTTAGGAAAGGAGCAAGTGAAAGGCAACACCTTAAAAATGGCAATATTTTTCAAAATTTTATCAATTGATTTTGTTTGAAGAGATTAGCAATAAGGAGCTCTTTTTAACTTAGTGTATTTTGAGGAGCTTTCAAAATTTGCACAGAAAAGTTTTCAAACAAAATTTTTAACTTCAGAAATTTTCAAACAAAATTTTTCAACTTCAGAAATTTTCTAACAAAATTTTCAACTTCAGAAATTTTCTAACAAAATTTCAGCTTCAGAAATTTTCTAACAAAATTTTAGCTTTAGAAATTTTCAAACAAAATTTTCAACTTCAGAATTTTTCTGGAAAAAATATTCAGGTTTTTAAAGAAATTTTCCAAGGAAGATTTTCAACTTAAAAAAATTTCAAGGCTGTAAATAATTTTCTAAAAAAAATTTTTAACTTAACGAATTTTAGAAAAGGTTTCAGCTTAAATAACTTTCTAACAAGATTTAAAAAAGATTTTCAGAATAGAGGACACTTGAAAGTTTAAAATTTGGAGAAAGTTTTTGAAAAAGCTGCTTTGAAATGAATTTCAAGAATACTTAAGGCAATAGCTTGTCATTTGTTTTAGTAAGGTATCAGAGCCCTAAGGTCCAAGCATGAGTCAGGATTTGTTTTGATCAGGTATCAGATCTCTTAAGTACAGACATGCTTAAACCTATTATTTTCTTCATCAACTGTCTAACCGTTTAGGTACTTGCTGATTGCCTAGAGGGCAATCGTGTTCGCTTGGTTAGTCAAGTCAAGTCAATTGATCCAGTTAGATTTGACTAAGGCTGGAAGACTTGATTTGATTACTGTTAGTCATGTATTTAACGCCCAGACTCATATTGATGCACAGAAATAAGCATTCTTGAGTCCAGGCTGTACCCTATGCATCTCACACCTTTCTATGTTTTACAAACACAATCAAGGTAAACCTAGGTGTTTGTGAGATGCTCTGGCTGAGTCCTGGGGGAACATGATTTCTAGGGGGAAATCCTAGGCTAAATCCAACTTTTGAAAGTCTAGTAACGTAGGGATTTTGGAAAATCAGTTTTGCCTAGAAGTTATAAAAAAATGTGTCTATAAGACTAATCTATTAGATTAAGGTATAGTCAATCAACCTGAAGTAAATCAATCTATCAGATTAAAAAGTCGACATAGATAAAAGAGTCATAATAGAGCTACTACAAGCTGTACTAGAGTCATAATAGAGCTACAGTAGAAGCTACTAAGATGATGAGGGAGGTGGTCCGGAACCCAGCGACCGGAGTAGTGTCAGGAGCTCAGTGTGACGAGCCTGATCGTCCTCTCGTAGATCTCGGTGCAGGTCGGAGAGCTCCTGACGTACGTCTCGTCGTAAGTCGAAGACCTCCTGTCGGACCTCTCGTCGAAGATCGGAGACCTCTCGCCGCATGGACTGATGAAACTCGGAGCTCTCATGCTGGAGACTCAACATAGCCCTCTCTAGTCCGGAGACTCGATCAGCGAGAGTGCGGGGAGCTGGGTGTGGTGCTCGAGGTGGTGGTGGGGTAGGAGCAGCCTCCTCAGGAAATAGTGCCAACATGAACTCATCATGCTCCGCGTCCTCCGCCTGCTGGTGCTGTGCCCCCCTACGCCAGGACATGGTACCCTCATCGTCTATATGGATATTTGCTAGAGAAAAGTTCCTAGCTCCTATGATGTCAAACTCGGTCATGTGACGGATGTCACCTCCGGTGACATCAATGTGCAATGAGGACATGTAAGCTGTCAGTATGTGACAATAAGGCATATGTACTCGTCTGCTGGTCACGTATCCAGATGCGTAAATAATAGTGGAAAAGATGTGTCGGCTGATGTCTATGTCTAACCTATGACATATGGCATAGAGAAGAAAGGAGTGAAATGGACGCATCACCGCAATGTCGTGAGTGGTCAGCGGTAGAATGCAAAGTACTAGAACCCTATAAAGGGCGTAGTCCTGGATTCTAAGGTTAAGGGACCTAAACTGGGTCTCAGTGGGATCACGCTGGTCGTCAAAAAAATACGAATAGATCGTATCGAGGGTAATATGTGAGTAGGGATCTCCAAAAGGTAGCTCCCTAGGAGGATAGCATAAAAAGGTGCAGGGTGACTCTCGTAACCCTAGAAACTCACGAATGGTAGCGGGAGATAATGTGATATCCGTGCCAGCTGCTCTAGTGGTATAGGAGTAGTCGTATACTTTCACTAGGTTGTTGTAAAATTCGACACATAAACTTATGTTTATTGGGCTGGTGCACTCAACTAGGTTTCGCAACCTATAGTGGTTTATAACCTTGGAGACTGGAATACAAGAGCGTAGAAAGAACGATCTATCTATACATTTGGTTCTAATGGCCATGTAATTAGTTGACATAAACTTGATCCTAAGCTCGTCGGTGGGAAACCTAGGGTCAATGTTAGGTGTAGAGGGCCCAGCTCCAGATTTTGAACGCTTCCTAAATTTCAAATTAATATTACACTAGGAAATAAACAAGCATTATAAGAAATAAGGTTTAGGAGGGGATAAAAATTTTACCGAGGAGCCATTGTAATAATTTTTAGAACTAACGACCTCGGTTGAGTCACGACTCCATATCAACCGCGTAAAATTTTATTTTTGAAAGTCTTCACAGGTAAGCTAAGAAGCTTTAAGGAGGAAGACTTGGGTGCAAGGGTAGGGGCGCCTCCTGCCCCCTATATATAAGGGAGTCCGGGCGCCCGGACCTGTTCCGGGCGCCCGGGGTCGTTTACTTTTTATTTTTTATATATTTTTTTTATATATTTTTTTAATTTTTTTTTCATTTTTTATTTTATTTTTTTTTATGTTTTAATTAACTTAAAGATGCTTAAGTAAACTTGATGTTAAACATGTTTAATTGAGAATTATTTTAAATTAATTCAATTTTGAAATTTTTTAAGTTAATTTGCTTTGAAATTTAGTTTAAGTAATTTTGGAGGAATATTTAAATTTTAATTTAAGTATTTTGGAGGGATATTTAAATTTTCTTAGTCATCTCACCCGATGTATGTTTTCAATCAGGGGCTCCTATTATTTTGTGAGATGAATTAACTCAATTTATAGGGTTATGTTTAACTTTATGTTAAATTCGGGTTTAGCTTTGGGTTCAACAAGTAAGCGTTCTTTGGATAAACTTCTGGGCTATGGTGAGTCACAAGGAGCTCATTAAAGTAACCATGCCTTCGAGGTTTCCCAAATAGTCCTACCCATTGAGCTTAATACTAAATCTTGGTCTAACTAGTTAGGATCCATTTAAGGGTAGCTTCGGTTAGTTCCTCTTGGCCAAATGCACCAGGTCGAAGCCATATCTTCCTAGACATGCAATGCCCAAGTTTTCCCAACGTACTATCATCCAAAAACTTCACCAGTACTGTGCTTTAAGTTAAAATTTAACCCTTTTTAATCTATCCTTATTTACCCATCCGGGTAATCTACTCTTATTTACCCATTTCGGGTAGTTTAAGTTCGGTTACCCTGTCGGGTAAATAGTTTTCGGAGTTGCCAGCTATTATGGACCCTCCTTCTATTTAAATTTTAATTTTGAATTTTGAATTTTGAATTTTGAATTTTGAATTTTGAATTTTAGAATTTTGAATTTAAGAATTTTGAATTTCGAATTTTGAATTTTGAATTTTGAATTTTGAATTTAATTTCGAATTTTGAATTTTGAATTTAATTTCGAATTTTGAATTTCGAATTTTAGAATTTTGAATTTAAGAATTTTGAATTTTGAATTTAATTTCGAATTTTGAATTTTGAATTTAATTTTGAATTTTGAATTTAGAATTTAATTTTGAATTTAGAATTTAATTTCGAATTTTGAATTTTGAATTTTAGAATTTTAGAATTTTGAATTTAAGAATTTTGAATTTTGAATTTTGAATTTTAGAATTTGAATTTAAGAATTTTGAATTTAATTTCGAATTTTGAATTTAGAATTTAATTTCGAATTTTGAATTTAGAATTTAATTTCGAATTTTGAATTTTGAATTTTGAATTTAATTTCGAATTTTGAATTTAGAATTTTGAATTTTGAGTTTTTAGATTAATTTTGAATTTTTATTTTTGAGTTTTTAGATTAATTTTGAAT
This sequence comes from Zingiber officinale, assembly GCF_018446385.1. NCBI lineage: Eukaryota > Viridiplantae > Streptophyta > Magnoliopsida > Zingiberales > Zingiberaceae > Zingiber > Zingiber officinale. The sequence goes on along the minus strand of NC_055992.1, from coordinate 58,793,839 downwards.
TTTTATTGTTTTAGCTCCCCCTGGATCATAGCCTCAATAAGGTTTATTGAGGTAATGTATTTGATCCTTAGGAACCCAATAATGTCCAAGTCCAACTTGATTGATCAGGTTGGATTTGGCAACCCATGCTTGGACCACTTTTCTATTTGGTTTGTTTATTAAGGATAGGTAAGATTTATATTTCTTTTTATATCCTAGTCCAGTTCGATTGTAGATTGCCCTTTGTGTTCCAAGAATCAAGTCATGATTCTTGGATCCTAAGGAGAATCATTCTAGGGTAGTTTTTAAATCCTTTACCTGACTTTTCAGATTGGAATTCTCTTCCTCAAGTTTTTGAACTTGAGTTGAGGTTCCAGTCTGAACTTGATCAGTTAAGGATTCGTTGTTTGGCGTTTCTTTAAGGAGTGTTACCTCCTTTAGAAGCGCTTTGATTTGAATATTGGACTTAGCTACTTTATGCATTAAATAATTAATTAAACTATATAAACGATTTATACTTACAGAGGGGTTCGGCCCTTCGGAAACGGATTCAGATCCGTGGCTTCTCTCAGACTCGGCTTTCGATTCGTCCTCACTTCCGGATCCGTTGGTGAAGTCCCGGGCTGTCAAGGCAAGAAAGTTCGTCTGTTCTTGTTCTTCATCGTCGGATTCCTCGGAAGAAGACTCGTCCCATGTTGCCTTCAATGCCTTCTTTCTTTTGGGTTTCTTTGAATCCTTCTGGTTCGGGCAATTTGCCTTGATGTGACCCTTCTGATTGCATCCGTAGCAGGTCACTTCGAATTTAACCTTCGAGCTTGGTTGGGCTTCTTTAGACTGGATGGCCTTTCTAAGATCCTTCTTGTTGAAGCCCTTCTTTTTGCAGAGTTTCTTAACTAAGTTGACTATCTCGGTTGTAAGTTCATCGTCGTCTTCTGAGTCTGGTTCTTCTTCTGACTCAGGTTCGGTTCTTCGCTTGATTCTTGATTCGCGTGATCTCCCTGTTCCTGCAACCAAAGCCAACCCTTTCTCGGTCGGGCGTGCATTAGTCTGTTCGTGAAGTTTAAATTCTGCAAACAGTTCATCTAATTTAATTGTAGATAAATCCTTGGAGACCTTGTAGGCATCTACCATGGATGCCCACAAGGTGTTCCTTGGGAAAGCGTTTAGAGAGTACCTTATGATGTCCCGGTTGTCTACCTTCTGTCCGATCGCATGAAGACCATTGAGCAGATCTTGAATCCGGGCATAGAGTTGTGCAGCTGTTTCACCTTCCTGCAATTTAATATTAAATAATTTATTAAAAATTAGATCTCTTTTACTTACCTTGGTGTCGGATGTCCCTTCGTGAAGTTCAATTAGTTTCTCCCATAACTCTTTGGCATTGTTGAAGGGGCCGATGCGGTTGAGTTCTTCTTTTGATAGCCCACACTGGAGGGTGCAGGTTGCTTTGGCATTAGCTTCCACTTTCTTGATTAAGGATGCGTCTCAGTCCTCGTACGGTAGTGGTTTGCCAGCACAGTCAGATGGTAGTTGGAATCCGGTTTTGACAATCATCCAGACTTCGAAATGAGTCTGGAGATATGCCTCTATCCGACCTTTCCAATACCCGAAGTCATCTCCGGTGAATAGCGGAGGGGGGGCAGTACTGTAGCCTTCTTGAAGGGTCATTTCAGTTTTACCTAAAGCGAAAAAAAAACAGGAAGGAAATGTCCCAGGACTTGGTCCTGGCTTAGTAGTGCGGTAAGAAAAAAGTGGACCACGAACACGGGTGGTGTTGCACCAATTCCGAAAAAAAACTGATTCGAGCGAAAAAGACTTAGAATTTAGCTATGAGGCTAAATTCTAATCGACTCCGAAAATAAAAAATACCACGAAAAATTATTTTGAATGGTGGTTGCACCAATTCAAAATGACCCCGCTCTGATACCAATTGATGGATCGAAAGCGCTAGAGGGGGGGTGAATAGCGCTCGTGGCTATTTCGTTTTTCGAAATCTCGGAATCGTAAGAACTTGAGTAACGCAGCGGAATAAAAACAGACACAGAGAACACGGAGAATTTATTTCGTTCGGAGCCTGTGACGACTCCTACTCGAAGGCCCGCGATCCTTGATCGCTTCCGGTGGGCAACAACTATAAGTTCGTTAAAAGTATTACAAACTAATTACAATTCAAAGCTATAAAAAGATTATACTGACAACAAAAAGATTAAATCTGAAGCTCCGGGTTGTCGGGGTGTCGTTGCAGCACTTCTGGATTGAGTCGTTAGCAACTTGTCGCAAGGAGATTGCTTAGATGATTGTTTTTCTTGAAGCTGCACCTCAACCCTCCTTTTATATGAGGCTCCGGGCGCCTGGGACCTTTCCGGGCGCCTGGAGTGTAACGTGGCCAGCCAACCAGGTTGCTCCATGTGGTGAATTCGTGCAGGGGATAAAATTTGTTCCCGGGCGCCCGGACCACCTTTTTCCAGCAGGTTCCTCACCTGCAACACAAGGTTAGTCCGAGCAAATACCCTGCAAAACAGTGTTAGAATCTGATAAAACATAGTAACGAATAATTAACAGTCTTCGGATTGTCTGAGTCTGACTTCGGATTTCCAACCGAAAATCCTAGGTCGACCCGACGCCTACTGTTCCCTCTACGGGGAACGCGTCCTCACCTACTCCCCTCAGGAGAGATTACCTGATGCCAGTCCGGTCCTCCAGACCGACTGGACTTTCTGCCTAGGGTTACCACCCCCTAGGACCTAAGGTTACCGCCCCTTATGGTTTCCCTCCACCTAGGGTTACCGCCCCCTAGGACCTAAGGTTACCGCCCCTTAGGGTTTTCCTCCACCTAGGCTTACCGCCCCCTAGGACCTAAGGTTTCCGCACCTTAGGGTTTTTCACCTGCCTAACCGCAGCTAGGACTTTCCTGAAGCACTCATTCAAACATGTTAGATCACACACTGACTTAACTTTGAATCCTTTGCCATTATCAAAACTAAGGTTCGATCGTCGGATGCTTCCTGCACCAACATAGGTATCACGGCACGGTAGGCATTAGAGGTGACGTGATTTAGATCTAATCTAAACATCGATGTTGTATCATATACTCGATATAGATCTAATCTAATCGATAGGGTGCATCTTGTACATCATGTAGATCTAATCTAATCGTAAGGGTGCATCTTGTGCACGATTTAGATCTAATCTTAATCGTTAGGCACTAATTAATTACTTAATTAAACATGCATCACATACACAAGTAATTAACTAAATTTTGTGATTATGTCATGGTCCTACTACGATCTTCTCAAGCCAATGAGAAGATCGGATGGTCAACCTAAGGTCAACAGCTTCTCAAGCTCCTTCCTTTGACCACCTCGTGTTACTCGCGCCCTCCTCGTAACTCCGTCTCGAGTGGACCTTCTGTTAGAACCCCAAGGTGTTTTGATGTGATCAAACAAGCTAAGTTAGGTCTTGCGTTTGTTTAACCCTTGTGTCTAAGTGTGCAGGAGCTTAGGAATACAAGAAGTCGAGCAGAAGACGTGGCTAGCGAGAAGGACGGCACGGGAGAGAGCCGACGGGCTCGGTGCGTCCGAGGGACGAGGTGTCCGCGGAAGAGTACACCGGTGGACGAGAAGAGCGTGCGCGACGCTCGAGGGACGAGAAACCGAGAAGGAAGGCTGCTCGAGGAGAAGGCCGGAACATGGGTTCGGGTGAGCCCTATTCCGGAAGGCCGAGATCACCCAAGCTAGCGGAGCTGTCCGGGGTGCCCGGAATGCTTCCGGGCGCCCGGAACATGATTTTGACCAGGATCGCGATTTTCGCAATCTGATCGTTGGGGGATAAAATTTATCCCCCCGGGGGCGCCCGGAACCACTTCCAGGCGCCCGGACCAGTACTATAAATAAAGTACTGATCCGTACATTGAAAGCAAGGACTTGTAATCCAGTGCTTTCATTTGTGTTATTTCTTTCTGTGCTTTCAACGCTGTAAGAGGCTACTCCGCCCAGAGGAAAATCAATTAGTGCGCCTTCTTTGCCTTGGATTAGCAATTCTCTTATTCCAAACCAAGTAATTCCTCTGTGTCTATTTTTTGTTTTAATTAGTCTCTGCCTTTTTAATTACAAGTTCTTTTAAGTTAGTTGAATATCCGAGAAGGGTTTTTGGTTTTATTTTGTAGGGCAATTCACCCCTCCCCTCTTGCCGGCCTCCAAAGGGACCTACAAGTGGTATCAGAGCGAGGGCGCTTCAGGAGGACTAACCGCCGATCGAAGCAACAAGATGGCCGGACCAAGCATCGTTCCACCAAAATTCGAGGGGAACTTCGCAGACTGGAAGCGTCGTATGGAGGTATTCCTAAAAATAGATTTTGAAATTCGGTTTATTATGAAATATGGTTTTGTAGCTCCAATAGATAAAGATGGAAAAGAAAAAGAAGAGAGCGATTGGACAAAGAAGGAGCAGAATGAGTCGGTAGCAAACAGTCGTGCGGAACATCACCTGCTGAGCGTGTTACCGCCTCAAGAGGTCAACCGCATCGGAAACTATTTATCTGCTAAAGAACTTTGGGAGAAGTTCTTGGAACTCCACGAAGGCACGTCCGAAGCAAAGCTCGCTAGAAGGGGCATCCTCCGCAACAAACTGATGAACATCCGTCTGGAGAAAGGTGAGAAAGTAGCTGGTTTGCACGCAAAGGTAAAAGAACTAGTTACTGGTCTCGAGAACCTCGGTGAAACGGCAACAAACCGGGACACTATACGCTACGCGCTCAACGCGTTTCCAAGAACTCCAGAATGGACATCAATCGTCGACGCCTACTACATCTCAAAAGACCTGGAGGTAAGCACTTTAGAAGAGTTGTTTTCTACTCTTGAATTGCATGAAACTAGGTATGCAGGAACGACAAAGGATACAACCCAGACTATGGTGCTGAACGCAACCCAGAAGGATGAACTCGAATCAGACTCCGAAGACGATCAAGAAGCATACATGGTAAGAAATTTTAAAATGTTTTTTAGATCTAATAAATTTAAAATGCAGAATAAAAGGAATCAAAAAGGTGGAAGAAAGGTGCGGTGCTACCAGTGTCAGAAGGAGGGACACCTAAGAGAAGACTGCCCAGAACTCAAAAAGGCCAAAAGGAAGTCTCCCAAGAAACACAACCTAAAAGCAACTTGGGACGACACTTCTTCATCCGAATCAGAAGCTCAAGAATATGCCGGAATAGTACTAATGGCAAGCTACGATAGACAAAGTATATCAGAACCTAGCATCAATGAAGGGGGAGCGACCTCGGATGAAAGCAGTGAAGCAGGGGGAGATTCAGGCTTCAAGTCCGACATGGTAAGTGAGGTATGCCTCTTACCCCCTGATCAGCTTTACTCTGGTATCAAAGCTATGACTAAATCCATGTATAAATTAGAAAATAAAAATGCCAAATTAGAAAATGAAATTTTAGAAACAAAGAGAATTTTGGCAAAATCATGTCTTATAGAGGATTTTGAAAAATTGAAAATTGAAAATGAAAAACTAAAAGAAGAAATAGAAAGATTGAAAAAATCCAATGGTTCAAATATTTCTACTTTTAAAAATTATAGAGGTTTAAATTAGTATTATAGATTTCATCAAAGTCAAATTAGAAATATATCAAAAATCTATATACCTAGAAAATACTTGGTTAACCCTGTAGGTAGGAACCTCTACTGGGTTCCAAAAACCTGTTTAACTTAAAATTAAAGTCAAACTTAGCATTTTCAGCAAGGAAATTAAACAACTAATTTCTTTATGAGGCTTTGTCTAAGGAAGTGGTTGTTGCTCCAATAACCAAGAAGGCCTAGTGCCTCGCCACGACCTGGAAGTCAAGTATCGAAATGAAAAGTTTAATTGACTAACCTGAAAAAGAATTAATTTAAATTATTTAATGCTTTAAAAAGAGTTATTCAATTTATGTTAGAAAACATTTAAAAAAAAATTTTAAAATTTTTTGTCTTAGAAATTTTTATGAAAATTGACTCAAAAATTTTTTTTTTTAAAAAAAAAGTTAACTTAGAATTTTTTTTCCCTCCTTATAATTTTGCTTAAAATTGACTTAGAATTGTTTCTTATGAATATTAACTTAGAATTTTTTTTTTATATTAAGTTTCAAACTTAAAATTTTGTTTATCTGAAGAGTGTTTTTACTTAAATATTTTTACACTCAAAAGTTTTGTTTGCATTAACCTTAGACTTGTTTATAACCCCAATTTTTATGTGATCAAAGGGGGAGAAGTATGTTAAGTCTAGGGGGAGAAGTATGTTAAGTCTAGGGGGAGGTAATATAATTTTTCATTTGAAAAATACTTGGACTTATTTGAATATAAATTGTTTTTATTTCATATGTTTACCCTAACTTAACTTGGGTTGCTCACATCAAAAAGGGGGAGATTGTTGGAACCCCAAGGTGTTTTGATGTGATCAAACAAGCTAAGTTAGGTCCTGCGTTTGTTTAACCCTTGTGTCTAAGTGTGCAGGAGCTTAGGAACACAGGAAGTCGAGCAGAAGACGCGGCTAGCGAGAAGGACGGCACGGGAGAGAGCCGACGGGCTCGGTGCGTCCGAGGGACGAGGTGTCCGCGGAAGAGTACACCGGTGGACGAGAAGAGCGTGCGCGACGCTCGAGGGACGAGAAACCGGGAAGGAAGGCTGCTCGAGGAGAAGGCCGGAACATGGGTTCGGGTGAGCCCTATTCCGGAAGGCCGAGATCACCCAAGCTAGCGGAGCTGTCCGGGGCGCTCGGAATGCTTCCGGGCGCCCGGAACATGATTTTGACCAGGATCGCGATTTTCGCAATCTGATCGTTGGGGGATAAAATTTATCCCCCCGGGGGCGCCCGGAACCACTTCCAGGCGCCCGGACCAGTACTATAAATAAAGTACTGATCCGTACATTGAAAGCATGGACTTGTAATCCAGTGCTTTCATTTGTGTTATTTCTTTCTGTGCTTTCAACGCTGTAAGAGGCTACTCCGCCCAGAGGAGAATCAATTAGTGCGCCTTCTTTGCCTTGGATTAGCAATCCTCTGATTGCAAACCAAGTAATTCCTCTGTGTCTATTTTCTATTTTAATTAGTCTCTTCCTTTTTAATTACAAGTTCTTTTAAGTTAGTTGAATATCCGAGAAGGGTTTTTGGTTTTATTTTGTAGGGCAATTCACCCCTCCCCTCTTGCCGGCCTCCAAAGGGACCTACACCTTCCACCGCTTCAAAATTTACATTACATTTTGAAACTCAAGTTACATTCGAGTCTAAATCTAATTTACAACCAGAATATAAATAAGGAGGCACGACGCGCAGGTCACGTATCAAATACAGCACACACAAACACATGACGGCACGCAGGCCGTATTATAAATTACAACACAAATCCAATCATATTGGGTCTTTTTGGGTCATGACTATCACAAAAATAATATATAATTCTAAATTATATATTTTTCATAATTTTCTGTAATTTTTTCATAATTTTTACAATATTTATGAGTAAATTTTTCCCGGCGGTCCCGATTAGCGATTTCGGGCGCAATCGCAGAGCAAATCCCCTTGCGGGGTTAGGGGCAGTACCCCTACCCGCGATCTAACCATCACGAGTTGCTCCTAAGCGATCCTACAGCGCCTTAGCCCGCTGTCCCAAAAGGTTTTGGGTCGAAATATTGCCGTAACGGAAAAATCTTCTCGGTAGTCGAAGCCTACAAGTGTCTAAACACTTGTGCTTCACTTCTACGAGAAAAATACCCTTTAAAACTATAAAAATCATGAAATTACAGAAATTCACAGAATGTTTATTTTTCATAAAAACCAAAATAAACTCGTACACGCCTTCGCACGTGGCTCTGATACCACTGTTGGGTTTTTCGGGTCGCGGAAACCCCGAAACTCCCTAGCCAACGAATCCGTGCGAAGAGTATAGAACAAAATTTTACATATACGAGTTTACTAACTAGATCTACTCTTAGATCTATATGTTTAGAAAATTACCCTTGATGCGTGCCCTTTTCGAATCCCGCTCGTCCAAGAAGTGTCGGATCTCAAGATTGTCAACGTAAACAATCCTCTAGAAGTATCCACACGAACAAGATGTGTTCTCTAACACACAAGGATGGAGAAGAGAACACCACAAGTGTGCTAGCACTTCTTGATGCTCTCGGATGGGATTGGAAGAAGAAGAAATGAAAAGAAGAGAACACACTCCTCTAAAAACTCTATGTGACTTTCACTAACCTTTCTTCTTGGATTAGATTCACTCTCCTTTCTTCTCCCTTGCTTGAAACCCACGACCAAGAGAAGAGAAGGAGCAAGAAGAGAGCTTAGGAGGAGGAAGATGACTTGAATGAGAGTTACTCACCAAAAGAAAACTTCTCTCTTTCCATCAAGTGGTGCAACCCCCTTCACATTAATCACAATTAATGTGGAGGACATTAAAGAGAATAGTTGTAACCTCCATGAGGTGGCACATGTGATGATGTGGCACATCATCATTAGTTCTCCTAATGCCAAGTCACAAATGATGTGGCATAAAGTCAAGTCAAACTTGACTCTTCCTCTTCCTCTCAAGTCAAGTCAAACTTGACTTAATCTCTTTCATGGTTGATCTAATCCAACCATTTAATTCAAACCAATTTAATATAATGAATCTAATTCATTTAATTAAATTGATTCAATGAGTCATAATCTAAATTATACTCATTGAACACATGAATCAACTTGAGTCCAACTCAATTAGCCCAATTAGGATTACTCTTAATCCAATTTGATTCATCACATGAATCTAATCCTCTTGGTTCATCATATGAACCTAATCTCCATCCACTTGTTCTTTGTGTGTGACCCAATAGGTTCTTGTAACGTTGGCAATGCCCCTAAACTCATTTAGAAGCATAAGTAATGAGCGGTATCTAGCAATACATCATTACTATCCAAGTTACAAGAATGTTGAGATCCAACATCACCTTGTGACTACTAATTGTGACTCCTCACAATATATGACAAGTGTCCTTCTATCCTAGACATCTAGATTGATCAATGTGAGGCATAGATTGTGTCATCCTCTTATCAATCTAAATCCTGAATTCCAAGTAGATTCACTAAATCAAATGAGCTAAATATCTCATATTAACTCATTTAGGCATGGCCATGCACTTCGTGGTCTCACTCTATCAAGAATACCAATGTCTCTCCCATCATATAGGAGGGATAGATCTCATCTACATCACTCACATCCCTCCGCATAATTTGTTACATACCCAGTAATCGCCTTTACAGTCCACCCAGTTACGGGTGACGTTTGACGAAACCAAAGTACATAACTCCTTATGTAGGGAACCATGGTGACTTCAGGTCTAAGGACTAGTAGTCATACTAATAGCCACATGAGAAAGTATATGACACTCATATAACGATCCATGATACTTTCTCATGGTGGGTCATTCAGTATACATTCTCTAATGCATACCCGTGTGTCAACTTGATATCTCTATATCCATGACTTGTGAGATCAAGTCATCGAGTTGACCTACATGCTAGTCTTATTGCATTAACATTGTCCTTGAATGTTAATACTCGACTAGGAATGATTAAGAGTAGTGTTCTCTATATCATCTCACTATCGGTTCAACTAACCGATTGATATAGGTAAGAACATTCTACTCAAGGACGCTATTATACTTAGTTTATTTGGCACTAATACAAGTAAGTATAATAACCAAAAACTAATGCCTTTATTTATATAAGAATATGATACAACAAGTCCATAATACAATCATCAAATGATTGGCTCTAGGGCTCTAACTAACATAGAGGTGCCTTCATGGGTAACGACTCTATTCTTTTTCTTCCTCCCTCTCTTCCTTGGTGGTGTGGCTAGCCCCTCTTTTTCTCTCCTCTCCTTATTGTGGTCGAAACTTCTTCATTGGTGGAGTTCTCTTGGTGGTCGGATAAAGCAAGGAGAAGAAGGAGAGAAAGGAAGCCTAGTCTCTAGCATCCCTTGGAGCCTTGGTGGTGGCCGAACCTATCCATTAAGAAGGACTCTTGGTGGCCGAAACTAGAAGGAAGAAGAAGGTGCTTGGTGGTTCTCATCTCGGAAGATCGTTGCCCACACAACGTCCGAGGTTAGAAGAGGAATACGGTAGAAGATCAAGAGGTTATTTGCTTACAAAGAAAGGTATAACTAGTAATTGTTTTCCGCATCATACTAGTTTTCTTTGTATAGTTATTTTTGGAAATACCAAACACAAGAGACATATGATTCTAGAGTTTTCGGATTTGTTTCGAAGTTGTGTTTCTTTTCTTTTATTTTTCGAATTTGTGATTCGATTGTTCTTTTTGGTTAAACCTAGAGTTATTTAAGGAAATTAAATATTAGCTTTCCTTAAAAGGCTTTGTCTAGGTGGTGGTGGTTGCTCCCATATCCAAGAAGGTCATGTGCCTCGCCATGCAGTCCTGGAAGCCAATTTTGGAAATTAATATTTAATGGAATTAATAACATAGGTGGATTTGAATCAATAGTGTTAAGTTCCGCTTGCGATTCAAATCTAAACCATTAAGAATAGATAAGTTAAATTTGGAATCAATGATGTTAAGTTTCGTCTGTGATTCCTAATTTAACTTCTAAAGAACACAATAGGTTATTTAAGGATAGGTTCGACACTTGTACAAAAATTTTGTACAGTGGAACCGGTATGTTTTCCTAGGACTAACCAACAGGAAGCTGAGTATGTGGCAGCCTCTAAGGCTGCCAAAGAAGCTGTATAGCTCAGAAACTTCTTGATGGACTTAGATGTAATTCATGGTTTACCCAAAGTTATCACAATTTATTATGACAATAGTGGTGCAGTAGCAAACTCGAAGGAACCACGAGCCCATAAGGAGAGTAAACACATTGAGCGGAAGTACCACCCGATACAAGACATAGTAAAACGAGGAGAGGTTGTTGTATCCAAGATTACATTAGCAGATAACCTGGCAGATCCCTTCACTAAGACCCTTCTGGAGAGAGCTTTTGATAGACATGTTGAGGGGATGAGAATCAGATGTATGGCAATATTTATGATAGCATAGTCTTTTAGTATAAGTGGGAGATTGTTGGGAAGTATACTATAAGCCTAGCTTTTGTATGAACATCTGTTTTGAAATATTTTGAAATGAGAATCACTTTAGTCAAATGTTTGCATTTTATATTTATATATATATTGATGCAATTATCCATTTAATTTATATTATAGATAACATGGTGTGTGGTGTCACACAAAAGATCATGTTATCGGTTCCTTATAAATTATAAATGGTAGCTCACAACCAAGATGGATAGGGATAAACCATTGAAACGGTTGTAGTGTAATTTGGTATTAGTCTGTCTTGACTATAAAATTACACCAGTACACTATGTGTGTATTGAGCAGGACCATCTGAGGTTGTTAGATTTATATTGACTACATAAAAGAATAGAACCTCTGTTATTATGGATGTGTGTCCTCTTAATCCCTATATAATAATAAGTATGTATACTTAGTATTTATTTCTTTAACTTATCAATGAGTGAGATTTATTCGTTAAATCAATAGACCTGATGAGTTGGAAGAAAGTATTATTTATATGGCGTGTTGTTGATTATAGAAGGAATCTGTGTCCTAATTATTTAGGTTGATGATGTCCCCTTGAGAAGCTTATAAGGATTATCATATAAACCCTGCAGGTAGACTTAGTCCGGCATGATAATAAAGTTGAGTGGTACTACTCTTGAAATCAGATGTTAATTAATTGAGTTGTCAGTAACTCATTTAATTAACAGACATACGATATCTTAAACACAGGGAGTTTAACGCACTCATGATAAGAAGGAGACCATATTGTAATATGAGATTGGTGTGGTAGTTCAATAATAACCCTTTAGTGGTATGAGTTATTATTGATGGACTTGGGTTGGGTGTTCGGGCCGAACATAGGAAGCCCAAGCCCATCATTAGGCCTAAACCAATTTCTCCTCTAGGTCCCTGTTGTAGCCTCTATATAAAGCCTCGCATACACCCATAACTTAACTTGGTTTGATTTATTTTAACTTGGTTTGGTTTAACTTGGTTTGGTTTAACTTAGTTATAGAAAGAAAGATTTTTTCTTAACAGAATTCTATTAATTTTTCTTTCTTTGTAACCAACGGCAAGCCTATAAAAAGGAGTAGGTGGTGACCTCTAAAACCTAATTTTCCTAATTCTCTTTTCCCTTTCTTGTGGCAGGTGGCACCTCACTCTCTCTCTAGGGTCGGCATCCCTTCCCCCTCCTCCTTGCTTAGGGCCGGCACCCCTTTCCCCCTTCCTCTCCTAGCTAGGGCCGGCGCCCCTTCCTAGCAATCTATTGGTGGTCGACGGCAAGGAGAAGAGGAAGAAGAGGAAAGATGAAGGAAAAAGACTAGAAGGTGCCCCATCCTAGAGCCTCCTTTTGTAGCCGACGGTTTGGAAACCGAGAAGAGAAGGAGGGTGTTGTTATCTTGGTAGATCGTCACCCACACGATGTCCAAGAAGAGGAGAGGAATACGACAGAAGATCAATAGGTCTTTAGCTACAAAGAAAAGGTACAACTAGTTCTTTAATTCCGTTGTGTAACTAGTTTTGTTTTCTTCGTATTAATTTTGAATACTAATACAAGAGGCCAGCGATCTTGTACTTCGATCAAGGTGTTTTTTGATCCGTCAAGAACTTGCTTGATTGATCAAACACATGTCTAATCGAACATGCGGGTTGCTAGGAAAAGTTTTGTACTTGTATAATTTTTTTATACAAGGAATTTAAACAAAATAGAATTCCAACGCCTTCAACCAACACCCAATAGATTAGCTCATATAGAGATTAAATCAACACATCAACAGAAATTAACAACTAATCAATCTAGCAAATAGAAATGATAAAATCAACTCAAGGTAGTGTTTGAGGAAATTTATCAAACACATTGCATGCATCAATGAATTAAGCTTGTGTGCATGAAACCTTAATCAAAGGGAGCTTAATCTTCTACAATCAATCAAACATGAATTCATACATGCAATCAACTTATCAAGAAGATGAAACTCAAGATTGCAGAAGAAGGTTAGTTACAATCTGGATCGGGAAAAGGATCTGTCATGATGAGACTGCTACTATTGGAAACGAAGATGACGTTGTCTGGAAGGAGATGAGTAAAGGCCTTCTTCTCTTCTAACCCAAAGAGAGGAAGGACTTCAGTAGCGACGACGAGGTGAGCTCCAGTGGTGGCAGTGAATGCTGGACCAGAGATGGATGAAGGAAGAACTGCTAGAATGTGAAAAAGGGCTCCTCTTCTCACCCAAAGGGAGGAGGTGGAGGAGATGCGGTGTGGATGACAGAGCAGCAGGGGCGTCGTGTATCGATCCTGACTGGGAGAGGAAGGGGCGTCGATCTAGGAAGGGGAAGAGGGAGATGAGGCTGAGAGAGATGGTTCGACGGCCAACGACGATGAGGAAAGTGGTGGTGGCTCCGCCGACCTTTGTGTTATGCGATGGAGAGACGAGAAGCGTCGACCGAAGAAGCATCACGATGATAGATGGTGGTGGAGGTAGGAGACAGCGGAGTGGGTTTGGTGTGGACAACAGGGTATAGGTTTAGGTTTGGGGGGGTGGATTTTTGCTAAGTATATGTTTGGAGGGAAGAGTTGAAGTGTTAAAAATTTTTGTTAATTAACACCACTTTTAACAGTATTTTTTACTATACAGTTTCGTAGATAGGACAAGGAAGCGCTCATAAATATCAAGGTCTAAAAAATGTTGTTAAATCGATGTCTATTACCGAAAAAAGAGTGCTCATATACATTGGATAAAAAAACTGGTGTATATAAGTGAAAATATGCGCTCATAGACAATATTTTTTGAAAAAAAATCGGTTTAAAATACTCAAAGACATCGAAAATTGCTTAAAACTATTGTTGTTCCACTAGTGTCTATGAGCATTTTTCTTGTAGTGTATACACGTGCATAAACATAAATATAAACATGATTGAATTTATAGCTTTCAAAGGAATAGACCCGAAACTAACATAAGATGCCACATTATCTTAACATGGTGAAATTCATAGCATACGAAAACATAAATTGAGTTCATGAAGTTATCCAAACCTAGTTGAATTCATAGCATACTAAACCCTAAATCCAAACTAATAGGGATCATAAAGGTATCACAACATGATTGAGTTCATAGCCACCTAACCCTAATCCGAAACTAATATGTATTATGTGTAGGATCAAAAGCGCTAGAGGGGGGATGAATAGTGCTCATGGCTTTCACTTTCGTTTCATAAATACGCAGCGAAAATAGAAGTAAACGAAAACCCAATCGCTAACACTTTTGGTTACTTGGTTCGGAGCCTGTGTCGACTCCTACTCCAAGACCCACACATAAGAGTGCTTTCGATGGGCAATCACTAATCAATCAAAAGATTACAAATTGAGTATTACAAATAATTAACAATTTAAAGAATACCAACAATAGAAAATCTTCGGTGGAACAGTCGTTGGAGCTTTCGGGCATCGTAGCGGCGTTTTCTGAGTAGCTCGAAGAAGCGAAAGTCGTTCGTTGAGTAGTTTTAAAGCTTTTGGTCAAGGCTCCTTATATAGGTTGTTCCGGGCGCCCAAAACCCTCCGGGCGCTTGGACCACGTGGCTCGGCCACTCCGCGTGCGCCACATCAGCTTCCCGATAATTTTTGGGTTCCAAGCGCCTGGACCGACTCCGAGCGCCCGGACCAGCTTGGGGTGCCCAGACTCCTTCTGGGCGCCTGGACCACTTTTCTTCAGCTCCTTATTTTCTGCAAAGCAAAGTTAGTCCAGGTAAAAATAATATACATATAATGTGAAATTATGATAGTTTCTGACTGTTTGGTTCTAACTTCGGATTTTCATCCGGAAATTTTAGGTCGAATCGACGCCTATTCTTCCCTTACCGGGGAACGCATCCTCACTTACTCTACTCAAGAGAATTTACCTGTTGCCAGACCGATCCTCCAGACCAACTAGACTTTTCACCTAGGGTTACCATCCCATATGACTTAAGATTACCACCCTCTAGGGTTTTCCTCAACCTATGGTTACCACCCCTAGGACCTAGGGTTACCACCCCCTAGGACCTAGGGTTACCACCCCCTAGGGTTTTCCTTCACCCAGGGTTACCACCCCCTGGGACTTAAGGTTGCCGCCCCTTAGGGTTTTCACCACCTAGGGTTACCACCCCTAGGACCTAGGGTTACCACCCTCTAGGGTTTTCCACCTACCTATTTGCAGCTAAGACTTTTTCCTAAGTACTCTTAGAACTTTCTTGCAATCTCATTGTAATTTGTTAGACAACAAACAAACTTAACCTTGAACCCTTTGCCATTATCAAAACTTGGGTTCGATTGTCGGATGCTTCCCGCACCAACAATCTCCCCCTTTTTTATTATGGCAACAAAATTCAAAGTTAAGTAATACATAATTAAAAAGAATGAATAAATGCAAATATCAAAAATTCAAAAACATAATATGATTAAAAAGCATAATTCAAGTGCACTCAGTATCTCCCCCTCAATCACTTATCCACGTTTTAATTACTTAACTTCATTTGCAAATATCAAAAATTCAAAAATATAATATGATTTAAAAAGCATAATCCAAGTGCAACCAGTATCTCCCCCTTAATTGCTTATCCACTTTTTAATTAACTTCATTTTTTCCTCCCCTTTGTCATATATAAAAAAATAGAAAGATGGTTGTAAAGATAGGAATTTTAGCTCCTCCTGAAATGTAGCATTTTCTTTAAAAAGATATTGGCAAGTTTGCAGTTTTGAAAGTAGATTTAATGAAGAAGAAGGAAAAACTGAGTAAAGTTTTGAAAGTGATTTTTTAGGGTTTACCAAAAACTTAGCTAGATTTTGAGAATAGCTTTAGCTTTTCAAAATATCTTAAAAACGTAAGTTTTGAAAAACACTTAAAATTTTTTGAAAATACTTAGCTTTTTGTTTTAAACTTAGCCAAATATTTAAACTTTAAAAATGACTTACCAAAACTTAAGTACATTAAATTTTTGACTTAGGGTTAAAAATTAGTTAAGTACGTTAAAAAAGTTGATAAAATACTTTAGCTTTAAAACTATTTTGATAAACGATTGGCTTTAAAAAATAAAGTAAAAAAAACTTTAAAAGATTTTGATAACACCTTTAGCTTAAAAAAAGTTTGTTTAAACACTTAGCTTTAAAATAATTTTGTTTGAACACCAAAACCTGAAGTTTTGAAAAAAAAAAAAAAACCTTAAATTTAGTTTCTTTCACTCCCCCTTGATTAATGCTTCAAAGTTCTAGAGTCCAAGCATGAGTGTTAAAAAGAAATTCAACATAAATGTCTTCCTTAACAAATGTCTAACCTTTAGCTACTAGCTATTTACCATGAGGTAGTAGCTTTCATTTGGTTAGTCAAATTAAGCAAGTAGTCTAGTTAGTTTAACTAAGCTTGGATAACTTAATTTAATTAATTTTGATTTGATATTTATTGCCTAGACTTATGTTGATGCATAAACATTAGCATTCTGAAGTTCAGGTAATACCCAATGCATCCTACACCATTCTAAGTGTTCTTCATACACAAGCAAGATAATCCTAGTGTGCTTGTGAGATGCTCTGGCTGAAATCTAGGGATAGATGCTTTCTAGGGGATAGATGCTTTCTAGGGGGTAGATGCCTAGGCTAAGTCCAAATTTTGAAATACTAAGAAAATTAGAATTTTAGAAAGATTTTTCCTAGAATTTTAAAACAAAGCAAAAGAAACTTTGAAATGGAAATAATAAAAAGATTGAAAGTAGAATCTATTCTACTAAGCACATTCCTATTTGTCTTCTAAGTGCACTGAACTCAAGTTCAGGTAAGAGTTTTGTGAAAATGTCAGCTAGGTTTGACTTGGACTCAATATAGTTAAGTACAATGTCATCCTTAGCTACATGATCCCTTACAAAGTGATGTTTCACTTCTATGTGTTTATTCCTTAAGTGGTGAATAGGATTCTTGGTTAAGTTAATTGAACTTATATTATCAATTGAAATTTTTATATTTTTATATTCTAGTTGATAGTCCTTTAGGGTATGCATCATCCACAATAGTTGAGATGCACATTCCCCTAAGGCTATGTATTCAGCTTCAGTAGTGGACAAAGCAACACAGTGTTTCTTTCTGATTAACCAACTTACTAGGCACTGACCCAAAAATTGATAGCTACCACTTGTACTTTTTTTATCTAGTTTGCACCCAGCATAGTCTAAGTCAGAAAAGCCAATTAGGTCAAAGATGCAAGTCCTAGGGTATCAAAGTCCTACATTTAGGGTTCCCTTAATATACCTAAGTATTCTTTTAACATTTGTTAGGTGTGACTCTTTAGCACAAGATTGGTATCTTGCACACATACCTATTGCAAATAGAATGTCAAGTCGACTTGCAGTTAGGTAGAATAGACTCCCTATCGCACTTCGATAGTATTTCAAGTCTACTAGTTTTCCTTCTAAGTCAGAGTCAATTTTAACATTAGTTGTCATTGGGGTATTTATATTTTTAGAATTTTCAATACCAAATTTTCTAATTAATTCCTTAGTATATTTTGTCTGAAAAATATAAATTCCTTCTTTGGTTTATTTAATTTGTAAACCTAAAAAGAAGTTAAGTTCCCCAACTAAGCTAATTTCAAATTCACTTTCCATTAGTTTGATAAATTCTTTCAAAAAATTAGTATTGGTTGAGCCAAAAATCATATCATCTACGTAAATTTGGGCTATAAAGATATCTTTTTCTAGGGGTTTTACAAATAAAGTTTGATCTATTTGACCTTGTTTAAACCCTTTAGTTATAAGATAAGTTGATAGGCATTCATACCAAGCCCTAGGGGCTTGTTTTAGTCCATATAGGACTTTCTTTAACCTTAAGACATGGTTTGGATGGTCCAAGTCCTCAAATCATGGGGGTTGACTTACATATACCTCTTCCTTGATGAATCCATTTAAAAATGCGGATTTTACATCCATTTGGTATAACTTGAATCCTTTATGTACTGCATAGGCAGCAGCATCCTAATGGATTCAAGTCTGGCTACGGAGTATAAGTTTCATCATAGTCTAGTTTTTCTACTTGGTTGAACCCTTTTGCTACTAATCTACCTTTGTTTCTTACTATTTCACCCTTATCGTCTAATTTATTTCTAAATACCCATTTAGTGTTAACTATAGTTTTATTTATGGGTTTAGGAACTAGTTCCCAGACTTGGTTTCTCTCAAATTGGGCTAATTTCTCTTGTATTGTTAATATCCAGTCTGGGTCTGGTAGGGTTTCTTCTATAGTCTTGGGTTCAATTTTAGAAATGAGGGCTATTTGACTTAAGTTTCTATAAGATGATCTAGTTCAAACTCCTAGAGTTGGGTCACCCAAAATTTGGTCAGATGGGTGATTGGTACTTATTCTTGATGGTCTTATATTAGGGTCAATAATTGGTTCTTGTGATTTACTAGGTTTAATTTGAATATCTTCATCATCTTCTATGTTTCTTGAATTAATATTTTCTATATTCTGATTAAAATTTTCATTTATTGAGTTAGGTAAATTATTTTCTTCATAAAATATCACATTAGTTGTTTCTTCAACTTTTAGGATATTTTTGTTATAGACTCTATAAGCTCTACTGGTTGTGAAGTACCCTAAAAAGATTCCAGGATTTGATTTTGACGTGAATTTTCTTAAATAATCCTTAGCGTTTAGAATGTGGGCTTTGCATCCAAATACCTTTAAATAATTTAAGTTGGGGATTTTATTGTAATAAATTTCATAAAGAGTTTTATTGTGGAATTTATTAATTAGTATTCTATTTTGAACATAACATGCAATATTTACTACTTCAGCCCAGAATTGATTATTTAGGTTGTATTTACTCAACATGGTTCTAGCGGCTTCTTATAGGGTTATATTCTTCCGTTCTACTAGCCCATTTTGTTTTTGTGTGTGGTGGGGTCGTTCTAAGGCATGAGTATCATGTGTGTATCCATTAATTTCACAGAATTTAGTAAATTTATGATTTTCAAATTATCCTTCATGGTCACTCCTAATTCTTTTAATTTTAGTATCTTTTTCATTTTCTACTATCTTACAAAAGGTTTCAAAGATTTCGTAAGTCTCATCTTTTGAGTCTGATTCATCTTCGGACTCGGGTTCGGCTCTGTGCTTTGCTTTTGATTCCCGGGTTCTTCTTGTACTTGTAACCAAAGCAATACTTTTCTCGGTTGGATGTGCATTAATCTGTTCATGTAACTCAAATTTTGAGAATAACTCATCTAACTTAATTAATGAAAGATCCTTGGATATTTTGCAAGCATCTACCATGGATGCCCACAAAGTATTCCTCAAAAAAGTGTTTAGTGTATACCTGATTTTGTCTTGATTCCCCACCCACTGTCCGATCGCGTGGAGTCCATTTAGTAAATCTTAAATCTGCGCGTGAAGTTGGCTAGTCGTCTCACCTTCCTGCATTTTTATGTTATATAATTTATTCAAAATTAAATCGCGCTTACTTACTTTTGTATCGGAGGCGCCTTCATGCAACTTGATCAGTTTTTCCCACAGTTCTTTCGCGCTTGAGAAGGGCCAACTCTATTCAGTTCTTCTTTTGTCAGCCTGCATTGTAGCACACAAGTTGCTTTGGCGTCGGCTTCAATCTTCTTCATTAAGCTGGTGTCCCAGTTCACGCACGAGACTGGTTTTCCAATGTCGTCTCATGGAAGCTCAAGTCCAGTTTGGATAATTATCCATATCTCAACTTGAGTCTTGAAGTGGTATTCCATCCAGCTCTTCCAGTAGCCAAAGTCCTCGCCGGAGAAAAGAGGCGGGCAGGCTATGCTATAGCCTTCTTGATGGGTCATTCAGGAAGAAAATATCGCACAGAAAAAAATAAGAAACTTTGTTCCAAGACTTGTTCTTGGATTAGTAGTGCGGGATTAAAAATAAATACATGAACTCGAGTGGTGTTGCACCAACTTCGAGCGAAAATTTTGATTGCGATAAAAATAGATTAGAAGGCGGCAACTATACCGATTCCGATCGACTCCGAAAAATAAAAAATTACCATGAAAAACTGCTTGAATGGTGGTTTCACCAATTCGAAGCGACCACACTCTGATACCAATTGTAGGATCGAAAGCACTAGAGGGAGGGGGTGAATAGCGCTTGTGCCTTTCACTTTCGTTTCGTAAATACGCAGCGGAATAGAAGTAAACGAAAAACCAATCGCTAACACTTTTGGTTACTTGGTTCGGAGCCTGTGTCGACTCCTACTCCAAGGCCTGCACGTAAGAGTGCTTTCGATGGGCAATCACTAATCAATCGAATGATTACAAATTGAGTATTACAAATAATTAGCAATTTAAAGAATACTGATAATAGAAAATCTTTGGTCGAATAGTCGTCGAAGCTTTTGGGTGTCGTAGCGGCGTTTTCTGAGTAGCTCGAAGAAGCGGAAGTCGTTCGTTGTGTAGTTCTGAAGCTTCTGGTCGAGCCTCCTTATATAGGTTGTTCTGGGCGCCCGAAACCCCTCCGGGCAGTTGGACCACGTGGCTCGACCACTCTGCGCGCGCCACATCAGCTTCCCAATAATTTTTGGGTTTCGGGCGCCTGGACCAACTCCGAGTGTCCGGATCAGCTAGGGGCGCCCGGACCAGTTTCGAGCGCCCGGACTCCTTCCGGGCGCCTGGACCACTTTTCTCCAGCTCCTTGCTTTCTACAAAATAAAGTTAGTTTAGGCCATAATAATATACATATAATGTGAAATTATGATAGCCTCTGACTGTCCGGTTCTGACTTCGGATTCCTATATGAAAACCCTAGGTCGAACTGCCGCCTACTGTTTCCTCACCGGGGAACGCATCCTCACCTACTCCACTTAGGAGATTTTACCTATTGTCAGACCGGTCCTCCAGACCGATTGGATTTTTCGCCTAGGATTACCAGCCCCTAGAACCTAGAGTTACCACCCCCCTAGGGTTTTCCTTAGCCTAGGGTTATCGTCACCTAGGACCTAGGGTTACCACCCCGTAGGGTTTTCCTTCATCCAGGATTACCACCCCATGGGACCTAAGGTTTCCACCCTTTAGGATTTTCACCACCTAGGGTTACCACCCTCTAAGACCTAGGGTTATCACCACTTAGGATTTTCCACCTACCTAACCATCGCTAGGACTTTTGCCTAAGTACCTTTAGGACTTTCCTGCAATCTCATTGTAATTCGTTAGACCACAAATAACCTTAACTTTGAACCTTTTGCCATTATCAAAACTTGGGTTCGATCCTCGGATGCTTCTCACACCAACATTATGATGTTGTCAAAAACATAAATGAGTTCATAGCCTTATAAACCTTATAATTTGTAACTAATATAGCCTACAAAGTTATCATAAAATGGATGATTTTATGGCACTTTAGGACCCTAAAAATAGTAAGGAAAAGAGTCCCTACATAATCCCAAATCTACAAATTTTACAAACCATTTGGAGCGTAAGAACATTACTAACTTCTAAAGGTAACAAGTAGAAAAAGAAAACATGGACATAATTGTAGAGTAAGAACATGATTAATAATCCCCTAAAAATAGAATTTAAACTCACCCCTATGGAACCCAATGTTGGGATGTATACTATAAGCCTAAATTTTGTATGAACATCTGTTTTGAAATATTTTGAAATGAGAATCAAATAAGCCTCATTAAATACGGTCGGTTGTCATATTATTATTATTTTTTACATTCTGTTCGATCTAGATTACATGTAAATTCCTTTGTGGAATATAGGATCGATGAATATAAATTTTATTTCTTTTTGTTGTGGCTTGTATCCTTGCTATGCATTGTGCTATTTTGAGGACCAGAGGTGTAACGACCCGCCTCCTACTGACTAGGCTATGAGGTCGGGGGTTACACACATTATGGTAAACTGGCCTATAAAGTGTGGAAAGTTGTACCAAACAAAATCTCTCTCTCTGCTAATGACCATTAAAACTGTAACTTATGTTTAAATTACCTTTTCATTGTTGTCCAGCTACTAAGAAATGGAATTTAAACTCTCCATATGGTCCAGGAACTGAGAACAGAGCTCTCCAGCCAAAATCAAGCTTTCCCAATCGATTGAGATCTGGACTCAATCGATTGGAGTTGTCTGATCGATCCACTGATCGATTCAACTCGCTACTGTGCGCGGGGTAAATTCTGGATCGATCGGCTGATCGATCTAGCCTGGCCAATCGATCCGATGATCGATTCAGAGGCTCTCTGTTCGCGGAAATCAAATTCCTGATCGATCGGCTGATCGATCGGCTGATCGATCCATGGCCGATCGATCAGCTAATCGATTCAACAGCTCTCTATACGTGACATATTACCTCCCAATCGATCGGCTGATCGATTGGGGACCCTCCAATCGATCAGCCGATCGATTGGGGACCCTCCAATCGATCAGCCGATCGATTGGAGCTCTGATTTCTGCTACATTTCATAATCTCATTACAACATGGATATATCAACTAATAAACACTAAACTCTTACTAAAAGATCTTGATTCATAACTTACCGACTAACATCAAGGTAACTAGAAGTCTAGGCATAACATAGTGCACACATTCATAATTCATGACACTTAATATTCTAGAAGTGCAGAAAATAACCAAAACTGAAATACTGAGTCCTTAGGTGGGCTACTCCTCAAGGGTCTTTATTCCAAGTTCCTGCTCACACACATCTTGACGCATTGCCCTCCAGCCTCCGCTTATCCATCTTTCCTTTGCCTTTATCTGCAGTATAAGGAAAATGAAACTATAAGCTTGGGAGCTTAGTAAGAACCATCTACCTCACAAAAACATGTATTTGAAGAAATCATGCTTTTAAAAGATGCTATGCTGATATGCAAGCTGAGAATCATACTAGAAATGCTAAAACATGGCATATTGACATACAAGTCATGGCAATCAACTACTAAACATAAAATATCTGTTGTTTCAACAAAAGAACTAAACTGATACCTAAGCCAGGCTAAGATTAACATTAGGTAAATTCTGAACTGTACT
Source organism: Zingiber officinale (assembly GCF_018446385.1). Taxonomy (NCBI): domain Eukaryota; kingdom Viridiplantae; phylum Streptophyta; class Magnoliopsida; order Zingiberales; family Zingiberaceae; genus Zingiber; species Zingiber officinale. The sequence goes on along the minus strand of NC_055992.1, from coordinate 58,770,747 downwards.
GAATTCACATAACTAATTGGTGAAGTTTTGAAAACTATTTTCATAATAGATAAAAATACTAAACATGCTGCTGATGGGCTCGACAATTGTACTTGCTGTGCGCGCATCCCTAACTAGGCCCGAGGTAGCAAGTCCTGAATCTAGTAGGGTTACTAGATTATCTAAACCTAGGGACGACTATGGGAGCCCAACCCAAGGACAACTGAAGTCCAGTACAGTGCCACTGATAAAAGTAAAATATTGTTTATAAGCTGATTCATCTTATCTTGCTTTTACTAGGTTATCTGAACCTAGAGCTAGGTTATCTAAACCTAGAGGCGACTATGGGAGCCCACCCATTGGACCGTAGTCCCATATAACTGAAACAAAGTTATGTATGCTATTTAAAATGCATCTGGGGCATTTAACTGAGCTATTAAAATGTCTACTGTCACATTTAACTATACTAGGCATTTTATCGAGCACTTGGTGTGCTCTAATTCTGCATATGGCTAAACTGAGAACATGAAAGAGAACTAAGGGCATAAAAACATACAATTAGCTACTTATACTGCAGGTGAGGGGTTACTTACATCCTACGCTAACTTTCCTTACAATCCGATCGCTAGCTTTCCGGAGAAGAAGATTGTTTCGACGATCTTCCTACGTCTATGCGTTCTTCTCGCGGAGAGGAGCGTCCTCGTATCGGAGATGTCACCGGGAGGTGCTCCTACGACCCTAGGGATGAAACCCTAGGTCTCTTGGGCTTGGCGTACCGAGAAGGTGCGGGAGAGGAGAGGCGGCGTCAGGTGAGGGTGAGGGAGAAGACAATTGTCGATCAAAAATAACAACTCTCCACTTAATTTCCCTATTTATATTAAGTGATTAATACACCCCAACTAAACCTTAAGTATAATTGTTCTCCTCTTCTTTCAGCACACCCCTGCTGGGGCCCCTTGGTTACTAAAGTCACCCTATATGTCATAGAGTCCATAGGTCTCGGGTTCAATTCCCGCTTAGGCTATTTTACATCTTTATTTAATTTTGCTACTTCTGCTACTCCAAAAATCTATAAAAATATTCTAAAATTTCAAAAAAATAATAGAATATTTCAAAAATTAATTTGAAAATTTTTGGACGTTACAATCCCCCATACCTAAAAAAAGTTCATCCTTGAACTTAGAATAACTCTGGGTACTTCTGTCTCATACTAGCTTCTGTCTCCCAAGTTGCCCTCTTCTGTTGTGTGATTTTGCCAAATAACTTTTACTAATGGTACCTCCTTGTTCCACAATTTATTAATTGCTCGGTCTATTATCTGAATAGGCCGACTGTCATAACTGAGGTCCTTGCGGACTTGTACCGACTGGGGCTCAATCACCTGGGTGGCATCTGAGATATGCTTCTTCAGCATAGAGACATGAAATACATTATGAATAGCTGACATCTCCTGGGGTAGCTCTAGCTCATATGCTACCTTGCCAACTCTTCTAATGATAAGGTATGGTCCCACATATCTGGGACTCAATTTGCCCTTCTTCCCAAAACGCATTACTCCTTTCATGGGAGCCACTCGAAGGAATACTGTATCCCCAACTGAAAACTCTAATGGTCGGTGTCGTGTATCAGCATAGCTTTTCTGGCGGCTTTGAGCTATCTCTATCCTCTGGCGGATCTGCTGTATAGCTGCTGTGGTATCTGCTACTAGATCTGTCTGAAGTTCTAGTTCTTTCTGTTCACCACTTTTATACCAGCAGATTGGAGATCTACACCTCCGCCCGTAGAGAGCCTCGTAGGGTGTCATACCGATAGTGACCTGATAGCTATTGTTGTATGTAAATTCTGCTAAGCATAGATATTTACACCAACTTTCCTTGAAATCTAGGGCACATGTTCGGAGCATATCTTCGAGTACCTGATTTACTCGCTCCGTCTGACCATCTGTCTGAGGATGGAAGGTTATGCTAAACTTTAACCTGGTGCCCAATGCTGACTGTACACACTCCCAGAAGTGTGATGTGAATCTACTATCTCTGTCTGAAATGATGGTTCGTGGAACTCCATGCAGTCTGACGATCTCCTTGAGATACAACTGAGCTAGCTGCTCCATGGAGTAGGATATCATGATAGCTAAGAAGTGGGCTGACTTAGTCAATCTGTCGACTATTACCCAGATGGCATCAAAACCATTCGTGGTTCTGGGTAGTCCCACTATGAAATCCATGGAGATATCCTCCCACTTCCATTCTGGAATCTGAATAGGCTGCAGAACTCCTCCTGGTCTCTGGTGTTCTGCCTTGACCCTCTGACAGGTCAGACAGGTACTGACATATCTAGCGATGTCCCTTTTCATTCCAGACCACCAAAAACGTCTATTTAGGTCTTGGTACATTTTGGTGGAACCAGGATGCATCGGATAAGGAGTATTGTGAGCCTCATCTAGGATCTTCCTTCGTAGTTCCTCCTGATCCGGAACACATAGTCTGTCACCAAAATACAATACCCCACTATCAGATACTCTGAACTCTCCACTTTCTGATTCTGCTAACCCTTGCTTGATTTTCTGAATTTCAGGGTCCTGATCCTGAGCTGTCTGAATGTCACCAAGCAGGGTAGACGCTAATGTCATAGTAGAGAGTTGTCCAACTATAAGTTCGAGACCGAAATCTGTAATCTCCTTTTGTAGGGGCGGTGACATGGCTGCTAGGGCTAGTAAGGTGGCACTAGACTTTCTGCTAAGTGCGTCTGCCACCTTATTGGCCTTTCATGGATGGTAGAGGATGTCTATGTCATAGTCTTTGAGTAGCTCGAGCCATCTGCGCTGTCACATATTCAGATCCTTCTGAGTGAAGAAGTACTTCAGACTCTGATGATCTGTATACACTCTACACTGAGCTTCATACAAGTAATGTCTCCAAATTTTGAGGGCGAAGACAATTGCTGCAAGCTCGAAGTCATGAGTAGGGTAGTTCCTCTCATAGTCCTTGAGTTGTCTGGAGGCATAGGCGATCACCTTACCTTCTTGCATCAGTACTGCTCCTAGTCCCAATTTAGAGGCGTCACTATAAATATCAAAGTTGTCTGTGTTTTCTGGCAGAGTCAGAATGGGAGCACTGGTCAATCTTCTTTTTAGCTCGATGAAACTGTTCTCACAGTCCTCTATCCACTGAAATTTTCTGTTCTTCCTGGTGAGAGCTGTCAGTGGGGAGGCTATCCTGGAGAAATCCTCTACAAATTTTCTGTAATAGCCTGCTAGTCTCAAAAAGCTTCTGATCTCACTGGCGTTCTTAGGTCTCTTACAGTTACTCACAGCCTCTATCTTACTGGGATCTACCAAGATACCATCCTTGGAGATGATGTGACCCAGAAAGGATACCTGATCGAGCCAGAATTTACATTTCATGAACTTGGCATATAGCTGGTTCTGCTGAAGGGTCTGCAGGACTATCTTCAGGTGTTCTGCGTGTTCTTCCTGAGTTCTAGAATAGATAAGAATGTCATCGATGAACACGATGAAAAACTTATCTAAGTATTCTCTGAATACCCTGTTCATGAGGTCCATGAAAGTAGCTGGAGCATTCGTCACACCAAAGGGCATGACTACGAACTCATAATGTCCGTATCTGGTCCTGAAAGCTGTCTTGGGTATATCACCCTCTTTAACTCTCACTTGGTGATATCCCGATCTGAGGTATATCTTAGAGAACACTGTTTCTCCCTTTAGCTGATCGAACAGGTCATCTATCCTGGGGAGAGGATACCTGTTCTTAATCGTGACTTGGTTTAGTGCTCGGTAGTCTATACACAGGCGCATGCTCCCATCCTTCTTCTTCACGAACAATACAGGCGCTCCCCATGGTGAGTGACTAGGGCGTATGAAGCCCTTGTCGAGCAGCTCCTGTAGTTGCTCCTGAAGTTCCTTCAGTTCTGCTGGAGCCATGCGGTAGGGTGCTTTGGAGATGAGATTTGTACCGGGGACGAGTTCTATCTCAAATTCAATCTCCCTGTCTGGTGCTAGACCTGGTAACTTCTCAGGGAAGACTGCTGGGTAGTCACACACAACCCGGACCTCTTCTAGCTTTTGGTCCTTGTCCTGACTGGTATTGACTACATGTGCTAAGAACCCCGTACATCCTGAATCCAATAGTTTCTGTGCTTTCAGAGCTGAGAGAAACTTCTTGGCCTTTCTCTTTGGTTCTCCGATGTACCCAAACTGTACTCCTGCTTTAGGTTGGAATACAACTTTTTGTTTACGACACTCTATGGAGGCACCGTACTTGATCAGAAAGTCCATTCCCAAGATGACATCGTAGTCAGCCATGTCTAGCACTATCAGATCACCAAAAAGCTCTCTGTCTGCTATAATGACTGACACTGCTCGAAGCTAGTGCGTGGATGCCATGATTTCTCCTGAAGATAATATTGTCAGAAATTGACCACTAAGTGCATCTGGAGGTATTGCTAACTTTTTGGCAAATGCCCTGGATATATAAGAATGGGTTGCCCCAGTATCGAATAAGACAGTTGCACTTTGCTGTAAAATACTAATCTGACCTGTAACAACTGTCGAGGCATTCGCTACGTCTTCTCTGGTGAGTGAGTAGATCCTCGCATTCGTCGTGGCTGATGTGTGGACCATCTAAAGCAGCCTGCATCTGGTGTAACTGTGCTGGTTTGTCTCCGTATTGATCAGCTGTGGTAGAGGAAGACTGGGCTTGTTCGGACATTGCTTAGTCATATGCCCTTCCTGGCCACATTCGAAGCATCCTCGTGTGCCCTTGCGATAAACTCTAGGGTGGAATTTCCCAAAAGTAGAGCACTTGGGATAGCTAGGTTGTTTACTAGCTGGTCCTCCTTTTCGGTAACGGGCCCTTAGACTTTGAGAGGGCTTGCTTCTGCTGTTTGATGTTGTTCTAGTAATGCTTGGTGGTCAGAGCACTACTTACCAGTTCTTCTGTGGTTTGCGGCCTATGAACGCCGCTGGCCACATTCATTGTTATTTCCGGCCTTAGCATTTTGAGCATCAACCAGACTTGTTCTCTTCCAGTGCTGACTAGTTCGGGGCATAGACGAGCCAGTCTGTTGAATTTCTTCACGGCCTCCTCAACTGAAAGGTTGCCTTGACGAAATTCAGTGAACTAGTCGTAGTGGAGGTTTGTGACCTGCATGTGAAAGAACTCCTCAAAGAATTCTCTCTCGAAGTCGGCCCATGTCATCTGGTTCACTGGGCACTTAGCTTTAATTCTCTCCCACCACATACGTGCGTCTCCTGTCAGGCAGAAAGAGGCGCATTTCACCTTTTCATGTTCTGGCCAGTCCAGAAGCTCCATCGTACTCTCCAGTGTTTTGAACCAGGCTTGGGCATCCCATGGTTCGCTGGTGCCTGAGAAATTCTCTGGTTTGATTTTCTGCCACTTGATCAGATAAGCTTCTCTCCTTGCCCCTGTTGTTGGGGCTACTGGTGCTGCAGGTTAGACTGGTGGAACCTCTATCACTACTGGGGTTACTAAGTTAGGTTCTGGAGTGACAGTGGGAGTGTTCTGCTGATTAGCCCTTAGGGTGGCTATCTCCTGTTGCTGTTCAGCTAGTTGTTTCTGTAACTGAGCCACTACCACCGTAAGGTCTGGGGGAGGCACTGAGCTGCCTGTCTCATGCTGGGGCTCAGTAGCTGGTGTCTTTCTAGCTGGGCATCCTCGTACCATTTTTTAAAGAAATAGAGGACATACATAACTAATACCATCATGTTTACATAACTACTATTATCTTGTTAGATGTTATCATATAGGAACATGCTGTAGTTATTTATAAACATGAAAGCAAGAAACATAAAAAAAAGTGAGAGATAGTCTTACTTGGAAGCTGTAGGTTCAATGTTGATGTGTGTGTGGAGGAAGTATGGAACTTACTCTGATACCACTCTGTAATGACCCGCCTCCTACAGACTAGGCTATTAGGTCGGGGGTTACATACATTATGTTAAACTGGCCTATAAAGTGCGGAAAGCTGAACCAAACAAAATCTCTCTCTCTCTGCTAATGACCATTAAAACTGTAACTTATGTTTAAATTACCTTTTCATTGTTGTCCAGCTACTAAGAAATGGAATTTAAACTCTCCATATGGTCCAGGAACTGAGAACAGAGCTCTCCAGCCAAAATCAGGCTTTCCCAATCGATTGAGATCTGGACTCAATCGATTGGAGTTGTCTGATCGATCCACTAATCGATTCAACTCGCTACTGTGCATGGGGTAAATTCTAGATTGATCGGCTGATCGAGCCAGTCTGGCCAATTGATCCAATGATCGATTCAGAGGCTCTCTGTTCACGGAAATCAAATTCCTGATCGATCGGTTGATCGATCCATGGCCGATCGATCAGCTAATCGATTCAACAGCTCTCTGTACGTGACATATTACCTCCCAATCGATCGGCTGATCGATTGGGGACCCTCCAATCGATCAGCCGATCGATTGGAGCTCTGATTTCTGCTGCATTTCATAATCTCATGTACAACATGGATATATCAACTAATAAACACTAAACTCTTACTAAAAGATCTTGATTCATAACTTACCGACTAACATCAAGGTAACTAGAAGTCTAGGCATAACATAGTGCACACATTCATAATTCATGACACTTAATATTCTAGAAGTGCAGAAAATAACCAAAACTGAAATACTGAGTCCTTAGGTGGGCTACTCCTCAAGGGTCTTTATTCCAAGTTCCTGCTCACACACATCTTGACGCATTGCCCTCCAGCCTCCGCTAATCCATCTTTCCTTTGCCTTTATCTACAGTATAAGGAAAATGAAACTATAAGCTTGGGAGCTTAGTAAGAACCATCTACCTCACAAAAACATGCATTTGAAGAAATCATGCTTTTAAAAGATGATATGCTGATATGCAAGCTGAGAATCATACTAGAAATGCTAAAACATGGCATATTGACATACAAGTCATGGCAATCAACTACTAAACATAAAGTATCTGTTGTATCAACAAAAGAACTAAACTGATACCTAAGCCAGGCTAAGATTAACATTAGGTAAATTCTGAACTGTACTGAATTCACATAACTGATTGGTGAAGTTTTGAAAATTATTTTCATAATAGATAAAAATACTAAACATGCTGCTGATGGGCCCGGCAACTGTACTTGTTGTGCGCGCATCCCTAACTAGGCCTGAGGTAGCAAGTCCCGAATCCAATAGGGTTACTAGGTTATCTAAACCTAGGGATGACTATGGGAGTCCAACCCAAGGACAACTGAAGTCCAGTACAGTGCCACTGATAAAAGTAAAATACTGTTTATAAGCTGATTCATCTTATCTTGCTTTTACTAGGTTATCTGAACCTAGAGCTAGGTTATCTAAACCTAGATGCGACTATGGGAGCCACCCATTGGACCGTAGTCCCATATAACTGAAACAAAGCTATGTATGCTATTTAAAATGCATCTAGGGCATTTAACTGAGCTATTAAAATGTCTACTGTCGCATTTAACTATACTAGGCATTTTATCGAGCACTTGGTGTGCTCTAATTCTGCATATGGCTAAACTGAGAACATGAATGCGAACTAAGGACATAAAAACATACAATTAGCTACTTATACTATAGGTGAGGGGTGTTAGGATGTATACTAAAAGCCTAGCTTTTGGTATAAACATTTATCTAGAAATAAGAATCACATTGGTCAAATGTCTACATTTATGATAAATGTAATTGTTCAATTAATTTATATTGTAGATAACATGGTGTGTGGTGTCACACATAGAAGATCATGTTATCGGTTCCTTATAAATTATAAACAGTAGCTCACGACCAAGATGGAAATGAACAAGCCATTGGAAGGTCGTAGTGTAATTAGGTATTAGTTTATCTTAACTATATAATTACACTAGTACACTTATAGTGTATTGAGTAGGACCATTTGAGGTCGTTTCTTTTATACTGACTTTATAAAGGAACAAAGACCTCAGTTATTATGGAAGTGTGTTCCCTTAATCCTAATATAATAACAAGCACATATATTTGATATTTATTTCTTTAATTTATCAATGGGTGAGATTTAGTTCGATAAATCAATAAGCCCGATAAGTTGGGAAATGATATCACTTATAGTGTGTGTTGTTGATTATAGAAGGAAATTATGTCCTAGTAATCTAGGTTGAGAATGTCCCCAAGAGGAGCTCATAAGGATTGTCATGTTAAACCCTGCAGATGGACCTAGTCTGACATGACGATAAGGTTGAGTGGTACTACTCTTGGACTAAGATATTAATTAAATGAGTTGTCAGTAACTCACTTAATTAGTGGACATTCGACATCTTAAACACAGGGAGACTAACACACTCATAATAAGAAGGAGCTCAAAATGTAATTTGGGATTGGTGCGGTAGTTCAATAATAGTTCTCTAGTGGAATAAATTATTATTGATAAAATTAAGTTGTGTGTTCGGGGCGAACACGGGATGCTTAATTTTATCGGGAGACCAAAACCAATTCCTCCTCTCGGTCCCTATCGTAGCCTCTCAATTATAGAGTACTATACCCACCTATACCTACCTTCTTACCCATCCCATAGGGGCCGGCCAAGCTAGCTTGGAGACCAAGCTAGGGCCGGCTAAAGTTTGGTTCATGGGTGCTTCAAGGTGGCCGGCCCTAGTTTGGGTTCAAACTTGGTGTGGCCGGCCCAAATTAAAATAAAAGGATTTTTATTTTTTAAATTTTTCTTATGTGGATAACATGATTTAAAAGAGAGTTTAAAAATTTAAATCTTTCCTTTTATAAGATTCTACAAAAGATTAAGAGAAGAGCTAAATCTCTTTCCTTATTTGTAGATTAAAAGGTTGATTTTAATTTTGGTAAAAATTTTCCTTTTAACCATGTTCATGATTTAAAAGAAAGTTTAAAAATTAATAATTCTCTTTTATTAGTTTCTACAAAAGATTAAGAAAAGATTTGATATCTTTCCTTATTTGTAGATTGAAAGGAGATTTTAATTTTTGAGATAACTTTCCGAAAATTATCCACATGTTTAAAGAAAGATTTAATTTATAAAATTTCCTTTTAACCAATCATGAAGGGATAAAAATTATTGGAGAAATTTTTATAAAATTTCCGGAAGTAAATAAGGAAGTTTTAATTTGTGTTTAAAATTTTTATTTGCTTGGAGATTTGGTTTGGCCGGCCATTATAATAATGAGAAGAAAAATTATTTTTAATTAAATAAATTTTTTCTTTTCATGGCAAAGGAATTAAGGAAGTTTTTATTAAAATTTCCTTATTTGCCAAGACCAAGGATTATAAAAGAGGAGGTAGAGGAGCCTTCATGGGTGAACAACCTCTATTCTTTTCCTCCCTCTCTTCCTTGGTTTTGGTGGCCGGCCCTATTTCTCTCCTCTCCTCTTGTTGGCCGAAACCTATCTTCTTGGTGGAGCTCTTGTTTGTGGCCGAATCAAGGAAGGAGAAGAAGAAGAGAAAGTAAGCCTCGTCTCTAGCATCCCTTGGAGCATTGGTGGTGGCCGAAATTCTTCATCCTTGAAGAAATTTATTGTGGCCGAAATCTAGAGAAAGAAGGAAGGTGGAAAGGTGGTTCTCATCTCAAAAGATCGTTGCCCATACAACGTCCGAGGTTAGAAGAGGAATACGGTAGAAGATCAAGAGGTCTTTGTCTTCAAAAGAAAGGTATAACTAGTAATGTTTTTCTGCATCATGCTAGTTTTATTTCTTTGTAAAAATACCAAATACAAGAGGCATGCGATTCTAATATTTCGAATTTGTTTTCGATGTTGTGTTCTTTTGTTTTTTCTTTTCCTTGTGATTTGATTGTTCTTTTCGGTTGACCTAAAGTTATTTAAGGAAATTAAATATTAGCTTTCCTTAAAAGGCTTTGTCTAGGCGATGGTGGTTGTTCCCATATCCAAGAAGGTCATGTGCCTCGCCATGCAGTCCTAGAAGCCAATTTTGGAAATTAATATTTAATGGAATTAATAACCTAGGTGATTTGGATCAAACGTGTTAAGTTCCGCAGGAGATCCAAGTCTAAACCTAAAAGAACAAATAAATTAAACTTAGGATCAAACGTGTTAAGTTCCGCAGGCGATCCGACTTTAATTTAAAAGAACACATGGTAGCTAGGAAAAGGTTCAGACCTTTGTATAAAATTTTTGTACAGTGGAACCATTAAGTTTTCCGAGTAGCAACCAACAAGGGGTTACTTACATCCTGCGCTAACTTTCCTTACAATCTGATCGCTAGCTTTCCGGTGAAGAAGATTGTTTCGACGATCTTCCTACGTCTATGTGTTCTTCTCGCGGAGAGGAGCGCCCTCGTATCGGAGACGTCGCCGGGAGGTGCTCCTATGACCCTAGGGATGAAACCCTAGGTCTCTTGGGCTTGGTGTGCCGAGAAGGTGCGGGAGAGGAGAGGCGGCGTCGGGTGAGGGTGAGGGAGAAGAGAATTACTGATCAAAAATAACAACTCTCCACTTAATTTCCCTATTTATATTAAGTGATTAATACGCCCCAACTAAACCTTAAGTATAATTGTTCTCCTCTTCTTTCAGCACACCCCTACTGGAGCCCCTTGGTTACTAAAGTCACCCTATATGTCATAGAGTCCATAGGTCTCAGGTTCAATTCCCGCTTAGGCTATTTTACATTTTAATTTAATTTTTCTACTTCTGCTACTACAAAAATTCTATAAAAATATTCTAAAATTCTAGAAAAATAATAGAATATTTCAAAAATTAATTTGAGAATTTTCGGGAGTTACAAGAGGCATGGCGGAGAAGGAAGCAAGATAGACGCGACAGCTTGATCCATCGGTGGCATATTGGAGGACAGCAATCCATTGGCGGCATATTGGAGGACAACATTGGATGATGCCATAAAAGTTGGAAATTTATTTTCATATTTATTGCCTTTATATGTTGTTTGTGTGTGCTGTGATGATGATGTTTTTATGTGCTGTGATGTGTGTGCATGTTAAAATTCCTTGATTTAAATAACTAAGTAGGAGAGGGATTATTTAAATAAATCTCACGGTCTCCATTACTGGTTTGTAAGTGATGCATTCAAACTTGCGCATTGGCTTTAAGTGTCTTCCTCTATATCGGATGAGTTTGTTTGTGGCTCACTAGATCAAACTTCATCTATAGATGATTATAGGAAATTATTTTGGTATGTGTGATCTTCTCCATCTGAAGGGGTACAATCCTAATTAATGGACTATGTATCAAGTGATGGTATATACTTAGGCGCATTTAATAGTATCCTCCCCATCGGAGTCACTGCTATTATTTGTGTGACCGAAGATGAACCAACAATTAATTTTATTTATCATAAAGTTAGGTTGACAAGATAATAAAATTAATGGGTAAAACCTCCTCTTACAAATGTTAGAATTAGTATATGTCCACACTATTGTGGCATACGAAATTCACGGTGTTTTAAGGTGTTGGTGAATTTAAATTATATTATTTGAGGAATCAATATTATTTTAAATTCTAAAGTTTTGACCAAATATTTTATTTTGTGATTCTCAGGATTTCAAAATGGCTTTCAATCTTCTTGCTGTTATTTTAAAAGAAAATAAACTTACTGGTCCAAATTATATTGATTGGAAACGAAACTTGGACATTATCTTAACTGCCGAAGAATACAAGTTCATACTTCTTGAGGTTTGTCCTAGCGTGCCTGATATGGATTCTAGTGAAAAGGAGATAGGGAGACATAGGAAATGAGTCAAGGCAGATGAGATGGCACGGTGTTACATTTTGGCTTCTATGTCAAATATGCTGCAACATCAGCATCAGGCCCTACCCACTGCCTATAACATGATGTTCAATCTTAAGGAACTCTTCGGACACCAGAATCGGGCTGCCAGGCAGAAGGCCATGAGAAACTTAATGACGACCACCATGACTGAGGGGGCACCCGTAAGGGATCATATTCTCAAGATGATGGCTCATTTGAATGAGATGGAAGTCCTTGGAGCTGAAATCGATAGGGAAACGCAGGTCGATATCATTCTCCAAACAATGCCCAAAAGTTTTGAGCAGTTCCGCCTGAATTACAACATGAACAAAAGGATTTATTTGTTGCCAAAACTTCTGACAGAACTCCAAGCGACAGAAGGGATAATTCGTCAAAGTTCTCAAGTTCACATTGCTAAAAATGTTTCTGCCTCTAAGCCGAAAGGCGGAAAGAATAAGAATAAATAAGTTGGTTCGGCAAAGAAAGTGATTCTACCTCAAGGGACTGGGTTGCAGGCAGGTGTGAAGAAGCCTAAGGGCAAGTGCTTCACATGCAAGTAGACTAGACATTGGAAGGTGGACTGTCCTCGTAGAAAGGAGAACAATAAAGGTATATCTTATTCATTAGTTGTTGAAACATGTTTAGTGGTGTTATCTACCGGTACCTGGTGTTTAGATACGGGGTCCACTGATCATGTCTGCAATTCATTACAGGGGTTCCAGGAAATCAGACGACTACATGAAGGGGAGATCACTGTCTACATAGGCAATGCTACGAGAGTGGCGACTGTTGTAGTGGGAGATATTTATTTATCTTTTGTTAGGAATAAAACTTTGATTTTGAAAAATTGTCTTTACATACCATGTTTTAGAAAGAACTTGATTTCAATTTCTAAATTATTTATGGATGGATATTCTGTTTCTTTTGATGATAAAGTAGTTGTCAAGAAAAATAGGATGGTTATCTGTTCTGGTACGTTGGTTGGTAATTTGTATACTCTTAATCCTATAACTTCCACGATGCAACAAATGAAAATTAATAACACATCTTCTAATTCTAATAAGATAAAGTAACCTTCAGAAATGAACCAAACATATCTTTGGCATCTAAGGTTGGGGCATATTAACTTGAGTAGGATTCAAAGGTTAATAGCCGATGGACCTTTAGGTTCATTGGTAGTGGAAAAATTTCCGACCTACGAGTCTTGCTTGTAAGGAAAAATAACCAAGAGACCTTTTAAGGCAAAGGGGTATAGAACCAAAGAAGTATTGGAATTGGTTCATTCTAATTTGTGTGGGCCTATGACTATCCACGCAAGAGGTGATTTCAAATATTTTGTCTCTTTTATAGATGACTATTCGAGATATGGGTATATTTACTTGATACGTCGTAAGTCTGAGTGTTTTGATAAGTTCAAAGAGTACAAGGCTAATATGGAGAAACGACATGGTAAAAGTATCAAGACACTATGGTCTGATCGTGGTGGAGAGACCTCTTAGGAGAGTTTAGGAGTTACTTATCAGAGGCCAGGATTCAATCCCAATTGTCTGCACCTGGTATACCCCAACAGAATGATGTGGAGGAACGAAGGAATAGGACTCTTATGGAAATGGTTAGATCAATGATGAGTTATTCAGAATTACCAAATTCATTTTGGGGATATGCTCTGGAAATGACGGCATACATTCTGAACTTGGTACCTTCTAAGTCAGTACCTTCTACTCCCACAGAATTGTGGAATGAGCGTAAGCCTAGTTTGAAACACATTCAAATTTCGAGTACTCCAGCACATGTGCTGAAGGGAGACGCTGATAAGTTGGAATCACGTATAGAAGTTCGCTTGTTCGTGGGATATCCTAGAGGAATGAAAGTTAGTTTATTTTATAGTCCTAAAGATCATAAGGTCATTGTTAGCACTAATGCTCGATTTTTAGAAGAGGACTATGTAATGAACCAGAAGTCCATGAGTAAAATTGTTCTTGAGGAAATAAGAGAGGACACTTCTATTTTAGTACCAATGGTACAAGATGAGATACCACAAGTAATTGCAACACGTGTCACAAATGATGCACAATTACAGGTAGTTGTTGGTGCATTATTCCCTAGGTCAAGGTTGACCTGGTTGACTAAGCTTGAGATGGCTTAAGTTTGAGTCTTGATGTTTGGGTTTCGATGTTTGACAATACATGGAGACTGATAATACATGGAGATTACAGGTGCAATCGTTCATTTGGAGAGATTGTTGGTACAATTCTCCTTTGGTTAAGGTTGGCTAGTTAGATGTGAAAAAGAGTCATGTAGGCTTGGAAGAGGGATCAGGAGCATCTGGAGGAGGAATCTTGCAACAAGCCTACGCTTTTCTTCTCTATTTTTGAATTTTTGAACTTGTATCTAATTCTTCACCATCTAAATATGATATTCTAGTTGTAACTCTATATCTATAGAATAAATTCTTAATTCTAGTATTAGGGATTAACCTTGTGATGTGAATGGTCTTTTGATTGATCTATTAACGTTTGATCAATTTTATTCAATGATGAGTTGATTTGTGGTCTTGATCTACCGTATAAACATGATCTCGATACCAAAAATATGATATTTTATATACCACAGGGATTTTGGGATGAACTGAAAGGAGAATCCAATCCTCTGACCCATAGAAAACTGAGACGCAGAGAGTTAGCTACGAAAGTAGATCAGTATGCCGCTATAAGCAATGAGCTGTCATTAATCTTAATAGATCAATCCCAATTCAGAGTCATAAAAGTAGGAGAAGGGTTATTTAAGGTTTGTGGGATCTAGTGATAGGTCTCCTTAGGGAAGCAATCCCTAATTTCAACCACTTTGAAAGTAGGCGATAAATTGGAATTGATACACTAGTGTAGTTTCAAATATTTACATCGGATACATATAATACTCTACCTATATAAATCAACATTTAGGATAGGAAATTAAGGAGGCGTTTGGTTCTTTCCTAGGAATAGGAATCGGAATGAGAATCATTGTATTGTGAAATGAAAATGGGTATGAGCATGGATATCACTCTTAAAAGCAATGTTTGGTTAGTTGCATATTTTCTATCAGAATAAATCAAAATTTTCTTTTTTACCCTTAAAGAAAAATAAGAGAAAAAATTAGATGTGAGAGAAAGATGAATGTGAGAGAAAAATATGATGAAAGAAAATGATGAGAGAGAAAGTATGATAAGAGAGAAAGTATGATGAAAGAGAAAGTGTGATGGGAAAGAATGAAGAGAGAGAAAGTGTGATGAGAGAAAATGAGAAAAGAGAGTGTGATAGGAGAGAGCATGATGAGAGAAGATGAGAGAAAAAATATGATGTGAGAGAAAGTATGATGGGAGAGGATGAAGAGATAGAAAATGTAATGAGAAAAAATGAGAAGAGAGTGTGATGAGAGAGATTGAGGAGAGAGAAAGTATGATGAGAGAGAAAGTATGATGAGAAAAAAAGAAAACAGTGAGTGTTATGGGAGAGATTGAGGAGAGAGAAAGTATGATGAGAGAGAAAGTATGATGAGAGAGAAAATATGATGAGAGAGAAAGTGTGTTGAGGAAAAAAAAGGAGGAAGTGTGACAAGGGAGATTGAGGAGAGAGAAAGTGTGATGAGAAAAAAAGAGAAGAGAGTGTGATGGGAGAGATTGAGGAGAGAGAAAATATGCTGAGAGAGAAAGTATGATGAGAAAAAAAGAAGGAAGAGAGTCTGATGGAAGAGATTGAGGAGAGAGAAAGTATGATGAGAAAAAAGAGGAAAGAGAGTGTGATAGGAGAGATTAAGGAGAGAGAAAGTATGTGATAAAATGATAAGAGAAAAAATATGATGAGAGAGAAAATATGATGAGAGAGAACAAGGAGAGAGAAGTGATATGAAAGAAATAAATAAATAAATATATTTTGATATTTGATATTAAGGGAGAAAATTTTAGCTTTAGGTCAAGGGTATTTTTGGAATAAAGGAATATTTTGATTGATGAAAATAGGGTAATGGCTCATTGAAGGGGAGGTACATGGGAATGAATTATTACCCAATTTCAACGATTCATTCCCTTATTTGTATTCCTATTCCTATAATACAAACATTAACAATGACAATCAATAATTCTCATTCTCATTCCCCACTCCTATTCCCCTAAACCAAATGCCCCCTAAATATAGATCAAGTGTTTACTAACATGGTTGTGAAACTAAAGTCCTAGAATTGCCTTCACTAATCGCTATCCTTTGATTTACTCTGCCTTCCTACAGCCTTCTTGATCAAACTTTTCTATCTCTTTTCTTTTCACTCTAGTCTTTTGATTTTCTTGTTCTTAACACTCTACACCAGTTAATATTAGTCTAGACAATTAAATTTGATTAGTAAGCTAGTACTCAATCACCAGTCCTTGTGGGTTAGATATCTTTATTACTTGACGACGTCTCTATGCACTTGCAAATTTATCACACATCAAGAGGTCAAACTCCAACTTGTTCCTTCCCACCACCAATGGGATTTTATCATTTTTCACATTTATAATTACTTCGGCACTGGCTAAGAAGGGTCTTCCAAGAATGACGGGTATATGAGGGTCTTCCTCCATTTCCAACACTACAAAATTAGTTGGTACGAAAAATCCTCAATTTTTTCCAAAATATCCTCTAAAATTCCTAGAGGATATCGACAAGAATGATCAACCAATTGTAGGGTCATTGTTGTTAGTTTGAGGTCTCCCAGACTTAGCTTCTCACGCATAAAAAATAGCATCAGACTCACACTAACTACTAGATCACAAAAATATTTATTTATCTTTTTGTCCTTGATGAAGCATAGAGTAGAAAAACTTCCTGGGCCTTTTAGCATTTGAAAATGCTCATTTTTAATTATAGCACTACACTTTTTAGTGAGTACAATAGTCACATGACTCTCTTTATTCCCTTTGTAAGAGATGATCTCCTTTATGAATTTTGTAAACTGTGGCATTTGGTGCATAACATCAAGTAATGACATCTCCACATAGATTTTCCTTATCATCTCCAAGAATTTCCCAAATTCTTCATCTTGCTTTGTCTTAGCCAAGCATTGTGGGAATGAAATTAGTGGTTGATAAATCTAAACCGGAGGTTTTATCAAGAAGTCTTTTTTTGGCTCCTTTTATTTACTTGACCCTTCTTCTACCATCCTAAGCATTTTTTGGTGTATCAATTCTCTTGGCAAGATCATTTGGTATATTCTTCATGCTTTCAGTTAAGTCTTACAACACCTTCCCACTTCTCAAGCTTTTCACATTACAATGTTCCACCGGGTTTATCTCCAGTGTCCTAGAAATTTTTCTGGAGTTTTTGAAATTGAACTTGCCAATTGATTCTCTTTATATTATTGGTAAGAGAATCAACCAAAGTCTTCAAATCTTTGATCATTTTTTTGATGAAAAGGTAAATAGGATATCATCAGAAAAACACATACAGTCTAATGATAAGGTCGGTCACAATCATATCACATTCGAGCAACTATCGGATCGGTGTGAGTACTCGTCTTATTGTTTAGTGGGTTGGTGTCATACATAAGGCAGAGCATCTTTCACATGGGCTAGTATATACGTAGATACACCAACCTACATCCACGTCAACACATCACAAACCCAACATAATCATACATATGCCACAAGCATGCATATCTCGCACCGACCACACACATCCATGCACTCTATCATTGTCCGTACTATCATGTCAGTCAGGGCATCTCATCATCCACAATTCATGTCATCCATGCATCCTCCCATATCTCCGGCCATCCTCTGTCGATCTAGAGGTGATCATTAAGCATCCAAGTCACGGTGCGAGAGTCAATTGTGTACAGCCGCCACTAGCCATCTGTCTTAAACTCCTCACCTCTCCTTGATTCCACAGAACTCTAGCAGCCCATCCATGCTCTGGCCCTTCATGTAACTCCACCTTTGATCCCCTAGGAGTCTCTGACAATCATCCATTAAGGCCCCTTGTGCTCCGGTGATTAGATCCCGACCTGTATCATTATGGCTCTCCCTTCTCCTTGCTCACTGTTGCAGCCCCCCTTCCTCCATCCTCCTCTCCGCCAACCCATCTCACTATCGTCTGGCCATCTAGTTCCCTTGCCGCCACTTTTCCAGTGAAGAGCACCTCTAGCCGCAACCATATGGTCCCTTCATGTCCTTCGGATTGTCCCCATCAGCTAGGGACAACGCTATGATGATCCACCATAAGATGAAGTCCATGGTTGAGGAAGCCCTTGCCACCGGCAGCTGATGCAACAGTGCTATTCGCCTGTGTTGATGAGAAAGTCTAGCCAGCTAGTGGTGATGTGTTAGAGCTCAAGCCCAAGGCCCATCCCTAATCCTCCACTTTGATTTGGCTCCAAGCTGTGAGAGGGAAAAGAGGAGAGAAGGTTTGAATTTCAAACCTTTGAAAACTGCCGCCCACTTCTTGAATTTGATCGTGACCTTGTGGTTGGAGTGTGTTGGTTGTTACACTTGGATTCTGTTCTGTTACCCTATACAAAAATTTTGTACAAGCACAGAACTTTTCCTAGCTACCCATGTGCTTTACTGAAGTTAAACTTGGATTGCAAACGATACTTAACATTATTAATCCAAATTACTCTTCAGAAGTTAAACTTGGATTGGAAACGATACTTAACATTTTTACTCCAAATTTAACCGATGTGATTTTCCTAAGTTAAATCATATTACAAAAGATGATTAAATATTTATTTCAAAGATCAGCTTCCAGGTTAAACATGGCGAGGCACTAGACTTTCTTGGGTATGAGATCATCTACCACTTCCTAGACAAAGTCTTTCAAAGAAATTTGATATTTAAACTTCTTACAGTAACCCTCGGATTAACTAAAGAGACCTCAATAGAAGTATAAGATCGAAACATGAAATCGAAACACAAAATCGATAACATAAAATCGATAGCCTCTTGTGTTGGTATTTCAGGATCCATTCAAAGAATATGAACTAATTATGATGCAGAAACTTATAATTAGTTGTACCTTTCTTTGAAGATTTAATAACCTCTCGATCTTCTATTGTATTCCTCTCCTCTTCTTGGACATCGTGTGGGCGACGATCTACCCAGATGAAATCCACCCAAACCTTCTTCTTCCTTCCAAGCTTTCGGCCACCAAGGGATGTCACAACTAGAGAGCTTCCTTTCTTTTCTTCTTCACCTCTAAGTATCCAGCCACCAAAAGAACTCCAAGCTTTGATGTCGCCGACCACAAAGAAGAAGAGAAGAAAATGATGAAGAGGCCAGCCACCAAGGAAGGGAAGAGGAATAGAAGATGTGTTCTACCATAAGGCACCACCTCCTCTTCTTTTATAATCCTTGGTGAATGCAAAAAAGGAAAGTTTTTAAAAATAAAAAATAAACTTCCTTTAATTCCTTTATCATGGTTGATAAAATTGAACAATTTTCTCTAAAATGTCTTGAAATTCCACAAATCTCACAGGAGGTATTGACATTATTAATAGAATTTATATTCAATGAGTTTAAGTGTTTACTCATGACGTCCAACCTTGTTGCCATAAAATCCAAAGAATTTACTATTTGCATCCCTGAAGCTTGTTTAGGGACACTTCTCTCATTAGCACATTGATGATAGTTGAATGTTACACTCTCAATGATATCTTTAGCTTCTTCTAGTGTTTTATTTATAATAGCTCCCTAGCGACTGAATCGAGTGAAACTTTAGTGGCATAAAAAATCCTATTATAGAATGTGTGAATGATTAACCATCTTACAATAGGCTTTTATATCTATCCCAGGACTCAAATAATAATTCCCCATCCTTTTGATGAAATCAGTTATGAGATGTCGCATGTGAGCGGTTTTACTTGAAGGGTAATACTTGGTCAAAAATCTTAATTCGCATCGAATCCATGTTGCTATGCTCTCAGTAGGAAGTGATAATAGCCACATCTTACCCTTATCTCTTAGTGAGAATGAGAATAATATAAGTTTGATAGCGTCTGTAGAAGCCCCATTTTGCTTTAAAGTTTCACATATTTCTAGAAAATTCTCCAAATGTAGATTTGGGTCTTCCATAAGCGCTCTACTAAATTGACATTACTGAACCATGTGTATTAAGGTTGGCTTGAGCTCAAATTTATTGGCCTCAATTGTTGGTCAAGCAATGTTAGATCTTAGTCCTCTCAAACTTGGCATTGTATAATTGCCAAGTGGTCAGTTATTATTATTCGCCATGATGAGGTTCAGGGATATTTGATTTTGATCCATTGCTCGTTGTTCACTTAGTCTTCGATGAAATGTTTGGTAAATCTTAAAGTCAAATGACAACAATTCTCCTAACCTTATGGTTATGTGCATGAACTGAATTGATTCCCCTAAAAAGGAAAAGAAACAAAGTTAAAAAGAGGGTAAACAAATGCAAATGAAAACTATGAAGAAAAGTAGTCTAATCCAATCAATATGTTATTCAACTAATATTAACCAAACTAATCCCTGGCAATAACATCAAAAACTTGATGTGTGATATCTGCAAGTGTACGGAATATCGTCAAGTAATAAAAGATATCAATCTCACAAGGACTAGTGGCTAAGTACTAGTTTACTAAGAAAATATGATTGTCTAGACTAATCATGAGAGAGAGGTTGTTCAAGTACTAGAGATCTTAGAAAGAAGAATAAAGAATATAGTGACGAAAGAGATTTGAATAAGAAGAAAGAGAAGGGAAGGAGAGTGATTTGAGAGTATTCGATAGGAGAAAAGCAATTTTAGGATTTCGATTTCACCACAATGATTGTAAATACCTAATCTATGTTTGGTTTCCTATCCTCAATAGTTTTTTATGTAGGTAGACTATTCTAAGGTATCCGATGTGGACTTTTGGAACTACACCAGTGTATCCATTCTAATTTATTGTCTACTTTCAGAGCGACAGAGCCAAGAGATTATTTTCCTAAGGAGCTGCTACTACGTGATCCCATAACCCTCGAGTTGCCTTCTCCTACTATGTGGTGATGAATTGGAACTGTTCCATTAAGATTTATAATAATCTATTGCTCCTCGTGGCATACAGATGTACTTTCATAGTCGACTCTCCATGTCTCAGATTTCTACGGGTTAGAGGATTGAAATCTCCTTTCGATTCATCCCTAAATCCTCGTGAGATACAAATCTCATACTTTTAGTATTGAGATCGTGTGTACACAATGTATCCGGACCACAAATGCAC
The DNA here is from genome assembly GCF_018446385.1 of Zingiber officinale. Lineage (NCBI taxonomy): Eukaryota > Viridiplantae > Streptophyta > Magnoliopsida > Zingiberales > Zingiberaceae > Zingiber > Zingiber officinale. Next base: position 58,749,773 of record NC_055992.1, on the reverse strand, counting down.
ATATTATTGAATAGATAAGAAACAATCTAACATAATAGATTTAGCAGAAAGGTGTCTACATATCATATAGCTAAACTCTAATCATAGAATCAAGAGTATACTCTATAAGAATGGAGCTAGAAAAGGAGATCATCATTCAACCAATTACAATCAAGACCAAATTCAGCTAAAGAGAAAGAAAGCTTAGTCTTGATGTGTGAGATCATCTTCAGATGCTCCCCGATCCAAATTCTGGGTGTGAAGGTGTCGAATCCCCTTGGGATCATCCTTCGAAGTCTTCTTAGGGCCCTTGGATGACTCCCAATTGAGATCTCCTTCCTCCTCAAAATTAGCTTTTATACCATTTTTCCAGGTCCTCAACAAAACTGCACAGCGGTTGGCACGACTAACTGTGGTGGGCATTGTGACCTCCGTCGAGTGGCGACATGGCTATGCCAGCTAGCACAACTACCCATGTTTGGCTAGTATGGTTGGTTATGGTAGCTTATAGAAAACTTTTGGAAATAAACCATGGCCAAATCAGCTGGCACAACCTCCCATAGCAAGGTCTATGATAAACTAAAATTGGGGCACGAGCCTTCCAAATTGGCCATGACTGTGGCAGCTGGGATGCCCTCGGAAGATGGTCTTTGGCTTTGTTTTCTCTCCTTTTACACCCTATCCAAATAAATAAATGAGAGTAGTTCTCTGAACTAGAAAAGTATCAAAATGAAGCACAAAGAAATAAAAATATAAAATATATGCATATAAAATGGGACAAGATATGTGTCAAACTATGATAAAAAAAACTATATGAAATGTGCACATCAATGCCCTTTGAAACAACAGCTTGATAAATCATAAAATTTACTAGTGTAATCCCTTATGGATAAACAGAGCTTGGAAACACAAGTAAACATTCTGAAGAACCAATTGTTGGTTGAATGAGATCGTTACCTTATGTTAGCACAAAGGCTAATGGAATGAATCCCAGCTCTTAGAATCTGAAGGAGTTTAGGGTGTCAAAATCTGGAGTTGTCTCCTTCACACAACGATGATGTAATAGGGGCATGACAAACTCACTAAACAAGCCAAAGAAGGTTTCGCCATCTTGGGAAATTAGTTTGACAAGGACATAGGGGATGTCACTACACTAACCAATTGCCTTTCCGAGGCTTATGAAGAGGAACACAAGGTTGATAAAGAATTTGAAGCTTTTAAGTCATCTAAGCCAGATGGGCCGAAAGAGAACAACAATTGATGACTCGCCTAGAGTCCAAAAATGCCACCTATTTCCAACTAGGGTTTGAAGGAGCATTGGCTCAATTTAAGGAGCATGGATATCCCCTGGCTAGTGAATCAAATGATTTTCCAAATCAAGCTTGAGCTGTTGAAAAATTTCCTCCTGGAGCATTCTGGACTAATTTTTCATTTGCCGATAGTATGTTCCTTTACTACATCCTGCAATTACTATTGATAGTATGCATATAGATGCCTATATTGTTGGTTGGTCCTAGGAAGATCATACCGGTTCCACTGTATAAAAATTTTGTTCAAGTGTCAAACCATTCCTAAACAACCTATTGTGTTCTTTAAAAGTTAAATTAGGAATCACAGACGGAACTTAACATCATTGATTCCAAATTTAACTTATCTGTTCTTAATGGTTTAGATTTGGATCGCAAGCGGAACTTAACACTATTGATCCAAATCCACCTATGTTATTAATTCCATTAAATATTAATTTCCAAAATTGGCTTCCAAGACTGTATAGTGAGGCACATGGCCTTCTTGGATATGGGAGCAACCACCACCGCCTAGACAAAGCCTTTTAAGGAAAGCTAATATTTAATTTCCTTAAATAACTCTAGGTTAACTAATAAGAACAATCGAATCACAAATTCGAAAAAAAAAGAAAACACAAACTCAAAAAATAAATTCAAAAAACTCTAGAATCATATGCCTCTTGTGTTTGGTATTTCCAAAAATAACTATACAAAGAAAACTAGTATGATGCGGAAAATAATTACTAGTTATACCTTTCTTTGTAAGCAAATAACCTCTTGATCTTCTACCGTATTCCTCTTCTAACCTCAGACGTTGTGTGGGCAACGATCTTCCGAGATGAGAACCACCAAGCACCTTCTTCTTCCTTCTAGGTTTCGGCCACCAAGAGTCCTTCTTGATGGATAGGTTCGGCTACCACCAATGCTCCAAGGGATGCTAGAGACTAGGCTTCCTTTCTCTCCTTCTTCTCCTTGCTTGATCCAGCCACCAAGAGAACTTCACCAATGAAGAAGTTTCGGCCACAATAAGGAGAGGAGAGAAAAAGAGGGGGTCGGCCACACCACCAAGGAAGAGAGGGAGGAAGAAAAAGAATAGAGTCGTTACCCATGAAGGCACCTCTACCCCCTCTTTTATAATCCTTGGTCTTGGCAAATAAAGAAATTTAAATAAAAAACTTCCTTAATTCTTTTGTCATGAAAAGGAAAATTTATTTAACTAAAAATAATTTCCTCTTCTCACATTACATGGTCGGCCACATCTATAAGCTATAAACAAGGAGAGTTTTAATTATAATAAGAATTAAAACTTCCTAATTTGTCTCCGAAAATTTATAAAAAAAAATTCTACAATAATTTTTCCCTTCATGGTGGTTTTTAAAAAGGAAATTTTATAAATTAAAATCTTTCTTTTAAACATGTGGATGATTTTCAAAAAGGAAAGTTATCTCTAAAAATTAAAATCTCCTTTCAATCTACAAATAAGGAAAGATATCAAATCTTTTCTTAATCTTTTGTAGAAACTAATAAAAGAGAATATTTAATTTTTAAACTCTCTTTTAAATCATGAACATGGTTAAAAAAAAGAAGGTTTTCTCAAAATTAAAATCTACCTTTCAATCTACAAATAAGGAAAGATTTCAAATCTTTTCTTAATCTTTTGTAGAAAGCTATAAAAGGAAATATTTAAATTTAAAACTCTCTTTTAAAACCATGGAATCCACATAAGAAAAATTTTTAAAAATAAAATTTCTTTTTATTTTAATAAGGCCGGCCACCTAAGCTTGGGTTCAAGCTAAGGTCGGCCACCTCATGAACCCATGAACCATGCCTTTGGCCGGCCCTAGCTTGGACTCCAAGCTAGCTTGGTCGGCCCCTATAGGATGGGTAAGAAGGTGGGTATAGTACTCTATAATTAAGAGGCTACGATAGGGACCAAGAGGAGGAATTGATATTGGTCTCCCGATGAAATTAAGCATCCCGTTTTCGCCCCAAACACATAACTTAATTTCATCAATAATAATTCATTTCACTAAAGAACTATTATTGAACTACTGCACTAATCCCAAATTACATTTTGGGCTCCTTCTTATTATGAGTGTGTTAGTCTCCCTGTGTTTAAGATATCAGATGTCCATTAATTAAATGAGTTACTGACAACTCACTTAATTAATATCTAGTCCAAGAGTAGTACCACTCAACCTCATTGTCATGTCAGACTAAGTCCACCTACAGGGTTTAACATGACAATCCTTATGAGCTCCTCTTGGGGACATTCTCAACCTAGATTACTAGGACACAGTTTCTTTCTATAATTAATAACACACACTATAAGTAATATCATTTCCCAACTTATCGGGATTATTGATTTATCAAGCTAAATTTCACCCTTTGATAAGTTAAAGAAATAAATATTAAATATATGTGCTTATTATTATATTAGGATTAAGAGCACACACTTCCATAATAAATAAGGACTTGTTCTTTTATTAAGTCAGTATAAAAAGAACTTTCCTTAAATGGTCCTGCTCAATACACTTAGAGTGTACTAGTGTAATTTATTAGTCAAGATAAACTAATACCTAATTACACTGCGACTTTTTCGATGATTTTTTCCTTTCTATCTCAGTCGTGAGCTACTGTTTATAATTTATAAAGAATCGATAACACGATCTTCTGTGTGTGACACCACATACTATGTTATCTACAATATAAATTAATTGAACATCTACATTTGGTATATATAAATATAGACACTTGACCAATGTGATTCTTATAAATGTTTATACAAAAGCTAGGCTTTTAGTATACACTCCAACATATATATCTAAATGGAGTACGTACGAACAAGCAACATGCTTTAACTATTGATTTTAACTTGGTACTATACTTGTATCAAGTTGATGCTGACATGAAAATTGCATAAAATAAGAGCGTACCAAATGTTTACCGACTTTAAATATTACATTCAGAGTTGTTGGTCATCTAGGAAAAGATATATAAAATGTTATTATAGACGTTCTTGCAAAGATATCACCAAAATATATAGAAGGCCTTGAGTAGAAGCATAATTTTGCCCACTTCTTGATTTTCACATGTAATCAAACTTCAAACATATATATAACTTCTCCCCGAGCAATATATACTAGCCACCATAATATGAACATAGATTGTATACATTCCATGGTCTTAACAAGGGTTTTTCCTTGGCATCTATTGGTAAATAAGACCCCATTCTGACTTTGCGTACTATGCAATAGAGACCTTCCCATTTAGGTCCTAGTTTTTCCCTTGATCCTTCAAGCAAAATCTTTTGTAAAATAAGGTCACCTATCTGAAAAGAGTGGGGATGACCTTTTTATTGTATGCCCAGGCAACTTGAGATCAATATCTTGCATCTTGCGCGAATTCTTGCATTCTTTTTTCTTCCACCAAGTCCAGCTCCTCATGCCAAGGAACTCCATTGCCTTCCCATGCATACACGACCACTCAAGCGGAATCTAACACCACTTCTATGGGCAATGCAACTTCTACTCCATACACCATATAGAAGAAACCAGTAGTTCCTTGAGGTGTGGTTCGAAAAGCCTACAAGATGAAAGGTAGTTCCTCCACCCAAGTTCTAGCCACATGCTCAAACTTTGACTTCAAACTATAGACAATCTCTCGATTGATTACTTTAGCCTAACTGTTTCCTTGGGGGTAAGCCATAGAAGTAAAAATTTATTCAATTCGAAGTTCTTTACACTATTCGAGTATCCTTTTCCCTTGAAATTGGCAACCATTGTCAAAAATTAATCATCGAGGAACACCATACCTGCAAGCGATGTTTTTCCACATAAATTTAATCATAGCTTGATCAGTGATATGGGCTAATGCCTCTGCTTCCACCCTATTTGAGAAATGATCGACAACTATTATGATGAACTTCTTCTGGTTTTTCCTTTGAAAAAATGTCTCACTATTTCAATTCCCCATTAATCGAGCAAATAAGAAGGAATTGAAGACTTCATTAACTAGGCTGAACTAGTTTGCTAATTCTAGTGTTTCTAGCAACTTTCACATGCCTTCACCATCTGCATTGCATCTCTTCACAAAGTGGGCCAACAATATCTAGCTAATAATGTCTTTCGAGCAAGAGACTATCCTCCTAAGTGATTGCCACAATATCCATTGTGTCTCTCCTCCAATACAAATTTAGTTTCTTGAAGTCCCAAACATCGTAACAATGGTCCTGCACTAAACTATTTGTATAATATCTCTTATAAAAGATAGAATTTTTTTACTCTATGTCTGAGTTGTCTAGCAAGGATTTTATTTGTGGGCATCGTTCCTCCTTGAAAGAAATTCATGAATTTGAGTTGTCTAGTGATACTGGGCTTGGATTATCTTCTAGTTGTGACATCAACTCTACTTGATCAATAATTTATCTTAAAGTATACTCTTCCAAGGAACTAGCAAACTTTACCAACTCATCAGCCCATGTATTGTCTGCCCGAGCAATCTTCTTCAGTGAAAATTCTATAAAATGTTCCTTGTTTTTCTCCACTGATTCACAATATCTTCGACATTTGTCATCTTTTACTTTAAAAATCCTGTTTACTTGCTACACCACCAACTGTGATTCCATATGCACAAAAACTCGCTCTTCTCCCACATTCTAAGCAATTTTCAAAGATATTAACAAGGCTTTGTATTTAGATTCATTATTAGAAGCTCAAAATGTTAATTGAACAACTAGCTTGATTTCTTCACCTTGAGGTGGGATGAGGATAATTCTTACACCTCTGCCTTCATTGTTCAAGAGATCGTCAACACATATATTCTTAGGTTCATTCTGTTCTACACGAAGAGATTCCACCAAGAAGTCAACTAGGGTTTGTACTTTGATGGTTGAATGAGGTTGATGATTGATATTGTATTCACTGAGATGGGATGCCCACTTTATGAGACGCCTTGTAGCTTTAGCATGTGTAAGAATTTGACCAAGTGGTGCATCTGTTAATACGGTGCATCTGTTAATACAACTATGAGATCAGATAAAAAAAATAAAGATTTCAAACGTTTAGCGATTAGAGTCAAATCCATATTTAATTTTTCCAGGCTGGTATATCGAAGTTCAAGTGGCAAAAGGCGAAATCGCTCGCCCCCAGCGCCCCCGCCGCACCCGACCCAAGGCCATCACGAGGGAGGTAAATCATAGCATCCTGAGCGAGCATGTGGCAGGTGGGGTGAGTTGCACAGGGACCGGGGATTTACGCCCCGACTACCCCGAGTTTCGACCCCGCGACCTCATGTGGCAAGCATCCCACCACATACCAACTCGGATGACCTATGGGGTCGGTATATCGAAGTTCAAGGACTTTGAATAAGTGGTTCACATAATATACAGGTTACTAATTTCCTTCATCTTCCCTGATGAGTACATAACTCACCGCTATATCTAAAAGAGCTAAATACACTAGAAACTTTTCACCGAGATGAGGCTTGGCTAGGGTAGGTAGATGTGCCAAATATCTTTTATTTCTTAGAAGGCTTTGTCGTAATGTTCATCCCATTGAAATCAGGTAGCCCAGCACAGTATTTTGAAGAAAGGAAGACTCTGATTGGTGGACTGAGATATAAATTTGTAATAAAAAGTGTCATCCACGGTAATGAAGCTTACTTTATTTTGATAAGGGGATCTAGTGATACCTTTGATAAACATCGAGTATTGAGATATATGGGTGTTTTGTAGTGGAATCGACCAATTGGTCGATGCGCAAGAGGGGGTAACAATCTTTAGGACAAGTTTTATTTAAATCTCAGAAATTCACACAAACATGTCGCTTTCCAAAGGGTTTAGGGACCAAAATCACATTAGACAACCAGGTAGGATGTTGTACTTCTCAGATATAATTGTCGTCTAATAGCTTTTTTACCTCTTCTCTAGTAATTTGATCTTGATCAATTTTGAAATGTTGTCACTTCTATTTGACTGGCTAGGCTTCTTGTGCAATTTGCAACTGATGTTCCATTACTGATTATTGCATGTATTTCCTTCACATATATAATTATTTCATACTGAAAATTTTTCCAAAAGATAATTATTGAAAAATACAATTTAACAGATATTTTCAAGTTTTAGTATTTTGAAAACATTTAGAATGATAAAATATTTCAAAATTATTTTATAAGTACTCAAAATATTTGACATAATTTTTCTAAGTACTTGAAGATACTATTTTTAAATGGAATTTTTATAAAACATATTTCCTTTTTCAAAATATTTGAAAGTAAGAATAATTTTTTCAAACCATGAATCTTGAAAGAAAATATCAAGCTTAATTATAATTAAACATTTGAAAATGCAAAATTTACGCAAGGTTAATTGTTTGCTTATAGTCCCAACATATATATTATCATTTTTAACAATTAAATTTCCAACAAGGTAAATTGTAGAGGCTTAAGTTAGTAAGCCTCTTCTAGTTTATTTTATTTGATCATGCCCTAACCTAAATAAATTAGCAAATATAATTAATAATAGATTGTTGTTTCATTAATGCTCCAAAGTGGTGAGCTTTGACCATGTAATTTTCTGTCTAATAAATAATTTAAGCTAGTTTGACTTGTGTTTATAGCATATGTATCAATTGTGGACTTAGAACAAGGAATATAAAAGCTCAAAGAGCTTCGTGATTCAACACAGTCGAGTTGGTATGGCGAATGGCTCGATATAGTTGAGTTGGTTGGTTGCCTAGTTCATTAACTCGAAGGTCAAAGAGGTAGACTTGTAGATGAGGGGTGAAGGATGTCATTGGTGTATTTGAGGGACTGAAAGCTAAACACGAGCTAGATGATGGTGCAACCTTAAATCAAGATTGACCTGGTTGACCAGACTCGAGTTGACTTGACTCGAGTTGTGTTTTGATGTTTGACGAATTATGTTTGACAATGTTTGACGTGAACAGAAAAGTTGTATCTTGATGTTTTACAAGGATACAAGCTTGGGAGATTGTGGGTGCAACCCGTGGTCAAGGTTGACCTGGTTGACCCGAGGTGAGTTGACCTGACTCGAAAAAGTCCAAGCAGGGAGCTTGGCACGGAAAAAGTCCAAGCAGGGAGCTTGGCATGGGAAAAGTCCAAGCAGGGAGTTTGGCATGGTGAAAAGTCCAAGCAGGGAGCTTGGCACGGGAAAAGTCCAAGTATGGAGACTTGGCACGGAGAAGTCCAAGTATGGAAGCTTGGCACATGGGAAGTCGGAGAGGGCTCGGTAGCTCGTTCTCCGGACTGTGGTCAGAGAGGGCTCGGGAGCTCGTTCTCTGGACCGGATGGAAGTCGGAGAGGGTTCGGTAGCTCGTTCCCCGAACTGTGGTCAGAGAGGGCTCGGGAGCTCGTTCTCTGGACCGGATGGAAGTCGGAGAGGGCTCGGTAGCTCGTTCTCTGGACCGGATGTGGAAAGTCCTGGTGAGTGAAGCCAGGCAGACGGATAAGTCCTGGTGAGTGAAGCCAGGCAGTGGGAAAGTCCTGGTGAGTGAAGCCAGGCAGTTGTGAAAACCCTAGTGAGTGAAGCTAGGTGAAAGTCCTGGTGAGTGAAGCCAGGCAGTGGGAAAGTCCTGGTGAGTGAAGCCAGGCAGTGGGAAAGTCCTGGTGAGTGAAGCCAGGCGGTTGGAAAGTCCTGGTGAGTGAAGCCGGGCAAGGGAAAATCCAGATGGATCAAGGTGATCGGACATCTGGTGTTGAGAAGGTCAAGTAGGTCAAGGGAGTGACCGGATACTTGGCACGAAGAGAAAAGTCCAAGTGGGTCAAAGGGATTGACCGGACACTTGGTGGAGAGTCTTTGCAGGTCAAGGGAGTGACCGGATGCTAAGCATGATGTACCAACAGGTCAAGGTTGACCGGATGTTGGTTTGGAAGGCTTGGGACTTGGTTTGGGCAAAAATCAAGTTCTGGATCGATCAGTGGATCGATCCAGTGATACATTGGGTATCTGGATCAGTCTGGTGACCGATCAGTAACCAAACAGTAGCTTACTGAGTGTTATCTAATCGGTCTGCAGACCGATCAGGAAACAACGATCAGAAGGGGAGAAAAGGAAGGGGCATGCATGCTGATCGGTCCCTGGACCGATCAGAGGAAGCTCTGATCGGTCCCCAGGACCGATCAGGGTCTTCCTGGACCGATCAGGATATGTCCTGATCGGTCCAGGTATATCCGTTGAGAGACAACGGCTATCTCCGTCTTCTTCGCTGTCTTCTTTGCAGTGCAGGTTATAAAAGGAGATCAAGGGCTTCTACAGTAGGACTTCTTCTTCTTCCTCCTCTGAACTTAGCTGCTGTTCTTCTGAAAGCTGTGCTCTTGAGCTTTGCTGAGCTCCGAAGCTTCGTGTGAGCTTCTTCGACTGAGTTGCTTGTTGGCATTCGTCCGTGAAGTTGGTGCTTCATCCGGGACTTCAGTCGACAAGAAGGCAAGCGAGTATTTGTACATTCATTGTGTATTTTGTTCTTGCTCTTCTTTGTATTTCCGTATTGCTGTTGCAAGCTATTGTGGCGAGGTTTCTCCACCCACAAGGAGTATTTATTAGCCGGTTCTCCGGGGACTCATCCACCGACGGATTGATAGGGCTCGTCCACCTTACGGACACGCCGAGGAGTAGGAGTTTCATCTCCGAACCTCGTTACATCGTCGAGTTCGAGTTTGAGGTTTGATCTTTCCTTTTTGCGTTTCTATTTAGTTATTTCCGCTGCGCTAACCCTAATCGTAGGAAGAAACGAAGAATTTGGGGTCGGCTATTCACACCCCCCCTCTCTAGCCGAGTACGACGATCCTAACAAGTGGTATCAGAGCAAGGTTGCTCTTCGACGGATTAACACCCAAGGGAGCACAAGCTAGAGAATGGAGTTATTTGGAGAAGACGTCACAATTCCACCTTTCTACGATCGCGACGACTTCGCGTTTTGGAAGGTAAGAATGAAGTACTTTCTTATGACTAACCTTGAAAATTGGAGTTGTGTTCAATTAGGTTTCAAGCCTCCGATGGACAAGAAAGGAGAAACCCTAGAGAAGAAGGAGTGGACCAAGAAACAAGTCCACCAATCCCTAGTCAACGATGAGGTATTGAAAATTTTTGAATTTTCTTTACCTAATGATATTTTGTGTAGGATAGGTGGATATAACGATGCCAAGGAGTTGTGGAACAACTTGGCAAAGTTCCATGAGGAGAACTCCACTTCAAGTCATGAAGAGGAGTCAAGTGAGCCAAGTAGCTCACTTCATGGAGGAATGGATTTAGAAGTTGAGGGCCACTCAACATCTAAAGAAGAAGAGGAGGAGAGTTCTTCTTCAAGTTCGGAGCAAGAAGAAGAAGCTTCTACCTCCGGAAGGGATGAAGGAGAGAGCGTTCATCCATCCTCAACTCTAGGTAATTCAAGCCATTTAGTTTCTAGTAAATTACACATAATGTGCTTTGAGTGTAGGGAATTTGGACATTACAAGAGTAAATGTCCAAAGAGGGTTAGAAAGACTCCACCGGCGCCAAAGGTCAAGGAAGCCGGAGTCCCAACACGCAAGGGCAAGGAGCACGTGGTGTGCTTCCAATGCAAGCGAAGGGGACACTATAGGAGTCAATGTCCGAGGGGGAGGCAACCTCATAAGGACAAGAAGACGAGCACGCCAATAGGGGGAGCGAAGGCAAACCCTAAGGTAACATTTAAGTCTTACTCTTGCAATAAGACACATGCTAGTAGTTTTGTTGCAATTGTTAATAATGATAAGCATGTTAACTTTAGGAACCAATATATGTGCTTAGGTGCTAAACATGTTAGCCTAGGTAAGGACAACACTAGAAATGTCAATCCTAGGATTAACACATCTAAGGTTAGGGAGAACCTAGGTAGAAATCCCAAATCATCTAGACATATGCCTAGGAGTACCTCAAAGAACAATGACAAATTAAAACTTGAGGTATTAGAAAAGGAGAATAAAGTCTTGAGGTCAAGACTTGACACTTTAGAAAAGACCCTTAAAAATTTAGAGAAGTCAACTCTAGGATCTAAGGGTCAAAAACCCAAGTCCAAGAACATGAAAGGTTTGGGTCACAAACCTAAGTCCCAAGTGGTCAAGCCCACTTATCATAATGTTCCATTTGATTATGGAACAAGACCTAGGGCTAGAAAGACCATCACCAAGGTCACAAGGGGAGTCACCCCTAGAGTTGATCTTGATGAGTCCCAAGTGACCAAGGCTTTAAAGCCTAGGAGGGTCATTAGGAGGGTTGCTAGGGAAGTCATCCCTAGTGAATATTTAATGAACCCAATGAGCTCAAATAGGTTTTGGGTTCCTAGGAGCGTGATTCCATCACACTAGATAGTTTAGGGTGTGCCAACCTTACTTGAATAGGTAGTTAACCTAATCATGGCAAAAGGTGTCACTTTAGGAATTTTCAAGGTGTAATCAAGCCTTGAAAATGAAAGTGAAAATTATTCCTAAGATAATTAGGATGTGTCAACCACATTTGAGGAATTTTTCTAGAGTCAATCTAGTTGGCACATAGTGATCTAAAAGTCTTGAGGATATGATTTTAGGTCTATTACACTTAGGAATATAGAATTTATGGTAAAATGATCAAAACTATCAAAAATGGCAATTAAGGCTAGAATTAGATATTTTCTATACCTTTATATATTATTTGCCATATATTGTTTGCCATATGCCATGTCATGACATCATATTTATTTTATGATCATTTAAAATGTCATGATAATGCTTAGGTTAGTTAAATGTCATGCTTTATTTAAGTTTCATACTTTATGCCATGACATCATGACATTGGCACATGTTTTTACTTATGATATCATTATATGCCATGTCATCATCTTTTGCATTTAAAATCAATTAATTTGATTTAAGGACAAAAACACAATTTGATATGGAGATCAAATTGTTGTTTAGAAAATGCATGAGAACTTAGCCTAAGATGACCTAAACTCATATCTCACATCAAAATTGACTTGGATGTGTTTGATACACCTTAGATGTGTGTGAGATATTAGGATCATGAGTTAGGATCAAGGTACATAGTTCTTGTACCTAGATGAGCCTAATTCGAAATTGAGAATCATAGGGAAAGCTTGTGTACAAGTCATGTACATTTAGCTCTAAGATTGTGATCCTAAATTAAAGGGTTTAAAATCATTTTAAAATTGATTTGAAAAACCTTGATGAAGCTTTTCTAGTGATAGCATTCATCATTGAACAAGGTGATACAAAGATGAGTTAACTTTGAGCTATTTCAAAGACTTGTGAACTTTGTATCAAGATTGAAAAATGGAAGCTATTTTCATAGAAAACTATTTTTCCATGATAGTATATGTTATGAGGAATGTATCCTCAAAATTTTACAATTTTTGAAATTTTCTGTGATTTTCTAGAGGTTTCTGAATTTCGGGAGAAGAAAAATTCAGAAATCAGAAATCAGAGGTCGTGGACCGATCAGGAGGTTCCCTGATCGGTCCAGGTCTGTGTGGATCTCGGTCGTCGCCGTTTCATTAAAAGCCTGATCGGTCTGTGACCGATCAGGGCGTGCCAAATTGCTGAAATTCGACTGGTTGTCTGAAATTTCAGCTTGGGAGTTGGTATTTTGAAGGTTTGAAACTCTCCAAGACATTGTTGGTGCAATGGTCAAGGGGGAGTTGACCTTTAGGGGGAATTTTACCTATTAGTTAAGGGGAGTTGACTTTTAGGGGGAGTTTTTACTCCTAAAGACTTGAGTGATATGGGATTATCACTAAGTTAATTGTTGACCTTAGTATCAAGGGGGAAATTAAGGGTTTCAATGAAAGGTATGGGACCTTCATTAGAAAGAAACTCTTGACCTTGATTCACTCTTTTTGATGTGTGTCAAAAAGGGGGAGAGTGTAGGTTTAGGGAGAATGTTCAAGGAAGAACATTAGAAAACCTAAGTTTGATTATGAGTTTTGTCAAACATCAAAAAGGGGGAGATTGTTGGTGCAACCTTAGGTCAAGGTTGACCTGGTTGACCAGACTCGAGTTGACTTGACTCGAGTTATGTTTTGATGTTTGACGAGTTATGTTTGACAATGTTTGACGTGAACAGAAAAGTTGTATCTTGATGTTTTACAAGGATACAAGCTTGGGAGATTGTGGGTGCAACCCGTGGTCAAGGTTGACCTGGTTGACCCGAGGTGAGTTGACCTGACTCGAAAAAGTCCAAGCAGGGAGCTTGGCACGGGAAAAGTCCAAGCAGGGAGCTTGGCATGGGAAAAGTCCAAGCAGGGAGTTTGGCATGGTGAAAAGTCCAAGCAGGGAGCTTGGCACGGGAAAAGTCCAAGTATGGAGACTTGGCACGGAGAAGTCCAAGTATGGAAGCTTGGCACATGGGAAGTCGGAGAGGGCTCGGTAGCTCGTTCTCCGGACTGTGGTCAGAGAGGGCTCGGGAGCTCGTTCTCTGGACCGGATGGAAGTCAGAGAGGACTCGGTAGCTCGTTCCCCGAACTGTGGTCAGAGAGGGCTCGGGAGCTCGTTTTCTGGATCAGATGGAAGTCAGAGAGGGCTCGGTAGCTCGTTCTCTGGACCGGATGTGGAAAGTCCTGGTGAGTGAAGCCAGGCAGACGGATAAGTCCTGGTGAGTGAAGCCAGGCAGTGGGAAAGTCCTCGTGAGTGAAGCCAGACAGTTGTGAAAACCCTAGTGAGTGAAGCTAGGTGAAAGTCCTGGTGAGTGAAGCCAGGCAGTGGGAAAGTCCTGGTGAGTGAAGCCAGGCAGTGGGAAAGTCCTGGTGAGTGAAGCCAAGCAGTTGGAAAGTCCTGGTGAGTGAAGCCGGGCAAGGGAAAATCCAGATGGATCAAGGGTGATCGGACATCTGGTGTTGAGAAGGTCAAGTAGGTCAAGGGAGTGACCGGATACTTGGCACGAAGAGAAAAGTCCAAGTGGGTCAAAGGGATTGACCGGAAACTTGGTGGGGAGTCTTAGCAGGTCAAGGGAGTGACCGAATGCTAAGCATGATGTACCAACAGGTCAAGGTTGACCGGATGTTGGTTTGGAAGGCTTGGGACTTGGTTTGGGCAAAAACCAAGCTCTGGATCGATCAGTGGATCGATCCAGTGATACATTGGGTATCTGGATCGGTCTGGTGACCGATCAGTAACCAAACAGTAGCCTACTGAGTGTTATCTGATCGGTCTGCAGACCGATCAGGAAACAACGATCAGAAGGGGAGAAAAGGAAGGGACATGCATGCTGATCGGTCCCTGGACCGATCAGAGGAAGCTCTGATCGGTCCCCAGGACCGATCAGGGTCTTCCTGGACCGATCAGGATATGTCCTGATCGGTCCAGGTATATCCGTTGAGAGACAACGGCTATCTCCGTCTTCTTCGCTGTCTTCTTTGCAGTGCAGGTTATAAAAGGAGATCAAGGGCTTCTACAGCAGGACTTCTTCTTCTTCCTCCTCTGAACTTAGCTGCTGTTCTTCTGAAAGCTGTGCTCTTGAGCTTTGCTGAGCTCCGAAGCTTCGTGTGAGCTTCTTCGACTGAGTTGCTTGTTGGCATTCGTCCGTGAAGTTGGTGCTTCATCCGGGACTTCAGTCGACGAGAAGGCAAGCGAGTATTTGTACATTCATTGTGTATTTTGTTCTTGCTCTTCTTTGTATTTCCGTATTGCTGTTGCAAGCTATTGTGGCGAGGTTTCTCCACCCACAAGGAGTATTTATTAGCCGGTTCTCCGGGGACTCATCCACCGACGGATTGATAGGGCTCGTCCACCTTACGGACACGTCGAGGAGTAGGAGTTTCATCTCCGAACCTCGCTACATCGTCGAGTTGGAGTTTGAGGTTTGATCTTTCCTTTTTGCGTTTCTATTTAGTTATTTCCGCTGCGCTAACCCTAATCGTAGGAAGAAACGAAGAATTTGGGGTCGGCTATTCACACCCCCCTCTCTAGCCGAGTACGACGATCCTAACACTAGACTCTGAGGTAGACTTGGTAGGCGATGGGAGAGGGATGACATTTAGAGAAAACTTTGAAAGCTTTGTGCATTTGAGCTACCGGAGGCCTAATGCACATGTGTACTCTTCATGGCCAAGAAATGAGGTGACTTATAGGTGGAGGTGAAGGATGACGCATTGATATAAATTTGGAGAGCTTAGTGCATCCAAGAAACTAAGGATCTAACACGAGGTGGGATTGAGGAAAACAAAAGGCAACATGGTTGAAGACTTAGAGATATGAGTTGTGAGAGATTATGAATCATGTGTAGTATTGGGCTTTGGCCTTTGAGAAGAGTCATTAGAGATGATCTGTGGAGCTAGATAGGAATAGATTACCTAGTGGCTTGTGTAAAGCCTTCAACAAAGGGGCAACAAGTCTTAGTTGTAGTGCAACTTAGCACGATCTTAAGAATTTCGCATTACAAAGGTGCAAGTCAAGTGAAATAGGGATCAATGACTCAATTCAATTAACTATAGAGAGTTTAGTTGACTAAGGAGTTGACTAAACATGAGATTTTAGTTAATAAAAAGGTTTTGTTGTAGAAACAAACAACTAGAAGTAGCCATTTGTTACTTATTAGTCATTTGTAGCTAAGCAATCAACTAAAGGCTTTTTCCATTGGACTTTGAGGTGAGCAAAATGGTGGCATAGGAGCCTTATATAAGCTCTTCAAGGATCTAGGCTTGGTAAAGGGCGCGTTTAAATTGTCTTGATTTTTCAATGACCAAGTCATCATGCTAAAACCTCTCCAAGGCTTTCCAACCAAAGCGAAGTCTTCTTTCAACAAATCCAAGGTAATCTCTTCTTCCTAACTTTAGCAATTCATTTCTATTGAAGAGGAGTGTAAGAGGCCTGTCCTATTGTCTCTTGTAGAAGAGAGACTAATAGTGGATTGATCGGGAATGACTCATTTGATGTGTCATAGATCATGAAATAGGAATAAATTCTCCAAACCACATAAAACTAATCGTATTATAATTTTTTACTTATTCTTATTATTAAAGTGAATAATATTCAACACAATCATCTAACTCACACACGAGCACCTTATAAAATTCTCATCTACATTTACGTTTGTATATGAAAGTTTAAACTTTAGGACCCAACTATCCATCCTTTCTCACTAGCAGGTGCACACATTCATATTCTTTTTGACATATTCTTAGCATCTGCTAGAGAAGGAATATCTCATTGAATGATGCTAAATTGCTTGGGTTGTGGATAAGGCTCACTTAAACTCTCTAAAATCCTAATTATTATTTTAATTTATAACTAGATCTAAGCTCTCTCACTTACATGCTCTCTCCATCTAAGATTAACTAAACCTTAAAATGTTGTAGTCGGTCCTTCTTCTCTCCCTTAAGATCCAAGACAATAGCACCTCCTCGCTGAATGAGGGATCAAGCTACACGAACAAATTGTTAGAACTGTGAATGGAATTAAAAAAGTGGATGGAAATGCTCTCCCAGGTGCATAAGAGTTTAGTCCCACGTTGAGGAGTTTGTGACTTTGTGGTTGATTTATATATTTCATAAGTATTGATATTGTGAACATATGTATGGGAGATACACTCTCTCTCACACACACATGCATGGCTAATGCCTATTGATGCATGCAATGGTGATAAATATTCATTTACCATGGAGGTATATATAAAGGGGCCCTCCATGACCTTGAACAATCAAAAGCAAGAGAAAGAGTACCTTCTCAATTTGCCGCGACGGACCAGTGTTCGATAGTGATGGTGGTCTGTTGTTGTACATAGGAAACAGATATTTGTCGTGACCTCTAAGCATTGATTCCACACTCTGTAACCCGATAGCTCAACCAAGGCAACTCAGCCATATAAGGCAGTTAGGCTATACAAGACAATCCAGTCATCTCAAGCAACTCATCCTTTTCTACTTCATAGTTCAAGCTGTCTAGATAGAAAGTGAATTATTTCTATAATTTCAATTTAGATTATTCCTTATAATCTCCGACAATAAGATGGTCTAACACAAAACAAAGGGTGTGATACCTATTGTGAATTCCACAAAGATATGACAATATAAACTTCATAGTTCAAATCATCTTCACAGAGAGCTACACTAACGTAATAAAAATTGGAATCACTAACATCCACAATGTGGTAGTGTGCTGCTTTCGTGGTCTTGATCTCAACATGCTATGCCATGCCATGTACTAGACGGTTTCACAAGCGCTGTAAGGAAGTTTGATAGAGATGCTAAGGATTCTGGATAGTCCATGAGACTGCTAATTAAAAGGTAATTAAGTAGCTAAAGAGTACAATAGATTATGTGACATATTATATTGTGGCCTCCAATACCTCTGTAGCGTTAGATGCAAGTCGGTTAACCATTCATTTACTAATGAGTACCTCATCAGTCATTGAGGTTTTGTTGACTAACATCAAAAATGAGCTTTTTTTAGCCTTAAAAAAACAAGGATAGAATGACTTAGAAATTTATTATTGGTACAATGACCATTTCTGTTGGTACAGAAGCTTAAGAAAGCTACTGTGAAGTTCAATTCAAGATGGTCATAATTTAGGGACACATTAATAAATGATAAATTCATTTAATCTTATTAATTAACTTTAAAATAATCGATCTGGCCCCATGATCACTAGGATAAATTAGAAATCGCATATGATGGATAGTCAAGAAGTCCAGTATCCTTTAGTTACACACTCCATCTAGAGAAAAAAATTTTACAAATATATCATACCTGAGGATCGAACCGTGAGTACTTAGGCAACAACCTGAATGTCCTATCGCAACATCATAACCCTGGGAACAAAATAATAAATCCAGTTAGTCTCATTGACTAGCCTAGAGGTGACCAGCCTGGCCCACGGAATTTTTCCACATGCCACCAGAGTAAATCGAGAAGCACGCACGGCAAGCAGCCCAAAGCCCAGTATTCGTTGGTTGCACACTCCATTTGGAGAAAAAAATTCTATGAATACATCATAGTTGGGGATCGAATCGCGAGTGTCTAAATGATAACCTGAATATCCTATCATAGAACCATAACCCCGAGGACACACTAACAAAGGATCATGTAAGGAAGGTTAGATGATGTGTTGAATAGTTGACAAATGTTGAAACATAACTTGACTCATGAAAACTCCCTGTTCTAGGTTTAATGAGCTAGTATATTTTGAGTACAAAATATTTTGTTAGATACCTAAACTTTACCATACAAAGGGTCATTATGTTAAGACAAAACACTCTTGATTTATCTATCTATATTTAACTAGGGGTCGATGATATAGAACCACTTTAGGATGATATAGGACCACTTTAGGTGAAGATTATCATCGTTTACTCGAATGAGACAATATATTTAAAGAGAGAATTGAATAATTATCATCCCAAGGTAAAAGTAAATGGGTACCTACAGGATAAAGAGTGAGAACAAATATCTTGGTCCCTTTTTTTGGGATCAGGGGATGGATCACTTATAATTGCGGTCGGATCGTAACAGCGATCCAGTCTTAATTAGTTACGATCCCTTCCTGGGTTCACCGTCCACTCCAGGTTATAGTTTGGTTTGGAGAGAATAACCGGAGCCCCCCCCCCCCTCGACATCCAGCAACCTAACCACTTGTCCACCATCGGTTCCTTCCGGGCAACCTGCGGTCGTTTTCTCCGAACCAAACTATAATCTAGAAGGGACAATGAACCTAGAAAGGGATCACAATCAAATGTGACCGGATCACGACAATGATCCGACTGTAATTATAAGTGGTATATCTTTTGATTAAAAAAAAAAACCAGGAGATCAGCTCTCATCAAAGTGAGCAAATTGAGTGCAGCTGCGCCAATAATTCAAGAGCTTAATTCTAAACATTCATGTAAAATATATGCACAGCCATAAATAATGCTGAGTAGCAAATTTATAGCCAACATCAAGTTTCGTCCGTCAATCTTCCTAATAATCGTCTTCAGCCACTGGCATAACAATCTTCCTCTCTTCCTCGATATAAGATAAATTTATACTGGAACATACCAAAAATTTGATATACTAAAACTTCAATATATCAAAAATTTTAATATATCAAAAAAAATAAATCTCATACTAGTAATCTGAAATTGCGCCAAACATGCATTTTGTCCCCATATTTTAATATTTTTTGATATATTGATATACCAAAAAATTATAAATTTCATACAACACCAAAAATTTCAATACAATATTATATACCATACTAAAATTTTTGAGATACTAAAATTTTCAGAATAAATAATATATATGAATATGGTATATACTATATACTAAAATTTTTAATATTTTTCCTAACCTACACTAATCTTCAACCATCCACGCTAAGATATCCACACTAAGATGGTCAAAATTCTGACTTGCCTATTTCCAAATTGATTGAACCATGAGCTCTTCTTCAATTATGCAAGTCATAAAAAGACAATCTTGTTGTATTCCAAAGAAATTCATGATTGTTTATCATTGATAGGGGTACATAAAACCTTAAGAAAAGATATTACAGCTTCAAAACTATTTTTGACTACATCGACAAGCCATTGTGCCAATCAACCAACTTACAACAAGGATCATCTTGATTTTTTCCGCCAGTGTTCAGTAGGAGTAATACCTTTTGAAATCAAAGTTCAATCTAAGCTCAGTGGTAGCAAATTTCCTGGGGCAAACTAATAACATACTCATCGCTCTTATGAGGGTCCCAAAGTTTAATCAGTGTACACCGCATGTTGTTTATAGTTACAGTTACATATACAAAATGAAAAGTGCAAACACAGCGTTCCACCATAACTAACCACTCTTTTGACTATCAAAATTAATATGGAATGAGATTGAAAAATGATTCTCTTCTGCTTAGGCAGAGTTACATGCATCATTTATAAATATGGTACCGCTACAACAATGGACCTCTCCAGTGATGATGCTACAGGATGTTATTTACAATGATGTGCCGCTAGCTGTTACTGGTTCTAATCTTGTAGACTGTCAAATATCCTGTTTGAAAATATTTTTGAAAGCAAGCTGTTATTCGTCGATAGAACTCTTCCGCATCACTAGAGCCAGTATTAGTACCATGGAGAAAGAAAAGCATACCATTACAAAGCAAAGTCAATGTTTGACGCTAGAAAAACAAAGTGCCACTTCAGCTTGTGCTTGGAGTTCTCCCAAGGCTTTCACAACTTCTTCCCGGTTGATTATTTTCTCATTATCCTCTTTAAGCAATTTCCTTAGTCTGTGCCCACGAAAAGGAACAGATATAAACGAAGTAAATCACAGAATATAGTTTCAATTTTCAAATAGCATTTAGGGAGATAAACATGAGAACTAAATTAACACAGAAAAGGAAGATAAGCATTAAAACAGTATATAGAGCAAGGACACGGGGCACTGATCTAGCGAGCAACACTGGAATGTTTAAGTATCACTGGTGCCCATAGCAAGTGAGGGTTATCCTCCTTTCAATTCTCTAAACCCCTTTTCAATTGTGTTAGATTATTTTTCAACATGAGGTAGTTATCCTCCTTTCTCCATTAATGTCATACTAATTTTGTGTGATTTGAGGGTTCAACTTGGTGTCTCACATCAATTGGTACAGCAACTCTCTGGTAATTCAATTATTATAAGAGTCGAACTTCTAATTCACTATTCAATACTTAGCATCCCTTGCACCATTTCATCCAAGTCTCTCCTTCAACATCCACTCCGTATTCACAAGCTGCCCACCTTTGCAGCAACAAGGAGTTAACATCCCTCCAGCAACAAGAATCTTCTCATGACTCCTTAAATGAGCCCTTTGATGTTGTAATCTAAGAATCTCTTGTTATTTTTATTATTTCAAAAGTGAAAGACCCTTAATTAAACCTCAACCCCTAATTGAACAAGAGGACATTTATAATAGACTTTTATCGTGGAACACTCAACTTTTTATTACAAGTGATCCCAGACCTAGGACACAAGAACCCCTAAGCTAACTCTAATACCTAACTCCAAAAGAGCCCCTTGATAAATTACCCTATTCATAAAGCATTCAACATGACCTTCATCATATAATTGCTAGAATTCTTGTTGTATTTAATGACCCTTATCACCTAAAAAGCACCCTAATGATCCTTTTCTTGACTTCCCAAAAGACCCTTAATGATCCTTTACTTGAGCCTCCTAAAGAACACTCACAATCTTTTAATTTGAGTATTCTTAAGAACCAACTAACAGTCCTTTACTTAACGTCCTTAAGAACCTTTAATATCTTTTGCTTAAGCCTTCTCAAGAGTTCTCTAATAATCCTTTACTTAAGCCGCCTTAAAAAACCTCTTAATAATCCTCTACATGAGTCGTCTCTCTAATGTTACCACTTGTGCCTTCTAAAGAGTTACCATTAACTTAAACCCCTAAAAAGTACTTATTTGACTATCTTTTATTTCAGTCTTCTGGAAAGCACTCTAACAAATTCATCATATTTAAGGTTTCCACAAGCTATTGACCATAACCCAAGCCTAAGATCTAAAAGAGCAAAAGTAGGAACAAAAATTGAAAAAAATTGCTGATAAGATATTGATGGGTATGTGTCCATTCTTAGTAACTTTTTGACTTAAAGCTCGTCAACATATTGATTTGATTTCTTTGTCTATTTCTATCTATAAAATTGAGTTCTACTGGGTATATGAGAGAGACAAATGTCGACGCTAGGAGGAATAAGTTGAGTAATGATTGTTCCAAAAAAATATATGGATGTACCTTGTAGAAAAAAAAAACAGATATATATATATATTCTTTAGCCTTAGAAATCCAGTAAATAGTGCTATAAAAGCATTTGCAATCATCATTCACACTATGAGAAAGAATGAATTTTGCATGGTTATTTAATTTATCAATTTATTTTAATATTATTTTAATTTTTCAAATAAAGAGTATGGTAAATTAGTGAGAGGCATTCGAGCCTTCATCTTTCCATTTTGACTTTGTCACAAAGGAACCATAGAGAAGACATCCACCTCTAGTTGAGAAGAATACTTCCACTTAGTTTAAAGGAAGACTTAAACAGAAGAGAAAAAAGTCAATACTTAAACTCACAAGAATCAAAATCAGAAAGCTACATGGGTTTCTCACATATTGAAGACACAACTGAGAAAAAAACAAAGAAATCATGATCAACAGACTTAGTGTTATCATTACTACTTTTGTGGAAACAATGACAAGAAAGAAGTTGATAACTCACCTGAAGTAAATTTCTTCTCAGTTCGAGAGAACATCACACTTAACAGTTTAAATCCTATTTTAAATTATTAAGATGTTCAAATTTTTATAGTTGATTATATTTCTTGAAAGAGAATTTTGCGAACCATTGAGACTTTTAAGGAAAAATTTTTACAATTTATTGTAGGTGAAATAAGTCATATTTTTATAAAGAACAAATCTCATTGTCAATTTATTTTATAAAAGGGGTCAGAATCTCACGTATTAGATTCATCCTTTTGTTAATAATATTTACCTCTTTGGTGAATTGAGTTGTTCGGGTTTTCTTTTACGGTGCAATTTTCCATGCTACATCAATGCGCCATAAGATTAGTTGTCCATTGATCTCAACTCTACATAAAATCTTTAACTCCTGTACTTTCCTCAATTCAAGTTTTGAAGTTACAGTTTCGATTGGCCATAAGGTTATTTGTCTATCCATCTTAATTACTAAATTGCTTATTGAAATTACATTTCACATATTTAGTTTTAATTCTACTTAACTTGAAATCTTTACATTTATACTTCTCTCCTTAGTTCAAGTTTCAATATTATTTTATTTACACTCATCATTTAGCATAATATTACTTATGAATAGCATCTAGAAAGGAAGATTATCTCTAGTTTCTAAAGTACAAAAGCAATTATTTTAACTATAATTGGATAAATTGAATAGTAGAAATATATAGTTAATTGAGTTCAAGTCAATTATTCTACATGGCTTAATTATCCAATCCTATTACTAATGTTAAAACTACATTTCATATATACATCATATTCAATTTTAGTTTTTAAGTTTCACCATTATCCAAGCTCGAATTTATCCTATGCACACTCTTGATGAGCACGACATCATCTGAAGATAATAAAAATTATAACTATAATCATTATAAAGTTTGTTATTTTACTCTATCAAAAAATAGAAGTCAATATAAAATATGAGTACAACGTAACAAAAGAAAAACAGAGATTTTAATCTAAGAAGACAGTAGATATTACCTTTGGACAATAGCTGTATCTCCATGGCCAGTAGAAATAATTAACAGTGTGTTTTTCGGCAATGCATTGTGTAGCTTTTGTACTTTATCATTAATCCCAGATAGAATGTCAGTCAATTCTGAGCTTACTGAACCATAACTTATGGCTGCCCTGGCTGACTTTTTTTTACATGTCAGGGATGATATAACCTCAGCAACTCGATACTGTAACCTTTCAACATCCTGAGCTTGCTTCTGAAAATAAGAGAATAAGCTCGTAAAGCGGGTCCAGATAAAGCTTGCTTTATCATTCTTGACCTGAAATGAGAAATCAAAATGAGATATACTTTTGATTTAACAATGTAGCAAGAACGAAGTCAGATGCAAGAACTAATATTTTGAACCTGTTTTATAGCTTTAGAAAGTGACTCAGAATCTGATGCTACTGGAATTGTATTGCATGATTCATCGGAATACTTCCTAAGTATAGAAATATCATCAATGAGAGAACAAGTTTTCCCATTTTGATGCAAAATAGAAACAAGTTTTCTACGAGTGACTTGTGGGGGAGAGCCAAAATCAGGTCCTGGTGCAACAGAAGCTAAGTATATCAGCTACTCAAAACAATAGATTATCAAAATGGAAACACCCTTTAAAAGGTAAAATAATGGACTTGGAACAAATTTCTGACATTTGTCTTTAAAAACTGAAACAATCAGTACAAATGCAATGAATGCATGACAATTCAATTATACCAAGCTCAAAGGAACATAAATTCATCCAACAACAAGCAGTTCAAATGATTACAAGCCCAAAAAAGACTCTTAACAGACAGCTCTACTTCAAAATTTAAATTAAAATTTGCAAATTTGTACCAGATTATACAGAATTTGGAGCTCTGACTACAGCACATGAAAATATCCCTTCAAAAAGAGAAATTTTAAAGGTGGCTTTAACTCATAAGCAAACCAAATCATTAGTAGAACTTACCCTCGTATATTAAACACTTAAAATCATCTCCTTGCATACAACAAGAAACCATGCTAGTTCCAAATATTTGGGATCTACTATATCAATCTTATCCCTTCATTGAACTCTATGCAGGTTTATAGGTTTATAAACTTAGCTATTTGGATCTACTATATAAACTATCTCTACATTGTATGCAGGCTAATATCCCTAGCTATCTTGATCTCTTAAAACTTCATGCAATTGCATAAACTAGAAATACTCAAAATATTGCTTGCTACAGGCACAATACAAATCACAATTCAAGTGTAATTCAGTGTCAGTCGTCATGACCATAATGTATTATTGTGATCGCTAACCAATACCAATACTAGTCGACACATGTAAATGTTATTGTAATTCCCTTGCTAACACAATTTTGAAAATACTAACTGAGGTAGAGTCTATCGCAGCTGAAACTGATCAAGATAGGCTCATGTAGTGATTCGTCATTCAAGTCTATCTACCGGGTCAAATGAAGAAGATCAAACAATAAAAAGAGAAGAGGGGAAGCACCAACCAAGGCACCAGTAACAACCAAAAAGAGTGACACCAAAGTAAAATGATTTAATTTGTATCAATATCTTCTACTTGTGTCTATTCTAGCTCTAGTTGCCTAGTTCAAATCTTAACTTTTATTGATTCACAGAGATATATTTATAAACACATGGAGAAACCAATTTCTATATTAGATATCTTGAGATCATCATTTAAACTGGTCTTAGAAAATTAGGGTTGACCTCACTATGATGCTACATGATCCAATATTCTCATCTAATGTGCTACCCTCATTTTGATATATATATATTCATTATCAAAAATATATGTAATATTTTTGTACCTTTCTATTCTTAATTTAAATTCAATTAACTTTCAAATTTATAGGCTTGTATTTGGAGGTAACCGAGCTAAGTAGATTATCGTTCAACAAAATGGATATTATCATACTTTGAAGCAAGGGTCCAAGTTTTGTCACAGTACCGTACTGTCTGGACAGAGTTCAAAACGCCAACATGGCAAGCTTGATACAATTACCTAACTCCAGAATATTATCTACCATCAACTTTGTTCTGAAAAACCACAAGTATGTCACCATACTATAGTTAACAAAAAAAAAAAATACTCTAAGCTCATTATAATTGGTAGGCTTAGACCGCAGGCATCTAGTTAATGCAGTTGTTTCAACCTCAACAAGCTCAAAAATTTCCATTTTAACAGCAAATTCATGAGGCCGAGAGTACCTTAATACTTGTGGTAAGGACATGCTACATGAAACCCCAAAGTCACCTTTAGTAGAGGTTATTAACCCATAATTCATACTCAGCTAGATAATAATCCAAGAAATGGAATTACCAAGAAAGGAGAAATAATAGTGATTCCTATCTAGGTGGTCTTAAGCCCCGACTATACTACATATTTGAATTGAACAACTAAATTCAAACCAGGATCAAAACACATGGAAGATAGATGAAATATAACTAGCGCAACCAATAGAAGGTATTGTCAAACAGTCCCACTATCCTTTAGAAGAGATATAGCAAACATGCTTTCGAAAGGTTAACTAAAATGTACACCATTCAGTTACATAAGCATTTAGTAACTGACAAACAATACTATTTCATATAAATGATAACAGATAAGTGACTCGCTGATTCAATGTACCATTTCTAATCTTTAGAAGTGCCAAATCCATAGCAGTTTTTGCATCCTCAATACTATCATGCCCATTTCCTGAAGCCTGAATCTCTCGCGAAAGAAATTTCCGAGATAGAACTCGTAGAGCTGTCTTGTAGGCACCAGGCCGGTGCTTGTACAAAATAGCAGTATCAATTACCAATTCATGAGATATCTTCAATGCTAAAAGGTCATTCTCAAGAGAATGGCCAACAAGAACCGTTTCTTTGTTCACAAGCTTCAGGAAGTCTCCCTACAAATCAAATACCCAGCAGCTAAATCAATTTTTAAAAATACAAATAAAGGCGGTAACAGTTGACAAACTTTTGAAACTGAAACAATATGCAAATCACATTATCGAAGTTAGGAATTTAACCAGAGAACAATAGACATTTCTGTTAGACCTGAATATCCCCAAGTGTTGTTGTCACACCATTTAGCATCTCACCAGTAATTCCACTAAACCTGCATGAGTTAAAACCTTACTTTCTGGAAAAAGGACTAATGCCATTAAAAAGAAAATAAGTGCAGGATATAAACCCATAGAATAAGCAACATAAATTGCATTTTACTATATATTATGACTTGTACAATCACAACCAACTTTAAAAATCTTCTTGAAATTTAAAAATGGTGCAAGCGAACAGCTTCTCCTTGATATAGTTGGAAGTTTTCACTGCAGAGAAGTGCATATAAGGATCCTTTTCTATAGGAAATCTGTTAATGATGCTGCAAGAGTCATCATTAACAAAAATAAATAATAACCTTGTGCTTTATGCAGATTCTTTCAGATGGGTCATTATTATATATCCTTAACCTTTTCTTCGTACACCACTACTCCTAAAATATTTAGTACAAAGCCAAGGGAAACTAAATGAGTCATTCTAAAGAATACTTTTCAAAATTCATAGAGATTTTATTTTCATAAGGTTAATAGAGCAATCTTATTGAGTGCTTATTATGTGGATTTTAGTTATAAGAAAGAATATTATCAAAATAAGCAGCAAAAGACTTCCCAATGAAAGAGCATCGAGCTAAATTCATTGCCTGCATGAAAGTGATCAGGGTTGGTATTCAATGCTCCCAAGTGGTAAGGTATAAACACTTGGGAGCATCAAGTGTTTAGGTGAACTCGGATTGCTCAGGGACTCAACACAGTCTGGTTCTTTTGTTCCATTGGATGACTTGACATGGTCAAATTGGTTGAATTGTGCTTAATGGCTCGGAGGATGAGGTGAAATCAAATGCAACCAAAGATGAATGGCAGAGTAACTAAGTGATTGAAGGCCTTACAACGTGTAATCTAGAATGAGGAGTATGAAGCGGTTGTTGGTTTGATGGCTTGATGCCCTAATGGGGGATAAACATCATAGGTGACGCTTGAAAGAACACTTAGAGAAGCTTAGAGAGCTTGGTGCATCCGAAGGACCAATGACCTAATGCAATATGAAATCGTGGGTGAGGCGTGAAGGATAGCATGATGGAGCAAGCTTTAAGGGATTAGTGCACCCAATGGACTAAGGATTTGACACAAGGTGGGTTTTAGGGTGATGAAGAGCATCAACGAGATTGAAGAGTTGGAAGCATAAGAGTTGTGAGAAATTAAAGTGATGTGTAGTATGGGGCTTTCAATTTTAGACAAAATCAGCAAAATTGATGTGGGTACACAGGTAGGAGTAGAGTAGCTAATGGTTTGGTTGAAGCATTCAAACGAAGAATAACAACTCAACAAATATAGTTAGAGCTTGAATGCTTTGATCCAAACTTATGTGTAGGCTTAAGGTGAGGTAATTCAAGTGAAGGAGTGATCTCTGTGTAAATTTAGTTGACAAGAGATGAGCAAAAGGGTTTGAGGGGCATAATTTTCAATTGACTGCCTAGTTATTTGTTGGTCACATATCAACTACTCTTATAGTTGAATCAACTAGAAATTATTCTTGACAACTCGAGGCGAGAAAAATAAAGTCGTTGGACAATATCTATAAAAGATTTTGGAGAGCTTTAAGCTAGAAATATTCATAAAAATTGTTGTTGTGTGCTACCAATGCTCAATGGTTTCCAGGATCTTGAACAAGGTTGAAGGCATCAACTCAAGCTCTTAGTAATCCCTCTTGTATTTTTTAGCTTTTATTATTTGTTGTATTTGAGAAGAGTGATCCTAATGTTCAGATTGTAAGAGATTTACTCTATAAAGGGGTAATTTAGTTAGGGGTGGCACATCGGATCTGTCATAGGTTGTGGAGTAGGAGTGGAATCTCCTAACCACATAAAACTAAATGTGTTGGCATTGCTCTATTTGTTTCTATTATATTTTCGCTAAATCTAAACTTCGATGCTTGATCATATTATTTGAGCAAGTATGCTAAATTAGATGAACTTATCTAGATTCATAAAGTTTATAGAAGTCTGACTCTAAAAAAGTCAGCACATTTTTGTTCAAGAAAGCTCAATATGCATTGCATCAACAAATTATTGCATCGAGATGACCTACATGGAAGAGTTGCAACTTCAAAAAGAGTGCATTTATGTACTGATAAAAAGGGTAATTGAGCTACTAATATTACAAGGTTATGATTTTAATAACTATGCAAATAATCAAATTAGGGACAACTGACACAAGACACCATTTTTAGCTAAATAAAATTCAACTCCATGACATCTATGTACTACCTAGTATTATAATCCAGGATATTGTTGAAAGGTTTAACTAGTTTGTCAAGCACCACCTGGGAAGAAAAAAAATTGGGTCAGTTCATATTATTATTTGTGTAGAATAGAAAACATAGCATCAAAAATCAAGGATGGCATGACAAAGAAATTAGAGCAAAAGTACCATCCATAAAGTGATAGAGTATGACAATATGATAGTTCATAATCACAGGATTCGTGTGTCATTAAATCAAAATTTATATTATAAAAGACATTTTGATAATATAGCTCATATTCTTTATCTCATTAGATTGTTCAAGGAAAGCATAGGTGTGAGGATTCGACACTGAACCCAACCCCCAACTCCATAAAGTGAGATTATAACTATAAGGATAACAATATGATTTTCTTTTGTTCAATTCAGTAACACTCGTGGTTTTTGTAAGTAAAAGATAATGTGATGGTTACAAGAGAAAAGAACTTAATATTATGCTACCATAAAACATTTTGATAAACATAAATCTTCTTTTATGTTATTACTTGTTTTGAATCTTACAATTTTGTAAGTGCAAGTTTACCTAGAAGGAAAATTGAGCAGATGGATAATAGAGAGAATGAATTTCTAAAATTTTCTATCCTTTGTATTACTAACATTCAGAGAGAGGCTGGAAAACCATATGCATGAGACATCTCTCTCATCCACCATTTTAATTTTGCCAAAGCAGGCAGAAATCAAATCCCTCTTACTCAACAAGAAACACCAACCAAAGTCTCCTTGTGAAACAATATCCACCCGCAACTCTAAAATGCTAACCAACCTTGCAAGGGTCAGAGCCACAAGAAATAAACCTCATCCTCAAAACCCAACACTAGACACATAAATACCAAACTTGTGGGTCGATCAGTCTAGGCAAGCAGGAAAGATCCATCAATGTGGGTCGGGTCGAGAGATCTCAGCAGGTAAGTCAGTCTAAACAGGCTTAGTGAGCCAATTGATTCAGCCATATCAAGGCTTAGACACTTCAGGCTATTTGAACTCGGAGGTCTAATAGGTCAAACAAGTCAATAAAACAAGATTGGTTGGTTGTGTAGAATGCACAAAATAAGCCAGCAAGCCAAACAGGTCGAATAGGTCTCGGATACACAAGGAAGTTTAGGCCAACCAAGCAGGTTGGTCAGGTCGGACAAACCAATCGGGCAGGACAAGCAAGCCAATTTAGTTAGGGGGATAATTGGGTCACACATGCAAACTGGGAAAAATTAAATGTCCAACTATAAACCCAACGCATTAAGAACCCAACTTGAAGCCCACTGAGGTTGTGCTTATAAGGATAGCAACATGGTTTTTGCTTTTCTTTTACCCAATTTGGCATAGCTCACAGTTTTTATGAGGATAAGATGATATGACACTTTAAGAGCTACGAACATGATATTTAACCGCATGTAAGCCATGGAAATTCATGGATAAGACATGGCAATGCTAAAAGGAGATAGCAACAGGGTATTTGATGAGATGAGATGACACTTGTAAGAGAGAACATGATATTTAAACATATATAAGACATTGTAATTCATGGATAAGACATGACAAAGCTAAAAGGAGATAGCAACAGGGTCTTTGACCATATATGCCCATGGTTTTTCATGGATAAGAATATAAGAACAAGATCTATCTTACAAACTAATGGGTGTAAATAGACAATGCACTAAGTTTTGATTACTATATAAGGGAGAGAATTAGGAGTCATGAAAACTTAGAGAAATTACCAATCTTGAAGGAGACAGATATTAGGTATTGCTAGAATCTAGAAGAAGAGTTTATTGCCAAAAAAATAAGGAGCCTGTGAAGAAAGGAAAGAGGAAAAGAGGAACAAAAAGGGAAGGAGAAGAAAGAAAAAAAGAAAATAAATTAAGAGTATTTGAAGTTTGGAGGAGAAATCAAGAAGAGATGGTGTTCCTCTAGTAGGATATCACATTGGATAGAATGAATGATATTGTAGCACAATACCAAGTTGTAAATGATATGTATAATTAACAGAGTATTGAATAATATATCTAGTGAAAATGCTATGTGATTGTTTAGGTTAATTGTTATATGGAAATTAAGCTTGAAAATCTTATATGTTATTGACTGACTATGGCTATAGTTTAGAGTCACCATGGTGGTTATACATTTTTCAACATGATTCTACATTGTTATATGTTAGTTTTATTGGAATCATATGCTATCTACACCACTCGGGCTAAGTGTGACAATTCTGGTCCCATTTAACTCACATTAATTGTGGTTGTAACTTAAACCTAAAAAGATAATTAACTAATTAAATAGAAATATGTGATGTTATTTATAGTCATAAATGAACTATATGTTGCCCCCGAGGCAACGGTGCAACGGCAAATGCCTTCTTAGTTTCATAGGTATATAAGGATTGAGTCGCAGCTTCGGTGAATTAACGGATGAATTTGCGGTTGATCTAAGAATGATGGGTTGATGGCTCGCACATTACAAGCGCTTCCTGATTTACCCTAGGCTGTGAAAAACTTCCGTGTCGGGCTAATTAACCCCAAAATTAGTCTACGTAAGCTGGAGACGTGATGCCAACTAAAAAAGTTGAAATGAGATGAATAAATTTAATTTGGGCATTAAGTTGAAATGAAATTGGATTCAGATTAAACCCATCAAATAGGTGTAGTGATTAGGGTCACATGGGTTCAAACTAGGCTCAATTCAGATTTCTTTTGATCAATTTATGATTGTACCAAATTTTATTTGATATCTGGTTTAGTCAACTTGGAACAAATTAGAGCATTTTTTTTAAGCAGTTAGGAATAATATTCACTCTCCTCTTTTTCTCTCCCACGCACATTGCTAGCCACATGCCTCCCCTCTTCTCCTCTCCTGACGCAACAAAAACTAATAATCTCATTGATTCATGCACGAAAACCAGAAACAATCTTCTAAAACATGTTGATCCCGCAGAATATCAAGAAAATAGACCACTAAACTCATCGTTTGAGAAAAGAACGACCACATTAATCCAAAAACTATCCAATAACAACTTAAATAGGTGTTTTAATAGGCTAAAAACAATCTCAACCATAAAAAAAAAAAGGGCAACTCGGTGTACGAAGCTCCCGTCATGCGGGGTCCGGGGAAGGATCCATTGTACACAGCCTTATCCTGCTTTTTGCAAGAAGTTGTTTCCAGAATTCGAACTCATGACCTTTTGGTCAGATAACAACAACTTTACCATTGCGCCAAACCTTCCCTTCAATCTCAACCATAACTCGACGAAAT
Organism: Zingiber officinale; assembly: GCF_018446385.1. NCBI lineage: Eukaryota > Viridiplantae > Streptophyta > Magnoliopsida > Zingiberales > Zingiberaceae > Zingiber > Zingiber officinale. The sequence continues at coordinate 58,717,686 of NC_055992.1, read as the reverse complement.
TATTAAAAAAGATTAAACTTGATTTGCATCATTCTCCCCATGGTAGAGAAAATTTACCCTTGAATAGTGTGCCACATCATTATGAGAAGAATCACCATGGAAATGAATCAAATATTTCACATTAAAAACAACGATAATACGAATATGACTAGATAGCTTCAAATGATAGGCATTGGAGTTTATCTTCTCAACAATCTCGAAAGGACCAATACTAACAACTTGGTGTACTCCTCAACGGTAAAACGATCGTTAGTTAAAACGGCACACACAAAATCTCCAACATCATATTCTAAGTGTCGGCACTTTTGATCTGCAAGTGACTTATCCTCGTCAAACTTAGCAGAGATAATATAGTCAAAACTTCACCTACAGGCTTAAGTTGTTATATTGCTTATCTTGTTACCATCCTTGCCTCATAGTCAAGAGAGGATTCAGCCTCAATGCATATACGACGCATAATCTTCACCGCTATCTCTGGATAGGAACCAACTACACTTTCACCACTGAGCATGACACCGTCTATTCCATCAAAAACAACATTTGCGACATCTATCAGCACGGGTTGGGCATGGGGATTTGATCAACGATTCTAGCATTTGAGTGGTAGTAATTATAGGCTTGCCGATGAGATTGCATTTGTAGATCATTTTTAATGCAAGGAAAATTTTCTCAACAATATCTCCATTCCAAGATCACCTCGAGCAACCATGAAAGAATGTGTTTCCTTCAAGATCTCATCAAAGTTTATAACACCTTCTTGGTTCTCAATCTTTGACATCAACTTTATTTTTAGCATATGGCCCAAGGAACTGCCGACTAGTAAAAAGATCTGATCCCTTGCGAACAAATGACACTGCAATCATATCAATGTTGTTTGGAACATCCCAGCCCATAATGTCTTCCTTATCTTTCTCAATTAATATTGGAAGATCAACCACAACACCCTGAAGATTGGCATTCTTCCTCTCACCTAGGATTGTGTTCTAGCAAAGACATCTCACAGTTCCAGCCTTTGGGTCGTATGATAGGACATTCAAGTTTATGGTACCGTCATAGCACAATATTGTATTCCAAAGTTTCAAATGAACAGGAAGCTTTTTGTAACTCATAGATATCATTTTCTCATCCCCTTGATATTGTAGTCAGTGGTGATTGTAATTTCTTGACCTTTAGTAAGCTTCATAGGTTTCTCATCCTTCAAAAAGCCATGAAGCTCAGGCTCTTGCCAAGGATGGTACACGTCGAGTGAAACATAGTACTCCACAGTCAATCATCATCCACTACTGATTTCGGCATTAAACAGGAGCGACGAGCTACCAATGTCATCCCGACATCTCCTTCTAACAATACTTCGCTTATTGCCTCCTCCCGATCTCCTATGAACTCTGTTTCGCCTTCTTTACAATCATCATTCTCAACAAACAATGTTTTCTTTCCTACCATCTTTTTACACTCTGATTATATGTGTTCAATCTCTCCACAGCTAAAACATCCGGCAGATATACTGTCATCATATATTGGCTTATCATATATCGTCATCATAGATAGGCATTGGCGACACGGTCTTTGTAGTGGAATCCGCAAAGCCATCAAATATGACGCCGAAGGATGTCAGCAATGAAGTAGCAAAACGACCACGAGAAAATGAATTTAACGATCCTAAAACGCCAATGAAGACAAAATCATCGAAGACGCCAGATCCATTGTCATTAACAAAAGGGTCGTTCGTCAAGGTTAGATTCTGTCTGAATCTTGTCATGCTCTGGGAGGATCTTGCAAAATAGGATCCTCCTCATAGTCCTACCACCTCGAATTTGGAGGCAAACATGGGGATGGAGTTATCTTGCGGCCAGAGCCCGAAGTCACAAGCAAATTTATCAAATGCTCTGCGACACCTATAGGGAGCCTTCTCATCAAAAACACACTCTTCCTCCTCCACCGACTGTCTCATGAATGGCCCTGGACCGAACTTCCTCTATTCAAGGTTCCCAACATCGTTATCATCCTCTGTATTAGTTGATCCAGTCAAACCGTCCGTCGATCATCTCTCAAAACTATTGCTCCATATCACGATCAAAAGCATTGTCAACACGTTGTTGTCTTCTCGGTGGCATGATTCCACATGATTAGTTCAGCTCTGATACCAACTATTTTATTGGTCCCGTTGTTTCACGCACGAATACGAAAACAATCAAAAAATAGTAACCAAACTCATCGTTTGGGAAAAGAACAGTGTGGCCAAATTATTATTGATCTAAAAAATATCCAATAACAACTTATACAGGTGTTTAAATAACTCAAAACCTTGACTTTGCAAAGACAAAAATAATCTCAACCCTAACTCAGCAAAATTAATAAAAAAGACCAAACTTGATCTGCATCATCTCCTCACATGATGCCACACTATCTCATTCTTCATCCTCATGCGTCGCCAACCATCTAACCCTCTCCTCTCTTCTCTTTCTTGTTACGCCACCATCTTTTTGAGAAAATGACATTTATTACATTTTAGTCCTTCCTTTCCAATTTTCTCCTCCTCTTCTTCTCTTTCCCTTTGCCATCCTACGATCCCCTCGTTTGGGAACACGATCACCATTGTTAACCTCCTTTCTCCTTTCCTTCTTTTTATTTTTGACGCTGGACAAAATAATGATTATCATACGGGCAAGACAAGAAGGAAAATTAGGTGAGAAAGCAAGAAAAGAATCCAAAGAATACCAAAGAGAAAATCAGTCGTTTGCTAAAAAAAGGAAACTTTATTAATAATTGAGGATCGATTCCTTATAGAGTTAGACATGCATTTATATAGACTTTAAACCCTAAAACTAAGTAAGGAAAAAAATCCTAAAATATGGACCTCAATTTCAATCTACTAGAGAAAGAAAAGAAATCTTTCCAAAAAAAAAAAAGTGACATTTCTTGATAAAAATTAAAATTAACAGAACAAACGCTGATATAGACAAACTATGACTCATAAATACCAGAAATATCAAAATTGTACTAAATACCATAAAAATAGAATTACTAAAAATAACAAAGATGCTCCGGAGAGAGCCTAGACGGTGGAATTTAGGCCTGAAATTTGGTGGTTACAGGTTCCTGATAACAAATATAGATTTTGAAATTTCTCACGCGTGGCTGCTGACAGAGCCTAATTCCGAGTCCCGAGTCAAAAGTTATGATCCTTTGAAATTTGGGTTGATAAAAGAACTCGCCCTCGAGTTCATAGTAGTCTCATCATCATCCACCGAATATGGAGTTAAGTGCTTCACATTAAAGACATCTGACATCTTCAAATGACTAAGAAGACGCAACCTGTTGGCATTGTCGTTGATCTTTTGCAGTATCTCACACTATCCAATCTTCCGATCTTTGAGCTTCTTATACTCGCCCACTAAGCAACGACCATGAGTCAATACAGCCCAAACAAAATCACCAACATTAAATAGTACCTAATGACGATAATGGTACCTGAGACTTGTACTTGGTGTTATTCTCTTGAATAGCCTGCTTCACTTGCTCATGAATACCCTAAAGCCATCTCGTCTACTTTGGGATTGAATCGTCCTATACATGTAACAGGAGTTAAGTCCAGAACCCCAGTTGTGTTCCGCCGACGATCTTAAAGGAACTCAAACCTGTAGTCCTGTTTCTCGATCTGTTATAAGTAAACTCTGCTTGAGCGCTAAATCCCACTGCTTCAGTTTAGTCCTGTCAAACACCTCAGAAGATTGCCCAAACTCTGATTCACCAGCTCAGTTTGCCCATCTGTCTAAACTCCGATTCACCACCTCAATTTGCTCATCTGTCTAGGGGTGGTAGGCATTGCTAAAATTCAATTATGCTCCCAATTTTTCCCATAAGCTCTTTCAGAAATAGCTAACAAACTTGGTATCATGGTCTAAAGTCATACAATGAGGAATGCCATATAAATGCATGATCTCCTTGAAATCAAGACAGACAATCCGGACAATATCTATAGTCTTCCTACAAGCTACAAAATGTGTCATCTTTGAAAATCTGTCAACCACAACTAGAATAGAATCTGAGGTTCTTAGGTGCAGAGTAGTCTAATACAAAATCCATACTAATGTCGAACCAATGAGCTTCAAGAACATGTAAGAGAGTATACAAGCCTGCATTGGTGAGAGTACCCTTAGACCGCTGGCAAACAAAGCACCGGTCTATAAAGTGGGCTACATCGCTAATAGAAATCAGCAGAGATAAGAACAAGTATCTTGTCACGATTGAAATGTCCTTTATTATGAAGTTCATTTATAATCTATAGCTTTAGTAAACAATCTGAAACACAAGCCACGAAACAAATAACCATTGTGCAGAATAAAATCACCTCATGGAATATCCTTCCGAACAAAGGGTTTATTGCGTACATATCTACGAAAACCTCAAAATCGATAAGCTTGTTACTCATGGTGGTAAGTAACGAAGAGTGACGGCTCAAGGCATCTGCTACACGCTTCAGGCCCCCCGCTTGATGTCTTAATGTAAAGGTAAACTTCTGTAAATAAGCAACCCACTTAGCATACCGCCTACTCAGCTTGTGTTGGTCGTTGATGTACTTTAAAGCTTCTTGATAAGTAAACAAGCTGAATTCCCGCTGTACCAAGTAGTACCATCAATACTTTAGATACTGAATAACAGTGTAGAATTTAAAGTTATAGGTAAAATAATTTTTCTTGGATCGGAACAACTTTTCATTGAAGAAGGCAACCGGACGCCCAGATTGGCTCAGAACACCCCTATCCCAAACCTCGAAGACTTAATCAAAATCAGGAAGTGCGAGAATTGGTGTCTTAGCCATCTTCTAACAAGTTGAAAACTAACCTTCGCTTCTTCACACCACTTGAAATCTCGTCCCTTGACACACTTAGTGATAGGAGCAATGGCGATAGAAAGAAGCCAAGCCATGGAAACTTCTGACATCAAGCAAGAACCTTAGCTGAGGCCACTCCAAGACAGCGTCTATCTTTGTTTAATCTGTGTGCACACCATCAGTAGACACAATAAAGCCAAAGAAAGTTACCGATGTAGAAAAGAAAGAACACTTCTTCATGTTGATAAATAAGCACTCTGTCTTCATCTTTTCAAAACCAGCACGAAGGTGATCGAAGTGGGATGCCCATGTTGAACTGTAAACGAGAATGTCATCAAAGTAAACCACCATAAATTTTCCCATGAAACATTGCAGAATTTGATGCATAAACCTCATGAAGGTGTTGGGTGCATTGGACAATCCAAAAAGCATGATCATCCACTCATATATACCATGTCGCATCTTGAATGTCATCTTCCATTCATCCTCAGGTCTTATTCTAATTTGATGGTAGCTGCTTTTAAGATCAATTTTTGAAAAGACCTTAGAACCGGATAGCTGATCCAACATGTCATTCAAGTGGGGAATTAAAAATATGTACTTCACCATGATCTTGCGGCTGTCAAAACACATACGCCACGAACCATTTTTGTTCGGTACTAGTAGGACTGGAACAGCAAATGGGCTCATGCTCTCACGAATATAATCTTTCTCCAATAATTCCACCACCTGTTGTTGCAATTCTTCAGCCTCCTTGGGACTGAGGCGATATGTTGATCAGTTAAGCAAGTTTGACCCTGGAACAAGGTCAATCTGATGCTGAATATCTCGCATGGGTGGTACAGAAGGAAGATCCTCTGACATTATATCATCATAATCTACTAGCAACTCTTATACTTCGGCCACTCTATGCTTAGGCGCGGTAGCAAAGCATAGACAACGTCTACATGCTCCATCTCATCTAAAAACCTGGATATAAAAAGGAGTTTAGTATTCTTGGCTACCGGAATTGGAGTGGTTCCTTCCTATCATAGCGCCAACACGATCTTCTTTCCCCATATATTCTTTCGCCCATCACGAACAGTATTGCAATCATATAGCTAAGGTCACCCCAATAATACATAACATGCATCCATGGGCACCACATCACACCAAGCACTATCAAAATATTTGCCAAGTGAAAAAGACATGATGCAACGTCGGTCTACTACCTTAGTGTCTTTATTCGGCCAAGATAATTTATATGATTTAAGATGATGGTTTGTTTTCAACTGTAACCTGAGACTACATTTTCACAACTATCGTTGTGGATGATCATCTTGCAGACTTTATTTATGATTAAAGGTGCAGGTAGTATAAAAAATATTACTTCTCAACCAATTTTCCTCTGAACCACCTTTGGGAGTCAGCACTCTTACGAATGATCAATGTCTCTTGGTCATCACCATAAATCACCTCGTATGCATGGTTGTCAATTGGTTCAGTCTCTTTTTTCATATCTTACTTGATCAACAGATTTTTGCCTTTCCTGCATCGGTTAGCCCTGTGTCCTTGTTCGCCACAATGATAACACGTGACAAGAGCATTAAGATTAACATGTGAAGCAGTTGCAGTATAGAACGTGAGCCATAAGGGCGAATTGATCGACTATTTTGGTCCCCCCCCTCACCACTAGCCTTCGGTTATGTTGTTTTTCACAACTAGTATGCACTAGTAGACTTCATATACCGACAAAAACGAATAAAGACTGAGGGCATCTTGTAGGGGCTGATGCAACCCCCCAAGTATCGTGTGACCGTATGCTCCTCCGTCTCGGACGGTCAACTGATGGAACTCATCAGTGTATTCGTCGACCAATCTCGCACCCTATCACAACAAGTGAAGTCGCTGAAACATAGTTTAAATATAGCCAAAAGGTAAAAAGTAACCCCTCAACTTCATCTTCTCCCCGTCATCTATTTTGGCCTTACCCTGTCTGTCCCATGAGCTCTGCATCTATTCCCACCATGCCAATGTTCGCTCACCTTCATCCGATCCAGAACCTGCTTTACTCAAAGATTCGCTCCACTTCGTTCAACCAATCGACGAAACTCTCTGCTTGTAACGTACTAGAAAAATTTGAGTAGTTCAACCAGAAAACCAAGGTCTTCATAAAGCTCCTCACGAATATGACATTCTCGTCTTGCAGACGGATGATAGTAAGGATTCTCGAAAATAGACTGAGATCCTCAATTTTAAATCTCCCGATCTTCAAGATTTCACACAGCCGCCATTACTGCCATGGGTTACAACTTGTCTTTGTAAATCTTCAATCGTCATCATGTCTTGAACACTACCGTCCACAGTGCTTGGCTTCCTCAATCAAAACCTTATTGCAACCGCGACCACGATCACGACGACCCTCCATTGAACCTAACGCTCGACTTTCTCAATCGGGTACTGCCGACTCCGATACCAATTGATGCCGGGCAGGATAGAGATCATCCTGCGGACAAGACAGGAAGGAAAATTGGGAAGAAAGGAAGAGAACCCGAAAAAATACCAAAGAGAACTCATCGTTTGCTAAAAAAGAAAACTTTATTAATAATTGAGTGATGCTTCCTCATACAACTAGATATGCATTTATATAGACTATGAACCCTAAGACTAAGAAAGGAAAGAAATCCTGAAATATGGACCTCAATTTCGATCTTGCAGAGAAAGAAAAGATATCTTTCCAAAAAAAATCAATTGATAGAAATTAAAATTAACAGAACAGGACACTGATATAAACAAACTATGACCCAAAAATATCAGAAATACCAAAATTACCCTAAACACCATAAAAATAGTAAAAATAGCAAAGATGCTCCTGCCTAAACGGTAGAATTTGGGTTCAAAATTTAGCGATTACGGGTTCCCCTTATCAACCATTTGAAGTTTGAATTGATCCTACATCAATTTTCCTCCCCTTGCTGCCTTGATAATTGCAGCCACCAACCAGTTGCTTTTGGCAAAGCCAAGAGCAGACCGATGATTGACCTTCCTTATTTTCTAAACCTCCTAATCTCCTTGAACGAAGATGTTCGTATATTGGCCAATTAAAGGTGAGAATTGGTGAACATGGTTGACATTGGGAAATGACTAATTATATCAGACGATATGGTGTTTATGGTTGATTATTTAGGGCTAATTTGTTAGGGTGTTTCACCTACCTTATTTCATCAATTAAGGGAAAGGGTAAATATCCTATTTAATTTTATTATATTAGTATTTTAGGTTGGTGTGTCTATTTTAAGGAGAAAAAATGTTGTTTGATAGTAGTAGATATCTCGTTTAAAAATTTAAATTATATCCCGGTAGTGGAATTTAGATTGGATCTATATTCTTCGACTATAGTTGATTTTAAGATTTTTGTGTTATTATCATTACTAGAGACTTATTAAGATTGGATCTATCTACTTCGAATATAGTTAATTTTAAGATTTTTTATGTCATTATCGTTATTAGAGATTTATTTTAAATTTTTTAAGTTATTTTTCATATTGTATTTGTAGTACACATTTGAGTGAAGCACATAAGGTAGTGGTCGCGAGGGGTCACTTGCGGTTAGTATCTACTTGTACGAGAAGAGTATAGCACTGATAGGACTTTGGCCCATACATGAGATGATGTTATTAATTGAGGACATTGGCTCAAGTTATTTTTTAGTGGATTTATTGGTGATTAATTTATTAGATATATATTATTGGTGATAGGTTTATTGTATGAAAATTTAAACGAAAATGATAATTAAAAATTATCTTAATTTGTGATAAAAGATGATGATAATAATTGTGATTTTAAATATTAACAAATAATTATAATAGAATGATACTTTACTATATATATATATATATATATATTGAAGAACTTGTGCTTTACTACTTGATTTAGATTAAATGCATCTTTTCAAATTACCTATTTAGCAAATTTATATTCATCAGTTTCACAGACAAAGGTGACCTTTTGAAGTTATATTCGATTTCAAATAGTATTTAGACTTGCACAAAGATCCTCGATTTGATACTTCGTTTTATTTTGTTGTACTATTTTGTTTCATTCATATGTTCTTCAGTACTATTAGATTTTATGTACAAAAATGATAAATATACATGCCTAGTTTGTTGAACTTTTATTGAACTTCTTGATTATCTTGAGTTAATAAATGTTTATATGGCTTTTGGTTTCCCATTATCACATTGTCACCAAGTGTGTACCTCCTAGTAAGTGGAAATTATACCCTAGGGTGTGATATATTAAAAAGTACTATTGGTTTCTCTATTTGAAATTGTAAGGTTTGAAAGTAAAATCACCAAATATGTGTAATATTATTTACTTAGTTCTTGCTGAGTGTATGATCATTGACTTATATGGTTTTTCAAATATAAAGAGCTGATTTATCCCAATAAAGTAGAGATATGTGCTATGTTAAAAGGTCTCCTAATTCAGTAGTCACACAAAATGATTAATTATATTCTAAATCATTTGTTCTCGTACTAATGTCTTGTTATCTTTATTTGTTCATGTAGTTACACAATTTGCTTACTTGGGGCATCACAATAGGCGTCTTGAAATATGCTTTGATACTTGGACACTCCACTTAGCCCATACCTATTTGGACAATGACAATTCAAGTGGACATGTTAGTACTATATTGGATGTGTGAATTTTTTTTAAATGCAGCAGCGTCAGTTGTTAACTCCGCCCATGGCGAATAATCTCCGTTATGGCCAGTCTCAAGCCCAGATAAAGGAGAGTTATGTTAGGTTGCTAACCAACACTAAAACAAAGGCAAATATTATATATGGAACCATCAAATTATAAGCAACGTTAGTTGCTTAAGCAAAATAGTACATGACGTATGTGAGCCAAAACGCATAATAAACTAAATTAGTAGAACATCCTATAGTGTACTTTTGATTTTGCGTGATGAAACTTAAGTAGACCATCTTTTAGTTTAGTCATTCACAGTGTTATTGTAACATAAATAACTCACAAGACCTAATGAACTAAATCTTTAATCTTGGATTCTAAATACTTCTATTCAATATTACTCAACAAAAACAAAACATTCTCAAGCAAAAAAAAATGTTTTGTTAAACGATGAACTCTCTCTCAAAACCCAATCAAATGTTCAGATGTAAACAGTGAAAAAAACCTTGTCCCAAGCAAAGCATTAAACACTCAACCTGATGGAGAGTTATGTATATGATGAATAAACAGTCTAGACGAACTATAAATTTCTACAAGGATTATTGAATCAAATGGTACATAACAATTAAAAGGATATCTGAGGATCAAGGCTTGTGTGGCAATGGAAATGAGAACTGGTTCTGATGAATATGTTAATACCCAATGTGCCAAAGGGAACATAAGGAACTACTTTAAAACATTTGTTATTCAATATCCAATGATATCAAAATCAAAGCTTAAATTATATAAGAACCAAAGTAGCATTTGTAGATAAGCCTCAGCTAAAAAGACATGCAAATTGGTTCAGGGGAGTAGAAATAATGTAGAAATATATGAACTAATGATGCATTCATCAAATAACTCAAACCAGTCAAACATTAAGGAGAAGACATAAAGAATATGAGAAACTTCCACTATACTGATATATATAATATGATAAGAGTGAACTGCTGAAACAAATGTTTCTAAAATCTTTTGAGATCACTATACCCCCCAAGCTACAAAGAAAAAATTTATAAGATTGTGACATATCCATGGTTTAAAATTTTGACCCGTACTAGAATTTCAGTCGCCGATTGGAAGGATGTGGTTTCAGTATCATATCGTACCATGCTAATGTGGGTACTTTTTTTACTTTTTAAATATAAATGTACTTTTTTTACCTTTTAAATATAAATGTATATTAATTTATTTATATTTGATTATAAAATATGCTCTATATTTTCAGATGTTCAGTTCATATTTTAATATTTTCTACATATTTAAATTTTATAAAAATTATTTAAAAAATAAGTAATTCCTAAAATTCAAAACTAAATCTAAAATTATAAAATTATTTGAAAGGCTCAAAGATAATTAATAAAATTATTTGAAGGATTTAAATTATTTTTTGAATGTATTTGTAAATTTTTTAAATTTATTTGAAATGTTTAAGAATTATATTTATAAAAAATATATTATTTTAAATTTATATTCAATTTTCAATATATATTAAAAAATTAAATTATTTTATAAAATATTTTATAACTACTATTAATAATAATTATAACTATTATATATAATTAATAATTTATTTATACTTTAAAAAAAAATTGTGGCTGACGCGACCACGCGATAGTCACCATAGGGTCGTCGCGACACCATATATAATTAATAATTTATTTATAATTTAAAAATATGCAACTGGCGCAACCATACGATGGTCACTAAGAGCATCTTCAATGGGATGTTAAATGGGCATTATAATGGCCATTTAATACCCCCTCTCCATTGTGAGTGGGCATTATAATGCCCACTCACAAGAGAGAGGAGAGAGAGTGTTCAAAGGTTTGAACACCTTTGAACACTCTCTCTCTCTCTGAATTTTCTTTATTTTTTAAAATTGTAAAATTGTTAATATTATTTTAAAAATTAGTAAAAGAGATGAGTGAGTGGACGGTGGAGCTCATAAATAATGAGTATTAATGTTAAAAGGGATGTGGGTGAAAGAGATATGTTGTTATAATGAATATGTGGCAGTGGGCCCATGTTTTTTGATGAGGTTGTGGATGTTATAACGAATTAGCGTTGCGGATGCTCTAAGGGGCCACCGCGGCACCGCTACCCTCGCGGAGGGGCACCGGGCACCGCGACCCCCACGGAGGGCTATTGCAGGGTCACAACATCATCCACTACCTCGCAAGGTCTCCACGACCTCGCAACCATGATGTCGGTATGTGTCAATGTCAGTCCCAACAGAATGGTAAATATAGCTCATTTCAAATATTGGGCATAATCATCCATATTTATGGGTTAGATCGTTAACTAATTAAGAAAAAGATATTTTAAAATATTAAGACAATGTGTGAGATTACTGAAAAAAAATACAATGTTTCAGATCAATTAGGTGCAGCTATAATAGATGCTAAAATGAGAGGCAATAAGTTAAGATGATATGGATTATGGATAAGCGTGAAGACAACAAATAATCTACAATTCGACAAGTTGACTTAATTAGAATTAAAGATGTGAGAACTAATAGATGCTAAAATGAGAGGTGATTAATTTTTATTGTTATGTCGTTGTTCCACTAAATTTTATGATGAAGTGAGCATGAAGAAAGCCCAGAGAATGATCTTCAATTGAACAAATTCTGCAATATCAATTTTTCCAATGATAATTGCAATTAGCAATTAGAAAATTGCTAAAAATACACAAGGTGTTGAAACAAAGGCAAAAAAACATATTTGTCACGGATAAAATAAAATAGTAGATAAATAATTAGACTACCTCTCCTTCAACATCCACCAATGTTATTCTTGTGAGTTCAAACCCTTCAGTTGTTACACACTGACAATAACAGCAAAAATGTCAGTTTTGAAATAAGAAACTTAAAGGAAAAAAAATTAATAGCATACACACTCATACCAGAATCAGATATTGAATTAAAAGACATAAAGGAAAATAAGGACAAAAATATTACACAACAAACAAAAAAAGTATAAGATAGGATTCGAAAATTTTATATCCAAGGTCTGGAAGTACCCATAGCTACTTAGGGTTCTAGGATCGAGCGCGGCCAATACTACACCAATTTCATAATTTGGCAAATAATAGGGCTACCATTAAAGCCTATACAGTGATTTCCCATCAAATGAAACAGATTCAAATTATCTATAGAAAGATAGTAAGGTCAGTTTTGAATGGTTATTCAACTTAGTAGAATATTTCCTAAAATAGTGTTGCTTTAAGTCTCACTATATTTAATAAAAGAGAGAATTGCATCAAGTCTAATAAGAAGTTATTATATAGGATTTCTGAGGCCATTAAGTTCCCATGTGCCCAAGATGGTATAGTCAATTTACAACCAAATTATCAGCTACTATTATTATGCATTAATGGAGCTGTGATGATAACTTCTAGTGCCTACAATATAATTATGAACTTCACATCAAGGCTGAAAAGATCATTTCTGCAAGTTGGCACAAACAAAATATCTTATTCCAGATTTCCAGACTAATCAGAACATGAAAGGGATCAAGACCAACCCTCACATCGAAACCCTGTTTCCATCAAGAGTCAGTTCATCTGCAACAAACGAATGCAGGAGTTATCCCAATAATCATACTCTTTTTCCACAAGGATTTCTACCACAATAGATGAACACGAGACCAATTGACTCTCAACCATATTTCTTAATGAGTGATGCTTCCTCTAGGTCAAGTAATCGAGGTGAGGCAAGTACATGGCAGTTTTTCGACTTGTGAAGCTTCTCCAACTCTAGCAATGCAATGTGAGGTGAAACAAGAACAAACTAACTAGTTTTTTTTCTCCTTGACAAGAAGAGGCATGAGATCAAGACAACTGGAATTTCCCCTCCTAACTCATGACTAGCACCATGTGTTGGCACAACATTGAAATAGTATTCTTATGGTCGAGGACCAATACCCTTGGCTCAAGAACCTTGCTTTACTACATGGCCCATCACAAGTCTATACCTAGCTAACCTGTTGGTTATATAGACCTACTATTCCATTTTCTACGTTTCTTACATATCTATGTGACTGCTATCTCAAACATGAAACAAATTACAAGTGCAGTAGAATCCGCCTTGGATACACATGATAGATCAGCTCTGTAAGGTTACTATCTTATGGATTGAAGTGCATTCCTAGCGAAAGGAATGGTTATAATTGCATGTGGATCTACACTGTTTCCACAAAATCTTAGAGCCAAAAATTAATATTTCAGAGACAATGTAGCAAAAGGCGATTTGCTCACCTTAGCGCCCCCACCAACCCGTCCCTAGGCCAACAAGGAAGAGGTAAATCATAGGTGGCTACGGGTGTAGTGGCCAAGAAATGGGGGAAGGCATGCTCAGACACGCCGAGTTTCGACCCCATGACCTAATGTGGCAACACCCATGTCTCAACCACCACACCGCCCGGAGGGGACAATATTTCAAAGACAATGCTAGTGCAACAGATAGCTTAGCAACTTTCTTCTATAATGATATATGTATGTTACAAGAACAAAGTACATGAAGTTAGCATAAGAGGACAGTAATCTTTAGTCATATAGTCATATCCAATTTCAATGAACAAGAAAATTTTAGCATAGGTCAAAGTCTCTTAAAATGGATCTCAGAATATTTCAAAATGTGGAATTCATCAAATTTAAGTGTCCATAGAAGTATAATAGATTTGTATTTTGCACAAAGCTTCCTTAAAAAATCTCTACACAAACTAGTTTTCCATAGGGTAGCATTGCCTACGAAATAAAATACATCTGAAGAAGCTTAGAAATGCAATTCCAAATCCAAAAAATTTCATGAACGGAAATCTGAAAAAAGAATACAATTGAATGCCAATTTTCCATCTCCAAAATAAAAGAGGGGCGTAATCTAGAATTTAACAATTAATTAATGCTCCCAAATTTGTTTGTTACCATCTCACAGTCAAGTGCAAGAATTTCATGCAATGGAGAACCTGAAGGAGATGGAAGTGTAGTGATAACACCTGCATCATAAGTTTTTCGTTTGATAGAAATATAAGCACTAAAATACACAAAAATAAATGTCTACCTGGAAGATTTAAGAAATATCCATTCTCCTCAAGTTGTTTTTTAGAAAGAGTATAATAGTGGATAGGAAAGGGCAGATCCTTTATGTTTGCCAGAATAAAATTGTTCCCTGACCAAAACAGGATAACTTATGATGTAAGAACATAACAGAATTACAGATAACTCACATATACAGAGAGAATCAGATGCAACGAAGTGCAAGACCCAAGGGAAACAAATTAGTATTTACCATAGGCATTAAGTATTTAGAAAATAAATGAGAAAAGAAATGGATGATCTATTTAAGAAGGAAAGGTTCTGTTTGTAAGGTGATTGTAAAAATACACAGGAATTGGTTGAAGGAAGATAAACATTCAACAATAGCAGTGGTCAAGAATGTCGTAGGAGTGCACCATTTCACAATCAGGAAGTTTGTACCATGAAAGTATCATGCTGAATGGCATCTGGGCATTCCATGTCACAAAGTATGCTGATAATAATATCACCGAAGACAAGGACGCTGAGTGCATTCTTCCACCAAATTACTCAAAGAGATATGCTGGAGAACAAATCAGATCCTTGCTTAAATGAGGCTATGCTATAGAATGTGTTACAATCAACTTCCAGTTAGGTTAGAGGAATAAACTTAAATTTGATATTGTTGAGACCAAACCAAATTTCCAAACCCTGAAAATAATCAAACCCAAGTTCTCAAGTATAGTTCACAGCTTAAACTTGAGTCATAAGAGTTCATACTTCTAATGCACAGTGACGTGCATGCACATCTATTATGAATATTTGTGACCAGCAGGAATTTGTAAATGGAACCCACAGAGGTGCAGAGAAAATGAACTGACATATGAGAAATTGAAGAGAATAAGTTGATAAAATGTGCATCGGGTACAAACAAGAAAATTATTTAATCCTTAAATTATATCATTCTTAAAAATATTTTATATGATTCCAACATTATCAAACATTAAACTTGTAGACTTTCCCCAAATTTTCCATATTCATAACTTGATCTACCAATTTTATAAACTCCTATAACTTCTCCCTGCAATACTTAAATCATTTGAGCTCTAAAGTAGCAAGTCAGTATTTCCATTTATAGTGAACCTTCACAAATATTTTAGAGGACAAAGTAAAATTTTCTCTATAAATAACACAAGTTTTGATTATCAAATGATTAATTTATTTAAAACAAATTAAAGAAATACAGTTAAACAACATAGCATATACTGCAATTAAAAGACAATGATACAAGATGAAAATATATACAAATATAATTTTGGAAAAGAAATACAATATAATTTGCTCATTAGATGATTAATTTGTCATATAATATGGTTTGGAATTATATTTGTCAATGAAAAGTGCTGCTGAAAATATGTAAATGAACAAAAGCACAGAAAATCTAGATTCCCTAGAACCCAGAATTAGTATCCATGCTTTTAATAATAAGTAATTCATAAACTAAACTAAATATTAATCTAAGATTTAGTGGACCAACGTGCAAGCGTTCTTCTGAGTATAACTCTAATGATTCCTAATTTCAATTATACAATCAACAAAAGTATTTAAGAATTTATTTTAACAAAATGATGTATGTCTATTCCTCAAAGTTAGCTATGAAATGGAAGCCCATGATTGGATGTAAGATCACCATAGAGGAAGCTACAAAGTTTTGTTAGAGATATTTGAGGTAAGAATGTGGCAAGGGGATAAAGGATATAAGAATGATAACGGTGTTGGGTGTTGTCCATTATGGACGAAATGAAATTTAAAGAGAAGTATATAATGCAAACATTAAAAATTATTGAGATGGAAATATGTCATCAAGCAAGAGGGATGAATTGCTTGTTTGAGAGCTTGAAATACTTAGTTGGCATGAAAATAAACAGTTGTTGAAAACAGCTTCTAAGCATATTAGCTAATACAGTTCACTCTAGCTTAAGAGATGAAACTATCTGATTGGTCCAGCAATGGAAGAACCTTAGATCGCCAATTCACCGCTATACAGGTTTAATGTTTGGTTACATCCTGGAGTATTGGCTTCCAACAGGAATGAAGCACACTGAAATGAATTTGGATGTGTTGTATTGCTTCAATAATACAAATATGCACATTAATCGAGGAAGAGACAAAAAAAAAGTTGGTTAGCAACAATTAAACATGATAAAAATTCATTTAAATATAGATGAGGATATAATAAGAGATCGAGCTCAATGATATGAAAGGATTCATAGAGCCGAGATAGTTGTTATTTTATATTGCTTTGATCATGTTCCATTGGTTTGTTTACTTCCAAAAATAAACATATAGAAATTAGATTGCTAATTGTTGACTCTTGGCTCATTTTAAAGTTCAAAGCGTCCTATGAATTTAAATTGATATTATTCTTTTAAGCCTCCATTTGTTTTACCGTAGCTAATTCATGAAAGTTCATGTAGTTTAGGTTTTCCAAAATTGGAAAATAAAAAATCATAAAACACTAAACTAATATTCTTGAATACAAATCTATAAATAATTATTAAAATAGCAATTAGAAGGAATTTCATAAATTACATAAAATCTATAAACGGTATAAATTAATTTTAATTGTCTTGTAACTAATTTTAATTTTTTTTTATTAATACTTATCGAATTAGAATGAGATAACTTATTATAATGTATCATATCAATTAATAACTAGTCATTTCATTTATAATTATAAACTTTATTAAAATTCAAAATTGTGTAGGTTAACTTTATAACATAATTAAAAGATGTCATAATGTTATAACATAATTAATATATAGCAGAAATTATAACATAATTAATATATAAATCATAGTTCAATTAATTAAAAAAACCTTCTAAATATAAGTTATAGCATTAAAACTTCTTAGTTACCTAAATCAAATCTAATCCTTACATTAATTACAACTACAACTTGATGGCTTATAGTCGATAATATTGTAGTTAATGTAATTAAGTTTATAACTTTGTGTTAATTAATCCCCCACCCCCTTATAGTTCCTGACTCTTCCTGAGACATCCAACTAGAAAACCTTTGTCTTCATGTGATGAGCAACAGCGCATGCTCCTTCCCCAATTGACACTACCTTCTCTTTTCCAAGTATTGATGCAACTACATCTGCACTCTTCTTCATCTTCCTATGATGAGAGATGCCGCCAACTCCATTCCCCTTGGCTGATTCTTTGAGTTTTTGATTAATAAGTGCATCCTCCTCTTCTTTAACATATCCAACAGTATAGCATCTTTGATATCTTTCATTGTACAGATCAATAACAGATGATTCAAGGAAAATCTTATCCCATACAGCCGGTTTTGTGTTAGCACTGGCAAATCACCAGCATCAACTAGGACTAGGTTCCTTGTTCTCATGGAGTGGTCAATTTCAACTATCTGATCTGGTCATATCCATATCATCATCATCATCATGGTCAACAAGTTGTGTTTGTCACAACTAATTTGCGATTGACTACATAGATCTTCTCCCTGATTAGATCCTATGTACAATCTTTTCATCCATTGAGCTATACACAAGGGTATTCAATTAAGTCATTTTTTATTGCATTAATTAAAGTTTTCTCTGGTACTTTTTCATCCTTTTACACATATTCTAATTTATTCTATCATATTCCTACTAGATTATTAATCTTGCAAAAAAGAAACATACAAAGCTAAGAATATCTAATATATGCACCCATAATAGAGTAATATTAGAAGCCAAATAAAATTGTTAAGTAAACCAAGTACCATATAGACAAAAACTAAATATTAACCTTAAGTAAACCAAGTGCCATATAGACAAAAAGTAGACATTAACCTTAAGTAAACCGAGTAATTTAAATTTTTTTTATCCCTCTTATAGTTCAATGGACAGAGGATATTCCTTTAAAACCAGCCAAAACAAATCTTACTAAAGAAGTTATTCCATGCGGTAAATACAAAAAATTGGAGTTAACAATGACCATTCATGATAAGTGATATGCATCAAGGTAAGATGGAAAATTAAAGTGTATATTGAAAATTGGTTTGATGCCACTCAAATAAATCCCCTATTGCTAAAATACCACATCACTTTGAAGCCAATCAACACTTCCATCCTACATAGTGACTAATTGGAACCACTAGAATCACTTGTTCACCATTCAAATGATATCCATAGGCATGCACATCTTTAGGATAAGAGCATGGACAAGACAAAAAACAACAATTGAGGGCCTGAGTTGTTCAATGACAAAGGAAATGAATAAAGGAGAGCATAGGTAATAATTTCATTTGTAATTTTATCTCCTTTTATTGTATTTCTCCCTCGTTCCTGTTTCATGCTCCATCAAGAAGCTTTCTTGTTGATAATGAATGAGGCTTATTTAGTATGTGTCATGTACCACTGCACCACTCATGCCATAAATTGAAATAATACATGTCATTAACTGAAGTAAACAGTGATAGAGTTAATTTGTCAATGAAATTTCTCCCTCTAGTGAGAGAAAAATGAAGAATTCATAATGCTAAAGGGATTGCTTAAGTAAATAAAACATTGATAGTATAGCCTAGCAAATTTGACCAAATTAACAACAAAAAAAGTAATTAGAAATCCATAATATCCTCCAGCAAGTCTAACTCAAATAGAATTATCATCGTAATCACATACAAACTAACAGAAACTTTAATAAGACCACACTACTCTATCAGCCAAGTGCAAAGTTGCATGCCCCACTGATCTTAAGCCTTTCATACTTTTTAAACTTTGACAGAAGCAAATATCTCTAACACCTCATTCTAATGATCTGAAGCACAATCCACCCTTACAAACATCATAAGCACGTATTTTGAATATATCTGTGAGGAAACAAGCCTCCATTTCTTTGAAGGTCGGTTTCAAGCACAGGAACCTAGCAACTTGTTAGAAGGCACAGCAGTATCCAAGATTTGCAGTAGTTGAAATAAGTTGTAAAGGAAAACAAAATAAGTTGTAAAGCAAGATGAGCACATCATTAATTTATCAATTCAGATGGAGAGAAAACAAAATAAGCATCATATTACACTGAGAATTAGTCCTTGCCTTGTCTAATAGCTTTAATGGGTGGCATGGGCCTTGGATCAACTTCCCCGCGCTTTCTTTTCACTTTGCATGTTAGGAGGGCATCAATAGTTTCCAACTCATCCAAGTAAAATTGGCATCTAAACAAAGTAAATTTAATGAACATAAAAGCTATTCAGATAGATGGGGTTAAACTATTGCGGTTGGATTTGAGTATCCAAGTCAGAGATGACCATTTGAATCATAGTTGACATTTCAGCAATGTAAAACAGTAAATAATATCTTGATTTTGTGAAGAGAAGTTGTCTGGAGCTAATGGCATGATTAAATATTCGACCACAAACCTTAAAGCTAATGCTGGCTTAGGCGTACCACAATATTTCTTTAGGGCAGAAAGTAGGCCAGTGTGTGACATGTACAAAGCTGCATCAAGGCCTGGAATGTGGAGAAGAATGACTTTCCTTATAAGTGGCTTGTTCTGATAAAAGACAGATTGATTAGAGACTGGTAAGAACATAGACGTAGGTCATGGTTTACTCAAAAAAAATTAAATCAATCAGCAAACAAGCACTGAGCAGAATAGTGAAAGAATTCAATGCTAGACTTCACTCAATAAGAATTTTATCAAAAGAAATATTTATTATTCCCTTAGTAACCAGAAAAGGGCATAAAATGCTAGGACTAATTGTCAGGTCATCTTATAGGGAATAATTTAGTTCACATATAATAAAAGAGATCTTCAACCAAATATGCATGTCGAGAGTTCAAGGTATCAAATGATATACAAAAAGTGGTAGTTTTCTGGTCAGGACAGTTACCTCAGGCTGGTCTAGTACTTGTATATTCATACCAATCAGGATAGGAGGATCCAAAAGGGAGGAGGCGACAACGGCATGTTAGAGGAGACAAAACAGGGAGGCAGTAAGGTTACTAGGAAGAAATGGAGCCACAATATGTCATGAGTTGTTGGTGACAATTAAGGTTTCAATTCTCATTAAATACATATAAATATAGCACCAGATTGTAAGATAACCACCTGGTACAACCATATAGACATAGCACAGATTGATTGTCTAGTTCTTGTAGTAACTTCAGTGCTAATGAAAAAGAGCAGGACAATGAGAGATAGGGATGTAAATGAACCAAACAGTTCGCAAGCTATTCGGAGCTCGATTCGGTAAAAAACTCGTTCGAGTTCGTTTGTTTATCTTATCGAGCCGAGCTCGAACTTAAGGACATTTGGCTCGTGAGCTCGTGAACATGTTCGTTTATAGGCACATGAGCTCGGCTCGAGCTTGGCTCGTTTAAAGGGCTCAAGCTCAGCTCATTTAAAGGGCTCGAAAATATGTTCGTTTATAGGCTCGTGAACTCATGCTCGAGCTCGGCTCGATTAAAGGGCTCGCGAACATGTTCAATGATGTATTGAGTTTTAAAGTTCAATGTAATAGTTTGGGATGTTCAATGATGTGTTGAGTTTATATTATTTTAGTTGTTAGGTTTGTTGAAAATTTATTCAAATGAGTTTTCGAGCTCGCTTAACAAGCCAGCAATACGAGCTCTAAAACGAACCTTAAAAAAGTCAAAAAAACGAGCTCTAAAACAAGCCCGAGCTCATTTAACGAGTTAGGCTCGTTAACTATGATAATCGAGCTAATAACGAACTGAGCTCGAACTATTTGCGAGCTTGGTAATTTCAAAACGAGTCGAGCTCAAGCCTTGTGATAAAAGTTCGATTCGAGCTTGAGCCGAGCTCGAGCCCGAATATAACTTAAATGAGCTGAACTCAAGCCTAATACTGTTCGGCTCGGTTCAGCTCGTTTACATCCCTAATGAGAGAAAGAAAGAGAAGAAAACTACATTCCTACAGACACCATGCCTTCTCCTTTGCTCACTGGAACTGCCACTACCAGCCAATCTCCTTGATGGTCCAAATGATGCCAGTTCTCACCAAGAGTTTGTGTTATACCAGCCTCTAAATGTGAACCAGTAGGCATAATGGAACATGGAAATTTTGGTTAACATAACCCCATTGAAAAGCCAAAAGGATCCAAATACACAAGAAACTGCAAATCATATACACAAGTATAGCCTATACCAATTCAAGATAAATACATAACAAAAATTATGAGTCCTGCAATTCCAAAAATTATAGGACATAACATGTCTTCAGATACAACAAGAAGGAAAAGGATAGAGCAGTTATACTTTTACAAAAACCCAAGATGGCATGAGACCATCCCCAATGACCCAAGTTACAAGTCCTTGAATATCCTACATCACCAGACGAAGTCAGATTTGGCAAAGTATGAAGTTTCATATACAAAATATTGTAGGCATTAACCTGAAGAGTTAATGTTGAATCTGAAGGAACTTTATATATAACATCTGCTTTTCCCTGCAAGAGGACAGTATAAAGGATATGAACTAAAATTTGAAAAAGTAACTTTATGAGCAAAAGTTGTCAGCATCTAGATAATAAAGATATAAATGTTTGACTTATACCGAACTCCCACTCCAAACTTGATGCCAGCAATAAGAAATTTAAAACACATATATCAATGCATTTTTAAACAGCAACTTCTCAACCAGGCATGTGCCAAAAAAAGAAAAAAAATATCAGTTCATTTAAATTAATTTAGATAGACCAAAATGACTTACAAACCCTAAATTACCCTATTTGGTAGCTTGTAACTCGTAGGTCAATCACTTGCTTTACAAGTGGTAAGCATTTTAGATAATAATTACATGTATCTTACTATTTTATTAAGAATTTGGACCCTTTACTAACTTTGGTGAAATCCAAAATGAAATTATGTTAATGTCCTTTTTTCTATTCACACCAAAAATAATTCCAAGGCTTATTAGTAATTTCCACAGACTCATCAATCAGGGATCTAGAGTTCGAGACTTAGCTACGTTATATTATTGGGAATTTTTTTCATTAATCAATCAGAGATCTAGAGTTTGAGACTCAACTGCAGCGTATTATTAGGAATTTTTCTAATTAATCAATCAGGGATTTAGAGTTCGAGACTCAGCTGCGGCGTATTATTGAAAATTTTTCTTATTAACCAATTAGGAATCTAGAGTTCAAGACTCAGCTGCAACGTATTATTTAGAATTTTTCTTATTAATTAATCAGGGATCTAAAGTTCGAGACTCTGCGGCATATTATTGAGAATTGTTCTCATTAATCAATTAGAAATCTAGAGTTTGAGACTCAGCTGCGATGTATTACTGGAAATTTTTACTATTTTATTAAGAATCTGGATACATTACTAACTGACTCTCAATTAATTTGGTGAAGCCCAAAATCAAATGACATTAATGTCCTTTTTTCTTTTCATATTTAAAATAATTGTAAGGTTTATTAATAATTTCAACACATCAATCAGGCAACTAGAGTTCGAGATACAGCTGTGGTGTATTATTGAAAATTTGTCATTAATCAATTATGGATTTAGAGTTCGAGACTCAGCTACAGTGTATTATTGGGAATTTTTATCATTAATCAATCAAGGATTTAGAGTTCGAGACTCAACTGCTGTATTATTGGGAATTTTTCTCATTAATCAATCAAAGATCTAGAGTTCGAGACTCGGCGTATTATTGAGAATTTTTCTCATTAATCAATAAGGAAATATGCACTGTCATGGTTCTCTTTAGTCCCACATCTTAGGATTGGCAATACCGCGAGCAGAGAAGCTTCTATAAATACCTTGGGTCAACAACATTAAAAAGCATATTTTTCTTGACTTTTTTGGCTAAGATTAAGTGTCATATTAAATTAATTTTTATAAGGGAGAGTCCAATTTAGATCGTGTAGAATTTGTTATTATCAGTTTAATATCTGATATAAAAAATTAAATTATGTTTTTATAAGGGAGAGTCCGTTACAGTAGCTTGCTACGGGGGTTCTTGAACGTCGCCTTTACATTACACTACTGCATGAGTCTAGCGCACCCTTATCAAATCCAATTTATGGGCCTGAGTTATTAATTTAGACGTATTCATGTATTATATTACACATGCAATACATGTGCACGATGGCTAGTATTACTTAAGTTTAAAGACATAATCTGTTATACATTGTCGATTAATGTAAATCATTACATTTCATGTGTTTTACAATGTGCGGTTCACACATTTTTTCCTATGTTAATGTATTATTTTAATGTATGTTCATTAGTCAATTTTACCAACATAAATATTTTTAATAATTTTAGTATCAATACCATGCATGTGTGCATACAACATTTGCCCTATGCAGTAGAGTTGATTACATACCACCTACATATGTTCTTTTTTAAACCTTTCATCTCATTATACTCAATATGGGAAATGTATTACAAGAGACATGCATGGTGATTGCTTGAGATAATTATGAAGATCTCATCATGCAAATCATTAAACTCTCTGGTGCAAGACTTGGCAAAGTCAAATAGAATAAAAGATCAAACAGTAAGAAGTAGAGAAAGAATGTAGCAAGGATGATATGTTTGTGTTGCAATGTAGAAGGCTTGAAGGAAACTAAAAGAGGTAAACAAACAAGCAGCGTCAAAGTAATATGTAGAAAGAATAGAATATTCTAACAATTAGATTTGTCTTGTTCAAGCATATGGACAAACAGGTTACTTAGAAAACAAAACAATGAGGAGACAATCTTTTCACAAAATAAGACTTAGATACTAGAATTTATAGCTCAAACAAAAGTAATTGATTCAAGCAAGGTTTAAGTTTGCAGAATTTCAATCAAATGGAAATGATACAATTATGGTATAATGTGCCAACACTTGGCTTGCTTCAAAATGTGTCAAGATCAACTTAAATAAATATCAATTCTATAATCCTTTTTCACTTAGCTTGTTTAGCTCCAATAAAGGCCAATATATAGTAATGACTTTACCTTACAATATCAAAACAAGTGTCGTGCATTGATGGAAGTATTGGTTCCTATATATCCTAGCGACACCAACTGCATAATTTTTCAAAATCCAAATTAAGCAATGCTCTCATGACATTAAGTATATTAATAAGTTTTTCCACAAAACTATGATACATAGGTGTATCATAGTTAATCATTAGGAGTTGAACATGGACTAATACAATGAAAATTAAACCAAATTCATGATATAGATGCATATTGATGTCTTCAACACTGACATCACTCCTCCCCTCTGGTGTTAGAACAGTCCATTTTTTTATATTCCTCACCTCTCTTTTTCTTGTGTTTCATATTCTCCAATAATTGACTTCCAAAAAAATTGAATAATTGTGGCAAAAGGCGAATACGCTCGCCCCCAGCACCCCCGTCAACCCGTCCCAGGGACCAAAAAAATTGAATAATGAATCATGAGAAGATAGTTTTCCCACATAAGATAATTTCCTTGTCTCAACCAGTTTCATCCAAAATGGCTAAGACCAAGGTTGTCAAAATCGAGATTCTACGTTGAAACGAAAGGGAGTTGTAGAATCGTAAACTCATAGTATCGTAACACGAATCATAAGTTTCTACCAAAATGTAAAATTATATATAAACATATATATACTCATAGAAAATAACATAGATAAGATTAATAACCTCAAAAACACATTAAACATTTGATTAAACTAAACATTTATAAGGTCTTCTACAATCCACACATAAAATAAGTCATAAGTCACAAATTTTAGATAACATATAAGTCTACAACATGAAAAATAATAGTCAAGTTCTAAACTTCATAAATTCATGAATTCATAATCATCCTCCATGTGTTCTTCATCTCCAGCATCCTCCATGGCATCTCCACCTTCTTCAACTTCATCATCATCATAACTAGGCAGCTCCAAATCATCATGAGGTGCTCCACTACTAGGTCCTTCTTCAACTGGAACCAAATCTTCATTTGAAGCATCCAAATCTAAATTTTCACTATCATCCACAATCCAATCATCATCAGAAGCTAGGTCATCAATGCTATAGTCATTGACTTTCCTCAATTCCTTCTTCTTGGCTAATTTTGAATTAGCCATCACAAAGACTACATCATTCATCGTTTTTGCCTTCAAACGATTTCTTCTCTTAGTGTGGACCTAAATAATAACAAAATCAATTAACACATACTCATATAATCACATACAACTAGGTAATTTCATTCAAGAATGAAATGCAATACCATCTCAAATGCACTCCAATTCCTCTCACAGCCAGATGAGCTGCATGTCAAGCTCAAAACACGAATAGCAAACTTTTGCAACTCAGGATGTTCATAACCATATGATTCCCACCATTGTGCTGGAGTTTTGGTTTCAATTCCACAAGTGGCTACTGCACTACCAAAGAATTTCTTTCGATATTTGAAGTCTTCCAGTTGAGCATCAATCTTCTTTACTTCTTCCATACTTTCAACCATCCTTTGTAGACAATCATATATTCCTCTTTTCACTTCAAAGTCAGCTTTAAAATTAGGACTGTAATGAAATTGAGGGTTAAGGTAATAGCCCGCAGCATGCAAAGGCCGATGTAGTTGATTATCCCATCTTGCATCTATAATTTCCCATAGAGGCAAGTAACTAAAGAGTGAGAAAAAATTTGAATTAGTTTCCAAGAAATTATAAATTTATACGAGTATTTAATAATTAGTAATAAATTAAGTTACCTTTTCTTAATACCATTAAAGGCAGCTTGTATCTTTTCTTTGGCCCTGTCCATTTCCTCATAAATGAACCCCATGGCAGGCTTCTCATCTGAGTCTACCAAACGAAGGACTTTGATCAAAGGATAAGCACTCCTCAAGCATGTAATAATGCTTTTCCAGAAGTCCTTATCCATTACCACATTTTCAATAACCTTTCCATCTTTAGTCTTTGCAAATTGACTAGATTTCCATTCTTTGGATGTAAACATTCTAATCAATGCTCCCTTATTGTCATTCAAGCAACCCAAAGTCAAGTAAGATGTGGCAAAACGGGTAGTGGCTGGTCTAATCAAATCCTTTTCTTTGGTAAAATGATGCAATAGAGAAATAAGCGCAGTCCTTGAATAGATGTAAGTTGTGATCTTTTTACCTCGTGCAATTGTCTCTTTATGTATTGGTATCTTTTTTTCAAAATCCTCCAACATTAAATCGATGCAATGAGCTGCACAAGGCGTCCAATATAGCCTCTTTCTCTTCCCCATCAACATCTCCCCGGCTGCTTTGTAGTTTGCTGCATTGTCTGTGACAATTTGCACTACATTCTCTTCACCAACTTCTTCAACAATTTCATCCATCAACTTGAAAATCTTGTCAGCTGTTTTAGATATATCAGATGCATCAATTGACTTCAAAAAAATGGTTCCCATAGGACTATTAACCAAGAAGTTTAATATAGTCCTCCTCCTCTTATCTGTCCACCCATCAGTCATAATTGTGCATCCCATTTTCTTCCAAAATGCTTTGTGCTGCTCTATAACTTCTTTGGTGCAATCAACTTGTTGTTTCAAATACTTGACTCTAATCTCATGGTAGGATGGAGGCTTAAAGCCAATACCATGTCTTGCAACCAAGTCTAGCATCTTCTTGAATTCATCACTTTTTGCCACATGAAAAGGTATAGCATTATTGTAGAAAAAAGAGGCAATCCCTTGGCAAGCTTCCTCCCTCAAATTCTTCTTGAAAATGCCATTGATGGTAGTTTGACTACTCACACCCCTTTTCTTGAATAGATCAGCAGGATTCTTTGCAATTTCTCGCCTTTGTCTTTTTGCACCCTCCACCTCCTCATCTTCATATTGGCCAAGAGGACTTGAATCACTTGATCTTCCTTCAATCTCCTTTGCCCTCTTTATTAAATTTTCTTGCAATGAGGATACAATTTTCCACATTTCCTTCCTTACATCATCACTAACAGCCTTGCATGCTCCAACATCCTTTTGTGTTCCTGCCAAATGATGCTTGAGTCTATAAATCCCTCCATTTATCACCTTTTGACAGTATTTGCATTGCACTTTCTTTGGATTTTCATCAACTGCAATTCCATGTTTCCAACCTGGATCAGATCTATTTCCAGGAGCATTCACTGCCAATCTTTTGGAATCTGAAGTTCCACTAGTTGTGGAAGCTACGCTTGGAGTGGCTGCACCACTATTGGAGCTTGCTTCACCAGACCCACCAACACTAGCTTCTCTACTCATTTTCGTGAAATTAAAGAAGAACAAGAACACCACCACGCAGCTTCAGCTTCACCAACGACACTGCAACTCTGCAACAGCAGCTCGCGAACCACAGACGTGGCCAACAGCCTTCAGAGATGCAGACGGGACAGAGACGGCCAAAGAAGTAAAGAACAGAGACCCACAGATGAGATAGATGGAGAAGGGACAGAGGCGGATGGTGGCGTACCTTTAATCGAAGTCAGTCACAGTGCCGGTCGACGCACACCGGACGCACAGGGAGGAGGAGACAGACGCGTACGTGAAGGAGACGATGGTTGCTGAAGAAGAACGAAGCACAGCAGTTGCGGCGACAATGGCTCGCAACGCGACTTAGGAAAGTTAGGGTTTCTTGAGATCAAATCTTCTGTCCCGAAACTCTCCCTGTCCCTCTGTCCCACGCAGAAAACGACAACCGACTCGTGAGAAACACGTGACGAAGGCGGAAATCAGGGCTCTGCAAGGGCCGATCGGCCTAGGGGCTGATCGGCCCTTGCAGATCGGTCTGTGGACCGATCAGGCCATAGGTGGATCGGTCCACAGACCGATCTCCCTATTTTTCTGAAGGAGAAAAGTTTCTTGGACCCGTGTTTGATCGATCGCTGCGATCGACCTTCTAGTCTTGGAAAACCAGCGGACATTTCGCGTAGAATCGCTGGACTCTTACGAGTCTACGATTTCCGCTACGCTTCCACGCAATTCTGCACGATTCCACCCGATTCCACTTCCGCCTGGGCACGCAACGCGGAAGGCCACCAAAAATGCGTAGAATCGTGCGATTCTACGTTCCGACTCGCGATTTTGACAACATTGGCTAAGACAAGTCAAGGCATGTTAGTTTTGGGCGGTACCATTGAACCTATGTCAACATTAATGACACATTGACATTTACACTTGCTGATACAGTATATATGAGAGTCAATGGCTGAAACAATACATCTCATTCATGCAACCAAACATTGATGAGCACTAGAAACCACGGGCTCAAGTAAATCTCCAGCTTAGATTCCAATCAAAGAGGTATACTAGAACCAACCTCTCTATGGAACATAGTTATTTAAGGTGTGAGGTGCCTAAAAGCACATAGGCACATACCTTACCGAATAAGGCACTTCAGATATAAATTTTTACAATTCAAACATATATAGGGAATTTATGCTAAAATATTTCAATAATAAAATTCAAATATTTCACAAACTATTAAACAATAATGTAAATATACAATTCACTAACATTCAAATTTTGAAATAGTTTTATCTTCATAATCAAAATCAAACTTCAAATTAAATTTGTGAGGAATAAAAACATACCGTTATGATGAAACAAAAGGAGAAAAGTAAGAAAGTGTAGCCAAATTCAAAAGATCGATGTTGATGTTGTAGGCGAGAGAAGAGTTTACGTTTGATGAGGGGAGGGAAAGTTGATGTTGATTTTTTAGGGGAGATAAAGAGTCGCGCAGATAGAAAATCAATAAGTTTGCAAGGGACTAAGGGAGGCTGATGTTCATTTTCTAGGAGAGAGGAAGAGTCACGTAAAAAAAATGTGTCGCATGCATGCATGCAAATT
Organism: Zingiber officinale; assembly: GCF_018446385.1. NCBI lineage: Eukaryota > Viridiplantae > Streptophyta > Magnoliopsida > Zingiberales > Zingiberaceae > Zingiber > Zingiber officinale. Next base: position 58,688,300 of record NC_055992.1, on the reverse strand, counting down.
TAAAGGATAATTAAAGGTATGAATTGGGCTTTTAATTTTTATTTTTTTTAATTCCAGTAAGGCAAGAAAATCGCACCTAAAGCGCGCCTTAACCTTTCAAAAGGCGTGCGCTTAAGCGCGCTTCATTCAAGTACTGCGCCTAAGTCACTACCCAGGCGCAAATGGCGCTCCTGATTGCGCCTAGGCACAACCATGCACACGCTTTTCACAACTATGCTATGGAAAATTTGACAAAGTATCATCTTCTACCTAGTTTCATAAACAAGAATTAATAGGAGCATAGTTAAAGAGCAAATTGAGACTATGACGCAGATTGATCCACTCAATTTGAACTAGAAAAACAAAAACTCTGTACCAAGCTCGAATGATCCACTTGAGAACAGCCACTACTATTGCTAAGCCAAAAATAAGACAAGAAGAGAAGAGAGAAGAGAGGGACACAACGATAAATTCAAGTTGTAACTTTCTGCCTGTTTGTGCTTGTCTCTTGTTTTATTTATCTCTCCATATATGCATACATACGCAAAACCGGCCACAATCAAGCCATACGACTCGACACTTTCTCTGCTAGTGAGAGTTGTGCTCCCTACTAGTAAAAACATTGACTCCCCACTCACCACTACCATGTACAAGTTAATTGAATATAACAACCACTATCAAAATATAAAATTTTATCTATTACTCTCTATCATCTTGAATGCATAACTCCAATGGGTAGATCCATTTCTTTGCATACACATCATTGTTGTGAATAGAGAATAATATTTCTGACACCAAAAAAAAATTAGAATAATACTTCGAACTGAGTTGATCTCCTTCCATCCATGAGTTTAGCGTTTGGAAGGATGCCTCATATATCCATAAACATGCATATATCCATGTTGTAAATTGCAGGGTTCTTCCTACACTTGCTCATGTGAGACTGAAGAGTCACGTACTCACATATTGCCTTCCCCAACTCAACTCTTCAACTTGTTTGAAGAAATTGAAGGTACCTATGATGGGACGTGGAATCCTTGGGTCCCAAGTTTGATGGTAAGGAGTCAAATTCACATCAATTAAAATCTACATCACTATATTCCACCAAAATTGTAGCTTGACTAAGAGCTTCATTTACATCAGCATTTTGGGTCTGGGCATATGACCAAGGGCCCAGAAATTACTTCTGCTATCAGCATGCACCGCCAAATGATGTAGAAGGTCAATCTCAATCCCAAATAGCTAGCCAACCACTAGGTGGAATGTCACATCTATTCTAAGCATGCCACCATGTCATGAACTAACCATGTAGGGATTAAGAGACACCTTCTGCCCGCCCTATCTTGAGCTGTCGCCTAGTTCAGTGAATCTAAGATTGCTAGATAATGTCACAAAATAGGTGTACAACATCAAGCCAAATCTAAAAAAAAATACACCAAGAGTTTCCAAATCAACTAAGCACGTAAGGAGAGAGAAGTAAATCAATCAACCTTCCAAGAAAAAAGAAAATCAAACAAAAAGTGAATATTACTGAAGTAAACAAAGAGTAAAGTCAACCATAATCACCATTAGATTCCAAATCTAGCTTCCTTATAATATTTTCTTAATCTTGTCATTGAATTGAAAATCATATACAGATGAACATGAAGAAAAAAATTGAAACCATAGAAAAATAGAGCTGAAAGGAATAGACCAATCCAGTTATTGGGTAAACATTGTAGTAATCTAAATGCTATCGAATACTTCACGTAATACATAGGCAATCCCGTCCTAAAGTTTATACTGCACACCAAAAAAGATGCCTCGTACAAAAAACATGAAAGCCGTAGTTTTCCACAAGCTAGTACGGAGTAGCTGATTAGTTTTTTTTTTTTTTTTGGTTCACACGAGCTGGAAAAGCAAAATGAGCCCCACACATTGGTCATTTTGTTCAAACAAAGGTAAAAGAAGCCTATCAGCTCAAATCAAACCAAAATTTTTTGAAGATGTTCGGCGTTGGAAGATGGAAAAAAAAAAGAGGAAGTAGAAGAAGAGAAGAGACGCGTACTTCAGGGCCATAGACGTCGAAGTATTGGGCGGCCAAGCCGCCACCACTGTCGTTCTGTCGCTTAGGGCAGTCGGAGCATTTGGAAGAGGAAGCGGCCGAATCCATACGTTCTCGATGGCGACGAGAAGCCGGGTGGAAGAGAGGGTTTTTGATTGTTCGGGGTCTGGTTAATTTGGGGCAAGTTCCCATTTAAAATTGGATTCAGATGAACCGACCCGCATGGAATGTTGCAGGTCCAGTGGGCCGGCCCGCGGTGGGCTTGGATTGGCCGCTGGTTGACAAGAAACCCGCGTGTGCGAGCGGGCGCAAGCGGAGGGCGTGGTGGACGTGCTGGTGCTCGCGCGGCAGTGCGACGACGCCTGGCTCCACCTCCGCTGCATGAAGCTGATCGCCGAGGACTTCGCTGATCGTCGGCTGATTCGTGCAGAGGCAGAAGCGGCGGCGGAGGAAGAGGAAGGAGCAGCGCGTGTACCCGGAGCTGAGCGAGGCGATGGAGTGCCTGCAGCACATCTTCTCGGAGGGTTTCGGCACCTGCTGTGGCCTCCAGAAGCTCGTCCACCACCTCACCATATGCGACCGGAAGAAGAAGCCGCACTTCTTCCTGTGATTCAAGCGCCTCTGGCAACCTCCCCCCCTCTGCTCGTGAGCACCAAAAAAACGATTTTCCCCTCTTTTCCCGATCAACGAACACTCAAATCTTAGCTTCTCTTCTCCTTCCAGGAATGAAAATGTAAAATACGACAACAAATAATAATTAAATAATAAGTTTTAATAGACGAAAAATCTTAATGAAATTTTTAGAAATTTTCTGGAATTTAATTGGAGCTCGTATGATGTATTTAGATGGGAATACACTAATGGACTCGATAAAAGCCGGTTAGAAATACTCGGAAGTGAGAGTTGATTGAGGATTTGATCTAGGGTTTAATTTATAAATCCCTAAGTTATAAGGTTCTCTCCGTGCCCTATTCTCCTTCCCACGCCGAAAACCTTTGCCCTCTTCCTCTCTGCGCGAATTTCCCTCTCCCTCTCCCTCTCCCGAGCACCCCAGCCGCCAACCCTCCTCACGCAAACGCCAAGACGCCGGCGGCTCTCCACTCCCGCGAGCATCCAGACGCCGACACCCTCTCCTCCTCACGCCAGCACCCGAGACGAGCACCCCAGCTGTCGAATCTTCTTCGCTCCCGAGCCCTGCCGCCAAAGCTGCCGTGCCCTAACCCCTCTCCACCGCTTCTCCAACACTCCTCTCTTGAAGCGGAATTTCTCCTCTAAACCGTGAAAAAAGGCAAGTAGTTCCTTTTTAGATACGGATGGGTGTTGTTTTTCTTCGATGGCCTAGCAGCTAGTTTTAGTTGTCGATCTCCATTTCGCTTGGGGTTATGCGATTTCGGCTAGGGTTTGGAAAGTGCTAGATGTTATCCCGATGGATTCCTTGGTGCCTCTGCTAGTTTATTTTTGACTCACTGGAACGAATTTAGGTGTTATGAGTCGATTTCTGATGTTCACGGTGTTTACTGGTAAATTTCTACATTGGAGAGGTTCTCGTTGAGTTCTGGAATTTGATAGAGATTTTGATTTGGTTTTGATGATTTCGTTACTTCTTTGTGGTAGCTTCGATTCGTCGGGAACAAACATAGGGTTGTAAATCTGATTTACGTTTTCCTACTTTCTCAATTTTCTGCAACAAATTTGGGGAGATGGTGGTTGATTTCGGTGTTCCATTATTTCCTCTAGATTATTGCCAGTGGCTGGACAAATTAAGGTTTCAAATTGGTTTCTTTTTTACATGTTAGAATGTTCTTACTTTATCGAATTAGCACCAAGTTTCTGGACAGATTGGGTAAGTGGTAACTCATTTTCGTTGTGGTCCTCATTTCTTTGAAGATAGCTGTGAATTTGGATGAAGTTGGAGGTGATGAATCAATTTTGATGCGGTTCTTGATTCTTTGTGGTCGCTTGGGATTTGTTTGGACAGATCGAGAGGGATCAAATTGTAATATTGAATAAGGTGGATTAATCAAGGGATAAGATTGATTTCAAGTTAATTAGTTGTAATCAATTTCATGGTTAGGTTGTGGTAGTCTAGCCAATTGTTCAGTTGGTTAGAGATAAATGCAGTATTTGATCTATTTTATGTGTGGGATTAGTTGGTGTTACACAATTAGATTGGGATTAGGTTTTTTTTCTATTTGATGTATGGTAGAACTTAGTTATGATATATATCCTATATTGTAGGGTTTGATTCTGATTTGAAGCGAACTCTAAGGTGTGAAGATATTCCGGCACGATCTAGGTATAAAGGCGGGAACTTTTTGTTTTGTTTTCTTTTAGTACTTTGACCTTAGTGCATGAATTATTTTGGATAAGGACTGTTTACCTTGACTCCACTCTTACTTTCCTGTGCTTGATACTTCCACACAATCTTTGAGAAATTCGTTTTCATATCTATACAGTCTCTTGTTGTTGTCCATGATCAGTAGCAGACACTAGATACCATGTTTGTATGCTTTGACTGTTGTTTATTTATAAACTATATTGAGCATGCTGGCTTCATGTAGTATACCTGTTTCTGTTTATATATATATATATATATATATATATATATATATATATATATATATATATGATGACTGTTGCATTGTTCGCATCATGTCATTGCATGCATGCCGCATCCTCGGCCACTCGAGAGAGCGGTAGCTGGAGTTGATGTCGCTTGTCCTGTCGTGTCGCACTCGGCCATTCGTGCGAGTGGTAGCTGGAGTACGAGCAGCAGGGACCCCGTCGCAGATATAGCTAGTTAGCTACTATGCAACTGTCCCCTCGGGCACTCGTGTGGGTGGTAGCTGGAGTGGTGTACAGTCTGTCACTGACCCGGCCTCTCGACCATACAGGGGTCATGGTGCAGAGAGGTGGGCGGGAGTGACCATCCGTGCATACGCTGTCGTTATTATATTTGTTTTGGCTGCTGCTGTCTATATATGATGTTATTGCTTACTTACTGTTGTTGTTCACATATGCTGAGATGTTTACTTGTGTGAGATATATTCTTATTGTAGATGTTTAGTCATTGGAAATTTGTACATATACCTTGCTTATTACCTCTGTAGTTATGAGCAGTACTGTAGCAGATTAGTATCAGTTCGACCTACTATACCTAGCCTAGGATATGGGTTCAGCTATGAGCATTTATTTTGGTTCTATTGTAGTATCTGCTATTCTTTTTACAAGACTGTATTCCTTTTGACATTCTTTATTGGTTTATTTGGTTCATGCACTATCTTTTCCTTACCCGCTGAGTTCCAATACTTACCACCCCGTAAAAATGATTTTCTTTCGCAAGGTAGCAATAGATGATTCATGGATGCTTGGAGAGATGCCGGCTGTCAGTCCTGGGTCCCGCGTCATATTCGAAAATTGATTTTGGTTATGTTTCTCTTTACTTGCATTTCGTATTCGTTGTCACCCGTACAGGGGAGATGCTGCCGAAATTTCTTCTGGCAGGGACCCCTCTGGGGGCGTGACAGAAAATAAACTTAATTAATTCTCTATCCACCTATTTTCCATTGACGATGGTTAATTAATGAATATCAATGTGATCGATGTTATGGAAAAAAATTTGTTAAAATTTTTTATAATAAAATTTTATTATGATTTTATATAATAGAAATCTATTATAATTTTTCATAATATAATTCTGTTATAATTTTTTATAACAAAATTATGTTATAATTTTACCGGATCTAGGGGTTATGTACTATTTATAAGGATCATTGTAAATTTATTGTACAACAATAATCATAAGAATCATGTAATATGATTCTCTTGTGTAGAGAGAATTCTAATAAAACTTCGGTCATTTTTATGGAGTAGGCATGTCGTAGAACCATAGTAATTCTTTTTCTTTCTCTTCTTCTTCTCCTTCTTCATGTTTGCTCTTCTTTTATGCATCTTTATCTTATTGTTCTGTGCAATTTTTTCTCTCTTCCTCTTTTTCTGCATTAGAAGTTGAGAGGTGTTACCCCTCTCTTTGCGCAACAATTGGTATCAGAGCTATAGGTTTTGGCGGATTTCTTCAACATGTTAGGGATGACTTCTACGAAGTTTGATATGCTGAAGTTTAACGGAACCAAAAATTTTTGATCATGGCAGAGAAGAGTCAAGAACTTATTGGTGCATCAAAGCATGGTGAAGACACTAAGAGAAAGAAAACCGGAAAAACATGGAGAGATCATATCAGGAAGAACTTCAGACAAAGGTAGTCGCAACAATAAGGTTTTGTCTTACGGATGACAGTTTGGCAAAAGTTGAAAAGTCGGTACATATTAAAGTCATTGACAAACAAGCTATATTTTAAACAAAAATTATTTGGGCTGTAGATAACAGAAGAAACCGATCTGAGTCAGCACATTAATGTATTCAACCAAATTGTGAGCGATTTAAAGTGGGTTGATGTGAAGATCAAAGACGAAGACAAGGCGTTAATATTGTTGAATTCTCTATCTTCATCTCCTATGTACGAGAATTTGATTACTACTTTGATGTGGGGTAAGAAAACTCTCAAATTAGAGGAGATCACAAGTGTGTTACTAGGTTTTCACCAAAGGAAGAAAATAAGTGATGAAGTTTCTCAAGGAAAAGAACTTGTGGTAAATAGCAACCAAGAACGTGGTAGAAGCAAATGTCAACATGGATCTAGTAACGACAACAAGTCTCGTTCTAAATCGAGAAGAAAGAAGGTGATCACGTATTACAAATATAGAGGCAAAGGTTATATCAAGAGAGATTGTCTAGAGATAAAGAAACATGTTGCAGAGAACAAAGACAAAGTCTGCAAACATAGTTAAAGAGGAAAATTCAGAGAGCAGTGATAGAGATATGTTATCAGTTATGTCTGTTGGTGCAATATCCCTCAGGTCAAGGTTGACCTGGTTGACCAAGCTTGGGTCTTGGTTTGTGTTTCGATATTTGACAATACAAGACTTCGGTGATATGGACAAGTGCAGGTGCAGTTGTTCATTTGGGGAGATTGTTTGGTGCAATTCCCCTCTGATCAGGGTCTGATCAGGTTGGTTGAAGAAGAGTCAAGTAGGTCAAGGTTGACCAGATACTTGACTGGGAAGTCCTAACTGGGATGTTAGGCAGAAGGAAAGTCCTGGTGAGTGAAGCCAGGCAGAAGGAAAGTCCTGGTGAGTGAAGCCAGGCAGAAGGAAAATCCTGGTGAGTGAAGTCAGGTAAAAGACCTAGTGAGTGAAGCTAGGCAGTGAGGAAGTCCTGGTGAGTGAAGCCAGGCAGAGTAAAGTCTTGGTGAGTGAAGCCAAGTATAGGAAAATCCTGGTGAGTGAAGCCAGGCACGGGAGAAATCCAGATGGATCAAGGCTGATCAGACATCTGGTGTTGGAAAGTCCAAGTAGGTTAAAGGGATTGACCGGATACTTGGCAAAAGGAGAAAAGTCCAAGTGGGTCAAATGGATTGACCAGACACTTGGTGAGAGAATTCTAGCTGGTTGAGGGTGACCTGATGCTAGGTTTTATGTACCAACAAGTCATGGTTGACTGGATGTTGGTTTGGAGAGTTTGGGACTTGGTTTTGGGCAAAAACCAGTGCTGGATCGATCAACCGATCGATTGGCACATGCCCAATCGATCAGCTGATCGATCGGGTGAGTCCTCGCGACAAAGCTCCTCCCAATCGATCAGTAGATCGATTGGGGAGAAGCATCGCGCGAACAGAACGCGTCTGGATCGATCAGCCGATCGATCCAGAGCCCCCAATCGATCAGTGGATCGATTGGGAGGTGCGACTTCGCGCGATAAGCCCTGGATCGATCAGCCGATCAATCCAGGCATTTTTCCATAGCACAAAGGCGCTCTGGATCGATCAACCGATCGATCCAAAGCCTCCCCGATCAATTGGGAGCAATCCAATCGATCGGGATTCGACCATTGGCATCGTTTATAGCTGCAGGCGTTCGAGAACTTCGACATAGCTTACACGATTCATCTCCGATCTTCACCAGCGACTCCACAGCATCTCTTGAGGTTCAGATCGCCAGTTCTTGAAGAATCTTGGAGAGACATCCAAGTCAAGAGGTGAGAACACAAGAAGAAGGAAAAGCTAGGGTTAGGGTTTTCAGCTGTAAAACTTGTAAGATTTCTTGTATTTGTTGTTCCCTCTACTTTCTTCTTGTATTGAGAGATTGTAGGGCTTCTCCGCCTTTGGTAGTCACCATAAAGGAGTGTTATTCATAGTGGAGGGTGCGTGAGTGTGTGGATCCTTGGATTAGTCACCTCTTGTGAGGTGGATACCAAGTAAAATCCATTTGTTAGCGTTATTGTAGTTGTTTCTTGTATTTCCGCTGCACATCTTTGAAGAAACAAGCAACGTCAAGCACCGAGCACGCGCCGAGCTATTCCGCCCCCCCCCCCCCTCTAGCTACATTTTGGTCCCAACAATGTCGAGTTCGGAGCAACTGACAGATGCATAGATTTTAAACTCTGTATGTTCATATCACATGACTCCAAACAAGGATTGGTTTGACAACTATAGGGTAGTAGATTCTAGTTCAGTGTTGATGGGAAATGATGTTTCATGCAATGTTATTAGCATAGGGAATATCAAAATCAAGATATTTGATGGTGTGATCAGAACTTTATGTGATATCAGATACATCAAATCTAAAGAAGAATTTGATCTCACTAGGCACACTGGATGATATTGATTGCAATTATAAATCAGTAAGTGCGGTGATGAAGGTCAGTAAGGGAATTCTAACGGTAATGAAAGGACAAAAGGTAGCAAGGAACATACACAAGTTGATAGAGACTATAGTTGTAGGTGGAGTCGCCTCGGTGGAGTCTGAATCAAACAGTATAGTCTTGTAGCATATGCGGCTAGGATACGTGGAATACTAGAACTTCACAAGAGAGATTTGTTGAAGGGTATCATGATGTGCAATCTTGAATTATGCAAATTCTGTGTTCTTGGAAAACAGAGTAGAGGAGATGGAGTCGTTGCATAAGAATCAAATGTGGGATCTAATGGAACTTCCTAAATGAGAGAAAGTTATATGGTGCAAGTGGATATTCAAAAATAAAGAAGCAATGTTAGAGGGAGAAGAAGTGAAGTTTAAGGCTCCGTTGGTAGCGAAGGGGTATTCACAGAGAAAGGGAATTGACTATGAAGAAATTTTCTCTCTAGTGGTAAGACATACGTCAATTAGAGCGGTGTTGGCTTTGGTGGCACATCATAATTTGCAACTGGAGCAAATAGATGTGAAGACGATATTTCTTCATAGAAATTTGGAGGAGCATATTTTTTATATCACGACCTGAAGGATTTAGCCGGCTCGGACAAGAGCGGTTGGTTTGCAAGTTGAAGAAATCGCTCTATGGATTGAAACAATCTCCTATGTAATGGTACAAACGTTTTAATTCATACATGATTCAAAACGGATACAGAAGATGTGAGTATGACTGATGCATATATGTGAAGAGCCTTGAAGATAAATCACTGGTTGTCTTACTACTATATGTAGATGACATGCTCATTATTGTGAAGAAGATAAAAGAGGATGATAAATTGAAGAGGCTACTGAGTAAGGAATTTGACATGAAATATTTGGGAGAGACCAAGAAGATTCTTGGGATGGAGATTCATAGGGATAGAGCTGTAGGGAGATTATGGTTGTCTCAACGTAGTTATATGGAGAAGGTGCTAGATAGGTTCAACATAAAGAATGCAAAGTCGGTGAGCACACCCCTGGCGCACTACTTCAAGTTATTCAGTACACAGTGTTCAAATACGAATGACGAGATCCAAGAGATGTCAAAGATTCCTTATGTCAATGCAGTTGGTTGTCTAATGTATGTTATGGTTTGCACGAGATTGGATTTGGCGCAAGCAGTTAGTATGGTAAGTAAGTTTCTCTCAAATCTTGGTCGACCACATTGGGATGCAATGAAGTAGATTTTCAGATACTTGAGAAATACAACTAATTGTTGCATCATATTCAGTAGACAACGCGAAAATCCTTCAATTGCTGGGTACATAGATGCAGGGCTATACAGGAGATTTAGATAACAGAAGGTCTACTACAGGATATGTGTTCATTGTGGCAGGAGAACCTATTTGTTGGAAATTTATGATACAATCTATTGTTGATTGTCTACTACGGAGTCGAAGTACATGGCAGTAGCTAAAACAGCGAAGGAAGATTTATGGCTTACATGGTTGGTCAGAGAACTGGATGTTCAGCAAGGTGGAGTCAAGTTGTTATGCGATAGTCAGAGTACTATCTATTTGGAGAAGAATCAGATATATCATGCGAGAACCAAGTACATTGATGTGAGATTTCATAAGATCAAAGAGTTGATTGCTTTATTCAACTTCAGAAGGTTCACACTACAGATAATGCTACAAAGTCAGTGACCACAAAGAACTTCAAGCATTGTTTGAACTTAATCTATATCTCTAGATATTAGAGGAAGGAATCCAGACCCAGAAATCCAAATGGAGCTTAATTCAGATACTCATGTTTTCCGAAGGGATGAATATTCGTCAAGGTGGAGATTGTTTACGGGTGACTCATATTTGGATGAAAGTCAATGTAATGGATGATATGGAAGAAAAATCTATTAAGATTTTTTATAATGAAATTTTGTTACGATTTTATATAATAGAATTCTGTTATAGTTTTTCATAACAGAATTTTATTATGATTTTTTATAACAAAATTCTGTTACGATTTTACCGGGTCTAGAATTTATGCATTATTTATAGGGATTATTGTAAACCTATTGTACAACGACAATCACAAAAATCATGTAATATGATTCTCCTATGTAGAGAGAATTCTAATAAAGGTTCGACCATTTTTGTGGAGTAGGTACGTCACCGAACCACGGTAACTCTTTTTCTTCCTCTTCTTCTTCTTCTTCTCCTTTATCATGTTTGCTCTCCTTTTGTGCGTCTTTGTCTTGTTGCACCATGCGATCCTCTCTTCCTTTTCTTATACATTAGAGGTTAAAAGGTGTTTCCCCTTCTTTGCGCAACAATTTCAAACTATGTTTTTCGATCAATAAATTATTGGTGCAGTTTGCACTAACGGTTTAACTCAGATTTTGATGAATAACAAGTAAGTTGAGTTAGATTTTATTGTGATCTAACCACTTGATTAAGTGTGTAGGAGAAGTCCAGATAGGTCGAGGGGCTGACCAGATATCTGGCAGGAAATCCAGCTAGGTCAACGGGCCGACCAGATAGCTGGTACGAAGTCCAGATTGGTCGACAGGCTGACCAGATATCTAACGAGAAGTCCAACTAGGTCAACGAGTCGATCAAATAACTGGCATGAAGTTCAGACAGGTCGACGGGCTGATCAGATGCCTGGTAAATTGGTAAGTTAAGGTTAGTCACTGGATGAGAGTGACCTTGTGAGGACACATCCCGGTTGAGGGACAGTAGGCGTCGGTCTAGTTTTGGTCTATTTGGGATCCCTAAACTGAGACCTTGACTAGTTCCTGGTTCTAGTGCGGGCTAACGAAGGAAGAACTGAACCGCGTCGGCCTACACGAAAATATGAAGGAGCTGTGGGATAAACTTATAGAATTGCACGAGGGAACTAACGATACAAAGATAACAAAAAGGGACATTTATTTGAATACATTATTTAACATAAAAATATAGGAAGGAGAATCTGTGAGTCAACTACATGCAAGGATAAAAGATATCCTAAACAGGCTTCATTCATTCGGCCATCAAATGGAGAATCGAGACTTAATAAGGTATGCGCTAAACATGTTTCCTCAAAATACACTATGGCCATCCATCGTAAATGCCTATAAGATTTTGAGGAACTTGTCTAAATTAAAATTAGATGAATTGTTTTGCGAATTAGAGCTACACAAATAGACTAACGTCAAAACCAAGAAAGATATTGCTCTTATTGCAGGAACGTCAAAAGAGAAGACCAAAATCAGAAGTTGAGACTGACCAAGACTCAGATGATGAAGAACACATGGTGAACTTGGTAAGAAAAATGTTCACCAGGAGAAAGAAGAATTTCTCAAAAAGGGACTTGCAGAAGATCAACTCAACATCAAATAGCACCAAAACGAACGTCACATGTTTTGGGTGCAACAAAAAGGGACATTACAAGAGCGACTGCCCGAATCTGAAGAAAAAGAAGGCCCTCAAAGCGATGTAGGACGAATCGTCTGGAGATGAATCAGACAGCGGAGAACCGAAGCACACCAACTACCTCGCTCTAATGGGTTACGAATCAGAATCAGAGAACGAATCAGAAGACGGGTCCGAACATAAAGTTAAACCAAACCCTGAAATAAAACTTAGCTCATCTCACAAAATTATAGGATTCCCTGATTGAAAACGTAGATCAGGTGAGATGACTAAGGACCTTAAATTAAAAATTAAACTTAAACTTAAATTAAACCTAAAATTAAAAAAATTTAAATTAAACCTAAAATTTTAAAAAATTTAACATAAACCTGAAATAAAAAATTAAACTTAACCTTAAATAAAAAATTAAACTTAAACTTAAATTAAACCTAAAATTAAAAAAATTAAAATTAAACCTAAAATTAAAAAAAAATAACTTAAACCTAAAATCAAAAATTAAACTTAACCTTAAATCAAAAATTAAATTTAACTAAAATTAAACCTAAAATTAAAAATTAAACTTAAACCTAAATTAAAAATTAAATTTAAATTTTAAATTAAAATTAAACTTAAAACTTAAAATCAAATTAAACTTAAAAATTAAAACTTAAAACTTAAAATTAAACTTAAATTTAAAATTAAACTTAAAATTAGACCTTAAAATCAAAAAAAAATCCCGCCCTAATCGACCGAAGGCGCATTCGGTGCCCTTCCGAAGCACATGGAAGGCGTCTTCCATTAAGTTTGAAGGCACCTTCGAGCAAGATTTTTCCAGCGAACAGAGTGTTGCTCTATTCCCGATTTTAGACGGGACAAGGTGCCTTCCAGTCACTTTCTCCCGCGATTCTTCATCCCAAAACCTCAAAATACCTCCTAGGTATACCTTAACTTAGTTTATCTTGTCAATACTTAGTTCATATGTGTGTCAATTTGTGCTCATATTCTTGTATAAAATTAGGAAAAGAAAACATATTACCCCTAGGCCTAGTAATAATCTATCTACTGATGTCAAATTCCCTACTGAGCAACTTAGGTTGTCTTTTTTACAGCATACATATGTTGTCTTAAAATCTAGGTTTTTGAGTAGGACTTTCTTTACCCAGTACTGTGCACCGATTATAGAGATTATTGATTACTATCAGTTAGATATACTAGTTTACTGCAGCCATACGACAAATCTAGACCTATGTGCACAATTTTATAATAATCTAATTAAGATTGATGATCTGACCTACTCCACCAGAGTTGGAGGAAAGAGCTTTCACTTTTCCCCCACCTTATTATATAATTGCTTAGGACCTAGGAGATTTGCATGCACATTTTTGTGCTACCCTGGTAGGGATCTGCCATTTGGCGAACCCTACTCCCATATTACATCAAATATTATCTATATGTATTTTTTTTAAGGAGAGACTACCTACAGTGACTGACTTTCGGTCACTCTCTCTTAAGGTCCAAGACTATATTCTATATCGAGTCCAGACTACTAGCATTCTGCTGATTACATCTTGCGATATTGCGATGATGCGGTCGTCTGATTCATTTTTTCTGTATGCACTATGCGAGTGCCTTGACATTGATATTGTATTACACATATTTCACAATGTCATTCATGCATCTAGTCTCATCACTAGGCGTTAAGTTCATATGCCCTATTGTCACATCTTGACATACATATTTTCGATCATAGGAGTAGATATGACCTAGGGTATGTCTAGTTCCCTTAGTGTGTATGACAAGATTGGTCAGTGTTAGCTAGCTTTAGTGTATATAGACATCACTGCTCAGGGGGTTCTAGTTTGGAGAGCTAGGCCGCGACCAGCCATACCAGTCGAGGCCGAGGATGATTTTCCAACCGAGGGAGAGGAGTGGCCAGCGTTTACAACTGAGGAGCTCCTGGGACATTCTCTAACTCCAACCCATCCCTCGACCTCAACCAGCCCTCGACATCACTATCCGTCGAGGATCGACTCACTCAACTTGAGGAGTTCTTTGCACAGCTTCGATAGTCAGTCTTGGATGGATTCAGCATACTCCGGAGCGAAATAGCCATCAGATTTACATCTCTCCAAGATGACATGACCACCAGATTTGAGCAGATTTTTCAGACTCTGCGAGCACTTGAGCGAACCCTACCACCACTACTTGCTGATGATGATCAGGTCTGATCATGTTGCATACACTATTATGCATTGTATATTTTTTTACTTACTATCTACAGTCAATTTTTTCCTTTCAGTCTATTTGTTAAATCAGGATTGTGTTTAATAGACTAGGACCACTATTTTCAAAATTATTTTTAAAATAATTTACAAATTCTAGGATAATTTTTTTTCTTACATTTTTCTCAAATTTTCCTTATTTTTAGAATTTTTAAAATCAATTTTAACCTTAGTCTAGATTAAATCCATAAAAAACATGTTCTTATAGATTTAAGACTTGAGCATCTCACCAACACATTAGGGTTACCTTATTTGTGTATTGCCAAAACTTAGAAAGGGGTGAGATGCATAGGCAGATTGCTTGGACTTAAGATGCTTATATCAGTGCACCAACATAAGTCTGAACGTTAAATACCAAATTTATAGTGATCAGGTTAAGTAATCCAATTTAGTCAAACACTAACTGGATAAAAAGACTTAACCTGACTAACCAAATGAACACTGCTATCTTTTGATAGTTAGTTAGTAACTAATGATTAGACAGTTAAGGACAATTTATAGTTGATTAGATTATTTTGAAATAATCTCAGGTTCAGGGGAAGGATTGATTTTCAAAATATTTCTAAAAATTATCTTCAAGAAATCCACCTTTGAAAATATGTGTTGAAAAACTCTGTTATTTCTCAATTCATAAGTTTTGAAAAATAAATTTGACAACTATTTCAATTTTTTTTTGTAAACTACTTTAAACCATTTTTTAAAAATATTTTTGACAAGTTTTACAAATTGTTGTAACACTTAGTATTTAAAATTTTATCCTTGGAAAATGCTTTTTATTCTTAAAAAAGTTTCATTGTTGCAAAACCTAGCATTTTCAAAATTCTTTTTGAAATTTTTTTTTACAGTTTTTTTTCCATGTTCAAAACTCTTAAAGTTTTTTTTTTAAAAAAGAATAGTAGATTTTGAAATTTTCAACTTTATTAGCCTTGTGAAAATTCTGATATAAAGTGTTTTAAAATCTGTTTTAAGATGTCTTTAAACAATCAATTTGAAACCTATTCCAATTTTTGAAAACTACTTTAAAAGATGTCTTTGAAAACACTTTAGAAAAGTCTCTTTCTTGCAAAATTTATTTTTTACTTTTAAGCTTCTTAATAATTGTTCTCTATATTTTATCATTTTGAAATGATAAGTACTTTTAAAACTATTTTGAACGTATTTTAACAATTTTTAAACATATTTTAACATATGTTGAAAACACTTTTGAAAAGCTTTTATGATTATAATTTTTTTTAACTTCCCCAAGTAATCCTGAAAATTATCCTATTATCAAATTGTTTTTGACTACTTTACTTTGCACATTTTGTTTGCTTAGTTGTCTATTTATATTTTTGATAAATGTCAAAGGAGAAGGATTAGAAATTAAGTTAGCAAATATCGAAAAGTTAGAAAACATCAAAATCCGAATAACTTAAACCATATCATTTGTCTATTTATGTTTGCATTTTTTCCTAACTTAATCCAGGTTATCATTGCATCAAAAAGAGGGAGATTGTTGATACAGTTTGCACTAACGGTCTAACTCAGGTTTTGATAAATGACAAGTAAGTTGAGTTAGATTTTGTTGTGATCTAACCACTTGATTAAGTGTGCAAGAGTATTCTAGATAGGTCGACAGACTGACAAGATATCTGACAGAAAATCTAGCTAGGTTAACGAGCCGACTGGATAGTTAGTACGAAATCATGATAGGTCGACAGACTGACCAAATATCTGGTGAGAAGTCCAGCTAGGTCAACGAGCCGATCGGATAGTTGGCATGAAGTTAAGATAGGTCGATGGGCAGACCGGATATCTGGCAAATTGGTAAGTTAAGATAAGTCACTGAAGAGTGACTTTGTGAGGACGCGTCTCGGTTGAGGGACAGTAGGCGTCGGTCCAGTTTGGGTCCATTTGGGATTCCTAAACTGAGACCTTGACTAGTTTCTGGTCCTGGGAGGACATGAACTAATTACTACTCTTTATTATTAATTATTATTGTCCTAATATTTGTGTTGTAGGTTATTTGGACTAACATTGTTTTGCAGGACAAAGGAGAAAATTTACCTTCTGATGAACAGTGTCCGAAGGCACATTCAAGCAATGAAGACGTCTTTGTATTGTTCATAGAAGGCGTCTTCCATGACTATGGAAGACACTTTCCACAAGATAAATTTTGGATGCAGTCTCAGATAAGTGTCGGGCTGCTGGAATGAAATTTACCAGGTTGAAGGCGCCTTCAATAGCTACGGAAGGCGCCTTCCAAGCCCTATTTAAGGCAGTCTCGAGAAGACTTTGAAAGAACACTGATATACACGCTACTATGTATTCGTTTGAGCTTCTGATTGCTCTAGGCTTTTCCTACGACTCTGTTGCAAAGCTATTGTGCCTGACGACCGTTCTGAGGACTTCCGATCGTGGTCGATAGACCGACAATGACATACGAGCACTCTCATTTCGATCCTTAAGTGTCAGTAACGAATTTTATTTGTATACTTAATTTTTGTAAAAGAACAAGTGCAATGTGTTGCACTTGTTCTAATCCTTTTTGTACTTGATTCGCTCTTCCGGAGATATCGGAAGAGATTTTTAGTGGATTACCCATCGGTAAAGTCTGCGGTACCTGTGTTTTGGAGTAAAAGTCGCCGAAGGCTCCGAACCAAGTAAATTGACTGTGTTTTCTTATAATTTTTGTTTTCGATTTTTCATTTACTTTCCACTGCGTTCACACTCGCGATTTTAAAAATGAGAAAACAAGTTTTTCTTACTCATTTTCGATCAATAAACACTCAAATCTTTACATTCCATATGATTCTGTGCTTGTGAAGATCAATTTTTTATTCAAACTCAAATCTTTACATCTCTGTGCCTTCAAAGATTGAGCCTTTGCTCTGTTTCTGCTCAATAAATTCTTAGATTTTGTTCTTCTTTGTGCATAAAAATATCTGTTTCTTAATTTGCTGACAATTCAAGCAGAAGATGGAGCAGCAGAGGAATGGGACAGAAGAAGGGGATGAGAAGTGGAGGCTGTTGGCGAAGAAGTTGGCGTCTGCGAGGGTGATCTCTTGCCTGGTCAAGAGGAAGGAGCAAGAATGGTTTCAAGAGCAGGAGGAGCCATGCCTGAAGCACAAGGCACTGAATTACTACGTAGCCATCTTCTTCTCGTTTGCTGTAATAATAAAAAGAAAATATTGTGTGGAAAAGGTTGCTGTGTGAGCTCTCAATGTTATAGTAATTTGAAGCAGAAATGATGGCAAAATAAAACTTTTCTTGTGTTTTTAAGCATTATATAAAGGGTAAATTTGCATGCACTCCCCATTGGTAAACTCAACTTTGCATGCAGTCCCCATCCATGAAAAACTTCCTTTTCACTCCCAGTCAAACATATTTACCTAATTGCCCATGATATTTTTAGGTACAAAAAGTCCAAAAATCAGTATAAATCCTCTTAAATTCAGTATATTAAATTAGAATCTAGTATATTTTCTATTAAATTGAGTACGATTCTTTTTTTTCACCTCAAAATATACTCGTTTTAGTTTAATGTGCTGAATTTAATAGAAAATATACTCGATTTTTAATATAAAGTACTGATTTTAAGAAGAATTATACTCATTTTCGGACTTTTTGTACTCAATTTTTGACTTTTTGTACCTAAAAAATATGGGTTAATTTCAATAGAAAATATACTCGATCCTAGTATAGAGTACTGGATTATAGTGTAAAGTGCTGAATTTAACAAGAATTATACTTATTTTTAGACTTTTTATACCTAAAAAATAAGAGGGACAATTTTGATAGAAAATATACTCGATTTTTAATATAAAGTACTGACTTTAAGAATAATTATACTCGTTTTCAGACTTTTTGTACTCAATTTTGGACTTTTTGTACCTAAAAAAATCTGAGGGGCAATTTAAGTATCAATATTTGCATGAGGAAGTTGAAACAAGTAATACTTTGCATGCAGGGAGTGGAAATAAAGTTTTTTAGGCATGGGGATTGCATGTAAAGTTATGATTATCATTGGAGATTTTTCTCTAATTTACCGTTATATTATAAATGTCTCTAAATTATTTTTGGTAACATATAATCCACAAATCATCTTAAATTGGATTAGAAATTTTTTAACTCATTGGGATGTGGGGCGGTGTGCTTTTTTGCCATGATGAATTTTGGATGAGTCATCTCACAAAAGGTAGACTAATTCTAGTTTTAGATTTTTTGGCTTGGCCGAATGGTCGGGTATAGTTTTTATTTTTTATTTTTTTTATAAGAAAGTATTTAAATTTTATTTAATTTATTTATTGAAGTAAAAAATATAAAAATTAAGCGCGCTTAATTTTTTTTATAAAAAAATTATAATTGCACTTGTTTTTTTATGCGCAAATATCCTTAGTTGTTATAATAACTATTAAAATAATTATAGAGTAACTACGCTATAGTAATCATTTTTATTCTTAATTCAATTTTTTTAAAAAATATTGTATAAAAAATATTTTTAAATATAAAAATATTTTATATACAATATTTTTATATTAAAAGTATTATATATAAAATATTTTTATATTAAAAATATTTTATCAACTTAATTAAAAAAAATAACTTAATTAAAATCTCAACATGATTAAAATCACTTTAAAACTAGTAATTATTGATTTTTTTATAAAATACTTTACATATAGAAATATTTTTAGGATAAGAAGTATGTTGAGTGACGATTTAGTTTAAAAATATCAAAGCCTAAATCTTAAACCCTAATTTTAATCTTTAAAGATGATTATAGTTCATGATGTGTTAGTTCAAGATGATTTTTTTACATTTTATTTTTAAACATATTTAAAATTTTATAAATATAAAGGAAAAAATTTAAATTGGCTACGTTTCTCCTTAGGATATTAAGAAATGAAAGTCTATGTAATTTGTTAGTTTCTTTAATAAAAAATCCTCTATTCATCTTGAAAGGATATATATGTGATTATACATTCTGTTTTACTAGTTTTTTCTTTCAAACAAATTCAATGTATAACGAGAGAAATTATGTATACTTGAATAAAATTAATGGGATGGATGCCTTCATGCGAAATCATGTGACACCCTCTTATAAGCATTGCCTGATCTAACCTTATTTAATGCCGTACAGTTGTGCAAGAGGCCTTTATATAATTTTGGCACAATAGGTACGTGATTTAGCTTTGGTTCATTCCTTGAGCATTAAATGTTCTCTCTGTTGGAATTTTGGTGGAAATAGGATAAGAAAATAAGAATATAAGAGAGATTTTGTAACAAAGTATGAGAATGAGAGAAAAACTCTATAAAGAAAAAATATTACTACTTGTCATTTTTCATCATACAAGGCTCTATTTATACACTTAGATTGATATATTATATCATTAAACATAAGACAATTAGACTTTGTTCTTTTCTATACTAATGACTCTTGTCATAAAGAGTTTCATTGAACTTAATAAAATAATTGAACTTTACTTTGTTTATGAAGAGTCACATGATGTCAAATTGATTTTGACAACTCTCTTGCATGACTGATGAAGTCAAGTTGTTCTTGGCATTATTCTTGCATTTGAAGAAGCCAATTTATCTCTCGAAATAAGTTTATGTGCCAACATTTGCCCCCCTTAAACTTATTCTTCCTTGAACTCCCAATAAATTCCTTAGGTGTTGAAAAGCTTATGCTTTTAGAGACTTTGTAAATATATCAGCTACTTGATCACTTGACTTCACATGGAGTAATTCTATTTCTTTTGACTTAACATACTCCCTTATAAAATGAAAGCGAGTATCAATATACTTGGATATTTCATGATGAACTGGGATTTTAGCTAAAGCAATTGCTGATTTGTTATCCACATAGATCTTGGTAGGAGCTTCTTGTTGCAATTTAAGGTCTTGGAGTAATCTCTTTAGCCAAATAGCATGACAAACACAAGATGCTGTAGTAATATATTCAGCTTCACAAGTTGATAGAGCAACAACTGATTGTTTCTTTGAAGATCAAGTAAATGCAGTATTACCAAGATAAAACATGTATCCAGTAGTTCTCTTGCGATCATCATAACTTCCAACTCAATCGCTATCACTGAAACAAAAAAACTCCATATCTTTCGTTGATGAATAAGGCAACCCATAATCAATTGTCCCTTTAATATATCTAAGAATTCTCTTAGCTGCATATAAGTGAAAAGTTTTTGAAGTTTCCATATATCTGCTTACCAAACCAACTCCAAATAATATATCAGGTCTTGTACATGTCAGATACCTGAGGCAACCCACAAGACTCTTGTAATAAGTTCGATTCACAAGTTTACCTTCTCCGTCTTTAGTCATTCTAATGCCATATTCAATTGGCGTATCCATAGCATAGCAATCTTCCATTGAGAATTTCTTCAGAATCTCTTTGGCATATTTTTCTTGTGATACAAAGATCCTCTCTTCTCTTTGTTGTACTTCAATGCCAAGGAAATATCTCATCAATTCTAGATCTATCATCTCAAACTCCTTCTCTATTGATTGCTTGAATTCTCTAATCATGGAGATGTTATTACCTGTAAAAATTAAATCATTCACATAAAGACATACTAGTAGAATATCTCTATATGAATTCTTCTTCAAGTATAAAGAATGCTCATAAGGACACTTTGTGAAACCTTCCTTTATAAAGTGCTCATAAATTCTTGAGTTCCGGGCTCTAGGGGCTTGCTTGAGTCTGTAAAGAGCTTTCTTTAACTTATATACCTTTTCTTCTTGTCCTTTAATGATAAAATCGGGTGGTTGCTCAATATAAACCTATTCTTCAAGATTTCCATTTAAGAAGGTAGATTTTACGTCCATCTGATATATCTTCCATCTTCTTTGAGCTGTAAGAGAGATGAGTAACCTTACTATTTCAAGCCGGGCTACTGGTGCGAAGACTTCATCATAGTCAATCCCGTACTTTTGCTTGTATCCTTTAGCAACCAACCTTGCTTTGTACATTTCAATTTCTCCTTTTGCAGTTGTCTTTGTTTTGAACACCCATTTGACTCCAGTAGCCTTATGTTGTTGTGGAAGTGAGGTGAGCTCCCATGTATTATTTTTCTTTATAGTATGAATCTCTTCTTCCATTGCTTTTCTCCACTTTGTATCCTTGGATGCTTCTTCATAGGTTATAGGATCATATTCTGCAAATAAGCACAAATTATTAAGAGCAAAATCAGCATCAATTGCTCGGCTGGAGTCATATATATCTTGGATGCTATTCATCTTTTTCACAATTGGACTGTTTGAATCTTCACTTTCTGATTGAGTATTAACTTGTTGGGGTGATGATACTTCTTCTCCTTGCTTGTCTTCCTTCTCTTTATAATCTTCTTCAAATGAGATTTGCTTCATGTCATCATTATTATTGTTGTTCCAATTCCATGCTTGTTCTTCATCAAATTCCACATCTCTTGATACCACGAGCTTTTGAGTTATGGAATTATATAATTTGTACCCATTAGCCTTCTCGCAATAGTCCAAGATAATACACTTTTGACTTTTATCTTCAAGTTTTGTCCACTTCTCTTCTTATATTTTTACATATGCTATGCTCCCAAAAATACGAAGATGATCCACTTTTGGTTTGCGTAAACTCCAAGCTTCCTCTGGGGTGATGTCTCCAATTCTTTTAGTGGGAAACCTGTTTAATAAATATACAGCACAAGCAACAACATCTCCCCCAAATTCTTTTGGGATATTTTTCTCTTTCAACATACATCGAACCATATTTAGAATAGTTTGATTTTTTCTTTCCAAAACACCATTTTGTTGTGGTGTTTGAGGCATTGTGAGTTGATGAAGAATACCATTTTCTTTGCAAAAATTTTCAAACTCTAACGAGGTGTACTCACCTCCTCGATCAGTTCGCAGATATTTTATCTGATATCCACTTTGTTTTTCAACCAAATTTTTAAATTGCTTAAATTTGGTGAAAACTTCTTTCTTCTCTTTCAGCATATATACCCAAAATTTTCCACTATAATCATCAGTGAAAGTCAAGAAATATCTGTTTCCTCCAGAAGAGATAGGTTTGATAGGTCCACAAACATCAGAGTGCACAAGCTCAAGTTGTGAAGGTGCTCGCCTCTGATTGTACTTTTTGAATGACTTCCTTTGTTGCTTTCCTACAACACATATTTCACATAGATGGTTGGAACTTTCAATCTTTGGTAATCCAAATGCCATGTTGTTTTTTGAAAGTAACTTTAATGCTTCAAAGTTTAGATGCCCATATCGAAGATGCCAAAGAGTGGAACTATCCATAGTGTTTGTCTTGAAGCAATTCTCTTCATTGATGCTTAACTTCAGTGGGAACATTCTATTCTTAGTCATTGTGACATGAGTAATAAGATTATTACTTTTATCACGAATACTAAGAGTTAAGTTTTTCATTTGTATATCATATCCTTTCTCCAATAATTGACCAATACTCAAAAGATTATTTTTTATATCAGAAACATAATAAACATCTGAGATGCATACCTTCTTTTCATTTTGCAATTCAAACAAAATGTCATCTTTTCCTTTAATTGACCTTTGTGATAGATCTCCGAAGGTGATATTGCCTATTTGTCTCTCATCAAGATTTGTAAATAACTCCTTTTTTTCCACACATGTGGTTTGATGCACCTGTGTCTAGGAACCATGTAATAGGTTGGACAGATTCTGGCCCATCGCATGCCATCAACAATACTGGTCCTTCATTGTCCACCTCCTTGTTGACGAGATTCACTTGTTCTTCTCCATTGTTAGTGTTATACCAACATTCATTATAGTGATGACCATACTTCTTGCAAATACGACATTGATATTTAATTTTATCATACCTTCATCCAGTGTTTCTACCTCATCCACGACCTTGACCTCGGCTTCCACCACGACCTCTTCCATGTCCATGTCCTTCATTTCCATCATTCTGATTTTGAGTATGTCAATTGGAGTTAGAAGTACGACCACCTCTTCCTCTCCATGTAGAAGCCCTTCCTCGTTGAGGACCTCCTCTTGATGATTCATTCTGCTGGGATGATAGTTTGGTTTGGAGTGCCTGCTCTAAAGTTCTTCCTTCACTTTTCTTCAATATTCTTTGTTCATATGCTTGAAGGGATCCCATATACTCTTCCACAGCCATCACCTCCAAATCTTTTGATTCCTCGATCGCCACAACTATGAAATCAAACTTTGAGTCTAAAGACCTTAAGATCTTTTCAATGACTCGAACATCTTTTAGCTCCTCGCCATTTCTTCTCATTTGATGAACAATAAAGATAACTTGGGAGAAATAATCAGAAATTGTTTCTGAAGCCTCTTGTTGTAGTACTTCAAATTGAGCTCGTAGAGCTTGTAGACGAATCTTCTTTACTTTATCTACTCCATCATATGTTTTCAATATCTTCCAAGCCTCTTGTGACGTTGTTGCTAGAGCAATCAACTCAAAAGCGGCTTCATCTACTCCTTGATAGATAGTGAATAAAGTCTTCCTCTCTCTTTTCTTCATTGCCTTAAGAGTTTGTTCATTCCCATCGCTTGTTTCGGCTATAGTATAACCGGTCTCCACAAGGTCTCATACATCAAGGGAACCTAATAGAGCCTCCATTTGTATACTCCACATTCTATAGTTGTCTTTGGTTAACTTTGACACTTGAAGGGAGTTCACCGAAGCCATTGTTGTATATGGCTCTGATACCAGATTTGTTGGAATTTTGGTGGAAGTAGGATGAGAAAATAAGAATGTAGGAGAGATTTTGTAAAAAAGTATGAGAATGGGAGAAAAACTCTATGAAGAGAAAATGTTACTACTTGTCATTCTTCATCATACAAGGTCCTATTTATACACTTAGATTGATACATTATATCATTAAACACAAGACAATTAAACTTTGTTCTTTTCTATACTAATGACTCTTGTCATAAAGAGTTTCATTGAATTTAATATGATAATTGAACTTTACTTTGTTTATGAAGAGTCATATGATGTCAAATTGATTTTGACAACTCTCTTACATGATTGATGAAGTCAAATTGTTCTTGGCATTATTTTTACATTTGAAGAAGCCAATTTATCTCTTGGAATAAGTTTATGTGCCAACACTCTCATGAGTCCATTTGATATATAATTTATCTTCGCCAGATCAAGTTTTAGTTCCATTCACAATAGGTCCGTACATTTAATGTTTTATTCAATCCAACTATACAAATTTAAACTAACAAATTAAGTATTGTACGTAGGAAATTTATCATTGGAGGCCATATGAGGGTCATGATTCAATGGAGGAAGAGGAGGCGATAATGGTGGAAGGAAGGGGGAGAGATGCCACGACTAATTGGTGTCTAACTATTGGCGTAGGAGGGGGAGGGAGAGGGAGAGGGAGAGGGAGTTAGAGAAAGGTGGGAGTGTTGCTGGAGAGAAAGGATAATTTTTTAAAAAAACATAAATATATATCATCAAAATATAATACATGTGCCCAAAGATAGCTATTTATTTTTGATGAAGTAATGAATCTGAATAGATATCAACCAACCCACCCAACTAAATACAAACAAACAAGTCCTCGGGGTTATGATGCAATGACAGGACATTCAAATTATCACCCAAATATCCGCCGTTCGAGTCCTCTCCTCCAATCCTCCACTAGCAATGTTTGACCTGCTCGTATCCACAGAAGGCAAACATGTATCATGCTATCGTATCAGTGTCAACAAAGTTCTCGATAATGTATAGTTGAAGAGGTAAGATTTTTTTTTTTTCATACCACAGAACCAAAAGTATAGTGTACGATGCAACTAATCTAAATGCTATACCAAAATCCCAAATGTTTAGGATGTTACAGAAGATCCGATACCTATCCCTATAACAAGAAGCATACCTATCAAAATGTATACCCTCACAGCTTATAATGCCATGACCACATGGCGACCAAGATGCCAACAAAATAAACTGCACAAGGTTCTCCACTGAAGAGAAACTCTATATCTATCACCATGACAAAATATATACCCTCTCTAACTCACAAAACAAAATGTATACCCTCAAATCTCACATCCCCAAAATATATACCTTCACAATTCACCCTAAATCCTGGAACTCAAAATGTATACCCTCTCACTCCCTCAATCAAAGCCGAGCATTAGCTCAAAAGGAATGCCATGCATCCACCAAGGTGGTGGGTAAATAATGAGAGGGAGGATAATGTGACAAATCATCACTGAGTATCAACTATGTTATGCCGGTTGCAGCATGAGAGAGGATAATATAGCACAAAATAATGATCCTCATCTCAAGAACCCCTTTAGGACTGCCCCACAAGATCTAGAAGAGAGGTAAATCATGAGGTGTTTCGTCCAACACAACGGCCCTGGGAAATAGGTATACTAGTGAGACACTGTACACATTAGGGATCAATCCCATGACATAATACAGTAACTCCACATGCAAGGTACCAATTGTGCTAGCCCATAGGGGTTCATGAGAGAGAGGATAATAACATCACTACACTTGGAGAGAGAGAGAGAGAGAGAGAGAGAGAAGCATGGATTGTTAGAGTGGGAGGTAGATAAGAAAGAAGAAGAATTGCATTTTGACTATGTAGGATAATCCTGTCTGAAATCGGAAAAGATGGTACGCTGGATAGGTGGCTTTGATGTTAACCATGAGAAGAATCTAAGCTGGAGGAAGATGATGGCCTCGAGCAGTCCTACGTAATACATAACTGGGCCAGAGAGGGATCCCCGATGTAGACACTCTGAAACTCAAGTTAGTCAAATGATAGGGAGAAAATGAAATGCAATGAACAATAGAAATGAACAGAATTTTGAGAAAGAAAATTTAACTCCTTTGTCTTTTTTAAAAAATCTTTGAAATCTTGAAAAATAATGTTTTAACAAAAAAAAAACTTAATGTCTTAACCTTCCTTTTACTCCTCCTTAATTAATGCAAAAAAAAAAAGTTTTAGAGTCTTAGTGTTCAAGCATGTAAAATAAACATAAAAATCATTATTTATTTTCTTGATTTTCCATCTAAGCCTTTCTAAGTTATCAAGCAAGTTTAGCTTATGAATTTGTGTGAGATGGAGTTAAGTTAATTTTAAAGTTGAGTTTATCTATGATGATATTGAAGACTATTTCAAAAAATAATTTAAGTTCAATTTGAATTTTGAATTTCAGAATATTAAAGTTTGAATTTCAAATTTTAAAATATAAGTTTAATTATATTTAAACATTTGATAATAATTAAAATTTTGAAGATTTTAAAAAATATATTGAAAATTAATTAAGTTTGAAATTATAAAATTACATATTGATTATGATTTTGAAAATTAATTATCATTTAAAAATAATTATTATTTTTAAGATTTTGAAAATCTAAGAATTAATAATTTGAAATTTAATTATGATTTAAAAAGTAATAATCAAATAATTAAGATTTTTAAAATTCATTATGATTTTGTAATTAATTATGAAATTAAGTAAGATGATTTTAAAATTAATTATGATTTTATAAATAATATTTTGAAATTAATTAAACATTTATAATTAATTAGATTTTGAAATTAATTATGATTTTATAATTAATTATAAATTTTAATTAAGTTAGCTTTAATTTAATTAATTTAGATTTGATTAAATACTTTAAACCTAGGTCCATCTCATCCTTTTCTAAATTTTCAATCAGGGAATCTTAATAGTTTTGTGAGATAGTTAATTTAATCTTTGGATTAGCATCTAAGGAATTGATTCACATTTAAGTTAGACTAAAATTTCACATTTAGTCAATTAAATATTTATTTTAATGATTGACTTCTAGGCTGTGGATCATCCACTACTTCTAGACAAAGTCTTTCAAATAAATTCAATATTTAATTTTTTTTTTCTGAAACTCCTAGGTCTAACTAGTCAAGTGTGAATCAAGCTTAGGTCATTATCTATCCTAGTCTAAGCATGCATAATGAATGCAGTAAAACAAGCATCAAACAAATCTATCTATTATAAAAATGGTCTTTCTATCGACTCTCCCTGGATCATAGCCTTGATAAGATCTATCAAGGTAGTGGATTTGATCCTTGGGGACCCAATATTGACCAAGTCCAACTTGATTAGTCAAGCTTGACTTAGGGACTTATGCTTGGACTAATTTTCTATTTATTCTATTTACAAGTGATAAATAAGATCTGTATTTTTGTTTAGCCTTAAATCCAAGTCTAGATCAATTATAAATGACTCTTTGTTTTCCAAGAATCAGATAAAGATTCTTGGAACCCAAGGTGAACCGTTCCAACGTGTCCTTAAGTTCTTTAACTTGAGTTTTCAAATTGGAATTTTCTTCCTCGAGTTGTTGGACTTGAGTTAAACTTTCATTTTGAACTGGCAGTTAAAGGACTTAGTTTAGTTTTCCTCCTTAAGGATTGTTATCTCCTTTTGGAGTGACTTGACTTGGAGGTTGGATTTGACTAACTTACATATGAGATAATTAACCAAATTATGCAATTTATCTATCTGAGAAGTTCTTACAGTGGGGTTAGGCTCTTCGGAAATGGATATGGATCCGTGGCTTCTCTCGGATTCTATTTCCGACTCGCTCTCGATTTTAGATTCGTCAACTTGTTCCCGATCCGTAAGTGCGAGGAAGCTCGTCTGTTCGAGCTCTTTATCAGAATCTTCTGAAGAAGACTCATCCCATGTCACTTCCAGTGCTTTCTTCTTCCTTTGCTTCTTTGTTTCCTTTTGATTCCGACAGTTGACTTTAATGTGCCCCTTTTTGTTGCAGTTATAGTAGATTACTTCGGACTTCACTTTAGGACTTGATTGCACCGTCTTGGACTAAATCACTTTCTTGATGTCTTTCTTGGTGAACTCTTTCTTCTTTTTGTAGAGTTTTCGTACAAGGTTGACAAGTTCGGTTGTTATCTTGTCGTCGTCGTCTTCTGAATCCGGTTCATCTTCGGACTCGGGTTTAGTTCGACTCTTTGCTTTTGATTCCCTCGTTCTACTCTTTCCTGCAATTAAAGTAATACCTTTCTCGGTCGGAGTAGTATTAGTTTGTTCATGAAGCTCGAATTCAGAAAATAATTCGTCTAATTTGATTGATGATAAATCCTTAGACACTTTGTAAGCATCTACCATGGGTGCCCACAAGGTGTTCCTTGGAAATACATTTAATGCATATCTTATGACGTCGCAGTTTTCCACTTTCTGTCCGATTGCATGAAGGTCGTTCAAAAGGTCCTGAATCCGTGCGTGAAGTTGGCTTGCCATTTCGCCTTCCTGCATTTTTATATTATACAGTTTATTTAATATTAAGTCACATTTTCTTACCTTCGTGTCGGAAGTTCCCTCGTGCAGCTTGATCAACTTCTCCCATAGTTCTTTTGCGCTTAAGAACGGGTTGACTCGGTTCAACTCTTCTTTGGTTAAGCCGCATTGAAGAGTGCATGTAGCTTTGGCATTGACCTCGATCTTCTTCATCAGACTTTTTCCAGCCCCTTATTTTCTGCAAAAATAAATTAGTCCAAGCAAAAATAATATATCAAAACTGAAATTTGATAGTCTCTGACTGTCCGGTTCTGATTTTGAGTTTCGTCGAAACTTTAGGTCCTTCTGCCATAGTGAGCACGTATCCTGTAGTAGACCTCCTGTTATCTAAATCTCCTGCATAGTCCGTATCTATGAACCCAGGAACTGAAGGATCTTCTGGTTGTCTACTGAACATGATGTCATAATCAGTTGTATTTCTCAAGTATCTAAAAATTCACTTCATTGCATCCCAATGTGGTCGACTAGGATTTGAGAGAAACTTGCTTACCATACTAACCGCTTGCAATAAATCTGGTCTCATGCAAACCATGATATATATAAGACAACCAACTGCACTGGCATAAGAAATCTTTGACATCTCTTGGATCTCATCATCCGTCTTTACACACTATGTACTAGATAACTTGAAGTGATGCGGCAGGGGTATGCTCACCGACTTTGCATGCTTCATATTGAATCTATCCAGCACCTTCTCTACATAGCTACGTTGAGACAACCATAATCTCCTTGCAGTTCTATCTCTGTGAATCTCCATCCCAAGAATCTTCTTGTCATCTCCCAAATCTTTCATGTCAAATTCTTTACTCAGTAGTCTCTTTAAATTTTCAACCTCTTTCATCTTTTTTTCAACAATGAACATGTCATCTACGTATAGTAGTAAGAAAACCAATGATTCATCTTCAAAGCTGTTCACATATACAGTAGTCATACTCACATCTCCTATATCTATTTTGAATCATGTATGAATCAAAATATTTGTACCATTGCCTAGGAGATTGTTTCAATCCATAGAACGATTTTTTTAACTTGTAAACCAACCGCTCTTGTCCAGACTGACTAAATCCCTTAAGTTGAGACATAAAAATATGCTTTTCCAAATTTCCATGGAGAAATGTCATCTTCACATCCATTTGCTCCAACTGTAAATCGTGATGTGCTACCAAAGCCAACTCCACTCTAATTGACATATGTCTTACCACTGTAGAAAGCATATCTTCATAGTCTATCTCCTTTCTCCGTGAATACCCCTTTGCTATCAATCGAGCATTGAACTTCATTTCTTCTCCCTCTGGCATTACTTTTTTCTTCTTAAATATCCACTTGCACCCTATGCTTTTTCTCCTTCAGGATGTTCCACTAGATCCTATATTTGGTTCTTATGCAATGACTTCATCTCCTCTGTCATAACTGTAGGATCATAAAATGCTAGAGAAGGGGTGAATAACTCTCGTGGTTAATTCGTTCGTTTTGAGTAAACACGTAGCAAAAAATAAAGATAGACAACGCAAATACTAAGAATTTACTTAGTTTGGAGCCTGTGGCGACTGCTACTCCAAGGCCCGCACGTAAGAGTGTTTTCGATGGGCAATCACTAATGAATCAGAAAGATTACAAATAAAATTTTACAAGTAATTAACAATTTAAAGAATACCGATAATTTGTATAAGAAAATCTTCAGTAGAATCGTCGTCGAAGCTTTCGAGCGTCGTAGAAGCATTTTCTGAGCAGTCCGAAGAAGCGGAAGTCATTCGATGTGTTATACTCAAGCTCTTGGTTGAAGCTGCTTTTATAGGCTGCTCCGGGCGCCTAGACCACGTGGCTCGGCCACTCCGCGAGCTCCACATCAGCTTGGTGATAACTTTTGAGTTTCGGGTGCCCGGACCGACTCCGGGCGCTTGGATTCCTTCCGGACGCCCGGATCAGCTTTTTCCAGCCCCTTATTTTCTGTAAAATAAAGTTAGTCCAGGTAAATACAATATATCTAAACTGAAATTTGACAGCCTCTGACTATCCGATTCTGACTTTGAGTTTCGTTGAAACTTTAGGTCGAACCGATGTTTACCGTTCCCTCTTTGGGGAATGCATCCTCACCTGCTCCTTCCAGGAGAAGTTACCTGTTGTCAGACCGATCCTCCAGACCGACTTGACTTTTGCTCAGCACCCAAAGCTTCCAGTATTCATGCTGGGCGTTCGCTCTATGATCCGTCCAAACTTCCACCCGGTCTGCGACCACCAGGATTTCAACCTAGAGTCCCCGACTCTAGGATTTTGCCGGAAACGCTCGACCGACCAAAACTTTCCGCTTAGGGTTACCACCTCTTACGACTTAGGGTTACAACCCCCTAGGGTTTTCTACCTGCCTAACCGCAGCTAGGACTTTCTTGTAATCTCATTCAAACTTGTTAAATCACAAGACAACTTAACTTTGAACCCTTTGACATAATCAAAACACAGGTTCGATCGTCTGGTGCTTTCCGCACCAACAATAACATCAGTCCACTTGTCCTTCTTAGAGCTGTGTATCGTCTCTTGAAAAGATATAGGATCTCCGCTACTAGTGATAAGCGCATAAGATACCAAGTCTTCGAATCCATATCTGGTGGGTGGTTTTACGACTCGTCTCATTCTACCACCAGCTATAGTGCGATGCTCCATGTGCTCTGAGCTAGAATCATCAGAGTCATGAGTTTCTAGCTCCACCTGCATAACATCTTTCTCCATGTTACTCTGTGGTGTTTCCTTTCCTTCTTCCTGAGTACACTGTAGCATAATTTTCTCGTCAAACACCACATCTCTGCTGATCACTACTTTGTTTGCCTTAAGATCTCAAAGTTTGAAGCCTTTAACTCCTTTTTAATATCCCAAAAAAATGCACTGCTTTGACTTCGCATCCAGCTTTGATCTTTCCACACTAGATATGTGCATATAGGCTGGATCTCTAAAAACTCGAAGATAAGAGTAATTTACTTGATTCTCTGTTCATACTTCATATGATATTTTGCCTTCTAGTGCTGCCCTTGGTGATCTATTAATGAGATAGTATGTCATGTTAACCACTTTCGCCCAAAAATTCTTTGCAAGCCCTGCATTTAGCCTGAGACATCTTACCTTCTCAATGATTGTCCTGTTCAACATTTCCGCCACCCCATTCTACTAAGGTGTCTTGCGAACCGAGAAATGCGTCATTATCTCATGCCGCTCACAAAATTCCTGAAACTTTGAATATGTGTATTCAGTCTCATTGTCTGACCTAAGGCATTTGATCTTCCTTTCGGTCTGGTTCTCCACTTCAGTTTTCCATAGTTTAAACTTTGCAAAAGTTTCCGACTTGTGACGCATAAAGTATACCCAGACATTTCGTGAGAAATCATCAATCAAACTCACAAAATACAAGTGTCCTCCACGTGATGCTACACTGGCTGGTTCCCACAGATCCGTATGTACGTAGTCCAGAATCCCCTCCGTCTTGTTTGTTGCCGCCTTGAATTGCACTTTGCTCTGTTTTTTAATAACACAAAATTTGTAAAATTCAAGCTTGCACGTCTTGACATCCTTCAACAAATCTCTCTTGTGAAGTTCTAACATCCCACATTCACCGATATACCCTAGTCGGATATGCCACAGGACAGTACTGTTTAATTCAGATTCTACCGAGGCGACTCCACCTACAACTGTAATCCCTATCAACTTGTAGATATTTCCTGCTACCTTTTATCTTTTTATTACCGTCATAGCTCCCTTGTTGACCTTCATTATCCCGTTCACTGATTTATAATTGCAATTGATCCTGTCCGAACGCCGAATCAACGGACGCTGGGCACGTGGCACTCTCCGCGTTGCTGACGTTGATCCCCGACTGGTCGTATGGACCTCCGGCGAACCTGCAAAGAAATCGGGCCGGGAAGGGGTTCCCGGCGACGATCCTCCGACGCTCAAGTCAGGCGAGTGGACAACAAAGGGGTGGCTCCAATTATCGTAGAATGCGTACCTCCGGTGATGTGTAAGGCCCTTTATATAGAGCTGGAAAGGGGCTCACGCACACATATCGAGGTGAATACGTGTCCTCAGCCCATACCTCAATATGGGCTTGTCAGAAAAGCTTACCTGACCCCTTACTGCTACAGTCCGAGCACGTCTCTGATGGGACAGCGGAACCCTGTCATAAAATCCCGTGTATGGTTCGCTCGTTGGCCATACCCGCTGTCAGAGGATGTTTCCTTGTCCTGTTCTCTTCTTACTCCATGCCGAGTGTCAGGCCGGTCGGCACCCCTTGCGTCCGACCAGTCATATGTGCTGGTCCACTTAGGATATTCCCGGTAGCGTGCTCTGTGGAGACTGTTCGCAGTATTGCTACGTTATGCCTTCGGTCGAGTGGGCTACCCGCTCGGCCGTACAATCCTGTTCAACGAGCGTCGGAACCCTGACTCTTCGCCGGGTGCCTTTGACTCCGATGAGACCCCGTTCGGCCGACCGGTCTCCCCCTTCTCCGGTCGGCCGTTCGGCCCTTTGACTTCCACGTGGTGTTGACTTCCGTCAGAGGGGGGTCCCTGTTCTTACCGCCGGATCACTTGCCTCCCCTTCAAGTCTAGTCGAAGGAGGCGATTAGTCCGACTGACTGGACCATCAGTTGGGCCGAGCGGCGTGCTGCAACTACCATCCGCTCGGAAACCAGGGGCAGCCAAAACGCCAGTCAACGCCACCGTTACTCAGCATCTCTTCGAATTTTCCACCAATCTCCATCATTAAGGTCTAGCACGCGATCATTAAATGCGTTCCAGTGGTTGAATGCCACGTGGCGATGCTGTCGTCATCGTACGACGGCGGCGTGGTGTTCTGATGGGATCGAGGCGGTTCAAAATGAACGACGCGATGAGTGCTCCGATTCTCGCGACCTGGATCCAACGGTGGAGGCCGCTCGGGCTCCATCCTATAAAAAGCTCCGTTTTCTCCCTTCGCCGCACTCTTGCTCTTGTGTGCCTCCCAGCTTCTCGCGTTCTAGCTTTCCGGCGATCTCATTCCTCTGGTTTCGGCGATCTCCGATGCTCTTTCTTCGATCCTCCTCTTCGTTGCAAGGTTCTCTTTCTTTCCCTCTTTGTTTCCGGTGTTTTCTTTGCATTTCTTTCCCAAGTTTCCGTCTTCGGGAAACTGTTCCGTTGCCATCTTGCTTTTATCTTCTGCCTTCGTCTTCTTTGGTTTCGTCCGCTCGGATAATGGCCCAATCTTCTCAACCCGAAGACCAAACCCTCGGCCCATGGTACACTACCATGGAGTCGCGCTTCGATCGGCGCGACGCAGATCTTTTGATAGAAAACTTTGACATCCCTTCTGATTTCGAAGTCATTTTACCCGGTCCCTCCGCTCGGCCTCATAAACCGCCGCGCGGAGCCTTTTGTGTTTTCCGCGACCAGTTCACGTTGACGTCTGCGACTTTTTCGGCATTCCGCTCAGAAGCCTAGTCCCCAATACCTTCCGCCTTTTATGCGGCGTCGTTGTCCTGTTCAAAATCCACAATATCCCCCTCCGACCGGAGGTTTTCTATTATTTTTATTACCCTAAACAGTCCGAGCTGGGCACATATATGTTCCAGGCTCGGCCCGACCTAGTTTTCTTCAATAAACTTCCTTCTTCCAATAAGCATTGGAAAGAATTTTATTTCTACCTCCGCATGCCCGAGCGGGCCCCCTTCCTGACGAAGTGGCAGATCGGACCACCAACCTCCCCAGAGCTCAAAAGATTCAAGACCCGACCGGATTATCTACACGCTGCCAATATGCTCGCCGGTCTGCGGTTCGACGTCAACAAATTCCTCCCAGAAGGGGTTATGTACATATTCAGCTTAAGTCCGATCAGAACCCCCCTTCCGAGCGGCTTCGGTAAGAATTTTACTTGGAACATTTACCTTGATTGCTAACTGATTTTCTTCTTTTTCCTTTGTAGCGAATATTGTCATGGAGTCGGTCATGGCTGGTATTCTGAAGAAAAAGGCGGCGGCGCTCGAAGCCGCGACAGCCAAAGAAATGGAGACGCTCGGAATCCAACCGGTCGGCTCGCATGAAGGGGAGAGTGGGACTCATGAAGAGTCGGCCGCTCAGGCTTCTCTCCCGGAGCCAGCGGTGGGAGTAACTATTAGCCAAGAGCCTTCCGTCCGGGAGGAAGGCTCCGCTCAGGCAGGAGAGCGGCCTCTCCGACAAAAAAGGCGCCGAGTGGAGACTCCCATCCGATCGGCCACGTCCACGGTCCAACCGCCCGAACGGGCCACAGCGGATTCGCGAGGCAAGGCTCCGGCAATGGAGACTATTTCGTCCGATCGGACTCCCTCCCAATTGGACGCGTCCGTGGACCCAATTGAAGCCGCTCCGATCAGCTCCCTTCCGCATGCTCCCCGTCAAGTCCAACGTTCAACCATCTTATCCCAGTTTTCGGCGCCGGCCTCTGATCATTCTCCGGCATCTGCCCAGACAACTCCCGGTCGGCGCCGCACCATCCGGGTCTCCCTGCATCTCCCGACTGAAGAATTAATGCTCGAAGTCGATCGGCCAACAACGCCCGAGCACCTGATTACCATGAAAAGGGCCCTTAGCCGAAATGTGGGCCGACGCTCGGGCGCGCGTCGCAATGATCCCCCTCAGTAATCTGGCCAACAGCCACATGCAACAGACCACGAGGGTAAGTTTATAAAATATAGTCCGTTACGCATTCTTTCCGATCGACTTTTAACACCTTGCTCGTGACAGAGATGGGTGGAGGAGATCGCCGTTTGCAGTCGTCTGGCGATGGTGGACGCAGAATTAAAGAAGCTGAAGGCTCCGAGCGGCCCTTCTGGCTCACAAGGTCCATCATATGCCGAGTTGCAAAAAGAGTTCCAAAAGGCTCAAGATTTGTTGGCGGCTGAGCAGAAGAAGACATCCGATCAGGCCCACGCGTTGGCCGAGCTCGAGCGGCAAGTCAAGTCGCTCGACCAAAAAATAAACTTGGCCACCACTCGAAAAAATACGGTCATCTCCGATCTGGAGAAAAAGAATGTCGAGGCTCGGGGGCTGGAGCAGAAAGTAAAGGAGCTGATGGACCAACTGGCCAAAGAGAAGGTTGCCCGAACGGACGAGGTGGCAAAGCTCGAGGCGGCTTTACAAGAACACAAGACAGTCGTCGATGCTTCCCGAGCGGCCCTTAAAGAATACCAGGAGGCCGAACCAAGCCGGGTCGCTGCCCTGCAACAGAAATACATCCGTTCGGCCGAATTTTCGGAGAAGGTCTGCGAGCGGATGTACACTGCCTTCGACCTTGCTATGACCGCCACGACGACATATTTGAAGTCCAAGGGGCAACTTCCCGAGTCCGCCGTCATCCCGGCCACAGATAAAGTGGCGCTCCTCGATAACATCCCGAAGGATCTTTACGATTATTTAGAGTAGAAGCTTAAATGTAATCTAGCCGCTCGGCGATAAACTATCACCTTTTGTAATTCGGCCGCTCGGCCTTAGTTTCTTTAATATAATCTCCTTTTACTTGCTTTGTCCTTTTGCTAATCAATATGTGTGCTGTCCGCTCGCCTCTTATTATACCTCTCGTGTTCGGAAGGAATTTTTACGAAGAATTTTGAGTAAGTATTCCGCTCGGCTGAATATGTCCTGTTATGCCAGAAGATGTTGTTCGCGGATAGTGAAGTACCTTTGGGTACTGGACCGGGCGGAACATAGAGGCGGTCGAACGATTATCGATGGCGAATACCTTTGGGTATTTGTTCGCAAGTCTTTTTTATTGCCTTCTTCCGCTCGGAGGATTTATAGTCGCCGGCTCGACTCTAGATATTTAACGTCGGAGCTCGACGGTATTCCGGCCGGAGGATTTATAGACGCCGGCTCGTCCCTCGATTTTTAACGTCGGAGCTCGACGGTCTTCCGCTCGGAGGGTTTATAGACGCCAGCTCGTCTCTCGATTTTTAACGTCGGAGCTCGACGGTCTTCCGTTCGGAGGGTTTATAGACGTCGGCTCGTCTCCCGATTTTTAACGTCGAAGCTCGACGGTCTTCCGCTCGGGGGGTTTATAGATGCCGGCTCGTCTCTCGATTTTTAACGTCGAAGCTCGACGGTCTTCCGCTCGGGGGGTTTCCGGCTCGTCTCTCGATTTTAACGTCGGAGCTCGACGGTCTTCCGCGGGTTTATAGACGCCGGCTCGTCTCTCGATTTTAACGTCGAGCTCGACGATCTTCCGCCGGGGTTTATAGCCGGCTTGCCTCTCGATTTTTAACGTCGGAGTTCGACGGTCTTCCGCTCGGAGGGTTTATAGACGCCGGCTCGTCTCTCGATTTTTAACGTCGGTGCTCGACGGTATATACGCCGGTTCGTCTCTCAATTTTTAATGTCGGAGCTCGACGGTCTTCCGCTCGGAAGATTTATAGACGCCGGCTCGTCTCTCGATTTTTAACGTCAGAGCTCGACGACCTTCCGCTCGGAGGATTTATAGACGCCGGCTCGTCTCTCGATTTTTAACGTCGGAGCTCGACGGTCTTCCGCTCGGAGGGTTTATAGACGCCGGCTCGTCTCTCGATTTTTAACGTCGGAGCTCGACGACCTTCAAGGCTAATTTTAACACTGCCGTTCGGCGAAGTTATTTGCCATCCTTTTATCATTTCTGCTTCCTGCATTACAAGGACATAGGCGACCAAAACATATATAAAATTACATCAGCGCACCTCTCACCCAGCTCGGTACTGCTGGAGATGATTCGCGCTCCATGGTCGATCTAGCCGTCGTCTGTCTTCATCCTCCAAATAATAAGCACCCGAGCGGAGCTTTTCGATGACTTTGAAGGGGCCCGCCCAAGGAGCATCCAGTTTGCCGACGTCGCCGACCGGCTTTACTTTTTTCCAGACGAGGTCGCCGACTTGGAATGCTCTAGGGATCACGCGCCGGTTATAGTTCTGCTTCATTCTTTGCCGGTACGCCATCAGCCGGACGGACGCCTTGGTTCGTTCCTCGTCGACCAAATCCAGCTCCATGTTCCTCCGCTCGGCGTTGTCATCATCATAGCTCTGGATCCGGGCGGACTCGACACCCACTTCAACTGGAATCACTGCCTCACCCCCATAGACTAAGTGGAATGGCGTCACGCCCGTTCCCTCCTTCGGGGTCGTTCGGATGGCCCATAGGATGCCCGACACTTCATCCACCCAGCTTCCTCCCAAATGGTCAAGCCGAGCGCGCAAAATGCGAAGAATTTCCCGGTTGGCCACTTCGGCTTGACCATTGCTTTGGGGATACGCCACGGACGTGAAGTGTTGCTCGATGCTGTAGCTTTTGTACCAATCTTCGAGCAACTTTCCCTCGAATTGCCGCCCGTTATCGGAAACAAGTCGACGGGGGATGCCGAACCGGCAGATGATGTGTTGCCATATAAACTTCTTGACCATCTGTTCGGTGATCCTGGCCAGTGGCTCGACCTCCACCCATTTGGAAAAATAGTCGATAGCCACTAGTAAAAACTTCCGTTGACCGGTCGCCATAGGAAATTGACCCACAATATCTATCCTCCATTGGTCGAACGGACATGAGACGGTAGCTGCTTTCATTTTCTCCGTCGGTCGGTGGGAGAAGTTGTGAAACTTCTGGCAGGAAAGACACGTCGCGAAGGTCCGAGCGGCGTCTGCTTGCAGGGTTGGCCAGAAATATCCGGCCAGCAGGATCTTCTTAACCAACGACCATCCGCCCGGATGCCCTCCGCAAGATCCTTGATGTACTTCTTGGAGGATGTACGCTGCGTCTTCCGAGCTCACGCATTTCAAAAGCGGGCGAGAGAAAGTCTTCTTGTAGAGTTGGTCTCCAATAAGCGTGAACCGACCGGCTCTCCTTCTTAATAGCTGGGCAGCCTCCCGATCGGATGGTGTAGCACCCGAGCGCAGAAACTCTATGATTGTTGTCCTCCAGTCGCTCGGAAACGCGAGGCCCTCCATCCAGTCAATGCGTGCCACCAAAGATACTTGTTCAATTGGCTGCTGGATGACGACTGGTGTTATGGAACTTGCGAGTTTGGCTAACTCATCTGTCGTCTGATTTTCCGCTCGGGGTATCTTCTGGATAATGACCTCTCTGAAATTGGCTTTAATCTTTTCGAAGGCTTCAGCGTAGAGTTTGAGCCGAGCGTTGTTAATCTCAAAAGTACCAGAGAGCTGCTGAGCGGCCAACTGAGAGTCTGAATGCAGCGTCACCCGTCCGGCCTCCACATGCCGGGCGGCCTGTAAGCCGGCTATAAGGGCCTCATACTCTGCTTCGTTATTTATAGCTCTAAAATCCAGCCGGACGGATAAGTGCATCTTTTCTTCTTGAGGAGAGAGTAATAGTACGCCAATCCCGCTTCCGAGCCGAGTGGACGATCCATCCACAAATATTTTCCACATGGCTTCGGGTTCCAGCCTTTGTACTTCGGTGACAAAATCCGCCAAGGACTGCGCCTTTATCGCCGAACGGGGCTGGTATTGAATGTCAAATTCGCTCAACTCCGTTGTCCATTTGATGAGCCGCCCGGACGCTTCTGGATTCAACAGCACTCTTCCCAATGGGCTATTCGTCCGGACGATGATAGTATGAGCCAAGAAATAGGGACAGAGGCGCCGAGCGGCGAGGACCAAAGCAAAAGCCAACTTCTCGAGCCCAGTGTAGCGGGATTCAGCATCTTTTAAAATATGGCTTAGAAAATATACAGGTTCTTCTCCGCTCGCCCTTACTAATGCCGAGTCGACTGCTTGCTCAGTTGAAGATAAATAGATACAAAGTGGCTCACCCATAGCTGGCTTGGCTAGCACATGCAGAGAGTTCAAGTATATTTTCAGATCTTCAAACGCCCGATCACATTCTTCGTCCCAGTGAAACTTAATGGCTTTGCGCAAGATTTTGAAAAAGGGTAGGCTCCGGTCGGCAGTCTTGGAGATGAATCTGGACAAAGCAGTTATCCGACCGGTCAAGCGCTGCACTTCCCTCAGATTTCTTGGGGGCGGCATATCTTGTAGTGCTTTCACTTTGCTGGGATTTGCCTCAATGCCCCGCTCGGTCACTATGTATCCCAAGAAACGCCCGCCTTTTGCTCCGAACAGACACTTCTGAGGGTTGAGCTTAACTCCATACCTCCTCAGCGTTCGGAAAGTCTCCTCCATGTCTTTAAAGAGGTCGGCCGATCGGACGGATTTGATGTGAATATCGTCCACGTATACTTCCAAATTACGTCCGATCTGCTCCTTGAACACTTTGTTCATCAAGTGCTGGTAAGTTGCTCCAGCGTTCTTCAATCCGAACGACATCACATTGTAGCAGTAAGTACCGCCGGCTATAACGAAGCTAACTTTCTCCTGATCTTCTCGGGCAAGCGACACTTGATGATAGCCTTGATAAGCGTCGAGCATACATATCAACTCGCAGCCAGCTGTGGAGTCCACCAGTTGATTGATCCGAGGCAGAGGATAAAAATCCTTCAGGCAAGCTTTGTTGAGATCCCGAAAATCTATGCACACTCTCCACTTGTTGCCCGGCTTGGAGACTAATACCACGTTCGCCAGCCAGCTCGGGAACTGGACCTCGTGTATATGGCCGGCCTCCAGGAGCTTCTCAACCTCCGCTCGGATGATGGCGTTCTGTTCAGCGCTGAAATCCCTTTTTCTCTGCTTCACCGGCCGAGCGTCCGGTCGGACGTGGAGCTTGTGCTGCGCTATACTCGGCGAAATTCCGGACAGTTCATGCGTCGACCAGACGAAGACATCACAGTTTCTCTGGAGGCATTTGACCACTTCCTCTTTCTGGCTTGCCTCCAGATCGACCGCAATGAATGTGGTGGCCTCCGATCGGGTCGGATGGATCTGTACTTCTTCTTTTTCTTCATACACCAAAGAGGGAGGTTTTTCAGTTATGGCGTTTACCTCAATCCGGGGCGCTTTCCGAGCAGAATTGGCTTATGCTCGTACCATCTCGACGTAGCATCGCCGAGCGGTCAGTTGATCTCCTCGTACTTCTCCCACTTTGTCTTCGACCGGGAACTTGATCTTCTGGTGGAAAGTGGAGACGGCCGCTCGGAATTCACTGAGAGACGGTCGCCCCAATATTACGTTGTATGCCGACGGAGAGTCCACCACGATGAAGTTTGCAGTCCGCGTCCTTCTGAGCGGCTCCTCTCCCAGCGAAATGGCCAGCCGGATCTGTCCGACCGGCAGAACTTCATTGCCTGTAAACCCGTAGAGGGGGGTTGTCATGGGCAGCAGCTCGGCTCGATCAATTTGTAGTTGGTCGAAGGTCTTTTTAAATATGATATTGACCGAGCTTCCTGTATCAATAAAAACGCGGTGAATAGTGTAGTTGGCTATTACCGCTTTGATGAGGAGAGCGTCGTCATGCGGCACTTCGACTCCCTCCAAATCTTGGGGCCCGAAGCTGATTTCGGGTCCGCTCGCCCTTTCCTGGCTGCAGCCGACCGCATGGCTCTGCAGCTGTCTGACGCTCGCCTTCCTTGCCCTATTGGAGTCGCCTCCGGTCGGCCCGCCAGCAATAATGTTGATTTCATCTCGGGCGGTGTTGTTTCTATTTTCTTCTTCCCGAGCCGACGGCCTAGGCTGCTCTCTAGACCTCCGGGGATTGTCCTCACGCCTCGGAGTATGGTGCCGCTCGGGACTCTGTCTTTGTCGCTTGTCGGACATCATCCGATCGGCTTCCCGAGGTCTCTGTCGTCTGTCTGATGATGGCGATCGATGGCCGCCACTCCTGGGAACGGGGTGGGCGATTAGAGGAAGACTTCGGCAATCTCTGTTGTTGTGCGTGTCCGTCCGGTGGAATGAGCAGAACATAGGCGTCCATTTCATTTTAGGCTTGGGCTGCTCGGCAGACACTTCTTGAATGACATGAGATCTTACATGTTGCAGGGGGCGAGCTGCTTCAACTCGCGGTCCTCTGGGTGGCTGATGTGCAATGTGCTGCTTCCGCTCGGCAATGGGCGCCCGCTCGGTTGGAGTTTCCTTCCTTCGGGCCGCTTGGGCTTCCTCCACATTGATGTATTCGTTGGCCCGGTGTAGCATATGGTTATAGTCCCGGGGCGGCTTCCGAATGAGTGAACGGAAAAAGTCCGCGTCCACGAGGCCTTGCGTAAATGCATTCATCATTGTCTCGGAGGTGGCCGTTGGAATGTCCATGGCCCCCTGGTTGAATCTGTAAGGCTCCCTAAGCCCAGTTGGGGAGGTTATTAAATAAAGTAGCAGAATGAGGCTTCATGTGTATAAACGGGAGGTTTAAATTACTGAATTTCCATAAAAAAGGGATAGTGGCGAGGTTAGAAGATGAATTGGTACAATAGGGTTAGAAGGATCAAAATGATAAGATTAAGAGGAAGTAAATAGGGGTTAAATAACTCAACTTACCTACGTTAACATCAACTAGGGGAAACAAATATAGATTAAATAGTTATACTTACCTAAATTGACACTCATTAGGGAAACAAATAAAGGTACATTAGCCACCCTCACCTAGGTTAATAACCTAAGCTATTGCCAACTTAATAACCCTAGGTATAAAGAGTCCTAATCTTCGCATCACCCGGTACCCCACGGTTCAACCCTTCCGTCTCCTCACGCGCCGTCACTTCCTCGGCGGAGCTACTTCTTCGGCTGTGGAAGCTGAGGGCGACGCTGGATTTGGAAGCCGATCGCCACCGTGAGGAGTAGATCGGACGGGGGAAACGAGGACGTGCAGTGGAAGTCGCGGGGGTCTCGGGGAGGACGGGGAAGCGCAAGAGCAGGCAAGTGTATCTACTGTGAAAACTTGATATCTATGAGGTATGGAGGGGTGGAAAATCTAAGGAAGGTGAGGCTTGGTATGGGTACTGCATGGTTCTTGTTTGAAGACGTTCTGTTTGATTGGTTTTTCCATGGAGGTGTTCCGTTTTGCTTCCTAGATGACGCTTTCGAATGTTTTTCTTCTCTTGTGGAAGCTTCCGATTGGCCTTTCTTTGTAGATGTTTTGTATTGGCTCTTTCTTTGTAGAGATGTGTTTTGTTGGAAGTTTCGGCTGAATGTTTTGTTGGTTCGCATACGATTTCCGAAGTTTTTGCAGTGATTTCAGTTCGAAGAAGTTCGTATTCCACGGTATATCCTTCAGTATGTTTTGGCTAGTGTTCTATGAGTAGGGGATTGAGTTTGAATTCTGGATTTCAGCGATGAACATGGTTTAGTGGGTTGTGCGGAATCTGTTTGTCTAAATGCTAGTCCGAGATGCGGTTGTGAAATGAGTTTTCCATGGAGTTCTGGTTTTGGTTAGGGGCATTTTGTGAAGATTCTGAGTCGAACTTGTTGTCTCCTTGAGAATTTTGCTTGAAATTGGGTAGTTCCACTTGTTACACTTACTCTGTTATATGATAATTGCTTACAGTTTTGATTCGAAGATATTTGTGAAGAACTTGCGGTGCTGTTGGTTCATTGATATAAGGTTATAGAAGGATTTTTGGTTGACTTATTTGCGGAGGTGTTTTTCGTGTTAATTAAGTGAATTAGTAGTTTTGTTAGCAAGTTTTCTTTTCTTGGAGACTTATATCCGTTGGGACTCTTTGTTGGGGTTACGGTTTGTTGCGATTACATAAAGCAAAATTGTTAATTTTGCAAATTTCATTTGGGAGATGAAGTTAACTGGCTGCTAGTAAATTGATAACCTCCATGGGTAGTGACTTCTTTCGTAACTTATGCTTTTAGAATTGGTATTGTAAGCTTAGTGGTCAATTAATAGTTTGATGCAAATATTTTTCTTATCTTTTCTGTTCATAAACTTTTATAGGTTTCAATTAGCTTGAATACATATGGATATGGGAAATGGACAAGTTTACAGTTTACGAAATTCAATTAAATGAATTAATGATATGATGTGTTTATGAGTAGATTAAGTTTTTATGTGGCTGTATAGTTGAATATGTGTATATGTGGTAGCAGTACGGGATGGGTGACCCGGGATGAGCTCCGGGGAGGGCCCATCCAAATATGACTGATATTGGAATTTATGTTAGCTTCGGCTATATGACTGCATGTTCTCTAGGAGGTACCTCTAGGTTCATGGGACTGTTGACTGGCTCTAAATGTGGTTACCGGATATGTGATATATTCATCTTATTTAGTTGTGTAGTAACTTTATTTACCACATCTTCCTTCACCGATATGCAATATTTTAGGTATGTTTCTATTGTTTAGTCTCCTATCTCTACTACATTATGGATGTCATGCTTTATCACATGAGATAATACTTGCTGGGTTGTAGACTCATGATGCCTACATTTCAGGTGAGGATGTGTCTCCGGGCGCAATGGAAGGTCTATAGGCGGAGTAGGCGAGGAGACGAGATGGACGCATGACATTGTCCGGATATTAGGAGTGTTGAGCTTATGTTCCCCACGGGAAGGGTTTTGCCTTGGTGATGTCAATAGTAACGAGTTTCTTTGCTATACTTTGTGAGGAATGATGACTTTTACGTTTGATGGAATAATATTCGTTTGGGATTGGTATCATATTATAAGT
Organism: Zingiber officinale; assembly: GCF_018446385.1. Lineage (NCBI taxonomy): Eukaryota > Viridiplantae > Streptophyta > Magnoliopsida > Zingiberales > Zingiberaceae > Zingiber > Zingiber officinale. The sequence goes on along the minus strand of NC_055992.1, from coordinate 58,644,027 downwards.
GGATGTTAGTTTGTGCTTCGTAGATGGTGTAAAAAATATATATATATATATTGGTTTCAGGACGTTTCAGTTGGTATCAGAGCACACACTCCTAAGGGACATCATGCGCTAGCCATCTCGTCAGGAACTCGACTACTTCAGCCAACAGTTTGTAAGATCTACATTATTTTAATTCTGTATTTAATGCGATAACTTAGTCATACTATGATTGTTATACTGATATGTAATTATGGGTTATGAATGAAATTAAATCGGAAATTGTACAGGATATGGCTGGTAGAAGGAACAACAATAACGGAGAGTTGGGCGGTCAAAACAACCAGTTTCTAGAAGGACTTACTGCACTTCTACATGAGCAGAACCGCATTCATGGGGAACAGATTCAACAAATACTGTAGGCTAGGGAGCAGGGGAGCACCCCCAGACGTTCTACACCTAGTACGCAACCGGTCTACAAGCAGTTTCGGGAGCTTGGACCGACGGAGTTTAAAGGCACCACAGACCCAATCGCGGCAGAGGGATGGATACGGTCTCTGGAAACGATATTTGACTTCATGCAGCTCACAGATGCGGACAAGGTCAGGTGTGCGGCTGACTGTAGATCTGACTCTTTTGACTTGGGCTGATTTTAAGGAGGTATTCTATGGGAAGTATTTCACAGTTGACAACCGGACACGACTGGCACGGGAATTCTTGGGGCTTCGTCAGGGAGATATGACGGTGGCAGAGTATGTCAGGAGGTTCGAGAGAGGACGCTATTTCGTACCTATGATTACCAGTCAACCAGTCGAAGAATTGAAGCACTTCACCCAAGGGTTGAGGCTGGCTATTCGCCATGACGTCAGGCTGAGTCGGGTCACCACATTCAGAGAGGCAGTTGACCAAGCACTGATGTCCGAAAGAGACAGAAATGACATAGTCAAGGAAGCTCAGAACAAGAGATTGAGTTATCAGGGACGGGATCAGCAGGAGCCGGGAAAGAAGAGGTCAGTTCCAGGTCAGAATCCAGGAAAGCAGTCGTTTAAGCAGGCGCAGTCGCGGCAGTAAATTCAGAAGACACAAGCAGCTGAAGGCACTGGTGTCAGGGCTGAAAACAAGGTTCGCTGTTCCAAATGCGAGAAGATTCACGCTGGGCAGTGTTTGACGGGTACAGATGCTTGCTATATGTGTAAGAAGTCAGGACACTTCGCAAGAGAATGTCCACTGCTCAAGGAGCCAACCAAGGGGAGAGTATTTGCGATGACTCAAGAGCAGGTGGACCTGGACACAGCTATTATCACAGGTATGATTTATATCGCCAATATTCCAGCCCGTGTATTAATAGATTCCGGAGCTACACATTCCTTTATATCTGAGGCTTACCTCACCAAACTGAGCATTATACCTGAACGAATGGTTGCGGAATATAGTGTTTCATTACCGTCAGGGGAGGAATTGCATAGCAACAGGATGATAAAGAACTGTCAGATGATGATGCAAGATCATATGGTGGGCGCGAGGTTCATTGTGTTGGAAATAACAGAGTTTGATGTGATCCTTGGCATGGACTGGCTAGTTCAGCACGATGCAGTCATCGATTGTAAACAGCGGACGGTTAAGTTGAAGCTATCAAATGAAAAACTCCTCATTTTTCAAGCAGCTTCACAGATAGCTGTACCCCACATGATCTCCATGTGCAAAGCTCGACAAATGCTAAACAAGGGATGTGAGGGGCTCTTAGTTCACATCTCGGTTAAGTCGGGGACACAACGACCAAGTTTGGAGGAAGTGGAAATAGCCCGAGACTTCTCAGAGGTGTTTCCAGAGGATGTTACAGGTCTACCCCCGACTCGGGAGGTGGAATTCGGAATAGAACTAGTACCGAGGACTACGCCGGTGTCAAAAGCACCCTACCGGTTGGCGCCTACCGAAATGAAAGAGTTGAAGGGGCAGTTGCAGGAATTGCTGGACAAGGGTTTTATACGACCAAGCGTGTCACCATGGGGAGCCCCGGTGTTATTCGTACGCAAGAAAGATGGGACCATGCGACTGTGCATCGATTACCGGGAGCTGAATCGAGTGACAATCAAGAACAAGTACCCATTGCCCAGGATCGATGACCTGTTCGACCAATTACAAGGAGCAACAGTGTTTTCAAAAATTGACTTGCGATCAGGGTATCATCAGATGAAGGTGAAGGAGGAAGATGTGCACAAAACAGCATTCAGAACCCGATACGGGCATTACGAGTTCCTGGTTATGCCATTCGGACTCACAAATGCCCCAACGACATTTATGGACTTGATGAATCGGGTATTTCACTCTTACTTGGACCAGTTTGTTATTGTCTTAATTGACGATATATTAATTTACTCTCGAAATTGCCAAGAACATCATCTGCATTTAACCACGGTGCTACAGACGTTGAAGGAACATCGGTTATATGCCAAATTTAGCAAGTGTGACTTTTGGCTGAATCAGATTCCATTTCTAGGGCACATTGTCTCAGGGAATGGGATAGAAGTGGATCCGGCCAAAGTGGAGGCAATCCGGAATTGGGATACGCCAAAGAATGCTTCTGAGATACGGACTTTCTTGGGGTTGGCAGGGTACTATCGAAGGTTTATCCAAAATTTTTCCCAGATTGCCTTGCCGCTGACCTCGCTGACTAAGAAGGGGGTAAGATATGAATGGACAGATCGGTGCAAGAAAAGCTTTGAGGAGTTGAAAGGAAGATTGATGACGTCACCAGTGCTTACGATCCCGGATGGTTTTGGACGGTTTGTGGTGTACACTGACGCCTCCAAAACTGGACTAGGAGCTGTGCTAATGCAGAACGGGAAGGTCATTGCGTATGCCTCACGTCAGTTGAAGGTACACGAGCAAAACTATCCCACCCATGATTTAGAGCTAGCAGCGGTTATATTTGCTCTAAAGATCTGGAGGCACTACCTTTACGGGGAACGATGTGAGATCTACACAGACCATAAAAGTTTGAAATATTTCTTCACACAGAAGGAATTAAATATGAGACAGAGACGGTGGCTGGAGTTAGTGAAGGATTACGACTGTAACATCAACTATCATCCGGGTAAGGCTAACGTGGTAGCTGATGCTTTGAGCCGCAAATCCGCTACGTTGTCGCAACTAACCAGCCAGCAACAGTTGATATCGGAATTTCAACGATTGAATTTGGAGGTAGTAGCGCCAAGGGAGCAGCTTAAATTGTCAGCATTGGTCGTAAAGTCAAATTTACTAGATCAGATCCGGGAAGGACAGATGGTGGATCAACAGTTAACAGAATGGAAGCGGAAAGATGAAGAAAAAGGGCAAGCTATTTACTCTACTGTGGGTGGAGTCGTGCGATACAAGGATCGCATCTGGGTACCTAAGACGGGTACACTTCGAGAGGATCTCATGAATGAAGCGCATAACACCCCATATTCCACACATCCTGGGAGCACAAAAATGTACAGGGATATGAAGTTATTGTATTGGTGGCCAGGTATGAAAAAGGACATAGTCAAGGTAGTGCACGAATGCCTCACATGTCAACAAGTAAAGACTGAGCATCAGAGACCAGCAGGATTGCTGGAGCCACTTCCGATCCCTGTCTGGAAGTGGGAAGAAGTTGCCATGGATTTTGTGGTGGGTCTACCAACCACTCCTAAGGGATCAAACGCTGTATGGGTTATTGTGGACCGATTGACCAAGTCGGCACATTTCCTACCGGTAAAAACCACCTTCACGATGACGCAGTATGCAGAGCTATACATAAGAGAAGTAGTACGGCTACATGGGATCCCAGTTCAAATTGTGTCAGACAGAGATCCAAAATTTACCTCGGGATTCTGGGAAAGTCTACATAGGGGAATGGGTACCAGGCTGACATTTAGTACCGCCTTCCATCCGCAGACGGATGGTCAGTCTGAACGGGTGATTCAGATTTTGGAGGACCTGCTACGAGCATGTATGATGGACTTCAAGGGAAATTGGGAGTCAAAGCTTCCTCTGATAGAATTCACTTATAATAATAGTTATCAAGCAACCATAGATATGGCTCCATATGAGGCGTTGTATGGAAGGAAGTGCAGAACGCCGTTATATTGGGATGAGGTCGGCGAGAGGACAGTTCTGGGCCCAGACATAGTGACCCAAACAGTGGAGTTAGTGGAGAAGATTCGGAATAGAATGCAAGCAGCGCAAAGTCGTCAAAAGAATTATGCTGATCAGCGACGAAGAGATTTGGAATTTTCAGTTGGAGATCATGTATTTCTTAAAGTCTCACCAATGAAAGGGGTACTGAGGTTCAGAAAGAAAGGGAAGCTCAGTCCAAGGTATATTGGGCCATTTGAGATTCTGGACAGGATTGGAACACGAGCTTATAGGGTTGCCCTACCACCAAATCTGTCCGGGGTACACAACGTGTTCCATGTATCTATGCTCAGACAATACATACCTAACCCCTCTCATGTGATCGGACATGAGTCCATGCAGTGGACCTCAGATCTGACCTACGAGGAACGCCCGAAACAGATTCTTGAGCGTCAAGTACGGAAATTGAGGAACAAGGAGATCAAGATGGTGAATATTTTATGGGGAAACCAGCAGATGGAGGAGGCCACTTGGGAAACGGAACGAGATATGCGCGATCGCTATCCGGATTTATTTGGTAAGTCAATTTCGGGGACGAAATTCTTATAAGGAGGGGAGAATTGTAAGGCTCCCTAAGCCCCAGTTGGGGAGGTTATTAAATAAAGTAGCAGAATGAGGCTTCATGGGCATAAACGGGAGGTTTAAATTACTGAATTTCCATAAAAAAGGGATAGTGGCGAGGTTAGAAGATGAATTGGTACAATAGAGTTAGAAGGATCAAAATGATAAGATTAAGAGGAAGTAAATAGGGGTTAAATAACTCAACTTACCTACGTTAACATCAACTAGGGGAAACAAATATAGATTAAATGGTTATACTTACCTAAATTGACACTTATTAGGGAAACAAATAAAGGTACATTAGCCACCCTCACTTAGGTTAATAACCTAAGCTATTGCCAACTTAATAACCCTAGGTATAAAGAGTCCTAATCTTCGCATCACCCGGTACCCCACGGTTCAACCCTTCCGTCTCCTCACGCGCCGTCACTTCCTCGGCGGAGCTACTTCTTCGGCTGTGGAAGCTGAGGGCGACGCTGGATTTGGAAGCCGATCGCCACCGTGAGGAGCAGATCGGACGGGGGAAACGAGGACGCGCAGTGGAAGTCGCGGGGGTCTCGGGGAGGACGGGAAAGCGCAAGAGCAGACAAGTGTATCTACTGTGAAAACTTGATATCTATGAGGTATGGAGGGGTGGAAAATCTAAGGAAGGTGAGGCTTGGTATGGGTACTGCATGGTTCTTGTTTGAAGACGTTCTGTTTGATTGGTTTTTCCATGGAGGTGTTCCGTTTTGCTTCCTTGATGACGCTTTCGAATGTTTTTCTTCTCTTGTGGAAGCTTCCGATTGGCCTTTCTTTGTAGATGTTTTGTATTGGCTCTTTCTTCTTAGAGATGTGTTTTGTTGGAAGTTTCGGCTGAATGTTTTGTTGGTTCGCATACGATTTCCGAAGTTTTTGCAGTGATTTCAGTTCGAAGAAGTTCGTATTCCACGGTATATCCTTCAGTATGTTTTGGCTAGTGTTCTATGAGTAGGGGATTGAGTTTGAATTCTGGATTTCAACGATGAACATGGTTTAGTGGGTTGCACGGAATCTGTTTGTCTAAATGCTAGTCCGAGATGCGGTTGTGAAATGAGTTTTCCATGGAGTTCTGGTTTTGGTTAGGGGCATTTTGTGAAGATTCTGAGTCGAACTTGTTGTCTCCTTGAGAATTTTGCTTGAAATTGGGTAGTTCCACTTGTTACACTTACTCTGTTATATGATAATTGCTTACAGTTTTGATTCGAAGATATTTGTGAAGAACTTGCGGTGCTGTTGGTTCATTGATATAAGGTTATAGAAGGATTTTTGGTTGACTTATTTGCGGAGGTGTTTTTCGTGTTAATTAAGTGAATTAGTAGTTTTGTTAGCAAGTTTTCTTTTCTTGGAGACTTATATCCGTTGGGACTCTTTGTTGGGGTTACGGTTTGTTGCGATTACATAAAGCAAAATTGTTAATTTTGCAAATTTCATTTGGGAGATGAAGTTAACTGGCTGCTGGTAAATTGATAACCTCCATGGGTAGTGACTTCTTTCGTAACTTATGCTTTTAGAATTGGTATTGTAAGCTTAGTGGTCAATTAATAGTTTGATGCAAATATTTTTCTTATCTGTTCTGTTCATAAACTTTTATAGGTTTCAATTAGCTTGAATACATATGGATATGGGAAATGGACAAGTTTACAGTTTACGGAATTCAATTAAATGAATTAATGATATGATGTGTTTATGAGTAGATTAAGTTTTTATGTGGCTATATAGTTGAATATGTGCATATGTGGTAGTAGTACGGGATGAGTGACCCGGGATGAGCTCCGGGGAGGGCCCATCCAAATATGACTGATACTGGAATTTATGTTAGCTTCGGCTATATGACTGCATGTTCTCTATGAGGTACCTCTAGGTTCATGGGACTGTTGACTGGCTCTAAATGTGGTTACCGGATATGTGACATATTCATCTTATTTAGCTGTGTAGTAACTTTATTTACCACATCTTCCTTCACCGATATGCAATATTTTAGGTATGTTTCTATTGTTTAGTCTCCTATCTCTACTACATTATGGATGTCATGCTTTATCACATGAGATAATACTTGCTGGGTTGTAGACTCATGATGCCTACATTTCAGGTGAGGATGTGTCTCCGGGCGCAATGGAAGGTCTATAGGCGGAGTAGGCGAGGAGACGAGATGGACACATGACATTGTCCGGATATTAGGAGTGTTGAGCTTATGTTCCCCACGGGAAGGGTTTTGCCTTGGTGATGTCAATAGTAACGAGTTTCTTTGCTATACTTTGTGAGGAATGATGACTTTTACGTTTGATGGAATAATATTCGTTTGGGATTGGTATCATATTATAAGTGGATGTTAGTTTGTGCTTCGTAGATGGTGTAAAAAAAAAATATTGGTTTCAAGACGTTTCAGAATCGCTGGATATAAGCTTTGAGCGACTCTCTGGGCTCTTGCTTGATGGCGAATAAGCTCACGCTAGTCTTCTGGTAGCGCCGACTGCTTGCAAAATGGTGGAGGAAGGTCGTTCGGAAGTCTTTGAAACTTGTGATGGATCCGTCCGGAAGCCTCCGAAACCACCGTTGAGCCAATCCCGAGAGGGTGGTAAGGAAAACCCGACACTTCACTCTATCTGTGTATTGATGAAGAGTAGCGGTGTTGTCGAACTTACCCAAATGATCGTCCGGGTCGGTGGTTCCGTTGTATTCACCAATCGCCGGGGGTACATAGTGCTTTGGTAGAGGATCCCGCAGGATGGCCTCTGAGAATTGACGGTTGATCCGTTCGGGCGAGGCATCCGCTCGGGGAGCCTTGCCTTTTTTGCTATCTCGTCTTGGTACTTCATCTGATGAAGATCCTCGATCACGATTAACTGCTGCGGCTTCAGGAGGAGTGCAAAATAGGGCCCGATGAAATGGAACCGTGGCCTGCGGTGCTTTCGCTCGGCCTCCTGATGCTGATGTTGCTTGCTGCTCAATCCGCTCGGCTTGCGACTTATGCCTCTGTTCTACGAGCTTAGCTGCTCGTGTCTCGATCAGAGCGTCGAGCTCCTCTGTGGAGAGCATCACCGAGTGCTGTCGTCCAGCTTCGTCCATTGCTTCCGATCGGATGCAGGAGCGTTTCCCACAGACGGCGCCAAATTGATCCTGTCCGAACGCTGAATCAACGGGCGCTGGGCACGTGGCGCTCTCCGCGTTGCTGACGTAGATCCCCGACCGGTCGTATGGACCTCCGGCGAACTTGCAAAGAAATCGGGCCGCACAGTCCGATGCTCCCGGCGATGATCCTCCGATGCTCAAGTCAGGCGAGTGGACAACAAAGGGGTGGCTCAAATTATCGTAGAATGCGTACCTCCGGTGATGTGTGAGACCCTTTATATAGAGCTGGAAAGGGGTTCACGCACACATATCGAGGTGAATACGTGTCCTCAGCCCATACCTCAATATGAGCTTGTCAGAAAAGCTTACCTGACCCCTTACTGCTACAGTCCGAGCACGTCTCTGATGGGACAGCAGAACCTTGTCATAAGATCCTGTGTATGGTTCGCTCGTTGGCCATACTCGCTGTCAGAGGATGTTTTCTTATCCTGTTCTCTTCTTACTCCATGCCGAGTGTCCGGCTGGTCGGCACCCCTTGCGTCCAACCGGTCATATGTGCTGGTCCACTTAGGATATTCCCGATAGCGTGCTCTGTGGAGACTGTTCGCAATATTGCTACCTTATGCCTTCGGTCGAGTGGGCTACCCGCTCGGCCGTACAATCCTGTTCAATGAGCGTCGGAACCCTGACTCCTCGCCGGGTGCCTTTGACTCCGATGAGACCCTGTTCGGCCGACCGGTCTCCCCCTTCTCCGGTCGGCCGTTCGGCCCTTTGACTTCCACGTGGTGTTGACTTCCCTCAGAGGGGGGTCCCTGTTCTTACCACCGGATCAGCAATCATTACCAACTAGTATGTCTAGCGAGATCAAGTTCTTCTTAGCTCTGGTATATATTTGACATCACATAGGATTCTAATCACACCATCAAACATCTTAATTCTGATGTTCCCTATATTGATAACTTTGCATGACGTATCATTTTCCATCTAACACTGAACTATAATCCATTGCCTTATAGGTGTCAAACCAATCCTTGTTTGGAGTCATGTGATATAAACAAGCAAAGTCTAAAATCCATGCATCCGTCAGCTACTCCAAACTCGACATAACTGATAGCATATCTCTATCACCGCTCTCTGAATTTTCCTCTTCAACTATGTTTGCAGACTTTGCCGAACTAACTTTGTTCTCTGCAACATATTTCTTTATCTGTGGACAATCTCTCTTGATATGACCTTTGGCTCCACATTTGTAGCACGTGATCACCTTTTTCCTTCTCGACTTAGAACGAGCCTTGTTGTTGTCGTCAAATCTGTGTCGAGATTTGCTCCTACCACGCTCTTGGTTGTTATTTGCCACAAGTCCTTCTCCCTGAGAAACTTCATCATTTGTTTTCTTCCTTTGGTGAAAACCTAGTAATGCACCTGTGATCTCCTCCAATTTAAGAGTTTCCTTACCCCATATCAAAGTAGTAACCAAATTCTCGTACATATGAGATGAAAGTAGAGAATTTAACAACATCAGTGTCTTGTTTGTCTATTCGATTTTCACATCAACCCATTTCAAATCGCTCACAATCTGATCGAATACTTTGATGTGCTGGCTCAGATCGGTTCCCTCTGTCATCTTCAGTCCAAATAATTTCTACTTAAGATACAGTTTGTTTGTCAATGATTTTGACATGTACTGGCTTTCCATATTTTGCCAAACTGCTACCAATGACTCATTGTCCATGACATGGTATATCACATCATCCGTAAGACAAAGTCTAATTGTTACCACTGCCTTCGCCTGAAGTTCTTCCTAATCCGATCTCTCCATGCTTTCTGGTTTCCTTTCTCCTAGCTCCTTCGTCATGCCTTGTTACACCAATAAATCCTTAACCCTTCTCTGCCATAATCCGAAGTTTCCGATTTCATCAAACTTCACCATATCAAACTTCACAGAAGTCATCTCCGACATGTTGAAGAAATCCGTCAAAACCTGTAGCTCTACCAATTGTTGTGCAAAGAAGGGGATAACACCTCTCAACCTCTAACGCGGAAGAAGAGGAAGAGAGGAAGAGATCGCGCGGAGCAATAAGACAAAGACACCCAAAAGGAGAGCAAACACGAGAAAAGAGAAGAAGAAGAAGAAGAAGAGTTACCGTGGTTCGACGACGTGCCTACTCCACAAAAACAGTCGAAATTTTATTAAAATTCTCTCTACACAAGAGAATCACATCCAATAATTCTTGTAATTGTTGTTGTACAATAAGTTTACAATGATCCCTATAAATAATGCATAAACCCAGACCCGGTAAAATTGTAACAAAATTTAATTATGAAAAATCACAACAAAATTCTGTTATGAAAAACTCTAATAAAATTCTATTATATAAAATCGTAACAAAATTTTATTATGAAAAATTTTAACAGATTTTTCTTCCATAGTATCCATCGCATTGGCTTTCATCCAAATATGAGTCACTCGTCAACAATGACCAACGCAGGAGCAATGAATGGTTTTGTCCCCTTAAGACGGTCTAATGGCTAGCGCATGAAATGTTGTTAACTTGAGGTCTGAAATTCAAATCTTGACATAGCCGAGGTAAATATCTTTCTCATGTGCTAGTCACTATTCCAAGGACTAGTAGTCCAGGCCGGATCCTCTGGACCCCAGGCCGGATCCTCTGGACCATTTGCGGTCCAGAGGATGCTCCCTTTGTATGTATTGGTGGGGATATATAGTCCCTACTTATAAAATAGGTGAGGACCATACATCCCCACCAATGCATGGAAAGAGAGCATCCTCTGGACCGCAAAAAGTGATCCAGAGAGGATCTCCTCTCCTAGTAATCACCCATAATTGATCTCTTCCATGTTAACTCTAGGACAGATTGACGAAGACGTTGGGATAAACGCAATCACCCTTTGTCAATGTGTGGTTGACATTATAAGGACAGACTGAGGACATCTAGGTGAGTGCTACATGACAAGATTATACATAGCCTAATCTCATTGGATTTGAAATCTAGGTCCATGTACAATTATTTTGTCTAATTGAAGGATACTAGGTTACAACTTGAAGTTTACTTGATAGAGCTTCAAATTTTGGTAGCCGATGTCAACTTAATCGATTTAGATAAGAGTAATATGGCCACGTTTTAAGGGTCCTTTAGTCAAGTGCAGCTCGATAATTTGCCATTCGAATGACTTGTCGATACAAGTTGAGGCTTGAATAATACCAAATATCAAACACCATTTGATGTCATTTAACCTAGCCTAGGTCTCTTAGAAATTTATAAGAGTTTTCATTTCTTTTATAAATTTAGTTATCTTTGTTAATCATCTCACCATCCATTAAATGTGACCAAAACCACAGCAGGAACCTGATTTAAACAATAACCGACAATCATCTAGAAGAGAGCCCAGCCCACAATAAACACATTTTAGTTCGGCCATGGAAGTCTTACCATTCTGGGCTTAAGTTTCGTAGTGAAGCAATTTAAATTTAATTTATTACTGTGATGTAGATGAAGCAGCGAAAATTTAAGAAATTCAGTAGTCTAATGTACCAGCAATCTTAAGTCTTTACAAATATACATTTCCAGGATTCATTGTGATGTTTATGCTCATCAGAGATCTACATTGAACATAAAAGAAGACAACGCTGACAAAAGAACGGAGAAAATCTTTACCTTTGCAAAGTTTTTCCACTTTTTGTTACCGTTGATACAAGATGCTAAGTCTCCACCAAGATCATATTCTCTCATAATCGAGTTTCTCCGACTGCCAATCAAGAGGAACAACAAACAAATGAAAATGAAACAGAATTTATGACTTCAACAGCCCGAGCCTTGTTCAGTTGCACACTGTTGATTTCTTAAACAAGCATAAATGTTCAGTAGCAATTCCAGATACGAGTACCTTGATCAGCATGTATGTAGGTAGCCATGCTGGTGCAGTGGGAATGCCAACCCAAGCAACCTGTGCTACACCAGAGGTTGCATTAGCCTAAATTTCCCACCTGATTCGTCTTAAATTAGACCCGAAAGAAAAGATCCCTCTAAGTTTGGCCAAGTGGTCAACCTTAACTTACTGCTGATGACAGAAATATATATAATTTAGAATATATATGATGGTAACCTACCACTGATACTAAAGTTTGTAAGATGTTCACAAAGATGCAACCATATATGTGATTTATCCATATCCTTAATAGATACGACCATAAAGTGAACCTTAACAGAAACAAGTTAGTGCGAATGGTTTATCGCACTGAACCATTGAGGCAAACTGCCTTTAAAAAAAGATATGCTGATGTTTTTCTTCAAAATCTTTATTTGCAGTCATTATAGATATAGGAAAAACAAACCAAATTTGAGGCTATCTCCAAACAAAGCCAGAGAAGTACAAACATAAACAGCTAGAAAACTATAGCCAACTAAAACAAAGTACATTAACTAATCTAGTCTTCAAATCTAAAGCAGGAATTTGGTAATTTATCACAAGAAGAACCAACCATATCCCAAAAAGCCATTCATACTTTAGGAAAAGAACACTTGAGTGGCAATGTTAAAGTTAGTAATATGTTCTGGTTAGATCAGAACTGATAGTAAAGTCTACTAGTTACTCGCTGGCTTGGACCTCGATTGGAGAAGTTCAATGCATCACTGTAGCTTCCATTTTGTTTTTCCCTTGACCTGAATTTATAAGTTTTAAAAATATTGTCCTTGGCACCCTTTTATAGTTCTTAAGAGTGGCACCCATCCGATGGAAGAGCTCCATGTGGCCAAGGTGTCCAGTTGGATCAAACAAATCACTACAGCGAACTCTAGTTGTTTGTCCAAGTTGACTATACAAATGATTTTTCCTTAATAGTTACACCCAGGTCACACAGATTATGCCTTTTTTCACAATACTGATTTTCATAGCAAGCGTGTAGTAACATCTCAACAATGTACGAGTTAAATGAGTAATTTTATCAAATAACAATTACTTCCCCTTCTATCAAACTTTAGAAGCATTTTCATAGAATTTGGTAGAAAACATCCCATTATTACCATCTGTGAGTTGTCTGCCCACTAATTATCTTTCCTTTCTCACAGTAAAACCCTTCCTATAGATAATAGTGTCTTGGTTTAAGAAAACTTGTAATCACCTTTTACCACAAAAATGTTTTACTTGTCTCTTTTACTCTTCTACAACTCAGATCATCTCCATGTTCATAGATGTTTTCCTTCTCCATCTCGGTTAGTATTTGTTTAATGGTCGTTGTCATTTCAACCTAGTCTAATAATTAGTAGAATTCTAGTTCCTCAACTATTCTCCTATAAATAATGGTCCATACACATGTCCCCAATGTATCCTACTAAAACCGCCTCTTATAATTTGCTCAAATCAATTATAACTTCCTTGATCGAATTGGGTTTACCTCAGTTGAATTACTTTCTCATCCTATCTTGAACCCTATCTCGGCCAATCCCAACTTAACTTGATTGAATTGCTCCTTTTTCACTTCTCTCAATTTAGGTTTAATGGAACAAACCACAAACCATTTATATTTATGTTCCTCACATGGCTCGATCACACGAGAAGGGATTCAATTGGAAAAAATTTTATCTCAAACTTTCATCTATAAATAAAACCAAGCTTCAAAGATAATGATAGACTCCAATTTCTTCCCAACCCATTATCATTTATCTATTAAACAACTTGATGGTAAGCACCAACCAATTCTCCCCAAACTGAGTGTTACTTAGTTGTATTCTTAGTCAAATCTTTTGCTTTAGGTATTGAAATGAAGGTCCTTGTGCGATGGATATTGGGTTTTCTTTTGCATAGGGTCCTTTACTCATACCCCTGAATTCACTTTAGTAGCGGATACCTTATTGAGGAGAGCTCTTCCCATAATCCATATTGTGCCCCACTTCCAAACTCAAGGGTTGCAACCCTTAGTGCCATCTCTGAAGACCAAGCTCCACATTAAACAATCCTTACATTGAACTCTCAGGTAGACTTTTTTGCTGATGTTCAACCACTTGAGGTCAAATCCCTTCTTCACATGAAGAGATCTAGATATCAGGTGGGCACAAAAGCGCATTGATCCCAAACCTAAGAGGACAAAAGATTTTAAGTTCTCTAAATCTACACTAAATCCACACTAAATCCTCAAGCATATCCTCCATTGGGGACTCAAAAAGCTGACTTAATGATCTGACATTGAGATATGATGTGTTCCTCACCACATGGTCAATGAGATCTCCAAAATTTCTTTCTCAAGCCTAAAGTCTCTCTGCTTTAGGAAATGGGATAACAAAGACATTAGATATAGATGAGTCATCACAAAGTTCTTAACTTGGAACTATCTCCGCTGTCATGCTTCCTAATCTATCAGCTCACTTCAATAGCACGATATTACCAAGGGTTGCCAATGTTAGCATTGGACATCGGTATAGCTGACTTCTGATTTGGCTTTTTTGATTGAGAAAAGGAAAATAAGGCTAACACTTTAAGGTTTTCAATGGGTGAGGAAGAGAAAGTTTAAGGCTTATGTTGGTTGGGGAAGGGTAAGCTAGCTAGCTCACTATACTTAACTAGTAGCTTTCTCTTGAGGGAATTATTGTTGAAAATCTAAACCTATTGATCTCAGAAAGATAATAATTTTATATTGTAGTAGCTACTTAGAGAGAACTAATAATTTATATCAAGAACTAAACTATAACACCATATAACAAAATCCTTTCATATAACTAAACCTATTTAACGTACCATTATAACTCTACACCTACAATACTAATCCTATAAATTATAATCTAATTTTATTATTTATTGGTATTATATACGATTTCTCACTTACAAGTAGTCTAATAACAATACATAAATAATCTTGTATCATTCAATAATTTTAAAGAATAAAAACAATATAGTTTTACTAATTCGATAATAATATAATGTTATTGATAGTATGCTAATATATTACATGATATTATTATGCAGATATATTACATAGTTTGATTAAAATTATCCATCATTTATCATGCAATATTTATAATCCATTATTTAGTTTAACATAATATGAATCCGTTTATGATTGAACATCTTTTGTTATCTCACACATGAAATTATTTTATCTTATTTTAATTTTTCCTCTCTCTTCTAATTTTGCCAACCTTACCATTTCCATAATAGGTATTTAAATTTTTAACCATTTGATCCCCAAATCCATAGCAATATTGTTTTTGAGTTTTGACAACCATGCTAAAAAACAAATGAAGACTTAAAAGGATACTCAACATCTGTAATTTTACCATCAAAGGCACTCCACGATTATCATCCCAACCCTTTTAGTGACCTATCATTTCCTTGATTTACTTGAGCCTCATCAAAACAGTTTGTTGACTAAAATCCATACTTCAGATGATCATTTCAAAACGTGATTGTTAGTTAAACTCTCCTATCTCAACAAATAATGAGAAAAGGCTCCATGATAGCAATGCAATACAAGCAAGCACTGTTATTACATTCAGCTAGTAGCTAATACATGCCTAGTTAAGCTTTCTAGCAAATTGAGTCATTAACATTGGTGTAGGTGTATTTTGTCAACCATAAAGAAAGTTCCAAATGAGCTTAAAAGGAAACAAGTTCCGTGATTTCTCAAATATGCAAGACATTCAGAATAAGTTGTAGTCTGTAGTAATAGTTAAATAGCATAGACAAAACTAAATTATGTACAACATAGAATCCAGTGACAGTGATCTTAGCAGAAAGTTAATCTTCCTATGAAGGAAAGTACAAACCAAACATGAATGAACAACTGGATAGCAAAATAAGTTTAAGCCATTAAAAGCATGAGAAGGAATCATTTTAGTAAAGAAGCAAGTTGGTATGACTATCTTCTAATAATGAATAGAGAAATGAGATGAGAACTTGGGGACACTTACAAGAGCATATTCTCCAGTCTCAAAAATTCGCATGTCCAGAACCTGCAGGTAGGGATATAGGAAAAGAAAAAAAAAAAGAGATAAAAAAAATTAGGAGAAAGAAAGGAGATTAGCAATAAATAAAGAAAAGAAGCAATTAACAGACATTAATGAGATAACTTAAAGCTTCCGACAAGAGGAAATAAGTATATAAAAGATGGCAATATCACCAACAAGTGTAGTGAATGAAAGGCACCTCCCCACGGTCTTCATATATGTAATCCAACCCTTTGTAATAAGGAGGATGGTCAACGGATAGATACTAAAAAAATGGAAAATAAATGCCAATTAATGACCTGACATAAAGCATTAAGCATGTAACATAGAGAACAAGATAAACTATATGTGAAACAAGTTAGCTGGAAATCGCTATTAATGAAATTCTCACAACTGAAATTATCACAACGATTACCACAACAACCAAGCCTTATCCCACTAGGTGGACACTAATAAATCCAATACTCAAACAAGCGAGTTTAATCCATTTTTGTTAAAAGGCTTGAGTACACAAGGAAAGTAAAGAAAGCTCTGTTTAATCTAATTAAAAGTAATTTGCAATCAGAGTAATACTAGTGTTGTAATTTTACTTAAAATTCAATGATGGGATAAGATATGCAGCATATGCCAAATAATAAAGATTCATGGCTTGTTATTGCAAAGGTAAGATTTGAACCAAGAACATAATCAATGTTGAATTGAGACAAGTTTCAACATCAACCAAGTGCATGAAGCACTGGCACAAAATAAGCAAATGCACTCATGTTTTAGAAGACATTTGATGCATTTATGATTGTTTTAGATTGGTGTTTTCCATGAAGCTCTTAACTTAAAAGGGTATTGGAAATAAAAGATACAAATAATGCCTATTAAACTATCATTTTGTGATAGACATTTTGACCTCATGTTGATATTAATAACATGTAAAGGTAAATATTCCAACCAAGTAGGGAAGTGCATTCATAGCCTCAAGATTGCAATTATGATAATTTATCATCACTAAAGTATTGATTAAATAAATTTCAAATAGGAAAATTGCATTATTAGATTCATAATGGATCTCTCTTGACTTCCAAGGGGATATAACAATGCAATGAATCACGAGGCTTGGATAATCCCACTATATGTGAAATGTCCAAAGGCCCTACCAACAAATGTTGCTCAGTAAACTTGCATACTTCATGTCAAAATTAAGGGAAAAGGGTAAAAGGGCTGAACCATAGAGGCTTCTAAATAGGAACTAAAAGAGGTGTTGGAGATTCATCTCCTTCGACATTTATGCACTTAAATGTTTTGATGAGTTGGGCAAAGCATTTAAGGTAGGTTTGTTATTATATCTTATATGTGTATTAAGTTGTGCAAGATCTACCATGCATACAATTTGACTTGCATGGCCAAGTTGTTTGATGATTTGATGGCTCAAGGTTTGTGGAGATTAGAGAAGGATGGCATGGACAACAGGACAAGGTTCATGGAGATTAGAGAAGGATGGCGAGGGAATCCGAGGGAACGTAGGACTAGGTGCATTGAAGCATAACAAAACCGAGGAGGTGAACTATGTAAGCGAAGGCATAAAGGATGACATGAGGAATGAATTGAGGGTTCGGTGCATTCGAGGAACAAGTAGATTAATAAGAGACCTCAATGCTTGGAAAGAATCCACGAGAGATATGAGCGGAGGGTCATGGGTAGATGACAACTAAGGCAAACTCAACCATAGATGTGATCAAAATCATAGTAGCTAGTTGATTGTGTTGAGATCCAGCTGGTGGCTAAGAAAATCACATTCTAAGTGTTTTGGGATTTATGTTTTGACAGTCAATTGTTGGCCAAGAAAATCAATACCCCAAATGTTCCAAGTTTGTGGTTTTCTAGTTTACTAGTAATTAGAGATTAATCGACTGATAGTTGAATATCTCATGTTGGTCTATTTGAAGTATTATGGATTAGAGCAGTCAACTTAACTGATGACTTAGACTATTTGGCAGTAGATTGTTTAGTCAGCTAATGTTCGTTTGGCTAAGAACATAATGTTTTGTAGTCAACTGAAGTAGTTAACTCAACACGAACTATCTCAGGTTTCAATCTATTGATACAACAATGATTGATTCAAACGGAGCCAAAGATAGAAGGATGACAGGATTTGGAGAAGATATAAATCAGTGATGGATGATCAATAGTCAACCACTGATGGTTGTCACATTAATATAACGATATAATTCAAGAAGAAGGCTATAAAAGAAGCTTGAGGCGCTACAAAATTAAACAACAATCAACTATTACCAATGTCCATACTCTGCCTCCACAAATGCTTCAAATGTATTATTTTTCTTCTCATTTTTATTTCTTGTATTTGCTGAACTACAAGAGATTTCTCCACCTTCGGTTCTATCGAGAAGGAGAAAATATAGAGGTGTTCTTGGGAATGATCCACCTCGTGTACTAAGAGTATGGGGCTGCCAAACCACAATAAATTATTGTGCACTCTAGTTTAATATTCTGTGTTTTTTTTTATTTCTTCTATAATTTTTTTGAGAACACTAACATTGCAAGAAAGTGGTATTCTACCACACTGGTCACCCTATCTAACAACATGATTGAACAAGAGCTATTTATGAAAATCCTGTCCATTGCAATTTTAAAAAGTATGCATCTAAAACCATCAAAGCCCCTCGTTTCAATACTTTTAAGCTCCTTGGACTGACGCAAAGATTAGATATGTTATTTTCTATTGTTCTATGGATTCTTGGATTCATTTTACTAAGTGATTTAAACAATGAAGCAATTAGTAAATTTTAGAAAAGAAAACAAGAAACCAGTGTTGATTTTGTAAGCATTGGATAAAGCTCTCTATCTTCAAGAAAAGGGACAAAAAAGTAAAATAGAATAATAAGACAAGAAAATCCATTGTCCCCAAACTACAAGATTGGCATCTTGTGCTTTTATTCCATAATATGAATTTGTGCTATGATTTTTTGAACTTTTTTTTTAGTGAAATCTTTTTTTAAACTATTTTCTTTAAATTATAAATATGGTTTTCCTTTTTCATTTTAAATATATAGCCCACTTTGTCTAAAACAATAGAAAATTCAAGAAACTACAAGGCAATAGTATTAATCTGTCCACAGTTATCACGGCAGATAGAAAAGGAGCCTTGGCGCAACCATAAATTTGCTGTCATGTGACCTTGAGGTCACGAGTTCGAGTCGGGGAAACAACCTCTTGCAAAAATGCAAGGTAAGGTTGCGTACAATAGACCTAATGTGGCCCGACCCTTTCACAGACTCGCATTGGCTAGAGCTTCGTATACCAGATTGCCCTTTATAAAAATCCAAATACATAATAGAATGCAACTATGATATTATCAAAGGTAAAGAAACAAACACAATTATGCATACATATAAGAAAAAATGGCCAAAAAATAATGAATAGGATGCCTTGGTTGTCTTAATGTACGGTTGAAATACCAAAAGATACAAATACTTGTTGTGGCTAGATAGTTGGTCACAACGCCACTAACATTCGGCATGAGACTCACACACTTACATACCATTTCCTTATTCCATAGAATATGCAAACCTAGAGAATGACAAACAAGTGTGGAATCACTAAGACAAGCAAGTGTGGAATCACCAAACTACTAATTCACTCCATGGGTTAATGACAGGCTTAAGACATAGGATCATGCTTTACTTAAATCAAATTTAGGTCACTTCAGCAAGCACTAGTAGCTCAGAATATTCATCACATGAAAGAAGATGACACGTTATAAGAAAACAGATAATATGACAGAGGAAGGGTGTATATAAGGATACTCTTACATTGATGCTACTTAGGTACTTTTCTTTGTCCACTCTTACAATCTGCCCCTTTTTCACTGCATAAAGAAGGTGGTAATAAGCACCAAGCTGATTTTGCTATCCCATAAATGAAGCAGAATTTTAGCTATTTTTAAATAAAACAATGTGCACATCCATTTTCTCTAAAAACAATGTTGCAACAAGCACGAATATACTTTCTAAACAAAAGATAAAGGGAAATAGTTGTAATTCATACTTCATAATTCATAGTATGTCTATCTGGAATGTAAACATGAAACAGATTGATGTTGTGATGATAAAATGCAGTGTAGTTGTAGTGGGTATGTAAAGGTTGCTGTGGACTCTAGCTCTGTAGCTATTGTAGTAGTGATTTCTCTATAAAGAGAGAAGCTTACATTGGAAAAAAAATCAATTAATATTCAATATCAGTCTCCTCCCAAGGAGTATTTTAGATGACTGAGTTCTCTCTTTAGACAATGAGTGTACAGTCAATATGGGTTGAATAAATGACAGCGCCTTGAGGAACTTGGTAGATAAATCTTCAGAAAGTGCATCCAATGATATCATTACTGTGCATCAACACCCACGAATTCAATCACAAATAAAGTTGTTGACAATTCGGTTTCACAAGGAGAGGCCATTGTTACTTGTTCATGAACACCTTTCTTCTCCAGCCCCAACCCAATAGCCTGTCTACTATTGCATCAGATTGGGTAATACACATACCATAATAAGCAATAAAATAAGATTTAAATGAAGCAAAGAATCCACCTAGGCAATCTTGTAGGATAAATGAGGAATAAAAGTGGCAGTAGTGTAGGCATAATTAAGGTTGTGTTTCCTACAAGAGAAAGAAAGAGACGTAAAAAAATTGGGGAGAGGAGACAATAATTAGATATTCTTTAGAAGTAAAATGGGCCTGAGAAAGAAAATGAGGAGAAATTTTCCTTTTACTTTAGCTAAAAGTTTGTGCAATCAAAATAGGTGAAAAATATCATTGTAGCCGCTTTGGTTGCCCTCATTGTCACCTTTTTGGGTCCTTCACCTTCGACTACGATCCCACCTATTCCTTCCAATCATTATCCAATCTCTAAGTTTGAAAAAAAAGAAAAAGAAATATAATAGAAAAATTAACTCTCTCCTTATCCCTTTAAGGACAAAACAAGAAAATTCGATTTTTTTTTTCTCTTCTCTTTAGTTTTTCCTCAAACCTACTTTCTTTCTTTAACTTTCCTTATTTCTCTTTACTCTCCTTAGGAAATCCAGCATAATAGAAGCAATAATTCATATCCACATCAACGGTCCTACCCCTCGAACTCTTTCATAAGATGAAGATGAAGTGTGTAATTGATGTGCCACCATTTAAAAAAAATAAAAAGCGACATGAAATCACGAAAGAGTTGAGAATTCATATCTCTCATGTAAACACTAGTATATTCAAATTATTGGCTCAAGGAAATCAACCTATTAGCTCAATTTTAACATACATTTGCAAGCATATGCAATCAATCACTGTGGCTTACATGTGTGTATTTACATACAAATGTTGCTATTCATAAAAGAATTATTTGATATTAGTTGCAGGTAAAAAATATAATTCAAATAATTTTTAACACAAGATGAAAAAGTGATTCCCTCAACATCATAATACAAAAATCTAAAATATAATTGTGATATTCCTCCATATGCTCTTCGTCTAAGACAATTTAGATTCATTTGTTTCCATTATTTAGGTAAATAAATTTAGGGCTCCTTAGCTGTGACAGCTAAGTAGATATTGAAGCTTTTCCAACTAAAATAAAAAATGAAACTAGCATTTTTCATAACCTCTTTTCATCCTAACTGTCAAAAAGCATTTGTTTGAAGTCATCATATAAGTTTCAGTCAGACTCTCATGTTTCAATTTTTTGTATCAGTAAATTGCACAAACTATGTTAGTCATAATTTCTAGTTATGTTCCTAAATATATTAAGTCGGGTTGAATATACTCTAACTCATTTTGGGCAACTCAATTGAATATTAAAACAATGTGTATGTTTGTGTATGGGATGTGGTCAAGCATTCCGATGTACAAATCAGTGCAAGTTCAGGTGCATAGATTACTGCTTACAGCACTGCTTACTAGAATGCCAAATCATGCTCGGTATTGTGAACAGCAGTTTGCCCTCCCAAGAGCAAATAACCTCGGATGGATTAGTATTAAGGGAAAAATCCCATATCAGATTATTTGTATTGATTTACGTAATTGAGCATGGATATGACATTATGGAGATGCACAATGCTTGCCATTAGCGACTTCCCAATACTTGCCACATGACCATCATGATCAGCATCCAGCATATTATTTGTGTACTAGATTACTCTCCAGAAAACACAAGAGCATGATAGCATCAAAGTATAATGATGGAGGATACATCCCATAATGGCACTTATTGTTATGGTCAGATCTTTAGTAGAGCATCAAACATCAGCTAAGACTCGTGATCATCATATGCTTTGGATCTCACTCTTAAAGCTTAAAGCGTCGTGTAGATAACTTCCCTAGAGATTGCTCTACTTGACATGCATTTAGCAGACCGTCATCTACTGAACTAGTAATCTTCATTTCCGTGGATAAAGGTACTCATAACCATTCTAGTAACTAGCCATCTCCTAATTTCCCGAGGTTCTTCAGGCAGGCGGAGAACGCATACATGGCCGCGATATGAACTAGTCAACATCTTGTGAGGTAGGGTTGAAAATGGAGAGAGAAAGGAGGAATTTACTTGAATATACAGGCTTCTTGGGGGGAGACGGGGCAGGCGGCTTGGTAGCTTCGGTGGTGGTTTTGGCAGGAGTCTCCTTAGGGGGATCAGCAGAGCTGAAGGCCTTGATCGGTTGCAGGCGATGCAGGCCGGCCCTCCGAGACGATGCGGAGGGGTAGGCGAGGTGCAGACGGTCACGGCCCAGCAGAGGAGCAGAAGGAGAGAGGAGAGAAGCCATGGAGGTGGGTGGGCAGGGAGGAAGCCTTGGGGATATGATAGATATCACGGCCGTTAGTTTGTTTCCGGGATAGGGGTGTAAATGAGTAAGCCGTTCGTGAGTTATTCGAAGCTCGATTCGATAAAAGTTCATTTGAGCTCGTTTAATTAGGCTCGTTAAGATAAATAAACCAAGCTCAAGCTTCACAATATTCGGCTCGTTAGCCCGTGAACATGTTCGTTAATCTCATGAATTAATTTTTAAATAAAAATAATAATAGTTTTGATATTGAATTTATAGATTTTACACTCTACTTATGAAAAACATAAACAAATATATTAAATTTATTGATTAGAATAAAATTATAATATTCGACTCGGCTCGATTACACCCCTATTCTGACAGTCCCTTCTCGGGAGAGGATCCTCTGGTCCACAAAGGCTAGACTAATTCATGGTCCAGCCTTTACATTGGTGAAAGATAATAGGCATCCACCTATTAATAGGTGGGGATTATTACCTCCCATCAATCCTCTTGTCCTGTTCTAGAGAGGACCAGAGGATCCTGTCCCTCCCTTCTCTCCCTGATGGCTTCGAATTCGGATAAGTGCGCCGGTGCGCGATTTATGAAATTGGTTGTCGGCCTCACTCTTGTAGCAAAAGCAGGTGTAATTACTTCGATCCAGATACCGTCCTTAGAGGGTCTAAAAAGAGATAAATTATAACATCTCTAATGTGTCTAGAGAGGGAAAGAGATTATGGGAACTGTTGGCCGGTCTCATGAACTTTTTTATATATACATTTATTATAATAGATGATTAAGTTATTTAATATATAAATTTATTATAATAGATAGTTGATTTAATTTAATTATTGATTGATATATTATTATATTTTTATTTTTATATTATTCTATCTCTTTTATGAATAGGGTGTTTAATAGGAAAATTATATAATTTAATTCTCTTCGTCTACTATTAAATTATAACATAGGTTATAAGCACAAGGGCTCTTTAACATATAAACTCATAAATATTCTTAGTTTTAGTATTTGATCATGTCCAAGCACTGAGTCAACGGACACTAAGCGCGTGGCACTCTTTGCTGTCTCTGACTGGTGATGTAGATCTCCGGCAAACCTGCAAAGAAGCCAAGCCGGGAAGGAGTTCCCGGCGACGACCCTCCGACGCTCAAGTCAGGCCACGAAGAAGAAAGGAGGCAGAGTAACTGTGGCTACAGTGATGAGAATTGTACATACCTCCGTCGAAGCTTGGGGTCCTTATATAGGACCCCGAGGAGGTGTGGGCACACTTCTCGATACATGCACGCTTCCCCAAACATACCTCCGAATGAGTGTGTCAGGAAAGTATGTCTGACGTCATTCCACAATCGTCCGAGCATATCCCTGACGTGACGGTGGAAACTTCCACCGTACGATACTCTGTCCAGTCCGCCCACCGACCATGCTGTTTATCGGCGGCAGACGTCTCGAGGATGATGTTACCAGCTGTCCCTTTCATCCTTTTTGCGTCTCTTGTCTATTCCAGGGCTAGGCAGTCCTGCTGCTCGGCGCTCCTAGCACTCGGGCCCTTGTATGCATCAGACCGAGCGGGAAGATCCTCGGTCCTATGTTCGGATGGGATCGCACCTCAGTGATCTGTGCTTCGACCGAGCGGCCTGTCCGCTCGGCCCATAAGCTCCTTTACCTTGAGCGTCTGAAGCTCGACCTCAAGTCAAGCTATATTCCGCTCGGCTAGGAGGGTATCCGGCCGACCGGTCAGATGTCCTGTCTGCTCGAGGACCTTGGGGCCGCCCTTATTGACCTTTGACCTCCACGTGTCGTTGACCGCCACCGACGTGGGTCCCCCGTCCTTACCACTGGATCATATGTCTTCCCCTCAAGTCTAGTCGAAGGAGGCGCTAAGTCCGACTGACTAGACTGTGAGTCTGACTGGGTGGCATCCGCTCTGCCGCCTTCTAAAATGCCCTTTCGCTCGGCCAGTACGATGTCAAGTGGGGTCGTTCGGCCGAGTCGACCTGTAACCTGTCACCGCCGACGTCCTTAGGATCCCCTTGGAATGCGTGTAAATCTCCGCCATTATGGTTGAGCACGCGGGCTCTGCGCCGTAATAAGGCTCATTAAATGCATTCCTATGACCTGACGACATGTGGCGCCGCTATCGTCATCGTACGGCGACGGCGTCGCGTCCGATGGGACCTTTGGCGGTTTAAAATGAGCAGCCAGATACGTGCCTTGGTCCTTGTGACCTGCATCCGACGGTTCAGGACGATCGGGCTACACCCTATAAAGCCTTCGCCCCCCTCCTCCGCCGCACCTTTGCAGTCGTGCGTTCAGAAGCCTCCGCTAGCGCTCAGTGCACCGGTGAACTTGCTCTCTGGTATTCCGACGACTCCTCGTCCTCTTCTTTCGACCGTCCTCTTTTATGTAAGGATCCTTTGCCTCTTGCTCCTTAGTTCTCGTGTTTTCTTTGCATTCTTCGTCGTGTTCTTTGCTTCTTGGTCATTGTTTCGTTCATCTTCTCCATTGAGCCCTTTGCTTTTTTCTCCTGACTTCGTACTTTTCACTGTTCCGGCAATGGCTAGTTCTTCCCAGCCCTCAGACATCGCCTCCAGCCCGTGGTATACTACCATGGAGTCACGGTTCGATCAGCGTAACGCAGAGGGCCTAGTGAATGCTTTTGATCTTCCCTCTGACTTCGAACTTATTCTGCCCTCGCCTTCCGCCCGGTCGCACAAACCGTCGCCCGACACTGTTTGTTTTTTCCGTGACCAGTTTATGGCCGGTCTGCGCTTTCCTCTTCATCCATTTATCGTTGAAGTCTGTAATTTCTTTGGCATTCCGCTCGGCCAGCTGGTACCAAATTCCTTCCGCCTTTTGTGTGGGGTTGTTATGTTATTCAAAATCCATAACATTCCCCTCCGTCCGGAGGTTTTCTACTACTTCTATTACCCTAAGCAATCTGAGTTGGGCACTTATCTGTTCCAGTCTCGGATCAGCTTGGTCTTCTTCGATAAGATGCCCACCTCCAACAAACACTAGAAGGAATACTTTTTCTTCCTTCGTCTTCCCGGACGGCTCCCCTTCTTGAGCAAGTGGCAGGTCGGACCACCGACCTCCCCCGAGCTGAAGAGATACAAGACCCAGCCGGACTATCTCCAGGCCGTGAATATGCTGGTCGGCCTCAAGCTCGATATCAATAAGCTCCAACCAGAAGGGGTGATGTATATGTTCGGCCTGAGTCCGAGCCGAACCAAGCTTCCGAACACTCTCGGTAAGAAGTTCATGTTGGAGCAATCCCAATGGTCCGTGGGACCATGTGTTTTGGTGTTTGGGCAAAGGGTTTAAGTTAGGATTGCCCTCGTTATTTGATATGTGTACTTGAGTTGTGCAGGACTGCACGATACACATGTGACTCAGGTTGATAGCTTCGGGTCTGGTGAAGGATGGAGCATCCGAGGGACCGTGGACAATGCAGCAAGGATAAAGGCCGAGGGAGGCGACTTCAAGGCATACGCGAAGGATGGCATTGGGAACGAGCCGCGGGCTTGAATGCATCTGAGGGACGAGAGCCAAAGGAAGTAGACCTGAAGGAAAGAGGTCAAGGCTGCAAAAAAGAGTCAAGTGAGTCGTGAGGGTCCGAGTGCGAGAGAAATGTACTCGGGATGGGAAACCCTAGGTTTAGGGTTGTACCAGTCGACTGGTACTAGGACCAGTCGACTGGTGGTGAGCATAGAGACTCTCTGTGCCCGAAATGGTTGGGATCAGTCGACTGGTCCTGGGACTAGTCGATTGGTAGAGAGCCGTTGGGTTGGCACCAGTTGACTGGTGCAAGGACCAGTCGACTGGTAATGGGCAAATCAGCTTTCTGATTTCCTCCAAACTCTATAAGAAGGAGCTTGGGATTGCCGGCCAAGGTGACAAAATTAGACTTAGTTAAAGCCTAATTAGTAGTCACCAAAGTGCTCAAGGTCTCTTGTGTCCAAGTGTTCTTGGTTGGTGTTGTGGTGAAGTTTCTCCACCCACAAGGAGTTGCTTGAGTAGCCAGAGTTTGCCGGGGGCTAATCCACAAAAGGATCGGGATCGTCCACCTTACGGACAGCCGTGGAGTAGGAGCATCATCTCCGAACCACGTTACATCGACGTGCATTGGTTTGCTTGTTCTTTTCTTTGTCATTAGCTTTTGTATTCGTAAATAGTATTTGTATTTCTGCTTGCGCACTAACGAATACGTAGGAAGCGAGTAATTGGGGGCGCCATCCATTCAACCCCCCTTCTAGCCGGTCGCAAGATCCTCCAACAAGTGGTATCAGAGCAAGACCGCTCTCTATTGGACTAACCGCCAAGAAAGTAAAAGATGACCGGCTTGATTGAACCGTCAAAGTTTGAAGGCGGAGGCTTATGGGACATCACATATTGGATGATGAAGATGGAGGTCTTCTTCAACACGGATTGAGACCCCATGATGGTGGTAAATGAACCGTTCGAAGTCCCGAATGATAAGAAAGGGAAGAAACTCCGACCGCGATATTGGACGGAAGAGCAAACCTCACGGTCAAAGGCAAATTCAAAGGTAATATCGATTTTAATTGACATTTTGCCTAATAACTTGATGAGTCGTGTAGGTGACTATGAGAACGCCCACGATTTGTGGAGCAAGGTGAAGATGGTTCTATGGGAAGAACCTAAAACTACACAAAAAGAAGAAGAACCCAAGGAGATGAGTTTAATTACTCAAGATGAGGAGGAGCAAACGGAAGTTGAGTCACGCTTAACATCCGAGGAGGAAAAGGAAGATGAGATATTATCTACATCCTCAAGAATTGAAGAAAAATCCAAGACAAGTGAAGAAGAAGAAGAAGTCTTGGAAATCAACCTAGCAAGCACCTCCACCGAAGTGAAGTCAAAAGACCATATAATATGCTTCGGGTGCAATGAGAAGGGGCACTACAAGAATAGATGTTCTATGGGTAAGAAGAAGGTAATTCCTAAACCCATTCAAGTTAATTTGAATACTAACAAGGGTTGTAGGAATGAAGAAACCCAAAGAAGGAGGATGCGCATCATATGCTTCACGTGTGGAGAGAAGGGCTACTACCACACCAAATGCCCCAAGAAGGGAGAAATTAAGAAGCTAGCGCATCTAAAGAAATGGGAGAAGAAGGAGAGAAGCAAGTGTCAACGGGGAGCTTCAAGGGTAAGAGAGGTATATCCTAATTTGAAATGCAATTCAAATTTTCATGTTCCCATGCATGCTAGGAGAAATGATTTTGATTATCATTGTATGCTCATGCAAAATTTTAGATTTAAATATCATGATAAGAATATGGTAAATGTTGATCATAACCCTAGGAGACCTATGCATGATAGACCTAGGAAAGTTAAATTCTCATTACCTAAGGAGAAGAAGGTAATAGAGAACCATGGTATTAATCCCAAGAAGGAGAGACATATGCCTAGGAAGGGTAGGTCTAGGAATGTCCATGGTGGACATGTTGACTCTAGGTTTAGGAACCTAGAAAGGGAAAATCAAGCTTTAAAGGCAAAGCTTGATCGTTTGGAGAAAACCCTAGAAAGATTCAATGTTGGATCTAAGGGTCTTGATATGGTGTTGGGTAGTCAAAGACCCAACGATGATAGATCAGGTTTGGGATACCGTTCTAGTCCCTCCAAGGCCAAAAGGAGACCATGTGCTAGGGTGGCACATGATAAGGGCAAGGGAGAGTCATCTAAAGCCAATGAAAAGAAATATGCTAGGGTTGCATATGATTATGGCAAGGATGATGTGTCCAAGGTGCACCACTGTGGTTTAGCCATAATGGAGAAAGCATCTAAGAAGATGGCTAAGGTTAAGAGCTCTAGGGGGAGCTCAAAGAGTCAAATTGGGACCCATGGCCAATGGATCTCAGGTGGGTACTACTTGGGAGTCTAGAGGAGCCATGGAGTGTGCCAAATGGTTTGGAGACGGATTTGAGTCTCAACCTTAGGGTTTTGGCACAATTGGGTTATGTTTCATACAAGAAAATATAACATTGGGGTCATATTGCATGACAATTAGTTTTGGATGTATAAATATCATATAAACCAATGCTAGGGATGCATTGTGGGTTGGTATGGGCAAATACATCTAGAGAAAATCAAAACTAGGACTTTAGGTCAAGGTTCAATTGAACCATTTAGCTAGTTTTGGATTTTGTGTCAATATTGGGATTGGTGATAGATACATTTTGTAATGTATTTTTTCCAAGTAGACAAGGGTACAATAGACCTCTCCACAAAATTTGGAGATTTTTGGAGGTCTAGGGAATTTCTGGTGCATTTCTGAAGTTAGCCTGAAAAGGTTGATTTTTTCAGAAATAGGGTACCAGTCGACTGGTACAGATACCAGTCGACTGGTAATAGTAGATTTCGACCACAGAATGCTTCTGTAAGGTTGTGTCGAAGGGGGCAATCGACTGACACTTGGGGCAGTCGACTGATACCAGCCTGAAAGTATTTTTCAACGCTGATCTTGACCATGTCAACTCGTTTAGATGTATGAGATCCATGGGGGATAAATACATGAGTTTAGGGTCAGTTTGGATGATAAGTTTTCAACAATTGGGATATTGTCGGAGAAATTTTTGGATGTTAGGCAAAGGGGGAGAAGTAAGGTTTAATTGGGAAAACCTTAAATGCCTTTGCATAGGGGGAGCCTTGTGATAGGTTCTTAAAAATCATTGTGGGAAAATCTTAGCTCATTGGGGAGCTTAGGTGTAGGGGGAGCCTTGTGATAGGTTTCAATGCATATTTGCATTTTTTTCATTCGGCGGTTGCCAAGTGTGTAGCCTTGGCAACGTAAGTCCATTCGGCGGTTGCCAAGTGTGTAGCCTTGGCAACGTAAGTCTATTCGGCGGTGTAAGTCCAAGTGTGTAGCCTTGGCAACGTAAGTCCATTCGGTGGTGTAAGTCCAAGTGTGTAGCCTTGGCAACGTAAGTCCATTTGTTATTAGCATTGTTATTTGCTATTTGTTTTCCCTAACTTAAACGTATTGCCAAACAACAAAAGGGGAAGATTGTTGGAGCAATCCCAATGGTCCGTGGGACCATGTGTTTTGGTGTTTAGGCAAAGGGTTTAAGTTAGAATTGCCCTCGTTATTTGATATGTGTACTTGAGTTGTGCAGGACTGCAGGATACACATGTGACTCAGGTTGACGGCTTCGAGTCCGGTGAAGGATGGAGCATCCGAGGGACCGTGGATAAGGCAGCAAGGACAAAGGCCGAGGGAGGCGACTTCGAGGCATACGTGAAGGATGGCATTGGGGACGAGCCGCGGGCTTGAATGCATCCGAGGGACGAGAGCCAAAGGAAGTAGGCCTGAAGGAAAGAGGTCAAGGCTGCAAAGAAGAGTCAAGTGAGTCGTGAGGGTCCGAGTGCGAGAGAAATGTATTCGGGATGGGAAACCCTAGGTTTAGGGTTGTACCAGTCGACTGGTACTAGGACCAGTCGACTGGTGGTGAGCACAGAGAGTCTCTGTGCCCGAAATGGCTGGGATCAGTCGATTGGTCCTGGGACCAGTCGATTGGTAGAGAGCCGTTGAGAGAGCCGTTGGGTTGGCACCAGTCGATTGGTGCAAGGACTAGTCGACTGGTAACAAGCAAATCAACTTTCTGATTTCCTCCAAGCTCTATAAGAAGGAGCTTGGGATGGCCAGCCAAGGTGACGAAATTAGACTTGGTTAAAGCCTAATTAGTAGTCACCAAAGTGCTCAAGGTCTCTTGTGTCCAAGTGTTCTTGGTTGGTGTTGTGGTGAAGTTTCTCCACCCACAAGGAGTTGCTTGAGTAGCCGGAGTTTGCCGGGGGCTAATCCACCGAAGGATCGGGATCGTCCACCTTACGGACAGCCGTGGAGTAGGAGCATCATCTCCGAACCACGTTACATCGACATGCATTGGTTTGCTTGTTCTTTTCTTTGTCATTAGCTTTTGTATTGGTAAATAGTATTTGTACTTCCGCTTGCGCACTAACGAATACGTAGGAAGCGAGTAATTGGGGGCGCCGTCCATTCAACTCCCCTTCTAGTCGGTCGCAAGATCCTCCAACAGTTCATCTTTGTCTGTAATTTGCATCTAACTGATTTTCTTCTCTTTCTTTTACAGCTAACATTGTGATGGAGTCTGTCTTGTTTGGCATCTTGAAGAAGAAGGCGGCAGCAACAGCCAAGGAAATGGAGCAGCTGAACATCGCTCCGGTCGGCTCTCACGAAGGTGAGAGCGAAGCGGACGCTGGGGAGTCGGCCGCTCCGACCGCCCCCACGGAGGCGACGGGCGAGGCAACCACCAGCAGGGGTCCGACTGCCGGCGATTCCGAACCGGAAGATGATATCCCCCTCAACCGGAAGAGACGCAGGATGGAGGTGCCCCTGCGCTCGGCTACTTCCGCGATACAGGCATCCGAGCAGGCGGGCGTTCCTTCCTCGAGAGAGAAAGTGCCGTCTGTGGAGGTCCTCTCTTCCGACCGGGCCCTCTCCCAGCTGCAACTGCCAGCAGATCCCATCGCGGCTCAACTGGTCAACTCCCTGCCTCCTGCGTCTCGGAGGCCTCGCCGCTCGGCCATACTTTCCGCTCCGTCTGCTCCAGCATCTGATCCCTCCACGTCCGCTCACACGAGGTCGGGCAGGCGCCGTACTATTAAGTCCACCCTGCATCTCCCCACCGAGGATTACCTGGCGGAG
The DNA here is from genome assembly GCF_018446385.1 of Zingiber officinale. Taxonomy (NCBI): domain Eukaryota; kingdom Viridiplantae; phylum Streptophyta; class Magnoliopsida; order Zingiberales; family Zingiberaceae; genus Zingiber; species Zingiber officinale. The sequence goes on along the minus strand of NC_055992.1, from coordinate 58,612,771 downwards.
TCAGATCGGCCCACGACCCCTAAGCACATGATCGCCATCCGAGGGTCGCTTACCGAGGTATGAGAGGATGCCCGAGCTCGCGTTGCCATAATGCCTACCGGTCTGCTGGCTAACAGTCACATGCGACATGCCACCGGCGTAAGTCTTCTGTCCACCCAAGCTTCTGTGCATCGCTTCCTCGTTCGGCACTAACAAGCTTCTTTTTTGTTAGCGTTGGGTGGAAGACGTAGCGGTGGCCGCTCGTCTGGTGATGCTGGAAGAAGAGTTGAAGCATCTCAAGACTTCTAGCGGGCCGTCCTCTTCTCAGGGCCCTTCATATGCCGAGTTGCAGAAGGAGCTGGCCAAGACCAAGGAACTGCTAGAGGCCGAGCGGAAGAAGATGGTTGACCAGGCGTACATGCTAGGCCAACTCGAAAAGCAGGTCAAAACTTATGACCGTAAGATAGAACTCGCGACCACTCGGACGAATAACACTATCGCCGATCTGGAAGCGAAGAATGTGGAGGCCCGCGCCCTGGAACAGCGGGTAAAAGAGTTGGCGGATCTGCTGGACGACGAGCAGAAGGGTCGTTCGGCCGAGGTGGTGGCTCTTAAGGACGAGCTGAAGGCCCTGCAAGAGGCTCTTGATGCTTCCCGCGATGCCCTTAAAGAGTACCAGGAGGCTGAGCTGAGCCGCTTTGCTTTAATGAGACAGTCCTACATCCACTTGGTCGACTTCGTTCAGAAGGTGTGCGATCGGCTTATCCTTGCATTCGAGATGGCCATCACTACCACCGCGGACCACCTGAAAGCCCAAGGTCACTTGGAGGAATCTTTTGTCATTCCCGTTCGGGAGCATGCAGCGCTTCTCACCACCATACTGAAGAGTATTTTTGATTATCTCAAATGAAGTGTCTCTTGTGCCTTTGTATTTATGTCTTTCGGTCGGCCAACTTTTGTTTTAAATGCAATTTCTATTCTGTTAGCTTGCTTCCCTTGGTCGGTATTAACTGTCATGTGACCTGGGTGGGTGGTATGCCATCACATGATTACTTTTTCTTTATCCTTGGGATTTTGGATCGCTGCTCGCCCATGTGTAGATGCAGGGCCTTAGTGTTGCTGCATGACGATCTTCGGGTCAAGGGATTTATAGTCGCTGGTCCGACTCTAGAGTTTAACGTCGTCACTCGACGGTCTTCCGAGCGGGGTATTTTATGGTCGCCGCTTCGACCCTAGAGTTTAACGTCGCCGCTCGACGGTCTTCCGAGCGGGGTATTTTATGGTCGCCTCTTCGACCCTAGAGTTTAACGTCGCCGCTCGACGGTCTTCCGAGCGGGGTATTTATGGTCGCCACTTCGACCCTAGAGTTTAACATCGCCGCTCGACGGTCTTCGGGCCAGGGGGTTTATAGTCGCCGGTTCGACTCTCGACGGTCTTCGGGCCTGGAGGTTTATAGTCGCCGCTTCGATCCTAGAGTTTAATGTCGCCGCTTGACGGTCTTCGGGCCTGGAGGTTTATAGTCGCCGCTTCGATCCTAGAGTTTAACGTCGCCACTCGATGGTCTTCCGAGCGGGGTATTTATGGTCGCCTCTTCGACCCTAGAGTTTAACGTTGCCGCTCGACTGTCTTCCGAGCGGGGTATTTATGGTTGCCGCTTCGACCCTAGAGTTTAACGTCGCCGCTCGACAGTCTTCCGAGTGGGGTATTTATGGTCGCCGCTTCGACCCTAGAGTTTAACGTCGCCGCTCGACGGTCATCCGAGCGGGGTATTTATGGTCGCCGCTTCGACCCTAGAGTTTAACGTCGCCGCTCGACGGTCTTCCGAGCGGGGTATTTATGGTCGCCGCTTCGACCCTAGAGTTTAACGTCGCCGCTCGACGGTCTTCCGAGCGGGGTATTTATGGTCGCCGCTTCGACCTTAGAGTTTAACGTCGCCGCTCGACGGTCTTCAGAGCGGGGTATTTATGGTCGCCGCTCTGACCCTAGAGTTTAACGTCGCCGCTCGACGGTCTTCCGAGCGGGGTATTTATGGTCGCCGCTTTGACCATAGAGTTTAACGTCGCCGCTCAACGGTCTTCTGAGCAGGGTATTTATGGTCGCCGCTGCAACCCTAGAATTTAACGTCGCCGCTCGACGGTTTTCCGAGCGGGGTATTTATGGTCGCCGCTCCGACCCTAGAGTTTAACGTCGCCGCTCTATGGTCTTCCGAGCGGGGTATTTATGGTCGCCGCTCCGACCCTAGAGTTTAACGTCGCCGCTCGACCCCTAGAGTTTAACGTCGCCGCTCGACGGTCTTCATGGAGTTTTTCCGTTCAACACCAAATGCTCATATCCTTTGTCTTTTTTAATCTCTACTCCTGCAATCAAAGGATACAGACGAATAGAGCATACATGAAATAGATTACACTGGTGCACCTTTTACCCAGCACGGTACGGCTGGAGGTGGTTTGCGCTCCTTGGTCGTTCTAGCCCCCGTCCATCCTCATCTTCCAGGTAGTAGACACCCGATCGGAGCTTCTCAACGACTCTAAAGGGCCCCGCCCAGTGAGCTTCCATCTTGCTCACATCGCCGACCGGCTTCACCTTCTTCCACACTAAGTTGCCGACATGGAATGCTCTGGGAATTACACGCCTGTTGTAATTCTACTTCATTCTTTGCCTATACGCCATCAGTCGGACGACTGCTTTAGCTCGTGCTTCATCAACTAGGTCCAACTCTAGCTACCTCCGCTCGGTATTGTCCCCATCGTAGCTCTGGATCTGATCGGACTCTACTCCGACCTCGGCTCGGGTGATCGCCTCACCCCCGTATACCAAGTGGAACGGTGTTACCCCCGTTCCTTCCTTTGGGGTTGTGCGAATGGCCCATAGCACGCCTGGCAGCTCGTCCACCCAGCTTCCTCCCATGTGATCGAGTCGAACCCAAAGCATTTGCAGGATCTCCCGGTTGGCTACTTCGGCTTGACCATTGCTCTGAGGATACACCACGGAAGTGAAGTGTTGTTCGATGTCGTATCCCTTGCACCATTCTCTGAGCTGCCGGCCGGCGAACTACCGCCCGTTATCCTAAATGAGCCGACGAGGAATGCCAAACCGACAAATTATATGCTGCCAGATGAACTTCTTGACCATCTGCTCAGTTATTTTGGCTAGTGGTTCGGCTTCGACCCACTTGGAGAAATAGTCGACCGCCACTAGTAAAAACCTCCACTGCCCGGTCGCCATAGGGAAAGGTCCTACTATATCCATACCCCACTGGTCGAACGGGCAGGACACAGTAGACGCCTTCATCCCCTCCGTTGACCTATGGGAGAAGATGTGGAACTTCTGACAGGAAAGACAGGTGGTGACGGTCCGAGCGACGTCTTCCTGTAGAATTGGCCAGAAGTATCCGGCCAACAGGATCTTCCTAGCCAACGATCGCCCACCCGGATGACCTCCACAAGATCCTTGATGTACTTTCTGGAGAATATATTCTGCATCTTCCGAGCTGACACACTTCAGCAGCGGGCGGGAGCATGCCTTTTTGTAAAGCTGGTCCCCAATGAGTGTGAACCGGTCGGCTTTCCTCCTCAGTAGTTGGGCTTCCTCCCGATTGGACGGCATGGCTTCCGAGCGCAAAAATTCCATTATGGCTATTCTCCAATCGCTTGGGAATGTGAGGCCTTCCATCCGGTCAATGTGTGCCACCAAGGACACCTGCTCAATTGGCTGTTGCATGACGATCGACGTTATTGAGCTAGCGAGCTTGTCTAGTTCGTCCGCTGACTGGTTCTCGGCTCGGGGGATTTTCTGTATGACAACCTCGACAAAGTTAGTCCTGAGCTTTTTAAAGGCCTCCGCGTAGAGCCGGAGTCTTGCGTTGTTTATCTCGAAGGACCCCGAGAGTTGCTGAGCCACCAATTGGGAGTCAGAGTACAGTATCACCCGGTGGGCTCCCACATGTCGCGCGGCCTGTAGGCCGGCTATGAGGGCCTCATATTCCGCCTCATTATTTGTTGCCCGGTAATCCAGACGGACGGATAGATGCATCCGCTCTTCTTGAGGAGAAAGCAGCAAGATACCGATTCTACTACCGAGCCGAGTGGATGACCCATCCACAAACACTTTCCACAAAGCTTCGGGCTCAGGATTGTGTGCTTCAGTTACAAAATCTGCCAAGGACTGTGCCTTAATCACCGAACGAGCTTGATACTGGATGTCGAATTCACTGAGCTCCGTCGTCCATTTGATGAGCCGCCCGGACGCCTCTGGATTTAGGAGCACCCTTCCCAGCGGACTATTCATCATAACGATGATCGTATGCGCCAAGAAATAAGGACGAAGTCTCCGAGCAGCGAGGACTAAAGCGAACGCAAGCTTTTCGAGACCAGTGTAGCGAGACTCGGCATCTTTTAAAATGTGGCTCAGGAAATACACGGGCTGCTCCTCTTCGCTTCCTCTCACCAACGCCGAGCCGACCGCATGCTCGGTGGAGGACAGGTATATGCGAAGCGGCTCGCCTACGTTCGACTTAGCCATCACAGGTAAAGAATTCAGGTACCTCTTCAGCTTTTCGAACGCTTGATCGCACTCCTCGTCCCATTGGAACTTAGTAGTTCTTCACAAGATCTTGAAGAAAGGGACGCTCCGGTCGGATGTTCTTGAAGAAAGGTATGTTAATGCTCTTGAAATATCATAAATTTTTAATTTTATGTTTATACCTTTATTTTTATATTAATGCTCCTTAAGTAGCACAATATTTCTATTTAATATTTTACACTCGAAGTAGTACAAATTCTAAACTTAAATTGATGCACTTGGAGAAGCACAATTTTTAATTTTATATTAATGCTCCTGAACATCACATTATTTAGATTTAATATTGATATTTTTGAAATAGTAAAAATCCTAAATTTATATTGATGCTAGTAAAGAAGTACAACTTTTAATTCTATGTTGATACGCTTGAAGTAACAGGACACGAATTTATATTAATTTATTGACAAATCTATACTTTAAAATATAAAGATTTAAGATTTATTAATATTCCTAAAAATATTGATCTAAGATATAAATTTTTATCAATGTTCCTAAAGAATATTGATAACCTAACACATATCGAAATTTTTTTATTAAAGATATAAGATATATCAATATTCCTAAATAATATTAAAATATATATTCACTTTGATTGACATGTTTGTTTAGTATTTGTTTCCTTTTATTTTTTTTATTATAATATTTTTGTTTAGACATAAATGTTTGATTCCTTCATAACTATAACAACATAACATGTTTTGATGATATTATGATATGTTTGTTTAGTATTTGTTTCTTTTTAATTTTTATTGCTATAATATTTTGGTGTGAAAATAAATATTTGATTACTTCAAATATTAACACATTTTTTTATAAATGATACTATCCTAATTATTTTCTTAATTTACTTTTACATAATGGTTGCTTTGACAAATATAAGAAAATTTGAATTTGAAGCACGTTACTTGAAAAATTTAGTTGTTATTGATTTTAGATGTCGAGATCCAGCTTGTCTCTAAGAGCTTAGGAAATACATAAAAATAAAAAAGGAAACAATGAATCCAAGCTTAACTTAAAATCACAATTAATTTAAAATTAAATTAATTAAGATAAAACTAAGTAGATTTAATAATGCTCAATTACAATAATGATTTGTCAAGTTTTTTTTAAAATAACTTACTAGTTGTGAAAGTTAAATAAATATGACTGTACGGAAAACTCAAGATTAATTATACATGCTTGGACTCAAAGGACATTTTAGTTTGTTTAAATTCTCAACTGATTAAATTTAAATATTCATTGTTAACATTATTTAAATTTTCATATGTCTTTTATATGTTTTCAAAGTACAATTGATCTTTCAAATATGTGGAATATATCTTCTAAGAGATAAATTTTTTTTTGAAAACTTATATTTGATTTTTTTAATATTTTTAAATTACTTAGAAATGTCATTTCCAAAACTCAAACTATATTGAAAATTACTTTGAAAAATTATTTTCCAAATTCAAAATATTTAACAACTCTTAATGATTTTTACATGCTCCTTCAAAATTATTTCCACACACTTAAGTAATTATCTTATAGACATATCTTTGAAATCATCCTTGCTATTTATTGTAATTTGCTGGATTACTCTCTATTTGTTTTTGATATATATCAAGGGGAAGATCAGACAAGTTCAAAGTTAGAATTAAAGTATCCTTTCAAAATTGCCTTAAAAGTCTTTTTGTGTCAAACTTGATTTTGGTATTAGCAAATGGTTCAAAGTTAAATTGTATTATGATTTAATAAGTTTGACTAAATATGCAAGAAAGTCCTAGTTGAAATTAGGTAAAGAAGTTTTGGTTGAGTGGACTGGGCAAAGAAGTCTTGGTCGAATAGACCGGGTAAAGAAGTTTTGGTCGAGTGGACTGAGTAGAAGACCTGGTAGATCGAGGATGTCAGACAGAAGTCATGGGGGTCAAGGATATTAGGTGGGAAGCACTAGTAGTCGAGGACACCAGACAAAAGTCTAGACAGGTCGAGAACCGGACATCTAGCAAGATGTCTCGAAAGTCAAGATCGAATGTTGAGAAAAAGTCTAAATAGGACTAGAGAACTCGATGTTTGGCAAATAAGTAATCTCTCCTAAGAGAAGTGGGTGAAGATGCATTCTCCCAAGGGGAACAATAGGTGTCAACCTGACATAGGGTTTGATCCGGTGGTAAGAGCCCGGGACCCCCTAACGAGGGGTCAACGCCACGTGGAGGTCAAAAGGCCAGGTGGTCCGTTGAAGAAGGGTGAGCCGACCGGACTCATGAGAAAAGGGAAAGCCGATCGGTCTGCCAGTAAACATCTGATAGTAAAAGGCGCCCTGACAGGGATCGGGGTTCCGACGCTCAATGAAACAGTAAATAATGACCGAGCAGAAGGCCTAAGAGAAGGCAGGACGTAATGGGCGCGCCGCCCGGCCATAGGAATTAGGCCGTCCGGACGGCCGCTGGCTCAGCCACGGATGGACGCCCCGCCGTGGGTAAATAGGGACAGAACATCGCCGACAAACAAGTCATATGGCTAAGCCATACTCCTAGTCGACAACGGGGTGTCTGTTGTCCCATCGGCGCGATGGGACTGCGATGGCGTCAGTAAGCTCGACAAACACATACCGAGGTATGGGTCATGGACACGACGCCTCGTGGACGGTAGAGGTTTTTCACGGCTCTCTATAAGAGCCGCAGACTTCACGGAGGTACGCTCTACAAGCTTGAGCTACTTTTTCCACCACTTGCTTACCCGACTTGAAGGCCGGAGGGTCGCCGCCGAACCCTTCCCGCCCGACTGCAGTTCGCCGAGCTTCGTGAGACTAGCCGAGATCTACATCGCGACCCGAGAGCGCCACGTGCCCAGTCCGCTGATTCAGCCGTTCGGACAGATCAATTTACGCCAGATGGAACGCTTCGCATCCGACGGAAGCAATGGACGAGGCTGGACGACAACACATGGTGACGCCGAACGAGGAACTCGACGCTTTGATCGAGATAAGGGCCAAGTCAGGGAGCAAAATAGAAAGCCACACCAGGCCGGAGCAGCAAGCAACATCAGCGTCTGGTGGTCGAGCGGAAGCACCACCGGCCACCGTTGCATTTCATCGAGCCCTATTCTGCACCCCTGAAGCCGTACCAGCTCATAGAGATAGGAGATCTTCTTCGGATGAGATGCCTAGACGAGATGACAGAAAGGGGAAAGCCCCCCGAGCGGACGCATCACCCGAGAGGATTAATTGCCAATTTTCAGAGGTTATTCTGAGAGATCCTCTGCCGAAGCACTATGTGCCTCCGACGATCGGCGAGTATAATGGGACAACTGACCCAGATGATCATCTGGGTAAGTTCGATAACACAGCTACTCTCCATCAATACACAGATGGAGTAAAGTGCCGAGTTTTTCTTACCACTCTCTCGGGATCGGCTCAACGGTGGTTTCAGAGGCTGCTGGACGGATCCATCACAAGCTTCAAGGACTTCCGAACGGCCTTCCTCCACCATTTTGCAAGCAGCCGACGCTACCAGAAAACGAGCGTGAGCCTGTTCGCCATCAAGCAAGAAGCCCGTGAATCGCTCCGAGCTTACATCCAGCGATTCAACAAAGTGGCGATGGATATTCCAACGGCCACTTCGGAAACCATGATGAATGCCTTCACACAAGGCCTAGTGGATGGGGATTTTTTCCGATCACTCATCCGAAAGCTGCCCCGAGATTACGATCACATGCTACACCGGGCTAACGAATACATCAACGTGGAAGAAGCGCAAGCGGCCAGGAAAAAGGAAACTCCAGCCGAGCGGGCTCCTCCGGCCGAGCGGAAACAGCACGCCGCTCATCAGCCGCCTAGAGGACCAAGGGCCGAAGCAATCCGATCCCCCCACGCCAGGTCCCATGTGCAAGAGGTAGCTGCCGCCCGGCCCAAGCCAAAGAAGAGATGGACCCCGATGTTCTGCTCCTTCCACCGGACGGATACGCACAACACAAGGGATTGTCGAAGTCTTCCCTTCGTGGCTCATCCTGTGCCCCGGAATGCCGGACGACGGTCTCCCTCAGTCGACAGGCGACAGAGAACTCATGAAGCCGATCAGACGCGAGCTGATAGGCCACAGCAACAAACTCCTGATCGGCATCGTTCTCCAAGGCAGGAGAATCGCCGAGCGTCCAGAGAACGGTCTCGACCGTCCGCTCGGGAAGAGGAAAATAGAAGCAATACTTCCCGAGGCGAGATCAACGTTATTGCTGGCGGGCCGACCGGAGGAGACTCCAACCGAGCTAGAAAGGCGAGCGTCCGGCAGCTCCAGATTCATGCGGTCGGCTGTAGCCAAGAACGAGCGGAAGGACCCGAAATTAGTTTCGGGCCGGACTTGAAGGAGTTAGTACCCCACGATGATGCTCGTCATCAAAGCGGTAATAGCCAATTACACTATTCACCGCGTTTTTACAAGGAGCTCGATCAACATCATATTCAAGAAGGCGTTCAACTGCAAATTGATCGAGCCGAGCCGTGCCCATGACAACTCCGCCTACGGTTTACGGCATCTAAGTTCACCACGGACAGATCCTACTGCTATCTCACTGGAGAAGAGCCAGAGGACAAGGACAACAAACTCGTGGTGGTCGACTCCCTCGTCCTACAACGTCATTTTGGGACGACCGGCGCTTAGCGAGCGGTCGTCTCAACCTTCCATCAAAGATCAAGTTCCCGTGGAGGACAAAGTGGGAGAAGCACGGGAGATCAGCTAGCAGCTCGGCGATGCTACATCGAGATGGTCCGGCAGAAGCCAATTCCGCTCGGAAGGCGCCCGGATCGAGGTAAACGCCATCACCGAAAAGCCACCCTCTTTAATTTATGAAGAAAGAGGAAGTGCAGATTCACCCAACCCGATCGGAGGCCACGACTTTTATTGCGTCCGATCCGGAGGAGAAGCAGAAAGAGGAGTTGATCCAATGCCTCCGAAGAAATCATGATGTCTTCGTCTGGTCGACACATGAGCTGCCCGGAATTTCGACGAGCATAGCGCAACACGAGTTGCATGTCCGACCGGACGCTCGGCCGGTAAAGCAAAGAAAAAGGGACTTCAGCGCCGAGCGAATTCCATCATCCGAGCAGAGGTGGAAAACCGAGGCCGCCATATACGTGAGGTGCAATCCGAGTGGTCTAACGAGTATTAGTCTCAAGCCGTGCAACAAGTGGAGAGTGTATAGATTTTCGGATCTCAACAAAGCTTGCCCGAAAGATTTTTATCCTCCGCCTTGATAGATCACCGGTGGACTCTACTACCGCGAATTAATCAGATGCTCGACGCCTACCTGTATATCACCGCGCCCGTGAAGATCAAGAAAAGTCAGCTTACGGCTGACGACACTTATTGCTATAATGTGATGCCGTTCGGATTGAAGAATGCGGGGCCATATATCGCTTGATGAATAAAGTATTCAGAGAGCGATAGGGCTGAATCTAGAAGTTTATGATCGACATTCTCATTAAGTCCGCACGAGCGCCGATCTCTTCAAGGACATGGAAGAAACCTTCCGAACGCTACGCAAATACGGAGTCAAGCTAAATCCCTAGAGTTCGGAGCAAAAGGAGGGCGATTCTTAGGGTACATAGTGACCGAGCAGGCATCAAGCAAATCAGAAGGTGAAAGCTCGCAAGAGGAAGTAGTGGCAGCTAGTGGCACCGGCCTGATAATCGCTTGTCGAGATTCATCTCCAAACCGCCGACCGGAGCCTCCCTTTCTTCAAAATCACTAAGTTTCACTGGGATGAAGAATGCGATCAGGCGTTCGAGACTTAAGGCATATCTGAATTCTCTCCCTGTACAAGCCGACTGTGGGTGAGCCACTTTATATGTACTTGTCTTCAACCGAGCATGCAATCGGCTCGGCTTTAGTGAGGGCGGGAGAAGAGCCTGTGTATTTCCTTAGTCACATTTTAAAAGATGTCAATCTCGCTACATTGGGCTCGAGAAGTCGGCCGCCTCGTCTCGCCACGCCTACGCCTCGTCCATACTTCCCATGATACGATCATTGTCAAACTAATAGCCCGCTTGACGTAGTGTTACTAAACCCGTAAGCTGCCCGGCGGCTCATCAAGTGGACGATGGAGTAGTGAATTCGACATCCAATACCATCCCCGCTCGCGATCAAAGCACAATCCTTGGCCGATTTTGTGATCGAGGTGCAAAGGCGAGCCGAAACTATATGGAGAATATATGTAGATGGGTCGTCCACTCGGCTCGGAAGCGGATTAATATTGCTCTCTCCTCAAGAAGAAAAGATGCACTTATCCGTCCTACTGGATTATAAAGCTACCAACAATGAAGCGTAGTATGAGGCCCTCATAGTCTTGCATGTGCCGCCCGCATGGGAGCCGGTAACGCTCACCTGATTCAGCAATGGCAGCCAGCCGGCACCTTCGAATCAATAATGCTCGGCTGCTCTATGCTCAAGCCTTCGAGAAACTCAAAGTCGATTTTAGAGAAGTTATTATCCCGAAGATACCCAGAGGAAAATCAAGCAGTGATGAGTTAGCCAAACTCGCGAGCTCAATAACGCCTGTCGTCATTCAGCAACCAATTGAAAAAGTACTGCTGGTGGCGCACGTCGACCGGATGGAAGGCCTCACATTTCCAAGCGATCGCGGACACCCATCATGGAGTTCCTCCGCTGGCGCCACACCATCCAATGAGTATGAAGCCCAGCTGCTAAGGAGGAGGCCGGTTCACACTCATCGACGATCGCCTTTACAAAAAGGCTTTCTCACGCCTGTTGTTGAAATGCGTGAGCTCGGAGGACTCGGCTTACATCCTCCAAGAATTACATCAAGGATCGTGGAGGACATCCAGGCGGACGAGCACTAGCTAAGAAGATCCCGCTATCTCGATACTTTGGCCGACTTTACGCAGACGCCGCCGACCGTCGACGTGCCTCTCATGCCGGTACCATAACTTCAACCACCGACCGACAGAAGAAATGAAGGCCATAGCCATGTCCGTTCGACCAATGGGAATGGATATTGTCGGTCCATTTCGATGGCGACCAGCAAATAAAATTTTTGCTAGTGGCTTGATTATTTTTCCAAGTGGGTGGAGGCCGAGCCGCTAGCCAAGATCACCGAACAGATGGTTAAAAATTTATCCGGCAACACATCATCTGTCGGTTCGGCATCCTCGCCGATTGGTTTCCACAATGGGCGGCAACCACGTGGAAGATGCTAGAGGATTGCAAAAGCTACGAGATCGAGCAACACTTCACGTCCGTGGCTTATCCCGCAACAACGGTCGTCAAGTAGCCAATCGGGAAATTCTTCGCATTCTGCACTCGGCTCGACCATTTGGGAGGAAGTTAGGCGGATGAAGTGGGCGTCTTATGGGCCATCCGAACGACACCGAAGGAAGGGACGGGCGCCACGCCTGCTCCATTTGGTGTATGGCGGTAAGGCGGTCATTCCGGTCGAAGTCGGTGAGTCCGTCCGGATCCAGAGCTATGATGATGGTAACGCCGAATGGAGGAACATGGAGTTGATTTGGTCGACGAGGAGCGAGCCAAGGCGTCCGCTCGACTGATGGTGTACGCCATGGATGAAGCAAAACTACAACCGCCAGAATCCCCGGATCATTCCGTGTCGGCGATCTCGTCTGAAGAAAGTCAAGTTTGCACGACGCCGAAGCTTGAAGCTCCTTTCGGGTCCTTCAAGGTTATTGAAAACTACGCCGCGCTTACTACTTGGAGGATGAAGACGGCGATTACTGGATCGACCGTGGAGTGCAAATCATCTCCACCTTATCGAGTGATGAAAGGTGCACCAATGTAACTCATTTTTGTGTATATGCTAGTCGCCCGTGTCCTTGTAATGCAGGAGAGAAATTAATTCAAAGGATGGCCAAGGGTTTCGCCGACGGCAGGTCGGGTTAGCGTGAAGACCGCCGAGTTCGACGCTAAATATCGAGACGAGCCGGTTTATAAACGCCCGAGCGGAAGACCGCCGAGCTCGACGTTAAATATTGAGAGACGAGTGGCGCCTATAAACGTCCGAGCGGAAGACCGCCGAGCCCGACGCTAAATATCGAGACGAGCCGCGTTTATAAACGCTCCGAAGCGTAAGACCGCCGAGCTCCGGCGTTAAATATCGAGAGCGAGCCGAGTCTATAAACGTCCGAGCGTAAGACCGCCGAGCCCGACGTTAAATATCGAGACGAGCCGCTTCAGAAACGCCCGAGCGGAAGACCGCCGAGCTCAACGTTAAATATCGAGACGAGCGCGTTTATAAACGTCCGAGCGAAGACCGCCGAGCCCAACGTTAAATATCGAGACGAGCCGCTCATAAACGCCCGAAGGAAGACCGCCGAGCTCCGACGTTAAATATCGAGACGAGCCGCCGTTTATAAACGCCCGAAGCGAAGACCGCCGAGCTCGACGTTAAATATCGAGACGAGCCGCGCTTATAAACGCCGAGCGTAAGACCGCCGAGCTCGACGCAAATATCGAGAGACGAGCCGGCGTCTATAAACGTCCGAGCGGAAGACCGTCGAGCTCCGACGTTAAACATTGAGAGACGAGCCGACGTCTATAAACGTCCGAGCGGAAGACCGTCGAGCTCCGACGTAAAACATCGAGAGACGAGCCGGCGTCTATAAACATCTGAGTGGCTCGCATTGCGAAAATCTAGCGAAAACCCCTTTGGGGGTAAGGCACAAAGCAAAAATTGGTCAATGAGAACTAAAGATAATTACCATACCAACAAAGGGCGTTCTCATGCCGAGCGGCTGCTCAGTCGCATGATGAAAGACGTTATTAAAGACAATCGACTTTAGTCTGACAGAGCGTGGTGCCGAGCGGAGGAGTTTTAAAGAACACTTTAGTTATGATGAGAGAAAAATTTCTTGCCAAAACAAAAGTTGAAGGAAAGGAAAAGATTATCTATTAAGCACAGGGCTAACCAAAAAAGTTACAGCAAAAATAAGTTTGGCCGAATGGCGGGGATACAAAAAAGTTCATAAGAAACACTCCTCATGCGTTGAAATCAAAACGAGCATCAGGGATGGCGCCCATCACGGTCGCGAGGTCCTCGGGAGGGATGGTCAGCTCGGCGGGCAGGTGGCCTTTGGCCTTTAAGTGATCCACAGCCGCTTTGATCGCCTCTTCAAAGGTGAGGGAGATCTTGTCAGTAAATTTCTCCCTAAAGGCATCCGAGCGGACGAATGCCTTCCTCACCTCGTCAGAGCGAGCCGACTCCCCCTCTTGATACTCTTTGAGCTCGGCGTGGGCAGCGTCGCTGGCAGCTTGGAGATCCTTCAAATCTACATCAAATCTTTGAAGATCGGTCGAACGGCTCTCCTTCTCGGTGGCCAGAAGAGCATCCAGATCCTTGATGCGTTGCTCCAGCCCTCTGATCTCCACCTTCATTTGGTCCATGTCATCGATGGCCTGTCGCTTCCGAGTGATCGCCGTCTTAATCTCCTTATCTCGTTGTTTGACCATCGCTTCAAGCTGAACGACCTTGCTCGCCAGATCGGAAGCCCGTTTCCGTTCGGCCTTCTCCAGAGCGGCCGTCGACTGTTGGCTGTCCCCCGCGGCCTTGAGCTTTTTCAATTCATCCTCCAGCTCGGCCAACCGATTGCTAACGGCAATTTGCTCCACCCAGTTCTACGAGCAAAAGTGAACAGGTTAAAAACTTAATTCAAATACACGAACAAAGAAAAGGAGCATACCCCGGTGGCCTGTTGGAGGTTGCTATCGCCGAGCTGCCCGGGAGTCATCGCTTTTATTCGGCGCCGAGCGTCCTCCCAAGCTTTTGCAAGAGGGCCCGTTAAGGTAATCTGCTGCTCGGGGACCACTGGCCGATCAGCAGCAGCCATGTATTCCTCTGAGGGGAGGCGCAGAACGGTTTTAATTAAATTCGAGCCGCTCGGCTCGCCCTGAGAAGCATCGGCCTTACCGGATGGTCCACCGGTGGACGAGGAAGGAAGCTCGCCCAAACGCCTGATACGGCGCAGAGTTCTTGAAGGGCTGGACGGCGGCGCCTCAGAGCTTGCCCTTGGAGAGCCATGTGGGGTCGGGGTACTCTAGGAAACCGTCCGACAACACCGAGCATCCGCGCCCGCCGAGATGTGGCTCATCAAGTGGAATTGAGGCGATGCATTCCGGCCGGCGCCCGGTGAGTAGCGGAACATCATTGGCGAACGTCCCTCCACCTCGGCTTGGGTAGAAGGTTCAGGCGCTCACGCCTCGCCGTGAGAGGTAGTAGGCTAAGGCTTCAGGGCATCCCGCCCCTCGCCTAATTCACGGCCGGATCGGATCAAGGCCCCGCATACCTCCTTGTTCTTCACCGCCTCAACTGAGCGGCTTTCAATTTGAGCTTCTCAGTCGCCTTAGCACGCCACATAACTTCAGATGCAGAAACAAAGATTAAATCAATTAGAACAAAAAAAGGAGGGATGAGAACATGTCAGATCGGCTGTGGTGGAAGACAGCCGAATATATACATTACTCCTAGGAGAAGCAATTTGTCAATGTGATAGCGACCCACCAACCGCCTACCGCATGAAGGTAGGCCGATCACCTCTAAATTGCCGAGCTCCTTAGGCAGATCGCTGTCCGCCACTTGGTACGTAAAAGTTGGCAGAAAACGACATAGAAAAGTGCTCCTTCCAATGTTTGTTGGAGCTCGGCATATTATCAAAAGGATGAAACCTATCCTAGATTGAAAATAAAGGTACCCCACCCTATTGCTTGGGATAAAAAAGTAGTGATAAATCTTAGGGTCGAGGGGATGTTGTTCAGTTTAAAGGACTATCACTCCGCCAACGATAATGGAGTTAGGGACTACCGGCCGAGCGGAATGCGAAAATAATTGCAAATTTGTAAGAAGAACTTGTGGGGTGGAAAACGAGCCCGGCCAAAAATTGGTCTCGGAAGAATAGAACGTTGCCGGACAGCGGGATCGGCCGGTGTGGCTAACACTATTTGGTGGTCGGTCGGCAGATCATAGGTTCGAGTGAGGCGCAAGGTGTCCTCCTCGTCGAACCGGCTTTCCATGGTCGAATACCAAAGACCCGGAGCACCGCCGGTTGGCTGTGAGGTGTTGGTCATGGTATAAGGCTAGGGATGGACGCACGATGGAAGGAGGGAGAAAAAAAACAGGGAAAGAATGCGGGATGATGAAAGAAATAGCTAATAGAGAGAAAAAAGGAGAGGCAGCAAGGAAAAGGAATCCTTACGGGCAAAGAAGATGATCGAAGGGGGCTGTAGAGTCGTCGGAGAGCTGAAACGCAAGGTCGCCGGAAAAAAGGAACAGAGGGATGGCTGGAGACGATAAGGTCGAAATGCGGCGAAGAGCTGGGGTCGGGAGCTTTATAAGGGCGGTCGCGATCAATTTACACCGTCCGATCCAAGTCGTCGATAACGAGGTCATCATCCAGCCGTTCATTTCAAACGGTGGCTGTCCCATCGGAAGTGACGCCACCGCCATATGCTGACAAATGCACGATCGCCACGTGTCAACAGGATACTGGCCGCATTTAATGAGCTCCCCTTACCGTGCGCAGCGCACGTGATGGGTAGTAGGGGAGAACATCGGACATGGATACCGCCGAACGGATGATTATCCCTATGCCTGGCCGAGCGGCCTAATGCAGTGATCATTGCTCAGTCGGACTAACCGCCTCCTTCGACTAGACTCGAGGGAAGGCAAGTGATCCGGTAGTAGCCGGGACCCCTAACGAGGGGTCAACGCCACGTGGAGGTCAAAGGGTCCGTCAAGAAGGGTGAGCTGACCGGACTCATGAGAAAAGGGAAAGCCGACGCCAAGAAACATCCGATAGTAAAGGCGCTCGACAGGATCGGGTTCCGGCCAATGAAACAATGAATAATGACCGAGCGAAGGCCTAAGAGAAGGCAGACGAATGGCGCGCCCGGCCAGTAGGGAATTAGGGTCGCCCGACGACGCTCGCTCAGCCACGGATGGACGCCATGGGCGGTGGTAAATAGGGACAGAACATCTGACACCGGTTATATGGCTAAGCCATACTCCTAGTCGACAACGGTGTCCTGTTGTCCCATCGGCGCGATGGGACTGCAAAGACGGCCGTAAGCTTTTGACAAACACATACCGAGGTATGGGTTGCGGACACGTACGCTGGGCGTGTAGAGGCTCTTTCACCGCTCTATATAAAGAGCCGCAGACTTCGCCGGAGGTACGCGTTCTACAAGCTTTGGAGCTACTTTTTCCACCACTTGCTTACCTGACTTGAGCGTCGGAGGGTCGCCGCCGGGAACCCCTTCCCAGCCCGACTTCTGTGCCGGTTCGCCGGAGCTTCGTGAGACTAGCCGGAGATTTACATCGGCAACCCGGAGAGCGCCACGTGCCCAGCGTCCGTTGATTCATTGTTCGGACAGGATCAGGGTTTCATTAGAAGCCCAAAAGTCAAAACCAGGCATTCCAAAGACTATCAAACTATTTCATGCTTAATATTGTTGGATGCAATCTTGAGGGTCCGTGTGACCATGTGTGTTTTGATGCTTGGGAAAAGAGTTTAAGTTAGATTTACCTTGTATTTTATCATGCCCCGGGGGAGTCTCCGCCAGAGGAAATTCTGGCAACATCTCTCCTATACGGGTGATAGTTTGAAACTTATCTACAAGCCCTCAGGGCCCTTCAATCCTCGACCAATACGGCCGGAACATATACAATAAAATAAACAAACATCCACACAGTTTATATAGTACAACCTTCGGCTGACAATCACAACCACTCAATTTAATAAAAAAACCTACACCACTATAACAAAAAACCTTCACAACGGAAAACATGGGCAACATACCCAAATCATAATATAAAATCCAAGAGTGCAAAACACACACATCATAAGTATGTAGTTCACTAACAAGGAAACACAAGTCCGAAAATAGATAACCATCTCGACTCCTAGTGGGGACTAGCGACTGGAACCTCCTGACGACTTCAACCTGAAATAGGAAAATGAAGCAACGATGTGAGTTCAACGACTCAGCGGGTATCAAGCTGGCACACATAGTAAAATATAACCGACAGTAATAATCATGAAGTACAGTCTCCTGAACAATAATCGGAAATGCAAACTTGAAAGACAGGAGAATAACTATACTCACCTGGGCCTCCATCCTGACATAAAGGTCGTTAGACCAAACCCATCATATCTCTTGTATGCATATCAATCATATGCTACCACAGAAATACAACATCCAATATACAGCAATCACAAGCAATAAATGCAATCCATGCATATGATACAAATGACATGGTCACCCTTGACGCCAGTCAGCCATCTCACACACGATTGTGAGACCGAGTGGGTAGGGCTATGACAACTGTACACTCTATTATCACTACTCCTGAGTGACCGAGTGGACAGGATACTGTCGGAGTACACCTATCCTCTTACCCCAAATCATAAGTGGGGGAGCCCAATGCTCTCATCTCCCTGTGTCATAGTCAAGGGGAGGAATCCTTGTCCTACTACCACGCTGCAATCACACTACCTATGAGCGGACCAACGGAGCCCTTGACAGAGCAACCTGCTGCAATACACCCTGCCTGATATACCACTAACCCATGAGTGGTTGTGTGTGCAAATCCATGTAACTAGCCATGTGTTTAACAATAATGGAGTCGACAATCACTCAGCATGCAATAGTGCAAGATGATGCATGTTACTAAGCATGTAAATCCTGAACATATCCACCTCCATAAAGTATGTACCAAAAGGTAAATGGATCCAAACAAATGATCTAGGTACACCTGACAGGTATTGCAAATAACTAGTCCTGTACAGAATAAGGCATGGTAGGCCACTATCTCTATGAACATAAAATACACATGGCAACAATCAAGAAGGTATAAGCATGGATGTATAGCAGACAATAAATAAAGCATGCTATATGTATCAAGTAAAGACCTTATAAATAAAGACATTTTTTTTGTTATTATACTTACTTGTATTGGTGCCAAATAACTAAGTATAATAGCGTCCTTGAGTAGAAGGTTCTTACCTATATCAATCGATTGGTTGAATCGATAGTGAGATGATATAGGGAACACTACTCTTAATCATTCCTAGTCAAGTATTAACATTCAGGGATAATGTTAATGCGACGAGACTAGCATGTAGGTTAACTCGATGACTTGATCTCACAAGTCATGGATATGGAGATATCAAGTTGACATATGGGTATGCATTGGAGAATGTATATTGAATGACCCACCATGAGAAAGTATCATGGATCGTTATATGAGTGTCATATACTTTCTCATGTGGCGATTAGTATGACTACTAGTCCTTGGACCTGAAATCACCATGGTTCCCTACATAAGGAGTTACGTACTTTGGCTTCGTCAAATGTCACCCGTAACTGGGTGGACTATAAAGGCGATTACTGGGTATGTAACAAATTATCCGGAGGGATGTGAGTGATGTAGATGAGATCTATCCCTCCTATATGACGGGAGAGACATCGATATTCTTGATAGAGTGAGACCACTAAGTGCATGGTCATGCCCAAATGAGTCAATATGAGATATTGAACTCATTTGATTGAGTGAGTCTACTTGGAGTTCAAGATTTAGATTGATTAGAGGATGACACGGTCTATGCCTCACATTGATCAATCTAGATGTCTAGGATAGAAGGACATTGTCATATATTATGAGGAGTCACAATTAGTAGTCACAAGGTGATGTTGGATCTCAACATTCTTGTAACTTGAGTAGTAATGATGTGTTGCTAGATACCGCTCATTACTTATGCTTCTAAATGGGTTTAGGATCATTGCCAACGTTACAAGAACCTATAGGGTCACACACAAAGGGCAATTAGATGGAGATTAGGTTCATTTGATGAACCTAAAGGATTAGGTTCATGTGATGAACCAAATTGGAATTAGGCTAATTGAGTTGGACTCAATTTGGTTCATGTGTTAAGTGAGTCTAATTTGGACTTAAACTCATTTAATTAATTTAATTCAATGAATAGAGATTCATTAAATTAAAATTGACTTGAACCAATGGTTAGATTAGATCAACCAAGAGAGAGAAGTGGTCAAGTTTGACTTGACTTGAGAGGAAGATGAAGGGTCAAGTTTGACTTGACCATTTGCCACCTCATTGGTGAGTTGACATTAAGTGGGCTAATGATGATGTGCCACATCATCAAGATTAGCACATGTGTGTGCCACATCATGAGGGAGATCAAGAGTTGTAACTCTTGATATCCCATGGGGTTTAAAAACCCCTTCTTGAATGTGGCCGACCACTTTAGGAGAGGAGTTTCATTTTGTGTGGTAACTCCATCTTCTTCTTCCTCAAGCTCTTTCTTCTATCCCTCTCCACCTCCTTGGCCGAAACATCTAAGGGTGCTAGCACACCTTTTAGTTGTTTTCTCCATCATTTGTTCGTGTGGATACACATAGAAGAGTATCTACTTTGATACTCTCGAGATCCGACGAACCTAGGACGAGCGGGATTACGCGAAGGGCTTCGCATCAAGGGTAAACTCTTCTCCTTGTAGATCTAGGTTAGAAAACTCATATTCGAAGTTTTACAAAATTTTATTCTTCGCACGGATCCGGTGGCGGGGGTTTCGGGGTTTCCGCAACGCAAAAAGCGGTTTTTGCTGCCCGAAAAATCCCAACAGTGGTATCAGAGCAACATGCGAAGCGAGTATGAGTTTTATTTTGAATTTTATGAAATTCTACAGATCTGTAAGTTTCTGTATTTTTATGATTTTTATTGATTTTATGGGTAATTTTCTCGTAGAAGCGAAGCACAAGTGTTTAGACACTTGTAGGCTTCGACTACCGAGATGATTTTTCCAAAACGGCAAGGTTTCACTCCAAATCGTTTTGGGACAGCGGACTAAGGCGCTGTAGCATCGCTTAGGAACACTCGCGATGGTTATATCACGGGTAGGGGCGCTGCCCCTGACCCCGCAAGGGGATTCGTTCCGCGATTGCTCCCGAAAATCGCTAAACGGGACCGCCGAGAATTTTTACTCATAAAAATTGTAAGAAAAATTATATAAATTTATAGAAATTGAATAATTTAGAATTATGTATTATTTTGTGATGGTCATGGCGCAAAAGACCCAATTAGATTGAAAAATTATGTTTAATTCATAATATGGCCTGCGTGCCATTTTGTGTTTGTGCGTGTTGTACTTGATTCGCGACCTGCGCGTCGTGCCTTCCTCTATTTTATATTTCCTGTTGTAAATTATATTAGACTCGAATGTAACTCGAGTTTCACTTTTGTAATGTACAAAATGGAGCGGTGGAAGGTCCACTCGAGACGGAGTTACGAGGAGGGTGCAAGCAACACAAGGTGGTCAAAGGGAGGAGCTTGAGAAGCTGTTGACCTTAGGTTGACCATCCGATCTTCTCATTGGCTTGAGAAGATCGTAGTAGGGCCATGACTAATCACAAAACATTTAATTAATTGCTTGTGTGTGTATATGTGATGCATGCTAGAATAAGTAATTAATTAGCGCCTTAACGATTCGATTCGATTCGATCAATCGCGTATATGATACACCTCGACGATTAGATTAGATCTAAATCGCATACATGATGCGTCCTAACGATTAGATTAGATCTAAATCGAGTATATGATACACCTCGTCGATTAGATTAGATCTTAATCGCGACAACTCGTAATGCCTACCATGCCGTGATACCTATCACTACCTCGATCACATGTAGTTGTTGAATCTGCCAAAGCAGAGCAACACATATTATCTTGGTAGGGTACGGAGGGACAATCTTGGTCCCGCCTATCAACGCATGGGTGAGTAAAACTCAATTAGATTGAGTACTAGTTAAATCAAGTTTAACTGTAGGGATTTTTTCAATTGTTGGTAGATAGGACAAAATCACGTTTATATTAACTCTTGGGCGTATTAGCCAAAGCTAACTCGAGTTTTAATATAAATGCGGATCTTGATCCTATAAACAAGAGTTGCATAGAAATGTAATTGGTAATTAATTACCTACCGATCATACTAAGTCTTGGGCGATTTAGCCAAAGCTAACTCAGGGCATAGTATGATGTGGATCTTGTCCCACATGAATTATAAAATTCAGTGGGAGCATCATTTAGTTAAATGCCTAATTAAATGATTAATAGAATATGATATTTATTTTTCTGCATTTTTCTGTTGTAGATTACCATTTCGTCGAACACGAACTCCTTCTCCCTGCGTTCTGTCCTCGATAAGGACAAGCTCAACGGAGCAAATTTCCTGGACTGGTACAGGAATATGAGAATAGTTCTCACCCAAGAACGTAAATTGTACGTTCTGGAGCAGCCCATTCCGGAGGCTCCTCCTGCCAATGCCACGCGAGCTGACAAAGATGCTTATAAGAAGCATCAAGATGACGCATTAGATGTGTCATGTCATGCTCGCAACCATGAACTCTGAGCTTCAGAAGCAACATGAGTTAATGAGTGCTTATGATATGGTTGAACATCTTCGTCAACTATATCAAGGACAAGCGCGACACGAGAGATTTGAGATCTCTAGGGCATTATTTCAGTGCAAGATGTCAGATGGGGCTCCTGTAGGTCCATATGTACTCAAGATGATTGGGTACATAGAGAATCTACAGAGGTTGGGATTCCCACTTGGCCAAGAGCTGGCCACTGACCTGATCTTGCAGTCTTTGCCAGAGAGCTACAGTCAGTTTGTCATGAACTACAACATGAACGAAATTGACAAGCCACTGCCCGAACTGCTTAGTATGTTACGAACTGCTGAGCTCAACCTTAAGAAGGTTAAGCCCAACTCTATTCTGATGATTCAGAAACACAAGGGAAAGGGCAAGCCTAAAGGCAAGGGAAAGTCCCAAGCCAAGGGCAAAGGCAAAGCACTGAAGCCTAAAGGAGGGGCCGCCAAGGATGCTACCTGCTTCCACTGCGGTCAGACCGGGCACTGGAAGAGGAACTGCAAGGTGTACCTGGAAGATCTTAAGAAGAAGAGAAGTGAGACTTCCACTTCAGGTATATATGTTATAGAAGTTAATCTATCTATTTCTTCATCATGGGTATTAGATATCGGATGTGCTTCTCACATTTGTACTAATGTGCAGGCGCTGATAAATAGCAAGGCATTGACGAAGGGCGAGGTGGACCTACGCGTAGGCAATGGAGCACAGGTTGCTGTTGTTGCTGTAGGGATTTATTTTCTATCTTTGTCCCCTGGGCTTGTATTAGAGTTGGATGATTGTTGTTATGTGCCTGCTTTGACTAAGAACATTATATCAGTTTCTTATTTGGACAAGAAAGGGTTTTCATTTATAATAAATAACAAATGTTGTTTAGTTTATTTAAATGATATGTTCTATTGTAGTGCACCTATGATGAACGGACTCTATATTCTAGACCTTGAGAGCCCTATCTATAACATAAGTACCAAGAGGTTCAAGTCAAATGACATGAACCAAACCTATCTCTGGCACTATCGCTTATGTCATATAAATGACAAGCGCTTATCCCAGCTCCATAAAGATGGTTTGCTGGACTCATTTGATTTTGAATCATATGAGACATGCGAGTCATGCTTACTAGGCAAGATGACCAAGACTCCCTTTAGTGGACACAGCGAGAGAGCAACTGACTTGTTAGGACTTATACATGGTAATGTATGTGGCCCTTTCAATGTCACTACCAGAGGTAGTTATAGGTACTTCATTACATTTACTGATGACTTCAGTAGATATGGTTATGTGTATTTGATGACACATAAGTCACAATTTTTTGAAAAGTTCAAAGAATTCAAGAATGAAGTACAAAACCAGCTAGGCAAGAGTATTAAGATACTTCGATCAGATCGAGGTAGTGAATACCTTAGCCATGAGTTTTGTGACTATCTAGCTGAGTGTGGGATTCTATCTCAACTCACTCCTCCTAGAACACCACAGTGGAATGATGTATCCGAAAGGAGGAATCATACCTTATTAGATATGGTACGATCTATGATGAGTCACACAGATCTTCCTATGTATCTTTGGGGCTATGCTCTAGACACAGCAGCCTTCATTCTCAACCGAGTTCCATCTAAGACTATAATAAAGACACCATATAGGATATCCAAATCCGACAAGTGTTATTTCATTGGATATCCCAAGGAAACGAAGGGATATTACTTCTACGTTCCCAGTCAACACAAGGTTGTTGTGGTTAAGACTGGGGTATTTCTAGAAAGGGATTTTGTTTCTACAAAGACTAGTGGGAGTACGTTCGATCTTGAAGAAGTTCAAGATGCGAACAATAGCACTAAAGCCTCAATGGAAGTTGAACTGGAACCACAAAGTGTTGTGGATGATGTTGTTCCACAAGGAGTTGAGGAACCACAACCAGTTTAAGTAGACCTACCTCTTCACAGATCTGATAGGGTACGTCGTCAGCCTGAGAGATACTCATTTCTCTTGTCTGACCATGATGACGTTGTGCTTATAGAGGATGAGCCCACCTCCTATCAGGAAGCTGTGATGAGACCAGATTCCGAGAAATGGCTAGAAGTCATGAGATCTGAGATGGAATCCATGTACACTAACCAAGTATGGACTTTGGTTGATCCACCTGAAGGGGTCAAACCCATTGGGTGTAAGTGAGTCTTTAAGAGAAAGACTGACATGAATAGACTTATTTATAAGGGTCGCTTGGTAGCTAAAGGTTTCAAGCAAATTCATGGTATTGACTATGATGAAACCTTTTCTCCAGTAGCGATGTTTAAATCCATTCGGATCATGCTTGCTATTGCAGTGTACCACGATTATGAGATCTGGCAGATGGATGTCAAAACCACGTTTCTGAATGGAAATCTACTCGAGGATGTGTACATGACACAACCTGAGGGTTTTGTAGATCCACAGCATATTAGTAGAGTATGCAAGCTGCATAGGTCCATTTATGGACTAAAGCAAGCTTCTCGGAGCTGGAATCTTCGATTTGATGATGCAATCAAACAGTTTAGTTTCATCAAGAATGAAGATGAACCATGTGTCTACAAGAAGGTTGTTGGGAGCATAGTTGTCTTCCTTATATTGTATGTGGATGACATACTACTCATTGGGAAAGACATCCCTTTGTTGCAGTCTGTCAAGACTTGGCTAGGGACTTGTTTCTCAATGAAGGACTTAGGTGAAGCATCCCACATTCTAGGCATACAGATCTATAGAGATAGATCTAAGATTGCTTGGCCTAAGTCAGAGTACATATATTGACAAGGTACTCCTACGATTTACCATGCAGAACTCCAAGAATGAATTTCTACCGATGTCACATGGCGTGAGTCTTTCGAAGACTCAAGGCCCCTCTTCTAGAGAGGAGAGAGACCGCATGGATCAGATCCCTTATGCCTTAACCATATGATCTATCATGTACGCCATGCTATGTACTCGTCCTGATGTCTCGTATGCTTTGAGCATAACGAGCAGATACCAGTAAGATCCAGGTGAAAGTCACTGGATAGCGGTCAAGAATATTCTTAAGTACTTAATGTTGGTGCAACCTTAGGTCAAGGTTGACCTGGTTGACCCGACTCGAGTTGACCTGACTCGAGTTATATTTTGATGTTTGTCAAGAACAAAAGAGTTGTATTTTGATGGGAGATTGTTGGTGCAACCTTAGGTCAAGGTTGACCTGGTTGACCTGACTCGAATTGACCTGACTCAAGTTGTATCTTGATGTTTGACAAGAACAGAAACTTGGGAGGTTGTGAGTGCAACCCTTGGTCAAGGTTGACCTGGTTGACCCGAGGTGAGTTGACCTGACTTGGAAAAGTCCAAGCAGGGAGCTTGGCACGGGAAAAGTCCAAGCAGGGAGCTTGGCACGGGAAAAGTCCAAGTATGGAGACTTGGCACGGAGAAGTCCAAGTATGGGAACTTGGCAAGTGGAAGTCGGAGAGGGCTCGGTAGCTCGTTCTCCGAGAGGGCTCGGTAGGTCGTTCTCTGGACCGGAAGTGGAAGTCGGAGAGGGTTCGGTAGCTCGTTCTCCGGACTAGGTCAGAGAGGGCTCGGGAGCTCGTTCTCTGGACCGGATGGAAGTCGGAGAGGGCTCGGTAGCTCGTTCTCCGAACTGTGGTCAGAGTGGGCTCGGTAGCTCGTTCTCTGGACCGGATGTGGAAAGTCTTGGTGAGTGAAGCCAGGTGAAAAGTCCCAGTGAGTGAAGCCAGGTGAAATGAACTGTGGTGAGAGAGGTCGGAAGTCACGTTGAGTGGAGCGGAGGTGAAAACCCCGGTGAGTGAAGCCAGGCAGTGGGAAAGTCCTGGTGAGTGAAGCCGGGCAGATTGGAAATCCTGGTGAGTGAAGCCGGGTGAAAACCCTAGTGAGTGAAGCTAGGTGAAAGTCCTGGTGAGTGAAGCCGGGCAAGGAAAAATCTAGATGGATCAAGGATGATCGGACATCTGGTGTTGAGAAGGTCAAGTGGGTCAAAGGGATTGACCGGACACTTGGTGGGGAGTCTTAGCAGGTCAAGGGAGTGACCGGATGCTAAGCATGATGTACCAACAGGTCAAGGTTGACCGGATGTTGGTTTGGAAGGCTTGGGACTTGGTTTGGGCAAAAACCAAGCTCTGGATCGATCAGTGGATCGATCCAGTGATACATGAGTATCGATCGGTGCGTGACCGATCGGGAACCAAATAGTAGCCTCATCGAGTGTAATCTGATCACCGCGGACCGATCAGAAACAACAATCGAAGGCAAGAAGTTCGGGAGAGGGTCGATCGTCCCTGGACCGATCGAGCTCGATCGGTCCCGGGACCGATCAGGTACACATGAGAGTTGGGCATCTCGTGAAGCGTTACGATCGGTTTGGGGACCGATCGATAGAGCCCTGATCGGTCCCCATGACCGATCAAGAAGACTCTGGACCGATCGGGTGGAGCTCGATCGTCCGGTATAAGAGTGACAATGGCTATCTCCGTCTTCTTCTCTTCGCAGGTTATAAAAGGAGATCGAGGGCTTTCTCTGTAAAAACTTCTCCTCAAGCTTCGCTTCTTCTTCACCGTGATTTGAGCTTTCTTGAGCTCGCTCCTTCTTGAATCTTGGGTGAGCTTTCCTCGATCACGCCGTGAGTTTCCTTGATTCTTGCTTGATTCCGACAAGAACAGTAGGCAAGCTTTGTTTTGTACATTCATATTGTCTTCTGTTTTGTGCTGTATTTTTGTACACCTTTCTTGCTGTTGCAAGAAGTTTCTGTGGCGAGGTTTCTCCACCCAGAAGGAGTGTTCTTATTCGCCGATTTTCCGGGGGCTCATCCACCGATGGATTGATAGGCTTCGTCCACCTCACGGACATGCCGAGGAGTAGGAGTATCATCTTCGAACCTCGTTACATCTTCGTGTTGAGGTTTGCTTCTCCTTTATCGTTTCTATTGTTTATTTCCACTGCACTAACCCAAATCGTAGGAAGAAACGAAAGAATTTGGGGTCGGCTATTCACACCCCCCTCTCTAGCCGCGACCATCGACCCTAACAAGTGGTATCAGAGCAAGGTTGCTCTTCGACGGATTAACACCCGGGGGAGCACAAGCTAGAGAATGGATCAACTTGGAAAAGACGTCACGATTCCACCCTTCTACGATCGCGACGACTTCGCATTTTGGAAAGTAAGAATGAAGTACTTTCTTATGACTAACCTAGTTCATTGGAGTTGTGTGCAGGTAGGGTTTACTCATCCGGTGAATAAAGACGGAGAAACCCTAGAGAAGAAAAAGTGGACGAAGGAGCAAATCCACCAATCCACAATCAACGATGAGGTAACGAAAATTCTTGAATTTTCATTACCTAATGACATTTTGTGTAAGGTAGGTGGATATAACAATGCCAAGGAGTTGTGGAACAACTTGGCCAAGTTCCATGAGGGAAGCTCCACTTCAAGTCATGAAGAGGAGTCAAGTGAGCTAAGTAGCTCACTTCATGGAGGCATGGAATTAGAAGTTGAGGGCCACTCAACATCTAAGGAAGAAAAGGAGGAGAGTTCTTCTTCAAGATCGGAGCAAGAAGAAGAAGCGTCTACCTCCGGAAGGGATGAAGGAGAGAGCTCATCCTCAACCCTAGGTAACTCAAGCAATTTAAGTTCAAATAAATTGCATATAATGTGCTTTGAGTGTAGGGAATTTGGGCATTACAAGAGTAAGTGTCCAAAGAGGATTAGGAAGACTCCACCAGCGCCAAAGGTCAAGGAAGCCGGAGTCCCGATACGCAAGGGCAAGGAGCACGTGGTGTGCTTCCAATGCAAGCGAAAGGGACACTATAGGAGCCAATGTCCGAGGGGGAGGCAACCTCACAAGGACAAGAAACCAAGCACATCGATAGGGGGAGCCAAGGCAAACCCTAATGTACCTTTTAAGGCACATTATTGCAATTCTAATAAGACACATGCTAGTAGTTTTATTGCAATTGCTAATAATGATAAGCATGTTAATTATAGGAATTAATATATGTGCTTAGGTGCTAAACATGTTAGCTTGAATAAGGATAATTCTAGAAATGCTAACCCTAGAATTAACTCATCTAAGACTAAGGAGAACCTAGGTAGAAATCCCAAAACAACTAGACATATGCCTAGGAATACCTCAAAGATAAATGACAAATTAAAACTTGAGGTATTAGAAAAGGAAAATCAAGTCTTGAGGTCAAGACTTGATACTTTGGAAAAGGCTCTTAAGAACTTGGAGAAGTCATCTCTAGGGTTTAAGGGTCAAAAACCAATGTCCAAGGACAAGAAAGGTTTGGGTCACAAACCTAAGTCCCAAGTGGTCAAGCCCACTTATCATAATGTTCCATTCGATTATGGAACAAAATCTAGGGCTAGGAAGACTATCACCAAGGTCACAAGGGGAATCACCCCTAGAGTGGATCTTGATGAGTCCCAAATGACCAAGGCTTTAAAGCCTAGGAGGGTCATTAGGAGGGTTGCTAGGGAAGTCATCCCTAGTGAATATTTAGTGAACCCAATGAGCTCAAATAGGTTTTGGGTTCCTAGGAGCGTGATTTCATCACGCTAGATGGGTTAGGGTGTGCCAACCTTACTTGAATAAGTAGTTAACCTAATCATGGCAAAAGGTGGCACTTTAGAAATTCTCAAGGTGTAATCAAGCCTTGAAAATGAAATGAAAAGTTATTCCTAAGGTGATTAGAATGTGCCAATCAAATTTGAGGAGTTTTCTAGAGTCAATCTAATTGGCACATAGTGATCTAAAAACCTTTGGTATAAGATGCTAGGTCTATTACTCTTAGGAATATAGAACTTATGGAAAAATGATCAAAACTGTCAAAAATGGCAACTAAGGCTAAAATTAGGTATTTCCTATACCTTTACATGTTATTTGCCATATATTGTTTGTCATATGCCATGTCATGACATCATATTTATTTTATGATCATTTAAAATGTCATGATAATGCTTAGGTTGTTTAAATGTCATGCTTTATTTAAGTTTCATACTTTATGCCATGACATCATGACATTGGCACATGTTATTATGTATGATATCATTTTTTGCCATGTCATCTTCTCTTGCATTTATAATCAATGAAATTGATTTAAGGTTAAAAACACAATTTGATATGGAGATTAAATTGATGTTTAGAAAATGCATGAGACCTTAGCCTAAGATAACCTAAACCCATATCTCACATCAAAATTGACTTGGATGTGTTTGATACACCTTAGATGTGTGTGAGATATTAGGATGATGAGTTAGGAACAAGGTGCATAGTTCTTGTACCTAGATGAGCCTAATTCAAAATTTGGGATCATAGGGAAAGCTTATGTACAAGTCATGTACATTTAGCCCAAAGATTGTGGTCCTAAATTAAATGGTTTAAAATCATTTCAAAATTGATTTGAAAAACCTTGATGAAGCTTTTCTAGTGATAGCATTCATCATTGAGCAAAG
This sequence comes from Zingiber officinale, assembly GCF_018446385.1. Lineage (NCBI taxonomy): Eukaryota > Viridiplantae > Streptophyta > Magnoliopsida > Zingiberales > Zingiberaceae > Zingiber > Zingiber officinale. The sequence goes on along the minus strand of NC_055992.1, from coordinate 58,583,309 downwards.
TGATACAAAATGAGTTAACTTTGAGCTATTTCAAAGACTTTTGAACTTTGTATCAAGATTTGAAAATGGAACTTATTTTCATAGAAAATTATTTTTCCATAATAGTATATGTTATGAGGAATGTATCCTCAAAATTTTACAATTTTTGAAATTTTCTGTGATTTTCTAGAGGTTTCTGAATTTCGGGAGAAGAAATCAGAAATCAGAAATCAAAGTTGTGGACCGATCAGAGGGGATTCTGATCGGTCCAGGGGTGCCTGGATCGATCACCGTGACTGATCCAGGGAATCCCTGATCGGTCTGGTGACCGATCAGGGAATGCCAACCTGCTGAATTTCGACTGTTTGTCTGAAATTGCAGCTCAGGAAGTGGTGTTTTAGGTTTCTAAAGGTTTGAAACTCACCAAGACATTGTTGGAGTAATGGTCAAGGGGGAGTTGACCTTTAGGGGGAGTTTTACCTATTAGTCAAGGGGGAGTTGATTTTTAGGGGGAGTTTTTACTCCTAAAAGACTTAAGTGATATGGGATTATCACTAAGTTAATTGTTGACTCTAGTGTCAAGGGGGAAATTAAGGGTTTCAATGAAAGATATAGGACTTTCATTAGGAAGAAACTCTTGACCTTGATTCACTCCTTTTGATGTGTGTCAAAAAGGGGAAGAATGTCTAGAGAATGTTCAAGGAAGAACATTGGAGTTAGTGGGAGAGTTTGTTGATCACGACGAGTGAAGTTGTGAACAACGATAACTTACTCTTCAGGGGGAGAGTTTGTTGATGTGTGCCAATAGGGGGAGAATGAAGGGTTTAAGTTAGGCCTTCATTATCTAAGAAGGATGTTGCCTTCTTAGAAGGAGAATGTAAGGTTATAACTTATTTTCATTACCTAGTGGCATGAGGAAAGTTGAGGCTATTGGATTAGCCTAACTTAAATGTATTATTGGCAAACATCAAAAAGGGGGAGATTGTTGGTGCAACCTTAGGTCAAGGTTGACCTGGTTGACCCGACTCGAGTTGACCTGACTCGAGTTGTATTTTGATGTTTGACAAGAACAAAAGAGTTATATTTTGATGGGAGATTGTTAGTGCAACCTTAGGTCAAGGTTGACCTGGTTGAACTGGTTGACCTGACTCGAATTGACCTGACTCAAGTTGTATCTTGATGTTTGACAAGAACAGAAACTTGGGAGGTTGTGAGTGCAACCCTTGGTCAAGGTTGACCTGGTTGACCCGAGGTGAGTTGACCTGACTCGGAAAAGTCCAAGCAGGGAGCTTGGCACGGGAAAAGTCCAAGCAGGGAGCTTGGCACGGGAAAAGTCCAAGTATGGAGACTTGGCACGGAGAAGTCCAAGTATGGGAACTGTAGGAGAGATCGAAGAGGGGGGGGGTGAGTCTCGATTCGACCAGGACGAGTATCGCAGCGGAAAAGTGGAATAGACAGGGTTGCTACTTCGTTCGGAGCCTGTGAGGACTCCTACTCGTGGACCGGAAGTGGAAGTCGGAGAGGGCTCGATAGCTCGTTCTCTGGACCGGAAGTGGAAGTCGGAGAGGGCTCGGTAGCTCGTTCTCCGGACTAGGTCAGAGAGGGCTCGGTAGCTCGTTCTCTGGACCGGAAGTGGAAGTCGGAGAGGGCTCGGTAGCTCGTTCTCCGGACTAGGTCAGAGAGGGCTCGGGAGCTCGTTCTCGGGACCGGATGGAAGTCGGAGAGGGCTCGGTAGCTCGTTCTCCGAACTGTGGTCAGAGAGGGCTCGGTAGCTCATTCTCTGGACCGGATGTGGAAAGTCCTGGTGAGTGAAGCCAGGCAGACGGATAAGTCCTGGTGAGTGAAGCCATGCAGTGGGAAAGTCCTGGTGAGTGAAGTCATGCAGTGGGAAAGTCCTGGTGAGTGAAGCCAGGCAGTTGTGAAAACCCTGGTGAGTGAAGGCAGGCAGATGGAAAAGTCCTGGTGAGTGAAGCCAGGCAGATTGGAAATCCTGGTGAGTGAAGCCAGGTGAAAATTCTAGTGAGTGAAGCTAGGTGAAAGTCCTGGTGAGTGAAGCCGGGCAAGAAAAAATCTAGATGGATCAAGGATGATCGGACATCTGGTGTTGAGAAGGTCAAGTGGGTCAAAGGGATTGACCGGACACTTGGTGGGGAGTCTTAGCAGGTCAAGGGAGTGACCGGATGCTAAGCATGATGTACCAACAGGTCAAGGTTGACCGGATGTTGGTTTGGAAGGCTTGGGACTTTGTTTGGGCAAAAACCAAGCTCTGGATCGATCCAGTGATACACTGGGTATCTGGATCGGTCTGGTGACCGATCAGTAACCAAACAGTAGCCTACTGAGTGTTATCTGATCGGTCTGCAGACCGATCAGGAAACAACAATCAGAAGGCAAGAAGTTCGGGAGAAAAGGGTGCTGATCGGTCCCTGGACCGATCAGAGGGAGCTCTGATCGGTCCCCGGGACCGATCAGGGTACGCACAGAGAGTTGGGCATCTCAGAGCGCTCGACGATGCTGGGACCGATCAAGATAGAGCCCGATCGGTCCCAATGACCGATCAGCAGCACCCTGGACCGATCAGGGTGGAGCCTGATCGGTCCAGGTATAGCCATTGTGAGTGACAACGGCTATCTCCGTCTTCTTCGCTGTCTTCTTTGCGCAGGTTATAAAAGGAGATCGAGGGCTTTCTACATAAAAACTTCTCCTCCGAAGCTTCTGCTTCTTCTTCTTCACTGCTGTGATTTGAGCTTTGCTGAGCTCGCTCCTTCTTGAAGCTTCGGGTGAGCTTTCCTCGACTGATCAGCTGCTGCTGTGAGTTTCCTGAAGTTGCTGCTTCGGATTCCAGTCGACAGGAACAGTAGGCAAGCTTTGTTTTGTACATTCATATTGTCTTCTGTTTTGTGCTGTATTTTTGTACACCTTTCTTGCTGTTGCAAGAAGTTTCCGTGGCGAGGTTTCTCCACCCAGAAGGAGTGTTCTTATTAGCCGATTTTCCGGGGACTCATCCACCAACGGATTGATAGGCTTCGTCCACCTCACGGACACGCCGAGGAGTAGGAGTATCATCTCCGAACCTCGTTACATCTTCGTGTTGAGGTTTGCTTCTCCTTTATCGTTTCTATTGTTTATTTCCGCTGCACTAACCCTAATCGTAGGAAGAAACGAAAGAATTTGGGGTCGGCTATTCACACCCCCCTCTCTAGCCGCGACCATCGATCCTAACACTTAAGAAGGGCTAAAGAATATTTCTTGATATATGGAGGCGATGATGAGCTAGCTGTAAAGGGTTACAGTGATGCCAGCTTCCAGACCGACCAAGATGATTATCGATCGCAGTCAGGGTTCATGTTTTGCATAAATGGTGGTGCTATGAGCTGAAAGAGTTCGAAGCAGGACACAGTAGCTGATTCTACGACAAAGGCCGAGTATATTGCTGCATCAGAAGCAGAAAAGGAGGCAGTTTGGATCCGCAAGTTCATCACTGAACTTGGGGTGGTTCCTAGCATCGCTGACCCTATTGAGCTCTATTGTGACAACAATGGAGCAATAACACATGCTAAGGAACCTCGATCACACCAGCGGACCAAACACATACTATGACGCTTCCATCTCATTCGAGAGATTATCGAGAGAGGAGATGTGAAGATTTACAGAGTACCCACAGATGCTAACATCGCATATCCCTTTACCAAGGCTTTGGCACAGAGAAAGCATGATGGTCACACTAGGTCATTAGGCCTTAGAGCCTACACTGATTGACACTAGTGCTAGTGGGAGATTGTTAGTTAGAGCCCTAGAGCTAATCATTTGATGATTGTTGTATGGACTCATTGTATCATATTCTTGTATATAAATAAAGGCATTTATTTTGGTTATTATACTTACTTGTATTGGTGTCAAATAACTAAGTATAATAGCGTCCTTGAGTAGAATGTTCTTATCTATATCAATCGATTGGTTGAATCGATAGCGAGATGATATAGAGAACACTACTCTTAATCATTCCTAGTCAAGTATTAACATTCAGGGACAATGTTAATGCGACGAAACTAGCATGTAGGTCAACTCGATGACTTGATCTCACAAGTCATGGATATGGAGATATCAAGTTGACACATGGGTATGCATTGGAGAATGTATACTGAATGACCCACCATGAGAAAGTATCATGGATCGTTATATGAGTGTCATATACTTTCTCATGTGGCTATTAGTATGACTACTAGTCCTTGGACCTGAAGTCACCATGGTTCCCTATATAAGGAGTTACGTACTTTGGCTTCGTCAAACGTCACCCGTAACTGGGTGGACTATAAAGGCAATTACTAGGTATGTAACAAATTATCCGGAGGGATGTGAGTGATGTAGATGGGATCTATCCCTCCTATATGACGGGAGAGACATCGATATTCTTGATAGAGTGAGACCACTAAGTGCATGGTCATGCCCAAATGAGTCAATATGAGATATTGAGCTCATTTGATTGAGTGAGTCTACTTGGAGTTCAAGATTTAGATTGATTAGAGGATGACACGGTCTATGTCTCACATTGATCAATCTAGATGTCTAGGATAGAAGGACATTGTCATATATTGTGAGGAGTCACAATTAGTAGTCACAAGGTGATGTTGGGTCTCAACATTCTTGTAACTTGGGTAGTAATGATGTGTTTCTAGATACCGCTCATTACTTATGCTTCTAAATGGGTTTAGGAGCATTGCCAACATTACAAGAACCTATAGGGTCACACACAAAGGACAATTAGATGGAGATTATGTTCTGATCCGGTGGTAAGAGCCCGGGACCCCCTAACGAGGGGTCAACGCCACGTGGAGGTCAAAAGGTCAGGTGGTCCACCGGAGAAGGGTGAGCCGACCGGACTTGGGAGAAAAGGATAGACCGATCGGCCGACCGATGAGCATCCAACAGTAAAACGTGCCCTGACAGGGGTCAGGGTTCCGACGCTCAGTTGAAACAATAGCTAAGAGCCGAGCGGAAGGCCTAAGAGAAGGTGACATACTGCTAACAGTCCTTACGTAGCACCCGCCCGGAAGTCTCCCCAGCATATCAATGCAAATGACAGGCGGGACGTGATGGGCGTGCCGCCCGGCCGGCGCAGGGGATGAGGGTCGTCCGGACCACACTCTTCGTCCAGCCGGCCGGACGGACGTCTCGGCCGGTGGTGGGTAAAGAAGGACAGGAACATCTTCTGACAGCCGTCAAGTCCTATGGCTAGGCCATACTCCAAGTCTGACAATGAGGTGTTCTGTTGTCCCATCGAAGACATGATTGGACTGTAGCGGTATGGCGTCAGGTAAGCTTTCTGACAAACACATACCGAGGTATGGGCTGTGGACACGTACGCGTCTCGATGGGCGTGTAGAGGCTCTTTCACCGCTCTATATAAAGAGTCGCAGACTTTGCCGGAGGTACGTATTCTACGATTTTTGGAGCCGCTGCTTTGTTGCTTGCTTGCTTGACTTGAGCGTTGGAGGGTCATCGCCGGGAACCCCTTCCCGGCCCGACTTTTGTGCAGGCTCGCCGGAGATTCGTGCGACCAGACGGAGGCCTACGTCATCGACTAGGAGAGCGCCACGTGCCCAGCGTCCGTTGGTTCAGCGATTCGGACAGGATCAATTTGGCGCCGTCTGTGGGAACACTCCTGCATCCGATCGGAAGCAATGGACGAGGCTGGACGACAACACATGGTGACGCTTTCGAACGAGGAACTCGACGCTCTGATCGAGATAAGGGCCGCCAAGCTCATGGAGAAAAAACAGAAAGCCACAGCCGAGCGGCCGGAGCAGCAAGCAACATCAGCGTCTGGTGTTCGAGCGGAAGCACCACCGGCCACCGTTGCATTTCATCGAGCCCTATTCCGCACCCCTGAAGTCGTACCAGCTCATAGAGATAGGGGATCTTCTTCGGATGAGATGCCTAGACGAGATGACAGAAAGGGGAAAGCCCCCCGAGCGGACGCATCACCCGAGAGGATTAATCGCCAATTTTCAGAGGCTATTCTGCGAGATCCCCTGCCGAAGCACTATGTGCCTCCGACGATCGACGAGTATAATGGGACAACTGACCCTGATGATCATCTGGGTAAGTTCGATAACACAGCTACTCTCCATCAATACACAGATGGAGTAAAGTGCCGAGTTTTTCTTACCACTCTCTCGGGATCGGCTCAACGGTGGTTTCGGAGGTTGCCGGATGGATCCATCACAAGCTTCAAGGACTTCCGAACGGCCTTCCTCCACCATTTTGCGAGCAGTCGGCGCTACCAGAAAACGAGCGTGAGCCTGTTCGCCATCAAGCAAGAAGCCCGTGAATCGCTCCGAGCTTACATCCAGCGGTTCAACAAAGTGGCGATGGACATTCCAACGGCCACTTCGGAAACCATGATGAATGCCTTCACACAAGGCCTAGTGGATGGGGATTTTTTCTGATCACTCATCCGAAAGCCGCCCCGAGATTACGATCACATGCTACACCGGGCTAACGAATACATCAACGTGGAAGAAGCGCAAGCGGCCAGGAAAAAGGAAACTCCAGCCGAGCGGGCTCCTCAGGCCGAGCGGAAACAGCACGCCGCTCATCAGCCGCCTAGGGGACCAAGGGCCGAAGCAGTCCGATCCCCCCACGCCAGGTCCCATGTGCAAGAAGTAGCTGCCGCCCGGCCCAAGCCAAAGAAGAGATGGACCCCGATGTTCTTCTCCTTCCACCAGACGGATACGCACAACACAAGAGATTGTCGAAGTCTTCCCTTCGTGGCTCATCCTGTGCCCCGGAATGCCGGACGACAGTCTCCCTCAGTCGATAGGCGACAGAGAACTCATGAAGCCGATCGGACGTGAGCTGATAGGCCACAGCAACAGACTCCCGATCGGCATCGTTCTCCAAGGCAGGAGAATCGTCGAGCGTCCAGAGAACGGTCTCGACCGTCCGCTCGGGAAGAGGAAAATAGAAGCAATACTTCCCGAGGCGAGATCAACGTTATTGCTAGCGGGCCGACCGGAGGAGACTCCAACCGAGCTAGAAAGGCGAGCATCCGACAGCTCCAGATTCATGCGGTCGGCTGTAGCCGAGAACGAGAGGAAGGACCCGAAATTAGTTTCGGGCCCGGGGACTTGGAAGGAGTTGAAGTACCCCACGACGATGCTCTGCTAATCAAAGCGGTAATAGCCAATTACACTATTCACCGCATATTTGTTGACACAAGGAGCTCAGTCAACATCATATTCAAGAAGGCGTTCGATCAGCTGCAAATTGATCGAGCCGAGCTATTGCCCATGACAACTCCACTCTACGGGTTTACGGGTAACGAAGTTCAGCCGGTCGGACAGATCCGGCTGGCTATCTCACTGGGAGAAGAGCCGCTCAGGAGGACAAGGACAACAAACTTCATGGTGGTCGACTCTCCCTCGTCCTACAACGTCATTTTGGGACGACCGGCGCTCAGCGAATTCCGAGCGGTCGTCTCAACCTTCCATCAGAAGATCAAGTTCCCCGTGGAGGACAAAGTGGGAGAAGTACGGGGAGATCAGCTAGCAGCTCGGCGATGCTACATCGAGATGGTCCGAGCAGAAGCCAATTCCGCTCGGAAGGCGCCCCGGATCGAGGTAAACGCCATCACCGAAAAGCCACCCTCTTTAATTTATGAAGAAAAAGAGGAAGTGCAGATTCACCCAACCCGATCGGAGGCCACGACTTTTATTGCGTCCGATCTGAAGGAGAAGCAGAAAGAGGAGCTGATCCAATGCCTCCGAAGAAATCATGATGTCTTCGTCTGGTCGACACATGAGCTGCCCGGAATTTCGCCGAGCATAGCGCAGAACGAGTTGCATGTCCGACCGGACGCTCGGCCGGTAAAGCAGAGAAAAAGAGATTTCAGCGCCGAGCAGAATTCCATCATCCGAGAAGAGGTGGAAAAACTTTTGGAGGCCGGCCATATACGGAGGTGCAGTTCCCGAGCTGGTTGGCTAACGTAGTATTAGTCTCCAAGCCAGGCAACAAGTAGAGAGTGTGCATAGATTTTCGGGATCTCAACAAAGCTTGCCCGAAAGATTTTTATCCTCTGCCCCGGATAGATCAGCTGGTGGACTCTACGGTCGGTTGCGAATTAATCTGTATGCTCGACGCCTACCAGGGCTATCACCAAGTGTCGCTCGCCCGTGAAGATCAAGAAAAAGTCAGCTTCGTGATTGCTATAATGTGATGCCGTTCGGATTGAAGAATGCGGGGGCTACATATCAGCGCTTGATGAATAAAGTATTCAGAGAGCAGATCGGGTGGAATCTAGAAGTTTATGTGGACGACATTCTCATTAAGTCTGTCCGAGCGGCCGATCTCTTCAAGGACATGGAAGAAACCTTCCGAACGCTACGCAAATATGGAGTCAAGCTAAATCCCCAGAAGTGCCTGTTCGGAGCAAAAGGAGGGCGATTCTTGGGGTACATAGTGACCGAGCGGGGCATGCAAATCAGAAGGTGAAAGCTCGCAAGATATGCCCCCAAGAAATACAAGGGAAGTGCGTTTGGCCGGATAACTGCTTTGTCCAAATTCATCTCCAAATCGCCGGAGCCTCCCTTTCTTCAAAATCTTGCGCACTAAGTTTCACCGATGAAGAATGCGATCGGGCGTTCGAAGACTTGAAGGCATACCTGAATTCTCTCCCGGTATTGGCCAAGCCGACTGCGGGTGAGCCACTTTATATGTACTTGTCTTCAACCGAGCATGCAATCGGCTTGGCTTTAGTGAGGGCGAGCGTAGAAGAGCTTGTGTATTTCCTTAGTCACATTTTAAAAGATGCTGAATCTCGCTACACTGGGCTCGAGAAGCTGGCTTTCGCTCTCGTCCTCGCCGCTCGGCGCCTTCGTCCATACTTCCTAGCGCATACGATTATTGTCAAAACCAATAGTCCGCTCGGACGTGTTCTACTAAATCCAGAGGCCTCCGGACGGCTCATTAAGTGGACGACAGAGTTAAGTGAATTCGACATCCAATACCATCCCCGCTCGGCGATCAAAGCGCAATCCTTGGCCGATTTTGTGACTGAGGTGCAAAGGCCGGAGCCGGAAGCTATGTGGAGAATATATGTGGATGGGTCGTCCACTCGACTCGGAAGAGGGATTGGAATATTGTTGCTCTCCCCTCAAGAAGAAAAGATGCACTTATCCGTCCGGCTGGATTATAAAGCTACCAACAATGAAGCAGAGTATGAGGCCCTCATAGCTGGCTTGCAGGTTGCCCGGCATGTGGGAGCCGGTCGGGTAACACTTCACTCGGATTCACAGTTGGCCGCTCAGTAGCTCTCTGGTACCTTCGAAATCAATAATGCTCAGCTCAAGCTCTACGCTGAAGCTTTTGAGAAGCTCAAAGCCGATTTTAGAGAAGTTGTTGTCCAGAAGATACCCAGAGCAGAAAATCAAGCAGCTGATGAGTTAGCCAAACTCGCGAGCTCAATAACGCCAGTCGCCATTCAGCAGCCAATTGAAAAAGTACTGTTGGTGGCGCACGTCGACCGGATGGAAGGCCTCACATTTCCAAGCGACTGGCGGACACCCATCATAGAGTTCCTCCGCTCGGGCGCCACACCATCCAATGAGTATGAAGCCCAGCTACTAAGGAGGAGAGCCGGTCGGTTCACACTCATCGGCGATCAGCTTTACAAAAAGGGTTTCTCACGCCCGTTGTTGAAATGCGTAAGCTCGGATGACTCGGCTTACATCCTCCAAGAAGTACATCAAGGATCGTGCAGAGGGCATCCGGGCAGACGATCGTTGGCCAAGAAGATCCTCTTGGCCGGGTACTTTTGGCCGACTTTACAGGAGGACGCATCTACGTGCCTCTCATGCCAGAAGTACCATAACTTCAACCACCGACCGGCAGAGGAAATGAAGGCATCAACAGTTTCATGTCCGTTCGATCAATGGGGAATGGATATTGTCGGTCCTTTTCCGATGGCGACCGGGCAGTGGAAATTTTTGCTAGTGGCGGTTGATTATTTTTCCAAGTGGGTGGAGGCCGAGCCGCTAGCCAAGATCACCGAACAGATGGTCAAAAAATTTATCTGGCAACACATCATCTGTCGGTTCGGCATCCCTCGTCGATTGGTTTCCGACAATGGGCGGCAATTCACAGGGAAGATGCTAGAGGAGTGGTGCAAAAGCTACGGCATCGAGCAACACTTCACGTCCGTGGCTTATCCCCAGAGCAAAGGTCAAGCCGAAGTAGCCAATCGGGAAATTCTTCGTATTCTGCGCGCTCGGCTCGACCATTTGGGAGGAAGTTGGCCGGATGAAGTGCCGGGCGTTTTATGGGCCATCCGAACGACGCCGAAGGAAGGGACGGGCGTCACGCCGTTCCATTTGGTGTATGGCGGCGAGGCGGTCATTCCGGTCGAAGTCGGCGTTGAGTCCGTCCGGATCCAGAGCTATGATGATGGCAACGCCGAACGGAGGAACATGGAGCTGGATTTGGTCGACGAGGAGCGAGCCAAGGCGTCCGTTCGGCTGATGCATACCGGCAGCGGATGAAGCAAAACTACAACCGTCGCGTAATCCCCAGATCATTCCAGGTCGGCGATCTCGTCTAGAAGAAAGTCAAGCCGGTCGGCGATGTCGGCAAGCTTGAAGCTCCTTGGGCGGGTCCCTTCAAGGTTATTGAAAAACTCCGCTCGGGCGCTTACTACTTGGAGGATGAAGACGGGCGGCAGCTGGATCGACCGTGGAGTGCAAATCATCTCCAGCCTTATCGAGTTGGATGAAAGGTGCACAAATGTAACTCATTTTTGTGTATATGCTAGTCGCCCGTGTCCTTGTAATGCAGGAACAGAAATTAATTCAAAGGATGGCCAAGGGTTCTGCCGATCGGCAGTGTCGAAGTTAGCCGTATAGGCCGTCGAGCTCTGACGTTAAATATCGAGAGACGAGCCGGCGTCTATAAACGTCCGAGCGGAAGACCGTCGAGCTCCGACGTTAAATATCGAGAGACGAGCCGGCCTCTATAAACGTCCGAGCGGAAGACCGTCGAGCTCCGACGTTAAATATCGAGAGACGAGCCGGCGTCTATAAACGTCCGAGCGGAAGACCGTCGAGCTCCGACGTTAAATATCGAGAGACGAGCCGGCGTCTATAACCCGGAAGACCGTCGAGCTCGACGTTAAATATCGAGACGAGCCGGCGTCTATAAACGCCCGGAAGACCGCCGAGCTCCGACGTTAAATATCGAGACGGCGCCTATAAACGCCCGAGCGGAAGGCCGCCGAGCTCCGTTAAATATCGAGACGAGCGGCGTCTATAAACGCTCCGAGCGGAAGACCGTCGAGCTCGACGTTAAATATCGAGAGACGAGCCGGCGTCTATAAACGTTCGAGCGGAAGACCGTCGAGCTCGACGTTAAATATCGAGACGAGCCGGCGTCTATAAATGTCCGAGAAGGCCGCCGAGCTCCGGCGTTAAATATCGAGAGACGGCGTCTATAAACGCGTCCGAAGGAAGACCGCCGAGCTCGACGCGTTAAATATCGAGACGAGGCGTCTATAAACGCCCGAGCGGAAGACCGTCGAGCTCCGGCGTTAAATATCGAGAGACGAGCCGGCGTCTATAAACGTCCGAGCGGAAGGCCGCCGAGTTCGACCTTAAATATCGGAGACGAGGCGGCTATAAACGTCCGGCGGAGGACCGTCGAGCTCCGACGTTAAATATCGAGAGACGAGCCGGCGTCTATAAACGTCCGAGCGGAAGACCGTCGAGCTCCGACGTTAAATATCGAGAGACGAGCCGGCGTCTATAAACGCCCGAGCGGAAGTCCTTCGAGCTCCGACGTTAAATATCGAGAGACGAGCCAGCGTCTATAAACGTCCGAGCGGAAGACCGTCGAGCTCCGACGTTAAATATCGAGAGACGAGCCGGCGTCTATAAATGTCCGAGCGGAAGACCGTCGAGCTCCGACGTTAAATATCGAGAGGCGAGCCGGCGTCTATAAACGTCCGAGCGGATAGCCATTCACATGATGCTGAGCGGCTCGCTTATCAAAAATATACGGAAAATTCCTTTGGGGGTAAGGCACAAAGCAAAAATTGATCAATGAGAACTAAAGATAATTACCATACCAACAAAGGGCGTTCTCATGCCGAGTGGCTGCTCAGTCGCATGATGACAGACGTTATTAAAGACAATCGACTTTAGTTTGACAGAGCGTGGTGCCGAGCGGAGGAGTTTTAAAGAACACTTTAGTTATGACGAGAGAAAAATTTCTTGCCAAAACAAAAGTTGAAGGAAAGGAAAAGATTATCTATTAAGCACAGGGTTAACCAAAAAAGTTACAGCAAAAATAAGTTTGGCCGAACGGCGGGGATACAAAAAAGTTCATAAGAAACACTCCTCATGCGTCGAAATCAAAAAGAGCATCAGGGATGGCGCCCATCACGGTCGCGAGGTCCTCGGGAGGGATGGTCAGCTCGGCGGGCAGGTGGCCTTTGGCCTTTAAGTGATCCACAGCCGCTTTGATCGCCTCTTCAAAGGTGAGGGAGTTCTTGTCAGTAAATTTCTCCCCAAAGGCATCCGAGCGGACGAATGCCTTCCTCACCTCGTCGGAGCGAGCCGACTCCCCCTCTTGATACTCATTGAGCTCGGCGTGGGCAGCGTCGCTGGCAGCTTGGAGATCCTTCAAATCTACATCAAATCTTTGGAGATCGGCCGAACGGCTCTCCTTCTCGGTGGCCAGAAGAGCATCCAGATCCTTGATGCGTTGCTCCAGCCCTCTGATCTCCACCTTCATTCGGTCCATGTCATCGATGGTCTGTCGCTTCCGAGTGATCGCCGTCTTGATTTCCTTATCTCGTTGTTTGACCATCGCTTCAAGCCGAACGACCTTGCTCGCCAGATCGGAAGCCCGTTTCCGTTCGGCTTCCAGTAAATTTTTGGCCTTCTCCAGAGCGGCCGTCGACTGTTGGCTGTCCCCTGCGGCCTTGAGTTTTTTCAATTCATCCTCCAGCTCAGCCAACCGATTGCTAACGGCAATTTGCTCCACCCAGTTCTACGAGCAAAAGTGAACAGGTTAAAAACTTAATTCAAATACACGAACAAAGAAAAAAAAAAGCATACCCCGGTGGCCTGTTGAAGGTTGTTGTCGCCAAGCTCCCCGGGAGTCATCGCTTTTATTCGGCGTCGAGCGTCCTCCCAAGCTTTTGCAAGAGGGCCCGTGAAGGTGATCTGCTGCTCAGGGACCACTGGCCGATCAGCAGCAGCCATGTATTCCTCTGAGGGGAGGCGCAGGACGGTTTTAATTAAGTTCTGGCCGCTCGGCTCGCCCTGAGAAGCATCGGCCTTACCGGATGGCCCACCGGTGGACGAGGAAGGAAGCTCGCCCAAACGCCTGATACGGCGCAGAGTTCTTGAAGGGCTGGACGGCGACACCTCAGAGCTTGCCCTCGGAGAGCCATGTGGGGTCGGGGTACTCTCTAGGGAAACCGTCCCGGACAACACCGGAGCATCCGCGCCCCGCTCGGGATGTGGCTCATCAAGTGGAATTGAGGCAGATGCAGATTCCGGTCGTCGGCGCTTCCGAGTGAGTAGCGGAACATCATCGGCCGAACGACCCTCCACCTCGGCTTGGGTAGAAGGTTCTGTGTCGCCCGCTGCCTCGTCGTGAGAGGTAGTAGCTGCTAAGGCTTCAGGGGCATCCTGGGTCCCCTCGCCTAATTCGCCGGTCGGATCGGCTGGATCAAGGCCCTGCTCGGCGACCTCCTTGTTCTTCACCGCCTCAATCTGAGCGGCTTTCAATTTGAGCTTCTCGGTCGCCTTAGCACGCCATATAACTTCAGCTGCAGAAACAAAGATTAAATCAATTAGAACAAAAGAAAAAGGAGGGATGAGAATCGCTTACTCATGCTGCAAGGCAGATCGGCTGGGGTGGAAGACAGGCCGAATATATACATTACTCCTGGGAGGAGCAGCTTGTCAATGTTGGGTTCTTTGGGCCGCGAAAACCGCTTTTTCGCGTCGCGGAAACCCCGAGTCACCCAAAGCCGTAGATCCGTGCAAAGATTCGTAAACAAAATTTTTTCGAAAAACTTTTTCTTGTACGAGTTTGTAAAACTTTAGATCTACACTAGATGAAAGTTATACCTTCGAAGAGAAGCCCTTCGCTTATCCCGCTCGTCCAAGGGGTTGCCGGATCTCTAGACCGTCAAGCGCCGGTCCTCTAGAAGTATCCACACGGACACGTAGGTGGAGAAAACCTCACACAAAGGTGTGCTAGCACCTTGGTGAGATTCGGCCAAGCAAGGAGGAGAGGGAGAGGGAGAGCTTGAGAGGAAGAAGGAGGAAGAGTCACCACCCTTGAATGAAAATGAATTCACACCAAGAAACAAAGTGGCCGGCCACTTCTCACAAACTCACAAAATTAATTGCATTAATTGCAATTAATATGAAACCATTAAGAGAGTGGCTTTGTAACTTCCATGAGGTGGCACCCATGATGATGTGGAACATCATTATTGGTCCACCTAATGCCAACTCACCAATGAGGTGGCAAAAGGTCAAGTCAAAATTGACCTTTGGTCTTCCTTCTCTAGTCAAGTCAAACTTGACTCAATCTCTACCATGGTTGATCTAATCCAACCATTTGATTCAAGCCAATTTAATATAATGAATCTAATTCATTAAATTAAATTGATTTAATAAGTCATAATTTAAATTAGACTCATTAAATACATGAATCAACTTGAGTCGAACTCAAGTTAGCCCAATTAGGATTACTCTTAATCCAATTTGATTTATCAAATAAATCTAATCCTCTTGGTTCATCATATGAACCTAATCTCCATCTATTTGTCCTAAGTGTGTGACCCTATAGGTTCTTGTAACGTTGGCAATGCCCTAAACCCATTTAGGAGCATAAGTAATGAGCGGTATCTAGCAACACATCATTACTACCCAAGTTACAAGAATGTCGAGATCCGACATCACCTTGTGACTACCAATTGTGACTCCTCACAAAATAATGACAAGTGTCCTTCTATCCTAGACATCTAGATTGATCAATATGAGGCATAGACCGTGTCATCCTCTAATCAATCTAAATCTTGAACTCCAAGTAGACTCACTCGATCAAATGAGCTCAACATCTAATATTGACTCATTTGGGCATGGCCATGCACTTAGTGGTCTCACTCTATCAAGAATACCGATGTCGCTCCCGTCATATGGGAGGGATAGATCCCATCTACATCACTCACATCCCTCTACATAATTCGTTATATACCCAGTAATCGCCTTTATAGTCCACCCAGTTACGGGTGACGTTTGACGAAACCAAAGTACATAACTCCTTATGTAGGGATCCATGGTGACTTCAGGTCTAAGGACTAATAGTCATACTAATAGCCACATGAGAAAGTATATGACACTCATATAACGATCCATGATACTTTCTCATGGCGGGTCATTCAGTATACATTCTCTAATGCATACCCATGTGTCAGCTTGATATCTCTATATCCATGACTTATGAGATCAAGTCATCGAGCTGACCTACATGCTAGTCTTATTGTATTAACATTGTCCCAGAATGCTAATACTCGACTAGGAATGATTTAGAGTAGTGTTCCCTATATCATCTCACTATCGATTCAACTAATCGATTGATATAGGTATGAACCTTCTACTCAAGGACGCTATTATACTTAGTCTATTTGGCACTAATATAAATAAGTATAATAACCAAACAAATGCCTTTATTAATATACAAGAATATGATATACATGAGTCCATACAATCATCAAATGATTGGCTCTAGGGCTCTAACTAACAGTCAATATGATAGTGCTGACCCACCAACCGCTCGGCCGCATGAAGGTAGGCCGCATCACCTCTAAATTTGCCGAGCTCCGGTTGCGCCGGCATCGCCGTTTGCCACTTGGTACGAAAAGTTGACAGCTCGGGAAAACGCACATAGAAAAAGTGCTCCTTCCAATGTTTGTTGGAGCTCGGCATATTATCAAAAAGGACGAAACCTATCCTAGATTGGAAAATAAAGGTACCCCACTCGGCTTGCTTGGGATAAAAAAAGTAGTGAAAAATCTTGGGGTCGAGAGGGATGTTGTTCAGTTTAAAAAGGACTATCACTCCGCTCAACAGCCTAATGGAGTTAGGGACTACCTGGCCGAGCGGAATGCGAAAATAATTGCAAATGTGTAAGAAGAACTTGTGGGGAGGAAAACGTAGCCCGGCCAAAAATTGGTCTCGGAAGAATATAACGGTGTCGGGCGGCGGTTCATGAGGCCGATCGGCCGGTGTGGCTAACACTATTTGGTGGTCGGTCGGCAGATCATAGGTTCGAGTGAGGCGCAAGGCGTCCTCCTCGTCGAACCGGCTTTCCATGGTCGAATACCAAAGACCCGGAGCACCGCCGGTCGGCTGTGAGGTGTTGGTCATGGTATAAGGCTAGGGATGGACGCGCGATGGAAGGAGGGAGAAATAAAAACAGGGAAAGAATGCTGGATGATGAAAGAAATAGCTAATAGAGAGAAAAAAAGGAGAGGCAGCAAGGAAAAGGAATCCTTACGGGCAAAGAAGATTATCGAAGGGGATTGTAGAGTCGTCGGAGAGCTGAAACGCAAGGTCGCCGGAAAAAAGGAACAGAGGGATGGCTGAAGACGATAAAGTCGAAATGCGGCGAAGAGCTGGGGTCGGGAGCTTTATAAGGGCGGCCACGATCAATTCACACCGTCCGATCCAGGTCGTCGATAACGAGGTCATCATCTAGCCGTTCATTTCAAACGGCGGCTGTCCCATCGGAAGTGACGCCACCGCCATACGCTGACAAACGCACGATCGCCACGTGTCAACAGGATACTGGCCACATTTAATGAGCTCCCCTTACCGTGCGCAACGCACGTGATGGGTAGTAGGGGAGAGCATCGGACATGGATTCCAAGAGAACACAAGGCACGGACAAGATACCGCCGAACGGATGAGTATCCCTATGCCTGGCCGAGCGGCCTAATGCAGTGATCATTGCTCAGTCAGATTGGCTGTCCAGTCAGTCGGACTTCACCTCCTTCGACTAGACTCGAGGGGAAGGCAAGTGATCCGGTGGTAAGAGCTCGGGACCCCCTAACGAGGGGTCAACGCCACGTGGAGGTCAAAAGGCCAGGTGGTCCACCAGAGAAGGGTGAGCCGACCGGACTTGGGAGAAAAGGATAGACCGATCGGCCGACCGATGAGCATCCAACAGTAAAACGTGCCCTAACAGGGGTCGGGGTTCCGACGCTCAGTTGAAACAATAGCTAAGAGCCGAGCGGAAGGCCTAAGAGAAGGTGACATACTGCTAACAGTCCTTACGTAGCACCCGCCCGGAAGTCTCCCCAGCATATCAATGCAAATGACAGGCGGGACGTGATGGGCGTGCCGCCCGGCCGGCGCAGGGGATGAGGGCCGTCCGGACGACGCTCTTCGTCCAACCGGCCGGACGGACGTCCCGGCCGGTGGTGGGTAAAGAAGGACAGGAACATCTTTTGACAGCCGTCAAGTCCTATGGCTAGGCCATACTCCAAGTCTGACAACGAGGTGTTCTGTTGTCCCATCGAAGACATGGTTGGACTGTAGCGGTATGGCATCAGGTAAGCTTTCTGACAAACACATACCGAGGTATGGGCTGCGGACACGTATGTGCCTCGGTGGGCGTGTAGAGGCTCTTTCACCGCTCTATATAAAGAGTCGCAGACTTCGCCGGAGGTACACATTCTACGATTTTTGGAGCCGCTGCTTTGTTGCTTGCTTGCTTGACTTGAGCGTCGGAGGGTCGTCGCCGGGAACCCCTTCCCGGCCCGACTTTTGTGCAGGCTCGTCGGAGATTCGTGCGACCAGACGGAGGCCTACGTCATCGACTAGGAGAGCGTCACGTGCCCAGCGTCCGTTGGTTCAGCGATTCGGACAGGATCATGTTCATTTGATGAACCTAAAGGATTAGGTTCATGTGATGAACCAAATTGGATTAAGAGTAATCCAAATTAGGTTAATTGAGTTGGACTCAATTTGGTTCATGTGTTAAGTGAGTCTAATTTGGACTTAGACTCATTTAATTAATTTAATTCAATGAATAGAGATTCATTAAATTAAAATTGATTTGAACGAATGGTTAGATTAGATCAACCAAGAGAGAGAAGTGGTCAAGTTTGACTTGACTTGAGAGGAAGATGAAGGGTCAAGTTTGACTTGACCATTTGCCACCTCATTGGTGAGTTGACATTAAGTGGACTAATTATGATGTGCCACATCATCAAGATTAGCACATGTGTGTGCCACATCATGAGGGAGATCAAGAGTTGTGACTCTTGATATCCCATGGGGTTTAAAAACCCCTTCTTGAATGTGGCCGACCACTTTAGGAGAGGAGTTTCATTTTGTGTGGTAACTCCATCTTCTTCTTCCTCAAGCTCTTTCTTCTCTCCCTCTCCACCTCCTTGGCCGAAACATCTAAGGGTGCTAGCACACCGTTTAGTTGTTTTCTCCATCATTTGTTCGTGTGGATACACATAGAGGAGTATCTACTTTGATACTCTCGAGATCCGACGAACCTAGGACGAGTGGGATTACGCGAAGGGCTTCACATCAAGGGTAAACTCTTCTCCTTGTAGATCTAGGTTAGAAAACTCATATTCGAAGTTTTACGAAATTTTATTCTTCGCGCGGATCCGGTGGCGGGGGTTTCGGGGTTTCCGCAACGCAAAAAGCGGTTTTTGTTGCCCGAAAAATCCCAACACCTACCAATGCAGATATAGACATAACCATTACTACTCATTTTAATCTACTACACATATCAAATGACAATATCAAAAAGATAAGTCAAGGTACCCACCTCAAAAGAAGATCGTATCAAACCAACCCGACGTCGAGACGCTCGTCTCGAATCAGAGTCCTGCATCAATCAATATATATTATTTAGCTAATTTCATATGAATTAAATAGCTAAATAAAATCCCCAAAACTAGTTAGGAAAAATCCTAATCGATATAACTGTTAACCCTAACTATTGATTAACCCTTATTAAGGTTCACCTTCAACTAACCATAAACTGACTAGATTACCACATGTGAATTTGCCCCTGAAATTGTAATGGAATGGTTTCAAGTTGGCATACAATAATCTCTTCGTAAGAAATTATCCCAACAACCTCCAGTATTCCTTCCATTTTTTTCCAAATTTCTATTTGAATTAGCATCACCAATAGATCTACCCTACACAACATGTAACTTGCAGTGTTTTACGCTTAATCTACATATTTCCTTACCTCTACGGCACGTAGGTTGGCTTCCTCTTTGACAAATTTCGAATCTGATCAACATCACTCAGCACCTAAGGGATCACCAGCTACTGTGGTGGATGGGGTTCAGTAGAGTTTATGGTCGTAGATCTACAACCCAATGTGATACTTGATAACCATGATTTTACTGTATTATTTTGATTCATTTATGCATGGTTTGATGTTATGTTCATAGATAAAACCTAGATTTACATCACATTTCATGCATTATTTATTTTGGGCTTAATTGTAAATTATCTTATTTTTTGGTGTTATTTGATGCTAATATTTGATTCTTATTTTGTATGCATCAAAGGATCTTGGATTTGGATCTATTCGAACCGAAATTGGGCTCGAATCGGAGTTTAAACGAGACGATCAAACTTTGGAGTTATTTGGACCGTTCATCTACAATCAAGCAGATCTGAGCCATCCGTTAAGAATTTGGCCCATCCAATCTAATGAGAAGGAGTTCTCAGCCACAGATGAAGATCCAGAGGTTTTGATCCAGATTTGAGTTCATATAGCCATTGATCCAGCCCGAATTAATCTGGACCGTTCATCGAAGATTTGACAGAACTGAACCATCCAGTGAAGATCTGGTCGATTCGACCTAAGGGAGAGTAGATCCAGACCCTAGATCAAGATCAGTACCTTCGGATCGGATTTTGGATGACTTTTCACCGTTGATCAAGAGCCAAATCAATTTCAGCCGCCCGTTCAGATCTGGAACAGATTCAAAACACAGAAGCTACAGTGTTTTCCAGTGTCGATCCTCCACTACGCAGCTTTGTCCCATGGCGCGGCATTTTTTGGATTTCGGCCCCTTTCTCTTCTCCAATCAATCTCTCGAGCTTCAATCTCGGTGGAGAGCTTCTCGGCGGTATCATCCCGATCTTCTGGAGCGATTGGAGGGTGTTCTCTCCGGTGGAATTTGGCTCGCGGCATCTTCTCTGTTCACCTCAGATTTGGAGGTGTTCCTCCAAATCTGAGCTCCGATTTCCATCAGCAACATTTGGAGGTGGTCTTCCGGTGTTCCTGAGCTCCACTCGACGTTCATCCGCGTTCTACAGCTTCCCATCAGATCCAGAGACCAGATTTTCAGATTTCGGCCATTCTTGGGGGTTTGGGATGTTCTTAGCTCGCCGGGGGTGGTCCGTCGGTGTTGCGGAGCATACCTGGAGCTGATACGCCGCTTAGATGATCCACTGAGGTCCAGAGTTGGGTGGTCTCGACTTTGGCACTCTTGTGTGACGACAAGAGTGTGTAGCTTGGTAGATTGGTTGTGAGTTGGATCGGTTAGAGTTTAGTTATTATTTTTACAGCTTAGAACATATTCCTTTATGTTTGTTATGATTTAGCAAGTAATCTAGCATTTCATTTCATAGTTGAAGCTTAATTTGTGTTTATTTGATATTTGGTTAATTGTTTTGTGTTTAAGTTTTAAGCTAGGGTTTAGTTTCTGTTTAGATCAGATTTAATTGCTTCTTGTTATTTCATACTTGATTTAATTAAATGCTTTAGATTAGGTTTAATTTGAGTCTTGTTCTTTCATTCTTAGTTTGATGTGTGTTGATGGATTTATCACAACGTAGTGTGCCAATGCGTAATGATTTGTTCATTGGCACATAGTTAGGTTTCACTCTTGCATTATATTTATTTCTTATTCGCTGTGCTTTACTTTTGTTAGATTTAGATTCAAGCATCAACCCCCCCCCCCCCCATTTTCATATTAAAAACCCCAAAAATAGAAATAAAATACGATCCTAAGATTACATCCTACCGTTTGTTCCTCGAGAGATCGATCTTGAGCTCGTTACTACAACGTTATTGTGAAATTAAGGGGTTCAGTGGATATACATTTGTTAATTTGATTTACGAGTGTGACAGACAACGTTATCAAATTTTGACGCCGTTGCCGGGGAAACATTGTAGTAATTTTAGGATTGTTCTTTATTTTGGAAAACTTTAAAAAAAAATTTGTTGTTTAATTGCTTTCATGATTATATATCCATGTGTTTGATTTTATTTGTTCTTGAGTCTTCTAATTTTATTTGCTAGTGTTTCAGTGTAAGAACAGGAAATTCTTTTGACCATGGATCCATATTATCCGTATTTTGGAGATTGGAGTCAGAGTTATTATTATCAGCCTCAGACTGGGATTTATGCGCCTGAATATCAGTATGACGAAGTACAAGAACAATTTGCAAATTCAATATGGAAATTCAATGAAGTTATGCATCAAATGAGTGAGCATCAAGAGCAACAATTTGCAAGGATACAGAATATTCAGAGTCAGTTAGATCAGATTGCATCATCCATCAACCAGTTGCAAACACAAAGCGCCAGTGAAGAGATGGATTGTGGAGCTCTTGTCAGGCCTGACACTACATCTATTTCTTCACAAGAATTTTCTAGTTTTATTTGTAATGATGATGTAGTTGTTTATATTTCTGATTCTACTAATGATGTTGCTCTAGATGTTGTGAGTGATGCAGGAATTGAAAATTTAATTGTTGAAGATGATTTAAGTGTAGGGGATTGCTTACTGGAAGTATTACCTCAAGAATCACCAAGAATTGAAGATGTAAGTGTAGGGACTTGTGCTATGGAGTCAAGCACCCAAGAATCACTACATGTAGATGTACATACACCCGAACAAGAGTCTGAGCATTTACTTGATGAGGAAGAGGTAACAGACACCACTCCAGGTACCTTTCAAGATGACAAGGTGAGTATTTTGTGTAATTTTTCAGAGAATTTTATAGAGGTACCAATTGTTGATTTTATTAGTTGTGATTCATTGCTTGATATATTTTCTACCCACACTAAAATTCTCCTAATTTCTTTTTATCCCACATGCGTGTGGGAGGTGTTTTCTTTTATTGATTGTGTAGGAGAACATAAGCTTCCGGAGTGGGTGCTTAAATTGAACCGCCTCAGACCTCCAGAAAGAATTTTCAAGGGAAAAAGGATGAATAAAAAGAATTTAAGTGGAACCATGATTACTCCACTTCCGGGGTGGATTCTACTTCTTAACCTTCTTCAACCACCGAGAATGAAAGGGGAGTTGGTTCCAATTTCGCTTCCTTTTGCATTTTAATTCATGCTTTGTTAATAAATTCTTTATACGTTTCTTTGGTTTCATACTTTGCAATTACACTTTGTTTTTACATTTTACATTTTATTTCCACATTTGCTTCCATACTTTGCATTTAGTTTAGTATACATAGCATGCTATTTGAATAAAATTCTTCATGAATTTTTCTAGTGATACTTTTAAGATGGTAAAAGTCTCTTAAATTTGATCATCAACTTTAGGTCATTTGACATGATTGGATACTCTACTTACATGATTTTGGTTAAAATGGTAGTGGATTCCATGTTGATCGATTTAGCTTGATTGCATAAAATACCTAGAGAGGACCACTATAAGCCTATACTCTATTTCATTTTTGTGTGACATGCACTTACAATAATTGAAACTCTAAAACTTGCTTGGATTCTTTTTAAAACCACAATAGCATATGTATGCATGAAAAGGAAGGATGTTTGTCATTCTTGTTTCATCATAAATTCTAATTCCTTTCTTCACAATTTTCTTAAACATTTTCATTTCATCTAGTATTTTAACCTTTGATCATCTTTGCTTGTCACTCTTTTATTTGAGAATTTGGATGGATAACTTGATGAGTTAGATTGCTTGAGATGGATAAAAGTTCAAGTGTGGGGGAGGGTTTGCAATTGTGTTAAGATTTAAGGAGGATATCTATTACAAATTGGGTGGAAATTTTGATGAATGCTACCTCAGCTTAATGGAGGAGTACAATTTCGTTTCAGCAGCATACAGTTGGAATCAGAATCCTTACATTTGAAGAATACTGCAGTTTCAAGCAAATTAAAAAAATGATGCAGTGAGTGCAGAATTTCAGATTATTGATGAGCAAGAAATAAGTACTAGTGTAGCTCAAGTGCGGGAATTGAGAAGTGTTATTAATCACTTTGGTACATGGAGATGATAGAATTCTTGTTGCTATTATACAAAAGTTGCTGAATCATAAAACATGATGCATCAATTGCGTGCCAGGTTCCCTTTGCAACTTTCTTATCATTGGGAACTTTAAATGAAGATCTTGTTGCACTATTGACATTATTTCTTTTTATAGCCAAAGATGGAAAATTTGCAACTTATTGAACTCAGAGTCCTAAGAGTAACTTCATAACAGAAAAAAAATCAAGAAGAGTAAGTTGTTTTTGTTGAAAAGTGTTGACTGAGACAAATTTAAATCATTTTGTGCTAAGGTTCATTGCAATTTTACTCTAGTGACAACTTCAAAAGAAGAACTTGCCCTTCCATTGTCATTTGATGTTGTTTTCTATATGAATCCTACATGAATTGGAACACTGAATTCTAGGTTTTGAATTTTTGAAATTCTTTTGGGCAACTTCAATGTTTTTGAGTTCTCCTTTGGTTGACTTTGGCTTTGGAATTACACATCTGAATGGGTGATATGTAGTTGTTGTTGGGAGGTATTATGCTTCCATTTTCTAACATTTGTTGCATCTATGGAGTGGAATGAAATTCAGCACAGAATCTGGACACAGAAAGGCAGAAACAGGGAGTTTTTGTAGCTACTGAAATTTGATTTAAATTGACTAGAATTCGGAATTTAATTGGTAAGTGTAATTCTGCTAATGAAGCACTTGAGTATAGCGTCAATTATTCTGAAAAGTTGAAGGAAAGGGCAGCAGTTGGAACTTAAGACAGTGAGACGAGGAAGCTGGAAACAGATTCAGTATCACATGTGGTATCAAGTGTGTGCAAATTTTTCATCACTAGCTCTTAAAGTCCTTGGGAATTAATTGCAACTCTTGTATTTCCAAAAGCAATTATTGTTGTTGTTTATTTCTTTTTTATTTCTTCACAAACTTGCTGGACAGATTTTGATAGTATCAAGTTGTTAGAATTCTGAATTGCAATAAGTTTTCTAATTGATATTATGAAGCTGAAAAAAAGATGAAATTGTTAAAATTCAGCAAAAGTGTACTGAGATAGAGATTATATTTGATGCATAGTGAAGTCATATGGCGTGCTAAACAAAGGGAATGTTGAAAGAAACTGCAGACTTAATTCTGTGAACTTGGCAGAATTAATTCTGTAAACTTGGCAGAAATTTGAAACCCTGGAATTTTGGAAACTGCAGTGCAGAATTCAAGAAGTTGAATTATTTTACAGGATTGCTGAAACCAACCTGAGCAAGGTTGATGTAGGAACAAGATGTTGAATTGCTGGAATTGTGTACCATTTGTAGAATCAAAAAAATCTGGAACTAAGTATAAGCAAATTTAATAGAAGAAGGAAGTGTTGCTGATTTCAGAGATACTGCTTGAATTTGTCACAGCAGTTCACATCTTAAAGGCTGATGAAGAAAAAAATTGGTCTCATCAGCATTGCTTTGAACTGAATATGATTTCTGGATTTGAATGCTACTAGAAGAAGTTTGTACTTTCCTGGTTCTGAAACTGAGCTACAGATTTCAATATCTAGTTTTGTTGAATCTGATGTTGGGTATATTGGACTGGATTCAAAGCTTTGGGTTGAAATTTCACTACATATAATGAACCTAGAATTCTCCAATTGCAATGCAGTGCTAGAAATCAGTAGGATGTTTTGTGCCAATTGTTGATGCTATTTTTGATTAGCATTGTAGCTGCTTCATAGTTCAAGAATTCTCCAGGACATAAGATGGAACTACAAGTTGTCCAATTCTGTTCAGTAAATTGATAGCAAAAAAGGAAATGAAGGAAAACAGAGAAGGAAGGGATTTTCATAGATCTAGTGTCCCATTGTGCACATGCTTCATTTCTGTTTAAGTGAATTCTGTACTAGTTGATCTGAAGCTATTTTGATTCCTTAATACTGAAACAATGAGCTTAAGTGTGCATAATATCAGAACCTAGTTCAGTTTTGGGAAGTCTTAAATTGGAATCTGATCTTTGAAAAGAAGAAGCTTAAGAAAGCGAGTTAATTAAATGACTGCTGATTTCTGATCAGTTTGAAATATGAATTTTAAGTATCTTGTGTGTTGATTTGATAGGACAAGTGATGAACATAATCAAATGTTGAAGTGCTGGAAGATTGCAGAATTGCAGAAACAAGGAAGCTGGAAATTGTTTTGTATCAAGTGGAGTATCAAAATTTAGGAACAGCCTTAAAACCAATGTGAAACTCAAGTCAAGTTCTGTGTTGTGATGACACAAATGGCAAGATCAGAAATCCAGTGCAGAATTCTGTAACTCATCAATCAAATCCGGAAATCAGACTTGATCAGAAAAAAAAAAAAAAAAAATTCTGCACTGTGCAGAAATCAGCCTATTAGCTGTTAAGCTTTTGGAGCAATGAGTAATGGCACAGCAGAGACTCAATATTGTGGTGCCAACTGATGATGCTGTCTTCATCAGCATAGCTTCAAATTGAAGTTTTAATTGTTACAGAGCTGATTGAAATCCTGTGCCAGGCTTTTCTTGAAATTCTCTACTCTATGGAAGTTCTTGTAAAATCAATTGTTTATGGTATGAATTAAAAAGAGAATTCTGAATTTGGAGAATATTGAATGTTGGATTAGTATTGATTCATGGAATATGTGTTGAACTTGTTTTTTCTGAATTGGAGAAATGCAGGAATGGATTGGAATTTTTGAACTTATGCTATTTTTGAACTAGTTTGATTCATTGAACTTGAGTTTTGTGTAATTTCAGATGTCCAGCAACTCCAGGAAATCAGCAAATTCAGAAATTCAAATCTCCATCACATTTTTTTTTAGTTCATGCTTCAGATCTTCTGAATTTAAATTCCTACGATCTTCAAGGCTTTTTAGTGAATAAAGAATAGTTTGATGAAGGGTTTAACAACATTCCATGCAGCTTCTCGCTCTTCACAGATTTGCTACAACACAATTTCAAAATTCTGTAATTACTGGTTTTAGATTCTGCATTTCTGTTTGAAGTTATTGGTGTCATCTCTATATTTCTGAAACTTTTAGTTTGAAAAGAATTATGGAATAAGATGAGAAACATTTGTTACATAGAGTGCAGGATCTTCACTAAATTCCTCAATAAATTGAGAGCCACATCTTTTGCTCTTCCAAAATCTGATTAACTTGATACGAATCCCAATTGCTTAAACATTTCATCATTTGTTACTTCATAAATCAGTGCCAGTTAGTATTTCAGAAAATCAATTCTTGCCCAAACTGAAAAGAGATGGAATTCATAATGTTACTAATCAAATCACCATAGAAGTTTAGCACTAGACATGTAGTTGTTGATACATTGGTTTCATTTCTGCAAATGTTGCAGAAATTTTCAGTCTGGATTCTGTTTACAAATAACACTTGCTGTCTGCACATTCTGAAAATTGTAAACATACCATCTCAGAAATAAAATCTATGAAGCATCAATTACAGCCAATGAATTCATAAATAGCTTAGCTCAACAAGGACTCTCATTTGGCACTGAATCCTTAAGATAGGCAACATCCAAAATTTTCTTCAGATTTGTCATTAAATCTTACTCTACCTAAAGCATCAACATTACTGCTTCTGCAGAGAAACTGTTTGCAGTTCCAAACAGTAGCTTCCTATAACCATGATTTTACTGTATTATTTTGATTCATTTATGCATGGTTTGATGTTATGTTCATAGATAAAACCTAGATTTACATCACATTTCATGCATTGTCTTTATTTTGGGCTTAATTGTAAATTATCTTATTTTTTGGTGTTATTTGATGCTAATATTTGATTTTTATTTTGTAGGCATCAAAGGATCTTGGATTTAGATCTATTCAAACTGAAATTGGGCTCGAATCGGAGTTTAAACGAGACAATCAAACCTTGGAGTTATTTGGACCGTTCATCTACAATCAAGCAGATCTGAGCCATCCGTTGAGAATTTGGCCCATCCAATCTAATGAGAAGGAGATCTCAGCCATAGATGAAGATCTAGAGGTTTTGATCCAGATCTGAGTTCATATAGCCATTGATCCAACCCGAATTAATCTGGACCATTCATCTAAGATTGGACAGATCTGAACCATCCAGTGAAGATCTGGTCGATCCGACCTAAGGGAGAGTAGATCCAGACCCTAGATCAAGATCAGTACCTTCAGATCGGATTTTGGATGACTTTTCACCGTTGATCAAGAGCCAAATTAATTTCAGCCGTCCGTTCAGATCTGGAACAGATTCAAAACACAGAAGCTACAGTGTTTTCCAGTGTCGATCCTCCACCGCACAGCTTCATCCCGTGGCGCGACATTTTCTGGATTTCGGCCCATTTCTCTTCTCCAATCAATCTCTCGAGCTTCAATCTCGGTGGAGAGCTTCTCGGCGGTATCATCCCGATCTTCTGGAGCCATTGGAGGGTGTTCTCTTCGGTGGAATTTGGCTCGCGGCATCTTCTCTGTTCACCTCAGATTTGGAGGTGTTCCTCCAAATCTGAGCTCCGATTTCCATCAGCAACATTTGGAGGTGGATTCCTGGGTTTCTGAGCTTGTGTTATAATTGGTTTTGAATTATTATTCCATCACTTAATGTGCTGAAAAATTCAGAATTATGTATTGCACAGAATTGAAAGAAAATCAGAATTCAGATTCTGAAATTTTGGTGGTTGTTTCTGTCCAACTTAAATATTGGTTTTCAATATCCTGTGATGTTCCATACGTTCCATGAAGTCACCCTTATTGACTCAAAAGCTGTGAAATGTGTATAGGTTGACATGCAGGAACAATTGTTCTAAGTCCAAGTGCCAAGTTCTTTGCAGATTTCTGATTTGTGTGTGCCAGTTTTGTATTGAGCTCTACACTAACTTGAGGTCATTCATAAGCAGGGAGGGAAGTGACAATAGCCATAGATAGCTCTGATTTCAGGAATTGCTGTTGTTGTGACAGAATGAACTTCAATGTTTTAGGTTCATGCCAAATTTGAGTATCTGGATTTAGAATTTGAAAGGAAATTAAAATCTATTTTATTTTCTTGCGAGTCAAGACCTTTCATATTCAAGAATATGAACTTTGAGAGTAAACCTATTGAAACTGATTCCTAAAATGCAGAAATCAGATGTGCTTGAAAAGATAAGCAGGGAAGGGTGGTTCCTTTGTCTAAACAACTTGTATCTTCATTGACTTACGATTCCAGCAACTGAAATTCTAGAGCTAATGAAACCCTGTGCAAGCTTGTGACACTAATTTCTGAAGCTACTCAGTCTTACAAGTAATCAGTAAAGTAGTTGGTTAAGGAAAGTGGCATTGGA
Source organism: Zingiber officinale (assembly GCF_018446385.1). Lineage (NCBI taxonomy): Eukaryota > Viridiplantae > Streptophyta > Magnoliopsida > Zingiberales > Zingiberaceae > Zingiber > Zingiber officinale. Next base: position 58,554,707 of record NC_055992.1, on the reverse strand, counting down.
GGTGTTTTCTTGCAAAATGATAAGGAGATAAATCAAGATGCAGTGGGTGCAGAACTCTAGATTGTTGCTTTGGAAGCTGAACTGGGTTATTCTTGTGGAGCTTCACTGCTGTAAATCTAGCTGGATTTAAATCTAAGAATGCAGAAATTGATGAAATCTGTTGCTGCTGTAAGTGAATAACATGATGGATAAGTTGAATCTGTTGTTGCATAAGTGAAGTTCGAAATGAATTTTGAAATGGATATTCTGTTGATTTCCAATTTGTGGATTACTTGTTCCTTCAATTGATCAGCCGGCAGTTTATCAATGAAATGTGATGCAGTTATGATGCAGGATTTGAGAAACATGCATAAGGTGCAGAAATTTATCAATGAAATGTGGAATTGCTGAAATTTTGTGCAAGCTGCAGAATCTGAACTGTGAAGTACGGAATTCAGACTTGAGCTGTGCTATAAAAACAATCAAGGATTTAGAGAGCTGTTCAAATGATACAAGGTGCTGCTATAGAAAAAAAAATCAGAATTCAGAAGATGCATTTACTTGGAGTTTGAATATCTGAAATGTAGAAGTCAAATGAGAATGAAACCGAGTTCTGTTTGTGCAGATTTTTACTGGTGTTCTTGACAGCAACAACATTAAACTAGTCTCTTATCATTATAGTGATGAATGAGATCTTTCTATGATTTCAAATCTTCATTAATTAAGAAAGAATCTCCTTGGACCTTCAATTCTGAATTCTGAATTGGATTATATATTGAATTTATGGAAATTCCAGCTGGTGGCTGCAGTAGTTGAAGAATGCTGTTGTGAAAAAATGTATCAACTTAAGTCACTAATGTGTAAAGTTTATGTTTCTTTTGTGTACAAAACTTTGAGACTGCAAGAAATTCTTAAGCTGAATTTGATGCAATTGGTTGTGAGAAATCCATGTGCCATTTCTTATCAGCAATGACTTGGAACTCATTGATTTAATTCCTGTTTAACCAGTATTTAGTGGATCCCTTGAACGTCAATTTCTAAACCTGAATTTTGAAATTTTGTTTGAATCTAATTTATGAATCAAGATTTTCAACATCATTGTTGAAACTGAAATTGGAACTAAGAGTAGGAATTGATTGAAGTTGAATTTTTCCTCATTGAATTGATACGCTAAGAAATCAAATGTTGAATGGGATTGACTTGTTTAACAAAATTGTTTAATAGATAAGCTGAAATTTTGTGAGTTTACAGATTCTGAAATTAGCAAAACAGAATTTGATTCTGCAATTCAGTGAATGCATAACTGATATCTTGAAGACAGATTCTACTGAATGTGTTTGATCTTTAAGCTAAATTTATTTTGTTTGTGCCAACTTCAGAGACTGTATTTGAACAAGCATTAATTGGAATTCAATTTTCTATTATCTTAGTGCCAAATGACAATCTGAAGTGCTGATTTCAGGAATTCATGAACTAGCAATCTTGGATTTCAAAGTAACTTCATTGAGTTTCTACAAAATCCAATTTAACAGATTTATTTCAACTGTCCAGAATCACCAGGAAATCATATTGGAGAGGCATTGTTATGAATTTCGAGTTAGAAGCAAATGCAGAAATGATGAGGTTGTTGTTGGAATTTGCTAGTATGCCAATTTTCTTGGACCGGATTCTTATTGTAAACTTTGTTTCTGACTTTAAAGAATGCAAGAATAGAAATGGAATCAAGGTCATGTTTTGCTGGAAATGAAATTTTAAATGCTGAATCAAACTTCTGAAATTGGATTGCTGGAATAGGAGATGAAACTTTCTTGTTTGCGTGTGCTAGTTTTTGTATGAAGATCCAAACCTTTGGGAGGGCAGTGGTAATAATCATGGGAAGCTTTGAATAGATGGTGGTTTCCTCCTAGCAACCTGTGATCATCTGCTGGTGTTTGCTTAACTCACTTAGTGGATCTAATTGCCATGAGATCACACTGTTGTGATGCTTACATTTGAGTTGACTATTTTCTGAAATTGCTGCTGCTAAATTCAGAGGAAATGCAGAGACAATGAAATTAAGCAGAAATTCTTCAATTGTAGAAGCAGAAATGAAGGCTGATGTGTGCCATTGACAGCAATTCCTTCAATTGATGCTACTATCAATTCAATGTTCTTTGTTATGTTTACTTCAGGGAAGGTAACATGTTTTAGACAATGAAATCAGGGTATGCTGGAATTGGAAATGCAGAGGAAATGAATCTGATTTCAGAAACCGAAGAAATGCAGAAATCAGGTGTTGTTTGAAAAGAAAAGCAAGGAATGGTGATTTCTTTATCTAAACAACTGGTTGCAAATGTATGGAGTTCGATTTGGTACTTCACCAATTTAGAAAGGTATCATTAGAGTGTGTCTTTGGACAACATCAAGTGGGATTTGATCTCTTGATTTCAAGTGCACAAGGTGATTTATTGTTAAACTGAATTCAACTTGGGTCAGGCTGATATCACTTTGAATTCCAAGTTCTGGATTTGATTTTTGAATAAATCTGAATCTTTATAGAATAAATGGTAGACTGAGAGAAGAATTAATCTGTGGATTTTCAATGTGAGTTTAACTCCATTCTTGAGTCTTTGTAGCAGTGCTGAAATTCATGTAGAGACCTCTTAATTGATGATGGTAGCATTGCTAAATTTCTGAAGCAACAGGACAAAGCTGAGTCTCTGGATTCTGCAGATTACAAATTTCTTGCTGTTGCTGAAGAAATGTTTCCAAGTTTAACTCTTCTTGACTTCTGTCAAGATCTTCAATTCCAGACTCTGAATCTAAGTTTCAGAAATTCAGAAGTAAAAAAGGGCAGCTTTAATTCCAAGTTCTTTGGCCTAGTTTCTATTTTAGAAACCTTATAGTTGATGTTGGCAAAATTATTGATGATGAAACAATTCAGATTTGCAATTTTAGAAAATTTTAGTTGCTGCAGCTAGAACTTCAATATGAAATTGAATATATAATTTATCAGGCAGATTTGGATTCTATAATCAAGCTGTTGTTATTGTTTGTAAATTCGATTCAGTTCTTAACTAATGTAAAGTGGATTCACCTTTTAAGAGGTTTAGGGAACAAGTGACTAATCTTACTTTCAGAATCTGATCAGAAATTTGGAAGAATGCAGTTGTTGACTTTTACTCGGAAATTGATATTTGCAGCAAGTGCTTGGAAAAAGGAAGTTTATGAAGTAACTACTCCACCAAATTGCCTATGTTTATGATATATTCGAATTTGCAGAAAAGAAAAAAGAAAAAAAAACTGCAGAAAGGAAAACAGTGGCTAGAGGTTTATCGAGTAAGTGAATAAAATGTTGTGTTTCCTTGCCCGAGATGGTCAATGTTTTAAGTGTGGGGGAGGATATTATTCTTCATGATTTGAGACTATTTTTGAGTCTCCAAATGCTGAAATTGAAGTGCAAAAACAAAAAATTGTGAAGAACAGAAAAAAAAACAGTGGCAAGAAAAGAGTATCAAGAATTGAGAAGATAGAGTATCAAGATTCTAGGATTGCCATCAAATTGAAGGGGAGGTTAGCTTGATCTTTTGAATTGGTAACGACAAATGGTATTAATCTCTTTTCACATCAAAATGGTCAACTCATCAAGTATATTTCTCCAATACTCTTATCTTCTCATTTTCTTCATTTAATTCTTTGTTTTTGCCTATTTCATTCACTTTCATTGTTCTTTCTTATTCCATTTCAATTCTTGTTGATAATTCCTTTTGATTCATGTATGCTTTGTTCTATGGTGGTGGAGAAGTAGAAAATAAGCAAGCTTATGGTAGTGAAATGTTGTGAGTTGCACTGAGTGAGCTCCACTTATATATTTTTGAGTGAGAGAGCTAGAATAAGTAAATCCCTTGTGAGATTGCAACTTGCTTAATTTTTCAATTGGATAAAAACTACCATACATACTAATTATTGTTTGGATTGTATTCATGATTGTTGTGATCTTTAAGATGATCTTAGTTAAATTCCTTTTTACTATCTTCTAGGTATTGCCAGGGAATTTTTTGTAGAGATGATTTTTAGTTTTCTTACTTTCACGGGGCGTTCAAGACTAAGTGTGAGGGATTTGATAACTATGATTTTACTGTATTATTTTGATTCATTTATGTATGGTTTGATGTTATGTTCATAGATAAAACCTAGATTTACATCACATTTCATGCATTGTCTTTATTTTGGGCTTAATTGTAAATTATCTTTTTTTTGGTGTTATTTGATGCTAATATTTGATTCTTATTTTGTAGGCATCAAAGGATCTTGGATTTGGATCTATTCGAACCGAAATTGGGCTCGAATCGGAGTTTAAACGAGACGATCAAACCTTGGAGTTATTTGGACCGTTCATCTACAATCAAGCAGATCTGAGCCATCCGTTGAGAATTTGGCCCATCCAATCTAATGAGAAGGAGATCTCAGCCACAGATGAAGATCCAGAGGTTTTGATCTAAATTTGAGTTCATATAGCCATTGATCCAGCCCGAATTAATCTGGACCGTTTATCGAAGATTTGACAGATCTGAACCATCCAGTGAAGATCTGGTCGATCCGACCTAAGGGAGAGTAGATCCAGACCCTAAATCAAGATCATTACCTTCGGATCGGATTTTGGATGACTTTTCACCGTTGATCAAGAACCAAATCAATTTCAACCGTCCGTTCAGATCTGGAACAGATTCAAAACACAGAAGCTACAGTGTTTTCCAGTGTCGATCCTCCACCGCGCAGTATCGTCCCGTGGCGCGGCATTTTCTAGATTTCGGCCCCTTTCTCTTCTCCAATTAATCTCTCGAGCTTCAATCTCGGTGGAGAGCTTCTCGGCGGTATCATCCCGATCTTCTGGAGCCATTGGAGGGTGTTCTCTCCGGTGGAATTTGGCTCGCGGCATCTTCTCTGTTCACCTCAGATTTGGAGGTGTTCCTCCAAATCTGAGCTCCGATTTCCATCAGCAACATTTGGAGGTGGTCTTCCGGTGTTCCTGAGCTCCACTCGACGTTCATCCGTGTTCTACAGCTTCCCATCAGATCCAGAGACCAGATTTTCAGATTTCGGCCATTCTTGGGGGTTTGGGATGTTCTTAGCTCGCCGGGGGTGGTCCGTCGGTGTTGCGGAGCATACCTGGAGCTGATACGCCGCTTAGATGATCCACTGAGGTCCAGAGTTGGGTGGTCTCGACTTTGGCACTCTTGTGTGACGGCAAGAGTGTGTAGCTTGGTAGATTGGTTGTGAGTTGGATCGGTTAGGGTTTATTTCATTTTGTTATTGTTTTTACAGCTTAGAACATATTCCTTTATGTTTGTTATGGTTTAGCAAGTAATCTAGCATTTCATTTCATAGTTGAAGCTTAATTTGTGTTTATTTGATATTTGGTTAATTGTTTAGTGTTTAAGTTTTAAGCTAGAGTTTAATTTCTGTTTAGATCAGATTTAATTGCTTCTTGTTATTTCATACTTGATTTAATTAAATGCTTTAGATTAGGTTTAATTTGAGTCTTGTTCTTTCATTCTTAGTTTGATATGTGTTGATGGATTTATCACAACGTAGTGTGCCAATGCGTAATGATTTGTTCATTGGCACATAGTTAGGTTTCACTCTTGCATTATATTTATTTCTTATTCGTTGTGCTTTACTTTTGTTAGATTTAGATTCAAGCATCAACCCCCCCCCCCCCCCCCATTTTCATATTAAAAATCCCAAAAATAGAAATAAAATACGATTCTAAGATTACATCCTACCGTTTGCTCCTCGAGAGATCGATCCTGGGCTCGTTATTGTGAAATTAAGGGGTTCAATGGATATACATTTGTTAATTTGATTTACGAGTGTGACAGACATCGTTATCAATACTCGAAGGGGAAATGAGAATATCAAGAGAGGAAAGATGTATGAGGCACCTTGTACCTTATGGGTTCAAGGCTGATGGCCGACGGTCAAGTGTCGCCGGCACTCAGGGAGTAGAGCACGGGTAGGTTGGCGATTGATCGAAGTTAGGGCACACCTCTAGATCGGAATGGCGATAAGGTGGCGATGAAGGGCTGACCTGTGATGGTAGTAGCAATGGTGGCTAATCGAGGCCCCCCTTAACGTCGGTGATTGACTCCCCTATGCGAGAGATGGCTCGAACAGGAAAGGAGGAGAAGTGGGGAAAGAAAGGCAACCACCGGGAAAAATCAAATGATCGTGATGAAGGATGACCTGGTCGACGACGGGTTGAACGGAGCCGACGCGATCCCCTTGTGGCGTCAAGTGGAGTCGAAGAGGAGGTCGGCAGAGATCGGATGAGAGGGGAGACGACGCTAGGGCTTCGGGGCTTCCCTTGGCCGAAGGGTTTTGTACGCGAAGAGAAGAGGAAGTAGCGTCGATTGGCGAAGATGAGGAGGCGGTGGAATGAGGGAGGAAGGCGCGAGTCAGGCAGAGTTAGGGCACAGAAAAGGAAATAAAGAAAAAGGAAAATAAATATTTAAGGAAATTAAACATTTCCTCGTTCAAATAGGGTAACTTATACAGGTTTCCCCTGACCCAATAATTTATCCCCTTAACATACGCCATAGGAGCTTCGATTAAATCCCAGAAAATTTCTAAAAAATCCTAAAAATTTCGTTAAGGTTATTCCTCAAATAACCTTATTATTTTATTATTATTTGGGTACCATATTTTACATATTTGATATGTGTATGTGAGTATGCAGGTTTGCAGCATACACATATGACTTAGCTTGATAGATTCAGGTCCAGTGAAGGATGGAGCATCCGAGGGATCGTGGGCAAGGTAGAAAGGATAAGAGACGAGGGAAGCAAGCTTCAAGGCATATGCGAAGGATGACATTGGGACAAGCCATGGGCTTGAATGCATTTGAGGGATGAGAGTCAAAGAAAGTAGGCTTGAAGGCAAGAGGTCAAGGCTGCAAAGAAGAGTCAAGTGAGTCGTGAGGGTCCAAGTTCTGAGAGATTGTACTCGGGGAGAGAAACCCTAGGTTTTAGGATTTACCAGTTGATTGGTGGTTTTACCAGTCGACTGGTGCAATTGACTAGGAGCGAACAGAATGCCTCTGTTCACTTAGCTAGTTTGGAGCAGTTGACTGAAATCGAGCAGTTAGAATGTAACAGTCAAATTTTCACAGAGGATAGTTGACTGGTACTTTTACTAGTCGACTGGTAGACGGGGTTTTCCAACCCATGACCTATATAACCAAGACTTTGGAGCTTGGTTAAGGTTAACAAAATAGAGGTGATTAACCTCTATTAGTAGTCTACCAGTACCCTGTAAGTACCTCATGGTGGTTTGATGTAGTCAACCAAGTTAAATTAGGTCATGTTGTATTTGATCCTTGTGTCTAAGTATATAGTAGCTTAGGAACACAAGTCTAGCGGAATCGAGAAGGATGGCACAGGAAGGGAGTCGATTGGCTCTGTGCATCTGAAGGACGAGATGCTGCGGAAGAGTACACTGATTGACGAGAAAGACATACACGGCAGTCCAAGGGACGAGAAGTCATGAAGGAAGATTGCTTAAGGAGAAGGTCGAAGTTGGGTTCAGGTGAGCTCAACTCTGGTTGCCAGAGAATCACCTATGCGAAGAACTATGGAAGAGATCAGTGTCTAGCTGAGTTGCGTTGTGGAAGAAACCTTTGATGAACAGTATGAAGGCGCCTTCCAGCCTTTGAAGGCTACTTCCGATAGTCGTTTGCCGAGGATAGAGTTTTATCCACTACGGATAAAACTTATTTGATGGAAGGTGCCTTGGACCATCTTGAAGGCGCTTTCAAACTGCGGATAGAGTTTTTCAGGGGCTATAAAAAGACCTGGATCTAGGAAATAAACAACTCTATTATTCATTTCCTAATTCTTTTCTGAGCATTCAACGAGTGTAAGAGGCTTTTTCGCCTTCAATGAAGGAGATTTTTAGTGCTTTTTTCATTTACCTTAGATTAACAACCACCTAGGTTGTAACCAAGTAAATTCTTCTACCTCTTTTATTTTGTAGTTGTTCAATTAACTTGTTATAATTATGTGATTTCTACTAATCTAAGTTGAGATATCAGGAAATGATCCTTTTTATATTTGACAGACAATTCACCACCCTCTTGCCGGCCCCGCTACACCAATAAGTAGTATCAGAGCCCGAACGCTTCAAAAGGACTAACTGTCAACTGAAGCACCAAAATAATGGTCGGGCCAAGCATCTATCTATCGAAATTCGAGGGAGAATTCGTGTTATGAAAGAAATGAATGGAGGTATTTTTAAAACTGATTTTGAAATTCTTTTGATAATTAAATATAATTTTATAGCTCCCAAAGACCCACAAGGAAATGAAAAAGAAGAATACCATAGACCAAGAAGGAGCAAACAGACTTCGTAGCAAATGGACGAGCCAAATTCTATCTGTTAAGCGTGTTACCTCCGCAAGAAGTTAGCAGAATTGACGCCTACGAATCAGCAAAGGAATTTTGGGAGAAGTTCCTGGAGCTACACGAAGGTACGTCTGAAGCTAAGCTCGTGAAACGGGATTTGTTCCGGAGACAACTAATCAACCTCCGACTGAATGAAGGAGAGTCAGTAGCACAACTACATGCCAAGTTGAAAGAGTTAATAACCAGACTTATGTCTATAATAGATTCTTATTATATTTCAAAAGATCTAGAGGTAAGTACTTTACAGAGTTTATTTTCTACTTTATAACTTCACGAATCTAGATGTGCAGAGTTGAAAAAGGAGCCCAGTCATAACATTACCCTGAAGGCAAAAATAATGATCAAGATTTTGAAGCATCCATCGATGAAGATGAAGAAGTGTTAATTGTAAGAAAATTTAGTAAGTTCATTAAATCTAATAAATTTACTAAGTCATAGGCGAAAAAGTACTTTCGAAGTAAAAGGAAGGTCCTATGCTACAACTACTAAGGAGAAGGGAACATTAAGGATGATTGCCCCGATCTAAAGAAGAAGGAGAAGGAAAAGGGCAAAAGACCAACAAGATCGAAGCACAAGAATATGAAGGCCACATGAGATGAATCGTCGTCCTCCGAGTCCAAGATCGAAGCTTGCGCCGGACTAGCCCTGATAGTATATCACTAGAGGGACATTGAAAGTTCTTCCAAGATGAGCATCGATGAAGGGGGAGGATCCTCTGAAGAAAGCAGCAATGAAGAGAGAGCATCAGAGCATGAGGTAAGTGAGGTATGTGCTTTATCTTTTGAACAATTTTATGAGTTTATCAAAATACTTTATAAAAATATGTGTAAATTAGAAAAAGAAAATGTCGATTTGAAAAGACAATTAGTTAATACATGTCCACTAGAATTGTTTGATAATTTAAAATTAGAAAATGAAAAATTAAAAACATAAATAGAAAAATTAAAAGATAACCATGCATGTTCTAACTACTTTCAAAAATAAAAGTTTAAAAAGTATGGTAGAATTAATTAGTACATTAGAAATCACCAGGGATAAATTAGAAAACTTTCTAAAAATTATGTACCTCTCAAATTTTTAATAAATTCAGTCTGAAGAAACTTTTATTGGGTTTCAAGATCCTTTTTAGATTAAACTCAATTTTTTAGGATAGAAATTATCTCAAATCAGAATTTTTTTCTATTCATATTTTGAATTGAAAATTTATTTCTATGATATCTAAAGACTTGATCTATAAACAGAATTTTTTTAAAATTTTATTTACTGTTGAGTTATTTTTTTATAAAATTACTAACAAAAATCATACTTTGAAATTTAAATTTAGTTTATAGACTTAAATTTTAAAAATTTTATTTTTTTAATAAAAGATAATATTCTCTATTTTTGCAAATATTTTTAAATTTTTTGAATAATGTCTGTTTCAAATTTTATTTGCTGTTTGAGTTATTTTTTATAAAATTATTAAAAAAATCATACTTTGAAATTTAAATTTATTTTACAGACTTAAATTTAAAAATCTTATTTTTTTATAATAAAACACAATATTCTCTATCTTTACAAATATTTTTGAATTTTTTAAAATAATGTCTGATTTATTACAAATTACTTTCTAAAAAGATAATTGTTAATATTAAAAATTCAAGAAAATAGAAATTTTGAATTTTTTTTTTGCTATTCAACAATATGTCTCATACATCCAGGAAAAATAATAGAATTTTCAAAGTTGAAAAAAAAGAATTTAAAAGATTTATTTTCAAAAATTACTTTCTGTACTGAAATAATTTTTTTTTCAAAAATAAAGTATTTCTTTGTAAAAATTTTTTACTGCTCTAACGCCTTCTATTGAGCTTCAATAAATATTTTCAGAAATTTTCAAAACCAATAAGTAATTTTTTTAACATTATTTTTGTCAAAAAGGGAGATTAATTAGTAAAAATAGCATATTCTTTAAAATTATTTCTAAAAAATATTAGCTTACTGGTAATCATTGTTCTAGAAAATTTTTTCAACTTTTTCTAACAGTTTGCTTTATTTTTGTAATTTTTTTTTACTATTAGTGTATTTTTCTCAATTTTTTTATGTGATCAAATGGGGAGAAATAGGTAAAAGTTAGGAGGGATTGAGTGAAAGTTAGGATAATTTTTTAATTATCCTTGTACTTTAACTTCATTTATCATGTTATTACTTGCTATTTAACCCTAACTTTAACTTGAGTTGATGCACATCAAAAAGGGGGAGATTGTAAATACCACGTGGTAGTTTTGATGTGGTCAACCAAGTTAGATCTTGTTGTGTTTGATCATTGTGTCTAAGTGTGCAAGAGCTTAGAAACACAAGTCTAGTGAAAGACGCAATTAGCGAGAAGGATGGCACGGGAAGGGAGTCGACGAGATCGGTGCATTCGAAGGATAAGATGCTGTGAAAGAGTACACCGACAGAGGAGAAAGACGTGCATGGTGGTCTGAGCGATGAGAAGACGGGGAGGAAGACTGCTCGAGGAGAAGGTCGGAGGTGGATTCGAGTGAGCTTAACTCTGGTTAGTTGGAGAATCACCTACGCGAAGAACTATGTTAAGAGATCAGCGTCTAGCTGAGTTGCGTTGTGGAAGGCACCTTCGATGAAGAGTATGAAGGGGCCTTGCTTCCAGCCTTTGACGGCTCCTTTTGATAGTTATTTACTACAGATAATGTTTTATCCACTACGGATAAAACTTATCCGATGGAAGATACCTTGGACCATCTTGGAGGCGCCTTCAAGCTGTGGATAGAGTTTTCCAGGGGCTATAAAAGGACCCCTGGACCTAGGAAATAGATAACCACTCTAATATTCATTTTCTAGTTCTTTTCTGAGAAGTGTAAGAGGATTCTCTGCCTTCAAGAAGGAGAGTTTTACTGTTTTTTCATTTACCTTGGATTAACAACCACCTAGATTATAACTAAGTAAATTCTTCTACCTCTTTTATTTTGTAATTGTTCAATTAACCTGTTATAATTGTGCAATTGCTACTAATCTAAGTTGAGAGATCAGGAAAAGTTTCCTTTTATATTTGATAGGCAATTCACCCCCCTCTTATCGGCCTTGTTGCACCAACAAGCCTAGCATCTCAAGTGTTCTTGTGAGAATTATGGTAAGATTTCTCCACCCACAAGAAACTACGTGAGCTAGTTGGAGGTTTTCGGGGAGTCATCCACGACGGATCAGGATCGTCCACCTTACGGACAACCATGTAGTAGGAGTTTTATCTCCGAACCACGTAAGTGACTATGCTAGCAGTTTACTTGTTCCTTCTTGTCTTTAGTTTTCCTTGTTTATATTAGTTTGTATTTTCACTGTGTAAACTAACACGTGTAGGAAGAGTGAACCGTGAATTGGGGGCACCGGCTATTCAACCCCCCTCTAGCCTGCTACTGATCCCTAACAAGTAGTATCAGAGCAAGGTCATTCTCTGTCGGACTAACTGCCGAAGAAGCTAAGAATGACCAGCTTAATGGATCCGTCGAAGTATAAAGGAGGAAGCTTATGGGGCATCACCTTTTGGATGGTGAAAATGAAGAAATTCTTTGAGACTTATTGGGACACGATGATGGTCATCGAGGAACCATTTGAAGTCCCAAGAGACAAGAAAGGGAAGAAACTCTAACCACGTTATTAGATGGAAGAGCAAGCCTCACGATCAAAGGTAAAATCAAAGGTAATATCAATATTAAGTGATATTTTGCCTAATGATGTGGTGAGTCGTGTAGGTGAATGCCCACGATTTGTGGAGCAAAGTAAAGAAAGTTCTAGGCGAAGAACTTATGTCTATACAAGAAGAAGAAAAATCTGAAGAAAGGGATGAAGTGGCCCAAGTAGAGGTGGAGCAATTTGAAGTTGACTCACGTTCAACATCCGAGTAGGAGAAGGATGTGTCATCCACAAGTGTGGATGAGGAAACATCATCAAGAGTTGAAGAAGAATCCAAGACAAGTAAAGAAGAGGTCTTGAAAGTAGTCAACCTATTTAGCACCTCCACCAAAGTGAAGTCAAAGGACCATATCATTTGCTTTGGGTGCAATGAGAAGGGACACTACAAGAGCAGGTGTCCTATGGGTAAGAAGAAGATAACTCCTAAACTCAATTCAATTTCTTTAGAATCTAATTTGAGTTGTAGGAATAAGAAAGACAAGAAGCATATTAGATGCTTCATGTGTGATGAAATGGGTCATTACCACACCAAATGCCTAAGGAAGGAAGAGTTCAAGAAGTTGGAACATTTGAAGAAATGGAAGAAGAAGAGGAGTTCAAATCGAGGGGGAGCTTCAAGGGTAAGAGAGGTATATCCTAATTTGAATTGTAATTTAAATTTTCATTTTCCCAAGCATGCTAGGAATATTTTTCATTATTTACCCATGCAAAATTTTGATTTTAAATATCATGATAAAAATAGAGTCAATGTAGATCATAACCCTAAGGTATCTATGCATGATAAACATGTTAGATTCTCATTACCTAAGAAGAAGAAGGTAATGGAAAACCAAGGCATTAATCCCAAGAAGGGGAGACACATGCCTAGGAAGGGTAGGTCTAGGAATGTCCAAGGTGGACATGTTGACTCTAGGTTTAGGAACCTATAAAGGGAGAATCAAGTTTTGAAGGCAAAGCTTGATCAATTGGAGAAAACCCTAGAGAGATTCATGGTTGGATCTAGAGGGTTAGATACGGTGTTGGGTAGTCAAAGACCCAATAATGATAGATCGAGTTTGAGATACCGATCTAATGTATCCAAGGCTAAGAGAAAGTCTTATACTAGGGTTACATATGACTATAGAAAGGAGAAGTCAAGAAATGGCAAGGAAAATCCATTTAAAGGTAAGGAGAAACTAACCAAGCACAAGATGGGTTAAAATGGTTAAATTTGTAGGTCAAGTGTCACCCGAGGTGCACCGATATGGTCTAGTAATTGTGGATGAGTTGCCTAGGGAGGTGGCCAAGGCTAAGAGCTCTAAAGGGAGCTCAAAGATCTTTCGGACCTATAGTAAATGGATCTTAAGCGGATCATGCTTGGGACCCAAGATGAGTTATCAAATGTGCCAAAGGGTTTTAAAAACGGGTTTGAGTCTCAAACCTAAGGAATTAGCACATATAGGATGTGTTGTCATACAAGAAATAGGACATTGTGGTCATATAACATGAAAATTGATTTTGGATGTATAGATATCATATAAACCAATGCTAGGGATGAATTGTGGTTTAGTATGGATAAATACATCAAGAGAAAGCCAAAACTAGGATTTTAGGTCAAGGTTCAATTGAACCATTTAGATAGTTTTGGGTTTTGTGTCAATCTTAGAATTGGTGATAGATATATTTTTGAATATATTTTTCCAAGTAGGCACTGGTGAAATAGACCTCTCCACGAAATTTAAGAATTTTTAGATGTCTATGAAATTTTTGGTGCATTTCTGAAGTTGAGTTTATAATATTGTTTGGGCTGAAAACAGTGTGTCAGTCAACTGGTGTAGTTACCAATCAACTGGTAACAGTGTTTATCGAACACAGAATATCTCTGTATGTTTGTTTCGATAAGGGTAGTCGACTAATACAAGCTTAAAACTATTTTTCAGTATTGAGTTTGACCGGGACAACTCATATAGGTATATGGGATCCTTGGGGGATAAATACATAAGTTTAGGGTCAATTTGGATGATCATGTTGGAACCCCAAGGTTGTTTTGGTGTGATCAACAAGTTAAGTTAGGTCCTGTGTGTTTTAAACCTTGTGTCTAAGTGTGCAGGAGCTTAGGAGCACAGGTGGTCGAGTGGAAGATGCAGTTAGTGAGAAGGATGACACGCGGTGCGTCCGAGGGACGTGGCGCTGCGGAAAAGTACACCGGCGAACGAGAAGGAAGCGTGCAGTTGTTCCGAGGGACGAGAAACCAGAGCGGAAGACTGCTTGGGGAGAAAGAGACGCAGCTAGCTAGAAGGTCAGCATGGAGTACGACCAAGGGACGAAGATTGCGGATGAGTACGCTGGCGGACGAGAAAGAAGCACGCGACAATTCCGAGGGACAAGAAGTCAGAGCGAAAGCTTGCTCGAGAAAACCGGAAGTTGGGTTCGGGTGAGCCCTATTCCAGATGGCAGAGATCACCCAAGCAAACAGAGCCGGAGCAGAAGACCCGGACCGAGGTAAGCAATACCGGAGCAGAAGGCCCGGACCATATAGTCAACTTGGTTGATTTAGTGATTCGGGCGCCCGGAACCATTCCGGGCGCCCGAAGGTTGATTTTTGACCGGATCGCATCAAGCACAATCTGTTACGTTGGGGATAAAGTTTTATCCCCCCCAGGGCACCTGGAACCCTTTCGGGGCGCCCCGACCAAGGCTATAAATACAGCCTTGGTCCAGAAGCTTTTTAACAACTCAAGCAATTTATTTCCAACACTTGTAAGCTTTCATTTAGAGTTTAGCTTCTTTCTTTGTGCGCTTCATTATTGTAAGAGACTTCTCCGCCTGAAGGAGATAGTTAGTGCGATACTTTCCTTGGATTAACAACCTCCCCGGTTGTAACCAAGTAAATCCTTGTATGCCCTTTCTTTTCTGTTTTATTTGTTCAATTATTTTATGCAAGTGTTATTCTGTTGAAAAGTCGAGAAGGGTTGTCTTTTTATTTTTGTAGGCTATTAAACCCCCCTTATAGCCGGCCCCAACGGTCTAACAAGTGGTATCAGAGCCAAGGCGCTTCAGGAGGACTAACCCCCAAACGAAGCACTGAATTGATGGCCAGAGCTAACATCTACCCACCAACATTCGAGGGGGAGTTCGCGTTTTGGAAACGACGAATGGAGGTATTTATTAAAACAGATTTTAGTATGTTATTAATTATGAAATATGGTTATCAAGCACCGAAGAATGCGAACGGAGAAGAAATCGAAAAACACCTCTGGACCAAAAAGCAGCGTGATGATTTTACATCAAATGGTAAGCCTGAATTTCACCTTTTAAGCGTACTACCAGTTGAAGATCTCGACAAAATCGGTGACTATCAGAGTGCAAAATAAATTTGGAAAAAGTTCTTAAAGCTTCATGAAGAACCAAAAGAAGTCGCATCCAACTCCTCAATGGACACCCAATTATCATTGGAAGAATCTGAAACCGAGGAAATCACCAGAACAACCTTAATAGCTGAGTATCTACCAGAAGACGAAGCAAGCTCATCCTCAATGAACATCGAGAGCATTGATGAAGGGGGAGAGTCTTCGGAAGAAAGCAGCTCAACAGGGGGAGCATCAGCAGGAGACAAGGTAAGTCAGGTATGCTCCCTACCACCTGACCAAATGTTCAAATTTGTAAAGTTATTAAATAAAGATTGTTACATGCTAGAAAAAGAAAATAAAGAATTGAAATTAATTCTAGATAAATCTTATCTGGTAGAAGATTTTAAAAAATTAGAATTAGAAATGAGAAATTGAAATTAGAAAATGATAGTTTGAAAGTATAAGTAGATAACTTGAAAAATCATGCATGTTCAAATAAAACATATTTTAGAAAATACAACAATTTAAATTGGTATTTTCGATATCATAAGAAACAAATTAGAAATATTTCAAAGAAATATGTCCCTAAGAAATTCTTAATAAATCCAGTTGGCTGGAACCTATATTGGGTTCCTAAGTCATGCTTAATCTAAATTTTAATAGGATTTAGCGCTTTCAGCGAAAAAATTAAATAGTAAGTTTCTTTATGAGACTTTGTCTAAGGAAGTGGTTGTTGCTCCAATAACCAAGAAAACCTAATGCATCACCATGACCTGGAAGTCGAAATATTGAAATAAAATATTTAATTAACTTACTGATAAAACATTAAAGTTGACATTTAATAATGCTTTAAAAAGTCTTTTAAATATTTTTTTTTACTTAGAATTGTTTTAAAACTTTTACTTAGAAAAAATAAGTTAAAAAGATCTTCTGAAATTAGAAATTTATACTTAAATTTTTACTTAGAAAAATTCTCTTCAAAAATATTTTTGCAAAATTTCCTAAGTTAGAATTTTTTAAAATTTTCTTACTTAAAAGTTTTACTTAGAAATCTTTTAACTTAGAACATTTTTTCGTTGAAAATTATTGCGAAACTTTTTCAAAGTTACAAAATTTTCCCTTAGAGTTTTTTTCTTTGAACCCCATTTTTATTGTGATCAAAGGGGGAGAAGGAAAAGTATAAGTCTAGGGGGAGAGGTAGACCACCAAAATTTAAATTTTCTATCTTTTTGCACTTAATTACAAAATTAGTTAGTTTATTTTTATGTATATTCACCCTAGCTTAATTTGGGTTGTTCACATCAAAAAAGGGAAGATTGTTGGAAGGTTATTTTGGTGTGATTAACAAGTTAAGTTAGGTCCTGTGTATTTTTAACCTTGTGTCTAAGTGTGCAGAAGCTTACGAGCACAGGTAGTCGAGCGGAAGACACAGCTAGCAAGAAGGACAGCACGCGGTGCGTCCGAGGGACGAGGCGCTGCGGAAGAGTACACTGCTGGACGAGAAGGAAGCGTGTGGTGGTTCCGAGGGACGAGAAGCCGGAGCGGAAGACTGCTCAGGGAGCAAGAGACCCAGCTAGTGAGAAGGTCGGCACGGGGTGCGACCGAAGGACTAAGACTGCGGATGAGTACGCTGGCGGACGAGAAGGAAGCACGCGGCGATTCCGAGGGACGAGAAGTCGGAGAGGAAGCCTGCTCGAGAAGATCGGAAGTTGGGTTTAGGTGAGCCCTATTCCAGATGGCAGAGATCACCCAAGCAAGCGGAGTCGGAGCAGAAGACTCGGACCGAGACGAGCAACACCGGAGCAGAAGGCCCGGAGCATAAAGTCAACTTGGTTGACTTAGTGGTCCGGGCGCCCGAAGGTTGATTTTTAACCGGATCGCGTCAAGCGCGATCTGTTGCGTTGGGGATAAAGTTTTATCCCCCCAAGGCACCCAGAACCCCTTCGGGGTGCCCCGACCAAGGCTATAAATACAACCTTAGTCCAGAAGCTTTTCAACAACTTAAGGAATTCATTTCCAACACTTGTAAGCTTTCATTTAGAGTTTAACTTCTTTCTTTGTGTGCTTCATTGCTGTAAGAGGCTTCTCCGCCTGAAGGAGATAGTTAGTGTGATACTTTCCTTGGATTAACAACCTCCCTGGTTGTAACCAAGTAAATCCTTGTATGCCTCTTTCTTTTCTGTTTTATTTGTTCAATTATTTTATGCAAATGTTATTCTGTTGAAAAGTCGAGATGAGTTGTCTTTTTATTTTTGCAGGCTATTCAACCCCTCTTCTAGCCGGCCCTAGCAGTCCAACAGATCAAGTTTCGACAATTAGGATATTGTTGGAAGCTTTTGATATTGGGCAAAGGGGGGAGAAGTAAGGTTTTAGTTGGGAAAACCTTAAATGTCTTTGTAAGGAATCCTAGCTCAATGGTGAGTTTAGGTGTAGGGGGAGTCTTGTGATAGGTTCCAATGCATGTTTGCATATTTACTTGGCGATGTAAGTCCAAGTGTGTAGCCTTGGCAATGTAAGTCTAAATGTGTTATTAGCATGTGTTATTGCTATTTGTTTTCCCTAACCTAAACGTATTGCCAAACATAAAAAAGTGAGAAATTGTTGGATGCAATCTTGAGGATCAGTGTGACCATGTGTTTTGATGTTTGGGCAAAATATTTAAGTTAGATTTACTCTTGTATTTGATATGTGTATGTGAGTGTGTAAGTTTGTAGGATACACATATGACTTAGCTTGATGGCTACGAGTTCAGTGAAGGATGAGCATCCGAGGGACCGTGGACAAGGCAGCAAGGACAAGAGCTGAGGGAAGTGAACTTCAAGGCATACGTGAAGGATAACATTGGGACAAGCTGTGAGCTTGAATGCATTCAAGGGACGAGAGCCAAAGGAAGTAGGCTTGAAAGCAAGAGGTAAAGAAGAGTACAGTGAGTCGTGAGGGTTCGAGTGCTAAGAGACTGTACTTGGGGAGAGAAACCCTAGGTTTTAGGGTTTACCAGTCGATTGTGGTTTTACCAATTGACTGGTGCAGTGGACTATGCAGTCGACTGGGAGAGAACATAATGTCTTTGTTCGCTCGGCCAATGTGAAGCAGTCGACTGATAGAAGTGAGTCGACTTGTCAGTCGACTGGCATCAAACTGTTAAGATGTAACGATCAAATTTTCACAAAGGACAGTCGACTGATACTTTTACTAATCGATTGGTAGATGGAGTTTTCGAACTCGTGGCCTATATAACCAAGACTTTAGAGCTTGGTTAAAGTTGATGAAATAGAGATGGTTAACCCCTATTAGTAGTCTACCAGTGCCCTAGCGTCTCAAAAGTTCTTGTGAGAGTTGTGGTGTGGTTTCTCCACCCATAAAGGGATACGTGAGCTAGCTGGAGGTTTCTGGAAAGTCATCCACTGACGGATCATGATCGTCTACCTTATGGATAGCCGTGGAGTAGGAGATTTATCTTCGAACCACGTAAATGAGCATGTTAGCGGTTTGCTTATTCCTTCTTGTCTTTAATTTTCCTTGTTTATATTAGTTTGTATTTTCTCTGTGTAAACTAACATATGTAGGAAGAGTGAATCATGAATCAGGAGCACCAACTATTCAACCCCCCTTCTAGTCAGTCACCGATCCCTAACAAATATTATATACTTGTTGTGCTAACTTTATGATGCAGGTATAAGTTTTCTAGACCAAGGTGATCCAGTCCCTAGAATGGATCTAGACGCTTGAGATTGAGGTGATAAAGCCTCAAGCGATGAAGTTTCATCCAATCAATGCCACATCAATGCTTGAGGTGCCTAGAAAGGATCTAGACATCTGGATGTGGATAAGTTGCGATATAAATGGATCGGATAGGCTTCGATCCAGGCGCCTAGAAGGGATTCAGGTGCCTGGAAAGTCCTATAAAAGATAGGATTGACCAACACCTAATGAACAATATTCTCTATGATATTTATACTTGTGTGTTGCTTCAAAGCCTTCGTTACGATATCAAAACTCTGCTCCGACAACCAACGCTCAAGCTACTACGCTAATCTGTTGTCGGAATAAATTTCAATTGTGTCTTTTCTTTTGTACTTTTTGTTTGAAATTCTTCAAACTCTTAGTAGATTGCCCAATGAAAGAACTCAAAGGTGCAGGTCTTAGATTAGCCATCGTCGGATTATGAATCGAATAAAAAGAAACTTGTTAGCATTGCGTTGTCTATTTCCGCTACAAACTCTTGAGTTTGTTTAAAGAGTGAAACACGCTATTCACCCCATTCTAGCACTTCTTCGATCCTATATAAGCAAGAATCATTCATTTTTGAAATTTAAGCGGTTTAAAAGTATATAATAATTTTTGTCAAAATTATTACATAGTCTTGTAACACTCAAAGATCAAAACTAAAAGCCTAGAATGAGTGTAAAGGGCCAAGAAAATACTATAGGGATCATTGTGAATTTAAGGAGCCTGAATCTATATAAGAGTTTTGAATAAAACTGCTATATGATCTTCTAGGACTTAAAGACCAAGACTAAGAGGATAGAACAAATGTAAAGAGTAGGAGGTGATTTATAAAACTTAGTTTAGATCTATACACTAGTTTAAT
Source organism: Zingiber officinale (assembly GCF_018446385.1). Taxonomy (NCBI): domain Eukaryota; kingdom Viridiplantae; phylum Streptophyta; class Magnoliopsida; order Zingiberales; family Zingiberaceae; genus Zingiber; species Zingiber officinale. The sequence goes on along the minus strand of NC_055992.1, from coordinate 58,534,683 downwards.
TGAAATTATTATATGGACCTAGAGAACTAAAATATTTTTTTTTAAAAAAAAAGAAAGTTAAAGCATTATTTTAAGATGGTAGAATTAGGTTCAAAGGATTTTATGAAATACAATAGGGCATTATTACTTATTCTAATTAACTCTCAGTGATAATAAATTTGAGGTAAAAAATTCTAGAAATATCTCTACTAGACAATTAAATAGAAAATGATAGTTAAAGCATGCGTACCCTTGTCAACACTCCCCTTAAGATGATGTATGTATATCATGCTCATCTTGTATATAGAAGAATGAAAAATCTGCTATATTAATCTTTAGTAAATACATCTACTAGTTTACTCCTTGAATTTATATAATTGGAACAAAAGGTGATATCATTCACCTCAAACAGACTATATTATCGGTCCCATGAAAAGATACAAGTAGCTAAATTATGAGGGACATTTTTTCCTAGCATTGTGACCCTTTAAAATGTTATATCAAGATTTTTATTCCTTGGGAGCTCAAGGAGCTCCCATTGTGGATAGGGTGGAGAAAATATCAAAATCTTAATATATCATACATATCATATTGAAATATACCGAACCATATCGATTTAACGGTATACTAGAAATTTTGGTACATTATAACACCGTACCGAATTATTGTTATCGGTATAAGATTTATATCAAAATTTTTAGTATACTGTACCAATATCAAAATTAAACTATATCCAATATGGAATTTGTATCATGCTGAAAATTTGATATACCAAAAAATTGATATAGTATCAATATGGATTTTTGTTATTCCAAATTTTTTTGATACAATATATGGTATATATTTTAAAATTTGGTATACCTTACTGAATTACCACTAATTGTGGATGATCTTAGCTACTACCACCATCCTTCCTTCGTGCGTTGGTCACTTCCTAAACAAAGTGTGACAGGGCAAAGGGATGGCAGTGCCATATGCCCGAGGTCCTTAACTCCGTTGTAGTTCTTAGAGCAAAGTTTGTAAGGAAAGGCCTGTAGGAGAAGGATCTCATCGTTCTATGTGGTAATCAATGATAAATTACTGAGTTACATGCATTGTTATGCTTGGCCGCCTTCTTAGTACGCACGTACACTAACTAATTTTAGCTGTGCACATGATCGACACCACGATGTGCTTCTTCTTGGAAGAGAGGTTGTACAATTTCAGTAATAATGACAGTAGCGTGGCTTGTCAATCGAAGCCAGGTTTCTTTAGGAGCTGATAGAGAGAAGTCCCTAGGGGCGGAGACGTCAATGAACAGTTGTCATTGGATCTGAGGAGCAGGATAGTGTTCGACAAGCACATTTTGGTCAACATCCACTCAAGGTGCTAGGTGATTGAGTCGGATGCCAAGTTGTACGTTGAAGCATCAACACGAGTGGTGGTGGACTCCTTGGTCACCACCGGCCAGCAGTCTAGTAGCTTCGAGCGAGTGTTCGTTGAGTTGATGATGATGATGGAGATGATAGATTTGCATGTACATGGGCTCACATGGTGTGATCATAATCAGACGGCCCCTAGGGAGTAGCCGAGTTGGTAACCATGTGGAATATTTACAATATGGAGCAAGAGCTAGCAAAGCCAATGAAAAATGCCCTCCAACATGGGGGCTTGCTCAGTACCTAATTTACTCACTCCCAATAGCATGGGACAGTCATAAGGGGTACCAATATCATGCCCCGAGGGTATACTTGTCTACCAAATCGGACGGTACCCCCTAGTGACAATATAGAAAATACGATATTAAACAAATTCAAGCTAATACAACATTAATAAAATGCAAATGTCAATGCATGTATGTGTGCATGTACATATAATAATATTAAACTAAATAGTTAAACTATTATAACAAAACTCAAAGATTCATTTAGGAAATACAACTATAAACAAAAGCAGCAGAAACATAAAATCTAATTACTCGAAAAGGAGAATCCAAATGAGTGGGACTAGCAGCCAGGACATCTGAACGACACATATTCTCTATCTACTAACCTAGAGGATTAAAGAAAAATAATGGAAAGTGAGTATAAAATACTTAGTGGGTAGAAGAAATAATGTATAAATAATAACTGATAGGAAATCAAAGGATGCAGTCTCAGGTGAAGTACTTACTATAACACTAACAAAGCATAACTAACTATATACTCATCTACTAACCGGTTTAACTAGGTGTGACCAATAAATCGGGAGTACATACGGTTCATCCCAACCTGCACGAACAAATACATGACCGACATATAGTAAGTAAATAATGAGCATTGACTGTAGAAGAACGGTTTACCACGGATGGTCTCGTGGGCAGTCAGAGTAAACAAATAGTCACTATCTGCAGGTGAACTTGCTACCACGAATAATCTGGTGGGCAAAAAGGATAAGTAAATGTCACTATCTGCGGGAGAACTCATTACCACGAATGATCTCATGGGATGACAGAGTATATATATAGCTATCTAGCTACAGACTACATGTGAACTTGCTATGACAAATAGTATCGTGGGTAGTCATATATATCATGATCGCTGACAACTTTCTCAACTATGAATGGGAGACAATGGTCAATAGGATATATTAACAGTTGCTGACGACTCTCTCAACCATGAATGAGAGACAATGATCGACAGAATATACTAACGGTTGCCCACGACTCTTTTACCCACGAATGAGAGATAATGGTCAACAGAATATACTAACAATTGCTGATGACTCTCTCAACCATGGATGGAAGATGATGGTCAACAGGCTAAACTAATCGAGGGTCCAGTAGCATACTCGAAATATTACAGTATGGTATAACCTTACCAATGTATAGACATGAGCCTATATAACATGTAAGGGTCTACTAGGATACTCGGTATCCTATACTACGATATAATACTATTAATATATAGGCACAAAATAGATAATCAGGTCTCTAAATTACTGGTAATCAAGTATTAATATCACAAGTAATTCCATGATATCATCACATATATAATAAACAATGGGTCAAGATCAAGTAATCCTAAGGGTTGATCCGAAGGGAAAAGTCTAGTGGAATACGCTACCCCTCTGCTAGAAGTGATCTCCATTAAGTATAGATTAGTATAATCTCACTAACATATATGCCCACGCACCAGTATATAACTACACTATATGTAATGTCAGTGACCTATAGGCATGAGCCTAAGTATATAACCATATTATACTATAAATTTACAAACATAAGCTATAGACCTAAATAACAATAAGGGTCTATTAAGATACTCAATATCCTACACTACAGTATGGAATAACAAATAAAGGTTTAGCAAGATGTTCGATATCCTATACTATGGTATGATCATCCTAACAATAAATACAAACTCAAATCAGCTACTAAGGGGTCTAGAAGAATATCCAATGTCCTATACTATGGTATGGTAATATCATGCATATCTATGAACACAATCATGAATATCAAATATAACTGCATAACTATCAACAATAGATCAATATATAAGGACAACAATAAGGTATCAAACTCAGGAGTGATATAGGATAGACTTAAGGTAAATAAGTAACTGCGACTTTATCAAAATATGACAGTAACCAATCATGTACTATAATCAAAGCTATCAAGAAGATAAATAAGATCTACCCACCTCAAATGTAGAATATGCTGACAATCTTAACCATCTTCAGGTCAAAGGTTTTGCCTTGAGCTCAAATCATATAAGTATAGGATACGAAGCAAAACTAAGTATTAGAACAATCCTAACAATCATGAATAGTCTACGTAAACTAGGGGTGGCAATTCGGTTCGGGTTCGGGTTGACAGGTTCGGGTTGGCAGGTTGGCGGGTTGGCAAATGACAACCTGAACCCGACCTGATTATTATTTCGGGTCAAAATATTCAACCTGAACCTGATCTGTTTATTTGCACTTGACCCGAACCCGACCCGAACCCGACCCGTTTGACCCGTTTAACCCGTTTGACCCATTTAACCCGTTTAACCCGTTCGACCCGTTTGACCCGTTTAACCTGTTTGACCCGTTTGACCCGAATATGACCTGAATTCATTAAATAAAATTTGTATATTTAATTAAAAATTAAAAATAATATTTATCTACACAAATTGAAAATTCATATCATAAATGATAAGGCATAGCAACATTGCAATCAATAGCATAACATATCTCTATGTTTAGGGTTTTTAACTTTTTAAAATTTGTAATTTTAGTTTAAATTTATAATTATTTATAAACGGGTTCGCGGGTTGTAATCGGGTCATTTCAGGTTGACCCGAACCCGACCTGTTTATTAATTGGGTCAAATGGGTCGACCCGATTTCGACCCGAACCCGAAACTACCCAACCCTAACCTGATTTTTTCGTGTTCGGTTCGGGTCGTGTTTTCGTGTCGGGTCAAAAATTGCCACCCCTAACGTAAACTATTCATTTATTTCTCTCTTTGGTACTCGTCAAACTTTCTTAATCCACCTATTAATCAATCTAATAACTTAATCAAATTATTAATTGATTCATTTACCAATCCTTGTTAGTTCATCAGTTTCTTAATTATAATATGATCAATTTAGTAAATTTATGTTTATTGTTTAATCAAGCTTAATTTAACTTCGGGGTGAATCAAGTTAATCTTCTGTTTTTCCTTTCAAATCTAAAACCTAGTAAACATGGTCAACTAATCAATTAATCAAGACTAAACCTTCAATTAAAATGATTAAATAAGCAATATGATAATTAACTAATATAAGCATATATCAATTGCTCTTAAACTAATAATCCTGATTTGATTATCCCTATTACCTCTCATTCTCGATTCCTCACTTCCTTCTTCTTTGACAACGTGACAGCCAGTGGAGGTCAACATTGGTGGATGACCTTGCATCTGCTGGTACTGGCGAGGGTCAACGATGACGTCGGATCTTGGCTATGGCAGGCGGTTGGCGACTCCTCACGGCATGGACAAAGAAAAACGATGTTGGCGGTCAGCGAACAGAAGGTTGTCACGCCTCACAGAAAGGTGGAGAAGGGGAACACGACACCAAAATTGACCGCTCGCATGGAAGGCGCTGGTGGTCGGGGATTGCAACAGTGGCAGTGGGAAAGGAAGCAGCACCGGTGGCAATAGGGAGGTGGCACCAGTGGTTTACCTTAACGGACGGCTACGGGCTCTCGACCGCAACAACCGCCGCAGGAGGAGAGGATTGCGGCATCGACATCTTGCGTGGACAGAGGCGACAGTCGTTTGATGGTGCGGTTGGGTCGACGGCGTCTGGCTCGATGGCGACACGATGGGCTAGAGGGAGACGCGAGAGATTAGGGTGAGGGATGGAAGGATTTAATTAAAACCTAGGTTTTAATCAATGAAACTTAGCTTAATATCAAAATCAACTCCTCCTTTAAATAGGTATTCTAAACAGACTTTAAATTCTATCTGTTTATCCTCATAAAAATCTAAAATATCTCATTTAAAATCTATAAAAATATCAAAAAATTCTTAAAATTCACATAAACTTATTTTCAGATAAATTATCCACTAAAAATATTTATTTTCCTTAAAACAATTTAATTATATCAAATTTAATTATTTACATCTATATTTACATTTTTGCTATATTATAGCCTAGGTGACGGATATCTCATTTTGCAACAACATTATTAGATGTAAATGTGAAAAATTCTAGATTCACAAATGCATAAGATAAAGCACCGCTATTAAAGAACTCACTCTTGTTTTCATAAGATATGTTTGAAAGTATTAAAAAGAGAAATGAAATTTCTCTTGCAAGAGGGGAAGATTGTCTCTTTTATTTGAGAATAAGAAAAGTACTAGCATTCCTATATATTTTTATTTTTTTAATTTAATTTTTATTTTTTATTTGGTACTAGATATCTAGCTCTTCGAACTTACTAACCTTGGGGTGACTGACTTGAACATACAAAAGTTTTTTACCGACCACTAGGGGAAATCAAGAAGTACTCATGGAGGTCCATCCAAACAACCAATATTTTTAAATCAATTTCTCACCGGAGGGAAATCCCCTGCAGTGCGCCACAATTAAGAAAGTCATATTTAAGAGGGATAAGACTTCCATTTTATAGGAGGTTGGATGATTAATTAGCCATTGTCAATCGACCAAATGATAGTTGTATTATCATCGATTAATGGCTAATTTAACAACTAATTAATGGTTGATTTAACACCCAATTAAGTCCCCACGGAGGTGTCCAATTCAGTAGAGGATGACAACCTTGCTAAAATGGCGCAAGGGATCAATTCTTAATGGGTTACCGCCCTCGGGGAAAAAATCCCTCCCACCCTCAAGCCACTTACTATCAGCTATAAGTTGATCCCATGATTTACCTCCCATTACATAACCTAGGGATGAGATGTGAGGGTGTTTGGGATGAGCGTAATCACCTTTGATACAATTAAATACCTCATTAATGGTTGATAAACTAGCCAAATTGAGGTTGATTTCAACCAAGCAATGGTTGGTTAATTAATCAAATGATGACTAATTTCTTGCTGGATAAAAATTGATTTCTAGCTAGATTATTATAGGATCTGAGTTGGGGGGGGGGGGGGGGGGGGGGTGGGGTGGCACTTTTCACTTTTTTCAAAAACATGAGAGATAAACACAATGGAATTAAACAAACACAAAATAATGCTAAGACACTTGCTTTTTACTTAGTTCACAACCTAGCAATTGCTATTTCAAAGTTCACACTCACCAAGTACTTTTGTTAGACAATTCATTAATAACACAAAGATTTACAAAAAGATATTGAATTTGAAGTACAACTAAATAAATAATTATATTTGATGACTTAGAGTTGAAGCTTGACTATAGTCGTCGAGGTAACGTATCGGCGCCATAGCAAAATTTTGGATCAACACGGAAGTTATTTGAGCGTTGAAAGTGATGTCTGAGATGCTGGTTGAAGCCTTCTTTTATAAGGCATTCTGGGCAATTGGATTGCTTCCGAGCGCTTGGAGTTGACATGATCCGATCCAACTCCATCAGTGATTATCCATCTCCGGGCATCTGGGTCGCTAACGTAGTCGCATCTCGGCTAAGATTTATCTAAGTCACCTCTATCCCTTCCTGAGTTCTTGAATCCCTTCCAGGTGCCTAGAGTTTGGCATGTACCAAATAACTAGATTGAGCTAGCTCAGTTGCATGGGTGGCTAAGTTCGAGGTATTTCAGGCACTTGGATCCTTTCTGGCTGTTTGGACCTTCGGACGCCTAGATCCCTTTTGGGCGCTTAGAATCCCTCAGTCTAATTTCTCGCCTACATCACAAACTTAGCACAAAAACATAATATTGATATTTAACATACAAAGAGTCGGTCCAATTTGAACTATCTAGTTAAAACTTTTAGATTTTCAGTGAAACCCTAGGTCAGACTGACGTTTACTTTTCCCTCATCGGGAACACATCCTCACCACTCCTCTCAGAAGAATTTACCTGTTGCCAAGTATCCGGTCCTCCAAATCTATTTGGACTTTTGCTTAGCATCTGATCTTGACCTTTGTGACTTCCACTAGACGTTCGGTCCTCGATTCGCATAGACTTCTATCTGGTGTTCATGACCCTAGGGCTTCCCGTCTAGTATCCTCAACCCCTAGGACTTCTACTTGATGTCCTCAATCTGTCAAGACTTCTGCCCAATCTACTCAACCAGGACTTCTTTGCCTAATTCACTTGACTAGGACTTTTTTTCCTAGCCTCAACTAGGGTTTTCCTATATACTTAGTTAAGCTTGATAAATCACAATAACCCTTAATTTTGAACCTTTGCCAATATCAAAATGCAAGTTTGATTAGATAGTACTTTTAGCACTAATAATCTCCCCCTTTTTGATTTATGATAATATGGTTCAAAGTTAAGTAATACATAGTGTTGGTGCAACGGAGGTCGGCAAGAGGGGGGTGAATTGCTGAAAACACAAAATAAAAATACCCTCCTCGGATTTCAACTCAATTAATGCAATAGTAAATAAAGTAAAGGCAGAAATAAAATTAAACCAAGCAAGGAAATAGAAATTAAGTAGAAAACAGGATTTAACCTGGTTACAACCAAGGAGGTTGTTAATCCAGGGCAGTAAGAAAAAGCTCAGTAGAAAAATCTCCTTTGCTGAAGGCGGAGAACCCTTTTACACTTTGGAAGCTTAGAACTATTGCTAGGAATGGCTACACAATGATTGCTTGAGTTGTTGTTGAATTCCTAGCTCCAGGGGCCTTTTTATAGCTCCTGGAAAGTCTATCTCGAGGGTCCAAGGCGCCTCCAACAAGGTTTAAGGCGCCTCCAACTCGATCTGCGGATAAAACTTTATCCGCAGTGCAAACGGTCAAACTGGACTGCTCAAGGCGCCTTAAACAATCATTCAAGGCGCCTTCAATGTGTTTAAGGCGCCTTCAAGGTTACTGCTACAGTAATTTCTGCTACAGTAATTTCAGCCTCTTTTGTCTTCTTTTCTTCTCCTCTTTAGCTTCCTAAGCTCCGTTCTTTTGGGTGATTCCGGCCAACCGGAATAGGGCTCACCCGAACCCAATTCCCGGCCTTCTCCTCGAGCAGCCTTCCGTCCCGGCTTAACGTCCCTCAAACGTCGCGCACGCTCTTCACGCCCACCGGAGTACTCTTCCGCAGCTCTCTCGTCCTTCGGACGCACCGAGCCCTTCGGCTCCCTTCCCGTGCCGTCCTTCTCGCTAGCTGCGTCTTCCGCTCGACTTCCTGTGCTCCTAAGCTCCTACACACTCAGACACAAGGATCAAACATAAAACAGGACCTAACCAACTTGGTTGATCACATCAAAACTACCACGGGGTCCAACAATCTCCCCCTTTTTGATGTGCATCAACCCAAGTTCAAGTTAGGGTTAAAATAGACATAAAAAGTAATTTTAAAGAAAAAATTACTAAACTAACAAGTTAAGCATAATTTTTTGCAATTAGTAAAATTGCAACACTTTTTATAATAACAGAAATTTCAAAATTTTCTAACTCCCCCTAAACTTGTATTTTTCTCTCCCCCTTTGATCACAGCAAAAATGAGGTTAAAAAAATAACCTAAGTTAAGTGAAATGTATAGAATTTAAAAAAATTCTAATTCAAAAACGAATTTTTCCAAACAAAAAAATTCTAAGTCAAATTTTTGAATTTTCAAAAAAAAAATTCTAAGTCAATATTAATTTTTCCAAAAAAAAAATTTCTAAATCAAATTTTTGAATTTTAAAAAAATTCTAAGTCAATAAAAAAATTTCTAAGTCAAATTTAAATTTTTGAATTTTCACAATCTGACTTTTTAGAATTTTAAAAAGATTTAAGAACTTTTAAAGCATTATTTAATTCTAGTTTAATGCTTTTTCAGAAAGTTAATTAAACATTTTTTTTTTCAATATTTTAGCTTCCAGGTCGTGGCGAGGCACTAGGCCTTCTTAGTTATTGGAGCAACAACCACTTCCTTAGACAAAGCTTCCATAAAGAATTTCAATATTTAATTTTCTCACTGTAAGCTTTTAATTTTTGAAAAATTAATTAAGCACATATTTTGGAACCCAATAGAGGTTCCTACCTACAGGGTTATTCAGATACTCAGGGGGTACATAATTTTTGGGTATCCTTCTAAGCTGGCCCTGATGGTTTCTAATATACCAGTTCAATTTTCCATAAACTTTAATTTTTGAATTTGGAAATCTATTTAAACATGTACTATTTCTTAATTTCTCAATTTCTAATTTTAGATTTTTATTTTCAGATTTCAAATTTTTATTTTCTTTTTCTAATTGATCTAATTCTTTAGACAGAGCTTTAATAAACTCAAAAGACTGTTTAGAGTTTAGGGCACGTACCTTACTTACCTCATCTTGCGATGCTCCCCCTTCATCATTGCTTTCTCCTTCTGATGTTCCTCCCCCTTCATCTATGCTCATTTCTGAGCTTTCTTCTTCAAGATGGTTGGCCATCGGTGCTAATTCTGAGAATTCTCGACTTCGGAGGATGATGAATCTGACCAAGTAGCCTTCAGGTTCTTGTGCTTGGAGGATTCTGGTTTCTTGGTTTTTGATTTTTCCCTTTCTTTCTCCTTTCTCTTTAATTTCGGGCAGTCATCCTTGATGTGCCCTTCTTCGTTGCAGTTCTAGCAGCGAACCGTCCTTTTTCTTTGTTGATGCCTCTTTTTCTGCGGTCTAAATTTATTAGAATTAAAAAACTTATTGAACCGTTTTACCAGTAGTGCTGCTTCGGATTCATCGCCCGAGGCTTCGGAGTCAGAACCGATTACTTTTGCCTTTAGAGCTATGTTCTGACCGATCTTCTCTACTCCATTTGGCTCTGAAACTCGAGATTCGTGAAGTTCAAAAGTCGAAAATAACTGTTCTAACGTACTTACCTCGAGGTCCTTAGAGATGTAGTATGCATCTACTAAGGAGGCCCACTCTGGAGTTCTCGGGAAGGCATTGAGCACGTACCGGATAGAGTTTCGGTTGGTTACCTCTTCTCCAAGGTTCGTTAGTTGCATTATCAGCTCCTTGATTCTCGCTTGGAGTTGCGCTACCTTCTCACCTTGGTTCATTCGGAGGTTCGTCAACTGGTTCCGGAGGATGTCGCGCTTTGCTAGCTTCGCTTCGGAGGTACCTTCGTGAAGTTCCAAGAATTTTTCCCAGAGATCTTTCGCGGAGTTGTAGCTTCCGATCCGGTTTACCTCCTGCGGCGGCAGAACGCTGAGTAGGTGGAACTCAGCCTTTCCGTTGGCGACGAAATCTGCTTGCTCCTTTTTGCTCCACGTGTTTTCTTCTTTGTCTTTAGGAGCTGCAAAACCATATTTCATAGTAATTAAAATATCAAAGTCTGTTTTAAAAAATACCTCCATTTTGCGCTTCCATGTGGCGAAGTCTCCGTCGAACTTCGGGGGATGGATGTTCGCTCCGGCCATCGTCTTGATCGTAGTGCTTCAGTTGGCGGTTAGTCCTTCTGAGGCGATCAGGCTCTGATACCACTTGTTGGTGCAGCGGAGGCCGGCAAGAGGGGGGTGAATTGTTGAAAACACAAAATAAAAATACCCTCCTCGGATTTCAACTCAATTAATGCAATAGTAAATAAAGTAAAGGCAGAAATAAAATTAAACCAAGCAAGGAAATAGAAATTAAGTAGAAAACAGGATTTAACCTGGTTACAACCAAGGAGGTTGTTAATCCAGGGCAGTAAGAAAAAGCTCAGTAGAAAAATCTCCTTTGCTGAAGGCGGAGAAGCCTTTTACACTTTGGAAGCTTAGAACTATTGCTAGGAATGGCTACACAATGATTGCTTGAGTTGTTGTTGAATTCCTAGCTCCAGGGGCCTTTATATAGGCCCTGGAAATCTTATCCCGAGAGTCCAAGGCGCCTCCAACAAGGTTTAAGGCGCCTCCAACTCGATCTGCGGATAAAACTTTATCCGCAGCGCAAACGGTCAAACTGGACTGCTCAAGGCGCCTTAAACAATCATTCAAGGCGCCTTCAATGTGTTCAAGGCGCCTTCAATGTGTTTAAGGCGCCTTCAAGGTTACTGCTACAGTAATTTCTGCTACAGTAATTTCAGCCTCTTTTGTCTTCTTTTCTTCTCCTCTTTAGCTTCCGAAGCTCCGTTCTTTTAGGTGATTGCGACCAATCGGAATAGGGCTCACCCGAACCCAATTCCCGGCCTTCTCCTCGAGCAGCCTTCCGTCCCGGCTTAACGTCCCTCGAACGCCGCGCACGCTCTTCACGCCCACCGGAGTACTCTTCCGCAGCTCTCTCGTCCTTCGGACGCACCGAGCCCGTCGGCTCCCTTCCCGTGCCGTCCTTCTCGCTAGCTGCGTCTTCCGCTCGACTTCCTGTGTTCCTAAGCTCCTGCACACTCAGACACAGGGATCAAACACAGCAGGACCTAACCAACTTGGTTGATCACATCAAAACTACTACGGGGTCCAACACATAGCACTTTTAAAATAAATTTTAACACAAAAAAACTTTTCATAATAAGAAGTTTGAGTTTAGTTTTTCAAATGTTAAATGTTTTTAAATTTTCAAAGTAAGGGGATTTTAAAAGATGCTCTCCCTTAATTTAACATTCTCCCACTCAAGAGTTTGAAAATATATTTTGAAAATTTATATTTCAAAATCTATTTTATCTTAAAAATTAATTAACTTTAACTTTTCTCTCTATCTCTTTGTCATATATCAAAAAGTTGTATAGGAGGAGAAAAATAAAGTGCATTATTTTTGTTATTTTTTATAAATCGAAACATAAAAAAATTAAATTTTTTTTGCTTAAGGTAACTTTAAAAAAAATAATAAGCAATTTTCAATATTTTTTAAGATGAATATTCTAATTCAAATAACAAGATTTAGTAATAAGCAAGATTTACTTATAATCTATGTATGCAAAAATAATTTTCTTATAGTCCAAGTATGATTGAAAAGAAAAAAATAATTTTGAAAAAAATAATATTGAAAATATATATCTATTTTCATTTTAGAAAATGTCTAACCTTTAGCTACTAACTGACTATCAGAAGATAGCAGTTTTCACTTGACTAGTCAAGTTAAGTAAAATGTCCAACTAGCTACTTACCAAGAAGGATTACTTAACTTAGTTAATTTAAGTTGGTATTTTTAGACCAGACTTATGATGATACATTGATATAAACTTCTGAAATCCAAACTTGGACTTAAGCATCACACACCATTCTAAGTATTTTTAATACACAAGAATGGTAATGCTAATATGCTTGCAAGAGGTTGACTGTCTAAATCTATAGGTTCATATTTTCTAGGGGAAAACCTAAGCTAAATCTAATGTGTTCTGAAAAACACAAAAAAAATTACTTAGAAAAAAAATATAAGGTTTATACTTAGAATTTTGAAGAGGATAGTTTTGAAAAACAAGGTTTGAAAAATATGTAAGTTTTTAAAAACATAAACAATATTCTATTCTACTAAATTTTTTATTAGAAAAGTATAAGTCAACTATTAGGAGCAAAGAATAAGTTAAAGTCTAAATCAAGCTAAAGATAGAAAAAAAATAAAGTCAATTATAGTCAAAAGTTAAAACTAATTCAATGTAGCTAAAATAATAGATCAATATCATGACATAAAAATCTGATAGTCTACTATGAAGATGGTGGAGGGGGTTTAAGCTCTATGATTTGAGCATATCCATCAGTTGGAGGTGTCGAGCCTGCTCCTCCTCACTAAGACTGTGTATGTCTTTTCTAAGACTAGTCATAGACTCCTCAAGTCTAGTGGAGGACTTCTCAAGTCTAATGACTTTGTCTTATAGAGGGGCTGGAGGTAGAGGTAGCTGAAGCAGATCAACAAGAATATCATATAGGTCCTTCTCTGTTGAGGCTGGATCTAGGTCAGGTTGAGGTTGATCCTCTAGGTTAGGTTGATGTTGGTCCTCTCTCCTCCATAACATGACTCCATCATCATCTATATAAACACTAGCTAATGATAGGTTCCTAGCTTCTACTATGTCAAACTCATTTAGCTTTTTGACATCATCTAAAGTGACATCAAAACCTAATGATGTTAAAAGTGAAGTCAAAATGTGGCAGTAAGGTATGTGAACCCTTCTGCTAGTGGTAATACTGGCTGAGTAGATGATGACATGAAATATATGTAGACTGATATCTATGTCAAACCTATGACATAATGCATAAAGTAAGAAGGAATGAAATGGTCGCATCATGGTAATATCTCTAGTGGTAAGGGTTAAAATACATAGGACTAGGACTTTATATAGGACATAGTCCTGAATCCTAAGTGTAACGGATTAGAACTGAGTCACAGTAAGTACTCTCTATCCTCAAAAAAATATGAATCTATTGTATCTAATGTAATATAAGAGTAGGGATCACCAAATGCTAGATCCCTAGGATAGTAACATAGGAAGGTGTAAGATGAGGGTCTAAGTCCTAAATGCTCTCTAATGTTGGTAGGGGACAATGTAAAACTCCTACTGGCTACCCTAGTGGTGTAGGTGAGGTCATCAACTTTAACCAAGTTATTGCATAGTTGGGCACACAAACTTGGGTTAATCAAATTGGAACAATAAACTAGGTTTTGTAGTTTATAATAGTTAATGATCACTTCAACGGACGGATCTTATAAAAAAGTCCTATAGAGGTACCTAGAATGAAGGGGTATATATGATATGGATAAGAACCTATTCCTAAGTTCTATAGAAAATCTAGGATGAGTAATAGGAGTATGAGAGGTGTTAGCATCAGAATTTTTTCTCTTAACCCTATTAATAATAATGGAAGGAATTGAAGGATTTATAGCAAAAATATTTAAATTTTGAATTAGTTCAAGTTAGTATTATCGAGCACTTTTTTGGATGATTATATAGGAAATGATGGCCTTGGTTGATCGAACGCAGAGTAGACTTGAGAATGGGGGAGTAAACCGGTTTGGATCTTCAATTTTAAGCGCATGGAATCGAAGCTTTGAGTGCCTTATATAGACGTAATCTAGGCATTTGGAGACTATTCCAGGCACCTAAATAGGAAGTGTTTCAGGACGTCTGGAATTGATCCGGGCACCCTTATCCCCAAACTGTGAGTGGTTTTGTGAAATTATAAGTGATTTTGGACAGCAGTTTGGGGAACCTGGATTAACTACAAGCCCCTGTGTTCAGGCAAAACAGGGTGCCTGGATTAACTCCACGCTCCTCGTTAGGTTTAACGATTTATTAATTTTGTTTAAAAAGATTTATTTAATTAAATTGTTTAAGTTTTTAATTTAATTTAAAGTTAGTTAACATATAACAAATGGACATGAACTAAATGGACTAATACTGTTCATACATAATGACAATAATAATAACAGAACTCTTACAAACCGAGATAGACAGACACTACTCCCACTAGGACAGACACTAGTACAGTGACCAACATAATCCTTTTAATCTGGACTCATTTGAGGCAATCTCAGATAGAACAATTTCAAGATTTTTAATTTGATCTATCATTGAAATTTCTTCAGAATCCTCTTTAGATTCATCAGGATCCTCCTCTGGATTCTTCTCAAATTCTTCATGATCTTCTTCTAGGAACTCATGGTGAAGTAGCTCCATACACCACTGTGCATATAAGGTTCTCCCTTCAGAGAGCCTCCATATCTGGTGTGCTACCACCTTAGGATTCTTCGGCAGTGAACCAATCAACGCCTAGATCCTGTAGTTATCCAGGATTGGAAACTCTTCTTATTCGAGTTTCCAGGATTGGTAATCATCCGTGCCAACTTTAAATTGAAATTAAATAAGTTAGTACAAAACCAACTAACCTGTACAAAACCGCCTTTATTTAATTTATATAGGCATGGAACCAATATTATTAATCAAGAAAAACAAATCTTCTTGATTTATAGGAGTCTAAATCGACTGATCCATTTGATCGGTTGATTGGGAATTTAGATCTTGAGCTCTGTCCAATGTCCTCATTAGAACTAATCTAACTGGACTGGGATTTCTTACCTATGTTCTGTTAATCTAAGCCCATTTAAGTCAACTTCAGACTTATTGATCAAACTCAGATTCATTTGATCAATCTAATGCTTATTAGATTAAGTCTGACCCAATAGAATAAATCTAATCATTTTGGTTAAACCAACTTATGTAATCAAAATCATCCCAATTAATTCAATAATAAACCAAACTGGTTAAACCAACGAATGATTTGAGTTCGATCTAGGTATTATTGAATTAAACTGGTCTGGTTAAACCAATCAATGATTTGAACCAGATCTAGGATCAAGCTAGTATAGTTTAATTTTCAATTAATCGAACTTTGATTAATCAATTTTAATTGATTAAATAGTGAGCAATCGGTTCACGCATGATTAGCATAATATACCATTTATGCATGAAATCTTAATCGATTAAAACAATCGTTTTCAAACAGTGTTGACGGATGAATAATAATTAATACTGTTCATCTTCGTTTAATTGATTAAAAAAAAAACTATTTGAATCGATTACTCCAATTTTTTACACAGATTCACTGTGTTCGTTAGTTTAATCGATTGTACAGCTTCTTCTCTTATTTGTCGCGATCGTAACACTCTCTTCTTCTGCCGCGATGAACGCGATTGTCGTTACCTTCGATTGTCAGCCTCCCGACGTGGTCGTCGGCACTCTCCGGCCACGGAAGCCGATAGCCAGCAACTTCTTGGGGCTCGACAACTGCGGCAGATCGTAACCCAGTCATGATCTTGTCTAGCGATTGCGACAGAGAGATTTTCATTTCGACGAAGAGATTATTTCATGTTTAGGCGTCGCTCTGATACCATTGTTGATAGTTCTAAGCATGAAAAATAGTAAACACGAAAACTGTAAACACTTACAGCGATCTACTGCAGATCTGCAATCGGCACCGGTAAGACTTGCTGACGGAAGAACGATCACAAAATCGGAAAGCTCTTCATGGTTCACAAACCAAATTCCTCTTGCGAGATTGGACAAACCAATCTTGAATGTTCTTCATGTCTCTTTCAATCTTGTGCATATGGACGAACCTTGCACAAAGACCTTTTATATGGGTCGAACCCATTCTCTTTGACTTTGCAAAAAACTTACACATAGCAAGTCCCCTCTTCTTTTCTCTCTTGTGTTTATCTTATTTTTTTTTACCTTCACCAATTGCCTTGGACGCCTATGATATAGAGGAAGATGACTCTTCATCTTCCTCTACCTCCATTAATGGAGGAATATAAAGGATTGAAAGGTGAAAGGGAAAAGACACCCTTTCACCTTCTTAACACCAACCCATGCACCTCGAACCATCAAGCCATTAAGCACCTTGGCTATGTCAAATTATATATATATATATATATATAATAATGAATTAACTTAAATTCTTTCCCATAACTATCAAAATACTGATGGAATGCTCCATCACACAACACATCTATATAACAATAAAGGAATCCACATCACTAATAGCTTATGTCAAAACAAACCAACTCCGAACAATAATTTATCAAAGGAAGCACTTAGGTTTTTAGAATTTTTAAATCACACATCATATTTTGTATTTTATTAAAGGATGTATTTCCTTTTCAAAATGCCTTTCTATCTATTGTAACTTCAATTTAAAGTAAAAAAATAAATAAATTATGTTATTTATAACTAGACAATAAAAAACTTTAATTTCAAAGTTATTAATGATTTTATAAAAAAAATAATAGATTCGCTACATTAATAGTCTCTCTAGTGACGATCCTACGGATATGAAAGAAGGTACATGTAGATATATAAGCATCAGATGCATAGTGAAGTAAATCTCAGATCGTCAGTTCTTGAGAATCGATCATTGAATATATATATATATATATATATATATATATATATATATATATATATATATATATATATATATATATATATATATATATAAAAGCCTTTTTAATTGTGTTTTGATCAAAAGTTACTAATGATTTTAAAGAGATCAAACTTTTTTTTTTTATTATTAAAGTTCTTAATTTGAAATAAGAATCTGAATGAATTCAGGGGACAACTAAAAGTGCAACAAATCTAAGCTGTTTAACCAAAATTCATTAAGAATTTAAAAGACGATTTTTTTTTTAAAAAATATATAGATAAATTCAAGAGGTCATTTTGAACAAACTGTGTTAGTTTAATATACATTTAAGAATTTCAAGGTTATCAATGACTTTGGATGAAAATACTTAATGAATAATTAATTTTTTTTACTTTTATTTAGCTTTGTTTCACGCCAATTTTTTTTTTCTAAATTAAGTTTTTATTTTAATTTAGAGTTATAATGGATAGAAGACACTTCTGGTCATTAACTGGAGTCCTTTGGCTACCAATGGAGATTAGGGAGTACTCAAAATTTAGTTAAATAGAATAAATCGATGTAATCAATCGAATTTAAAAATTCTATTTAGTTAATTTGATATTTTAGTTTTTTTTTCTAAAAAATCAATTTTTTCAATTAATTTGAATAAATTGTATAAATCGAAATAAAAAATTTGAACCCATAAATTGTTCATAATTTTATTATTGTTAAACAAAATTTAATTTCGATTTCAATTAATCTCCCGTTATTCTAAAAAAAATGATTAATTCACTTAATCAAATTTTTATAAAATTAATCGATATTTTATCAATCTAATTTTTATTAAAAAATTTAATTAATTTGATTAGTTGAGAAATTTTTGATTAATGCAATTCAATTTAATTTAATTCGATTCAATTCAATTTAACCGAACACTCAATTTGATGGCTATACCTTCCAATACAAGATGTCAAGATCCCTTCATCTTCACACTTTCACATTACACACTGCTATTAAATACTAGAGTCAAGTTATTCACATTGATTGCCCCGTCTTGACCTCTGCCTTCAGTGTTCCTAACCTACCGTTAATTCGAAACCTGTTAATTTTTATTGACCCTAATTACTCGACCCATTAATCACTCATTCCCCCTAGGATAACAATGAAATGGGACGGATTTTTCATTCTCATTTCCGCCCCCGAATTAATTCCTACGACCATATCCTTATTTTAGTTCTCATCCCTGGTTATATTTAATTAGGAAATCTTCATTTCAAACCCCACAAGGATTAAATTCTCATACTCATCCTCAAAAGAATCTCAAAAAAATTCATCCCCATCCGGCCATTCCCAACTCCATCTCTATTTTTTTGCCACATGCCCATCTCCCATCATCTCGTATTGGGATGATTGTATTTCCAAATCCGCTCCAACCGAATCCGAATCCGAATCCGAATCCAAATAAAAAAAAAATCCTTAAATCTGAACCCGCATATGAAAAAATTCCTCCAACCCTAAACCCGCCCCCGTTTCCCCACGACCCGAATCCGTGGGCAAAATCCCTCCCTCTCCCCCGATCCGAGACAACGAGTCCTTCCTCTGCCGGCGTCAGCCATCGGCGTCCATTCGCTTGCTGCCGCTTCCTGCAGAGTCGCGCGCCGTTTTCGTCTCGCTTCAATCTTGCCACGGGTAGCAGCGACACTTCGCACTCGCCTGCTTCTGCCACGACTGAAGCTCTACGTGGTTGACGTCATGGCCGTCAAGGAAGAGGGAGATACATCCCAACAGGGAAAGAAGTCCAGATCTAGACTCATCCTTCGCCTAGGTGCGCTCCTCGTTGCTCACAGCGGTCTCGTTAGGTACTTTCTTGTTTTCGTCATCACTTCATTAGTGTTCGTCTTGTTTAATTTGACGCTGATCGTGTTCATTACTGTTCCTTGACGGTCCCAATCTGAGTTAAGTGTTGTGTGTTGTGCCGCTGGGATTATCGCTTTCATCCTCCTCCCCGTCTTGGCCAACAACACATATATATCTGAGAACGCCCTGATGCCAGGTTAGTAACCCGCATAAAAATTTCCAATTTATTTCTTTTTTCACTTCTCAGGCAGATGTTTTTCCCTATTTAACTACACGCTCACTTATTCTGAATGGCTTCAAATTTCTTAGATTAGGCAACAACACCTAAAAGGTAGAATGCTGTGCACTTCCCAACTTTCAAATGGCTATTTGATGGCCGAAAACCTATATTTATTATTTTTAACTCATATTTTTTAAATTGAACACCGTACTTATTGCTGAGTTTCAATCCAATAACAAGTATGCTATTGTCCCATTTGTGTCCTTTGAAAAGCATGACTTAAATTGCTATGAACCCTGAGTTATAGCAATAGATGATTTCACACAATGAAGTCACCTTGGTTTGACATAAGAAGTTAAAGGAAATGGTTTGATAACTTACATTTCCAGCTATATTTAAGGTGAATGCAAGGTTCTAACCCAACCATTATAACAACACTGTTAATATTAATTTTTACTGAACCATCTACAAAAACAACCGAAGAGTCAACATTAGGTCCATGAATCTTTTTGCAGATCAGGAAATCTAACTAGGTTATGTCATTATCTTTGATTAAGTAAATGAGTTAGTTGACCTCACTGTACAATTCTAAGTCCAAATGGGTTAAAATTTCTATTTTTATCAGTAATTCATGTTTTTATCAATGCATCTTGGAAGCCCAATCTAATGAATCACATTTATTGGAAAATTTCTTGTTTTAATATTTTCAATCAGTTCTTGCTATAGTATAACATTAGCTAACTATAGAACTTGGCTTCATTTGCTTCATGAACTACATCGTATCTTGCTACTATTTACTGAAGGAATTCATAATTGGCTATTTAATTTGATATGTTGATGCCTTCTTATTCAATATCCACAATTTTTTAATATTTAGTATAGATGTTTCAATTCTTATAGTCATCTCATAAATCTTCCTTTTTCTATGTTTTAACTCTGAATTCATTCTAGATTGTAGGATTGCTTACCTGTCTTTTAATTTTCCTATTTTAGGACTTTGAAAGTCTATTTTTCATGATTGTTTGCTCCACTTTGGTTACTGAAAACCAATACAACCCTTATTTCTTTTGGCTTGGTGCTGTAGATATATGGGAAGCCATTGTGCTTTTAGCGTCATTGTTTTTTCTTGACTAATTATTATCTTAGTATACTTCTTATGATCTCTTAGTATACTTCTTATGATCATTGCTGTATTATTCAAAATGATGCAGATTGAATTCCTCAAAGATATCTATCATTGTGCATCATTATGAGAAAACATGTGCATAATACAGTTAATATGACAAATTCAATTCATGCCAATTGTCGATAAAAAGATGGAGTTTGAAATGCTCTACTTTAGTTACATTATAAAGTTGCAAGGGTTAAAGTCTTGAGTTTGATGTAAGCGTAGAATGGTTCAACCCCCGCAAACCCATGCAAGCGGTTTGCAGATGATTCTATAGATTGTAATTCGGAGGAATTAAATTGGAGTGAGATCCTTGGAAGAAACTTCAAAATTACATGTGATTTTCATCATGGAGTTGCTCTTAATGGGAATAGTATGAGGGAAAAAGTTTATGTAAAATAAATTTTCTCTTTGGGGAGGGATTGGTAGGTCCTAAAAGTGGTCAAGTGGAGAAGATATATAAGTTTTTATTGATGTTGCCTTGTAGTGGCTTTAAAAATGTAAGTAGGTGGCATATCAATGAGTCACTGTATAATGTCTTTACAGTTTAAATGTGACTTACTGACATAATATTATCATTACAGGCATTATTGAAATCCTCATATTGTATGCCTGTTGTTCATTTGCTAGGGAGATCGAAATATGAAAACTTGGAGATTAGGGTATTTGGGCCTTAAGTGATGAAGTGCTATTGAAGGCAAATTGTATCTTTTAGTTTTTAGTTCTGCACATATTAAGATGGGGTAGATCCAATAATAAATATGAATTGCTCTATTGAGCCAATTAAATAAAAAAGCAATATGCGGCGTGCACACATTGATATGTATTGTTTGCTTTGGATGCACATATGCAATATGTGGCTTGAACAAACTCTAATTGTGTATATATAGTCTATCGGATGCAAAGATGCTTTGCATTTGTATATGTGTTGATATATATTACATCTAAAAAAATTTGCTAATAATGATATGTTTGAAATATACACATAACATATTGTAAGTATGAATGTTGTGCCCTTCAATTAAGAAAGAAGGACAATATTTTAGTATGGGAGTTATTATAGCATAGGACATGGTTCTAGTTCTTAGCGATAATCAATTTTGTGACATGTGTAAAAGAGTGTATTTAAGAGGATCCCATATCTTGTAATATATGTACATGCTTTTTCCCTTTTATTTTATAAAATTGGGTATTAGGCCATCCCTTTGTGCCTTAATAGACCCTTTACAATAAGTACAATCCAGAAATAGCTCAAATGAGGCACATGGAAGTGGAACCATTGGCTTAGAATCATAAAGAAACCCTAATGTGGTTGTTTTGAACTTATCTCTACCTTGTAAGTTTTAACTATGGTCTATGATGGTCTTTAGCTTGATGCTTGGGGGTAGAAAAAGGGACAAGCTTCTTGACAAATACAGATTGCATCATCTGTGCAATCTCTATTAATGCACAACCCCTATCAATGATCGCATGAAAACAAAAAATTGTGTACTATCCACTATTTGGAATCTTGTTCATAGTCAAAATAAGACATGCCAGGTGTCGATGTTAGTGGCTATGGTAAGCACAAACCCTAGGCAAAGAAAGAGAACTAGGTGGTGGAGCAGGATGAAACCTCATAGTTGTCACTGAAAGCCCGTCGCTACATTGTTGTTATCTCACTTCGTATCTTCATGGCCTGTTGTCTCGCATGAACCCCTTAATCGTCATTACATACATGTTTCAGGGTCTTGGTGTGTTTTGCATGCTGGTTAGCATCCGGAACAAAATGATTTTGCATGTGGCAAATAACACGGAATAGGATTTTAATTTATAGTACTAACCACATTGTTGGATTGAGATTGCAACTAGTGCGCTGGGGGTAGTATGCAATGAAAAACATAAAGAAGCACAAAAGACAAATCAATTTATGTGGTTTGCCAACCCTTGACTCCTACTTTATGACCTATAATTTGTCAGTGGATCACTTATGAAATTCCTTTGTATTTTCTCTTTTTTGGATACCTAATGGAGGATTCTCCTTCTTGAAATTCCTTTCATAGGTGGAAAAATCTTATAAATCTACACTTGTACCGTGCAGCAGGAAGAATACAATTGTTAAACAAAACAATTACAAAACAAGAAATGGATTATACAATTGGAATTTTTCTCTTTTCTTAAAAAAAAATGATTAACCAAGTAACATCGAACCTACCGGTTTGATCCCACGAACCCATCAGCTACCTGGGTAAATCAGGAAATGCAGTCCATCCTAACAGCCAACATTCTCAAGTCCACTACTCATCAAGGAGAAAAATTTTCAATAATACGCTATAGTTAAGTCTTGAACTTTATATCCCTGATCTATCACTAGAATTCCTAACTATGACACCCTACCCTTGGGGGTAAACTTTTCTCTTTTCTTGCTTTAGCTTGTTGCTTGATTTTATCTCATTTGTATGCACATAAGTGCTGCTAAAATCCCCCCCTCAAACCCCCTCTTATAAGCTCTTGTTGCCAACAACTAGGGGCTAAAATCCACTTGATTGATTGCTTCAACTGACTCGATTGAACTTGTATGTAGTTGATTGCTCTAGCTTGCAACAGTTAGTTGAGTTATTGGCAGATCCTTCGATTCATTAGTCGAACAAAAACATTTTATTCGTTTGCATTCTAGTTTGAGTTGATGTATTTTTTTTGTTGCACAAGTGTGTTAACTTTTTGGTGGTACTAAAACTAGCCAAAATTCCCTACATTTTTTTGTGGTTATGTTGGATGTTTCACTCAAGTGGAACCTTTAGCTCATGAGATACCGTTTGAAAACTGACAAAACAATTCAAGGTTTCAATCATGTGGAACCATAAGGCTGCTGACTTTGGTCATGATGTGACAGTTCTAAGGTAGATCTGACCTTTGCCAAGTAATTGCAGAGGCATTGATGGTGTGAAAACCATATCCACATAACAGGATGGTGCAAGTGGTTCTGGCCTTCCCTCTTGCTTTGATCGTTAGGGAACTTACTTAGCCTCCTTGCAATTTGCAACTGTCAACTTTGGGAGTATTTCTATTGCTTCTGGTAAAATAATATAAAAATTCTCATAAAACTGAATGAAGAAAAGGGAAAAGAATGTTAGTGAAACTATACCTAATGAGTCAATTATTCAATCATCCTTTTGGCTACTCTTTAGGTTGGAGTTTCCTTTTCCGGAGTATTTTCTTTGCCTTAATTCATCCATAAGCACTTGCATATATCATGCAATATACTGACTACACTAGCATTTAAATTTGACAAAACACTGGATCTGGTACAGGGTCAGCTGATCCAGCCTTCTCCTCACAAGAAGTTCTAGATGCCAACAGACTCACTATGGACATACTTAATCGAGGAGCTGCAAAAGCTTCAGGAATGTATGAACATCCTCACTTCTGTATATTATATGTTCTCATATGTTTTCCTCTGGAAGTTAGTTAAATGATCTACATTTTTGTTTAGATTGTTAATTTGTTTTGGTTTGTTGAAAATTTTAATATCCTGTGAAACCCCTCTAATAGATCATTCTTTGTTATGTGGTTATTTCCATATGTGGCATTAGATTCATCTGCTTCTTTTATTCTCTTCATAGGTATCTACTAAAACTAGTGTTTTAAATCGCGTAGTGTTGGTTCATAGCATTTTTGTCTTGTCATTGTATAACATAAATAGCGAAGCGCATAGCGCAAGCTTTTCGTACACGTCAATTTTTAAATTAAAAAATCAAAATATACTTATATAATAACAATAAAAATAACATAACCTAAAATTAATCATAATAATTCATTACATGTTAAAATATCCAAGAATAACAATTTAAAATAATCAGTATCATCCAGCTCTATATCACTATCATCATTAATAGTGTCTGGTTGGAAAATTTCCACTATCAAAAGTTGTTGGAATTATTCCACCATAATTTTTAGCATCAAGATGATTATCTTCCACAAGACTCAACATTGCTTGTTTGTCTTTGCTTCCACCTATTATATAAGAGATACGGCATTTAAGAATCAATTATAGGTGAAGTAGATATAAGTAAATAATTTGCATATGCTTACTTGAATTTTCAACAACTCTTTTTTTTTTTTTGAATTCGTAGGAGGAATTTCAACTATATCCTCAACATCTTCGACTCGCTTATCTAAGTCGAAAAGACTTTCAAAGATAATCGACTGCATACTCACAACTTTCAAATAATTCATCATCTTCAATGGTTATGGGGAGGACAGGACCTTCTTTCTCAGTTATCCATTTATCATCTGAATCAATTTCATCAATTATAATAGGATCAATCTTGTCTCTCCTAATGCTTCTCTCCCTAAGCTTGAAGTTATATTTCATAAACACCAATGTATTCAATTTCGCATGTTCAAGCCTATTTCTCTTTTTTGTATGAATCTAATATTACAAAGAAGAAAACATATATAAAAAATTAAACAATGATATGAAAATTATAAAACAATTAAAATTCAAGTAGAGTTATAAACATAGAAAATTCACTGATTCAAAAGTGCTCCAATTTCTTTCACATCCCAAAGCACTACAAGTGAGACCAAACACTTGAATTGCAAACGTAGTAAGCTCGGGTGCCTTACTTCCAAAACGTTCCGACCACGAGGCTAATAACATAAAGAAAATTACAAGAATATATATATAATTTTAAAATACGAATGCTAGTATAATTTTACAAGAAGGGTTACAAGAACTAAATTTTACCCGGAGTCCGCAACATTCTTGTTCGTTTGCTATTGGAGTTCCAAATTCTCCTTTAGCTTTGTTATACAAGTCCAATTGGATGTCCACTTTAAGACGATCATTAAAAGACAACATCTTCCATGCAAGCATACGATCCATCTCTAACTTCATCACAATCAGAAAATCTTTCTTCATAACGCAATTGCGGGTTTAAATAGTAACCGACCGCGTGTGGAGGATGATGGAGTTGTGGAGTCCATCATCAATCAATTTTTTTTTTCAACTGGGCTTGTATTTTCTGTCAACTCCCCCACAATTAAATTTTATTGTCTCTTTTGCCTTATCCAGAAGTTCATAAATATATCCCATGGCCGATCTCTCCTTCGAATCAACTTCCCTTAACACACTTACAAAAGAAACAACACTCTTAACACAAAATGCAACATATGATCAAAAGTTGGGATCATTAACAACAATTCTCTTCACGACCTTCCCTGGAGTTGATTGAGATAGTGGTGAACTAACCCAATATTCAGAAGTAAACATTTGTTCAAGTGGTCTTTTAACCTTATACATACTCTGAAGAGTGAGAAATGAAGTAGTAAAGCGAGTAACAGCAGGACAGAGAATTTCTTTACCGTTTGTATACTTTCTCATTAAAGAAAGTATAGTCCCATGACTATAAAGGAACTTCACAACCATCTTAGCATGCTTAATTGTGTTAGAAAAAATCTTCAACTTTATAATATCCTCCAACATTCGATCAATGCAATGTGCCGCAAAAGGTGTCCACCAAATTCCGTGTCTAGTCTTTATAATTTTTTTCCCTGCCTTACCCTCTCCCACCTCGTCAACAACATCATCAAGATATTTAAAGATCAATTCCCCATTTTTAATATAAGCTGATGCATCAATAGATTTTAAAAAGAAAGTGCCGACGGTACTATTCACCAAAAAATTGATCAAACTTCTATTCTTCCCATCCGTCCAACCATTGGACATAATAGTGCATCCATATTTTTTCCTTGCCTTTTTATGCTCCTCATATATTAGGTTGATGCCAACCTCAGCCTTAAGTTATCCAAGTTCTTAACTCATGCATTGAAGGAGGCTTGAACCCTCTTCCATATTTCGCAATACTTTCAACCATAGGCAACCAATAAGGATCATTCACAACATTAAACAGAAGTGCGGTAAAGTAAATAAAACAACTAACTCTACACTTCACATCAAGTAAATCTTTTTTGTATGCCGAATTTAGGGTTGCTTGTCTAGGTTTTGAACTAACAAATCCATGAAGAGTATCTTTACCTTTTGATTCACCACTACTAGAAGAACATCCAATTGAATTTCCCCCTATACTTCCAACTTTTGATGATTGCGTACTCGTACTCTGGACTCTCACCAATCTCTCGTAACAATTGGGTTTGTTTGCTTTTAGATGCTCTAATTTTGTCAAGTGATTCTCTAATTTATTGCTTAATATCATCTGGAACACTAACACAAGGTGCAACCCCTTTATGAGTTTGAGCTAAATGTTCCTTTAAGTGAGTGATCCCTCCATTCGATATATGATGATAAAATTTGCACTGAACAGATTTTTCCCCCCTCCGTTTGATAATAATATTTCCAACCAATATCTTTTTTATCTTTTTTTTAACAAATTCGTAGACATTGCAAATTCCAAATATACAATCAAAATCCTAGAAAAACAAAAGAAAAAAATCAGAATAAATAATTAATTAATTAGAAAAAAATTTGGAATCAATCTAGGGCATCTAGATCGATCTAGAACCTTTCTGTTCGCAGAAAAATCTATTAACAGAAAAATCTGAATCGATCACTCGATCGATCCATATGGCCGACTTCAGAAACGAAAAATGAACCGCGATTGCTTTTTCTCCTTTGAGAAACGAGAAATAAAAAGGAGAAAGCAAACGAAGAAAACTGAAGAGGAAGACGAAAACCTGACCTCCAGTCACCATCCCTCGCCGTTGCTCGTCAGTCCCTCGCCACCGCTGGCCAGTCCCTAGCCACCGCTGGCCAGTCGCCTCTGCCCTACCTTCTCAAAGGTAATTCTACTCGCCTTTGCCTCCTCGCCTCTGTTTTGTAATCAACTATAATGCCCGCTATAGGCCACTAGGTCACGATAGCGCACGTTATGTGTGCTATTGATGCTATTGTCCCGAATAACGTGGGTTATTCGAGACAATTGCTAATACGCTCTGCAACGTTCGTTGATCGTAGCGTGCTATTCGCCGCTATTGAAAACACTGACTGAAACCACTAATGAACACACATCAGTTATTTGCTACTTTTTTCATTGATGAATTATAACATTGTCTTAGACCTTTTACCCTTTATTATATCCAAATTTACTCAGCTGTTTGCATCGGCTATTCCCTCCCAGTATGCTACAAGCTAAGATTACATCTTATAGGATAGATATTACATTTTCAATCTCAAGCAAATTTTGCAAGTCTTGTAAAAATTGTTGGGATATTATGTACATGCCAAAGGTTACTATCAGCATATGACAATTGTGTACAAGTTGATCTTGTATGCAATTTTATAAAAGGTTGGTGGTAAGTTGCACATGCAGCTTTATTGGCTTATGCAAAGAGTGAGTTATTGCATCTGCTGATGGTCAAGTATTATGGAGGCTAAATCAATCCCCTTCTCATCAAAATTCCAAGTCATGAAAGTGATTTTGGTTTGATTAAACTAATTCTACCAAATAGATAATGTATTTGTTTTTTTTTTCATTTATATTTTATTATTTATTTATTTGTTTATCTATTTTTAATGATTGCATTGGTTGTATTTTGGACTCTTCATTTAACTCCTCCATACTCATGTCGGAAAATGGCACCAACAGAAACATTCAAAGTCCATACTCAAAAACTCTACTGATCATGTGGAAAAGTTCTTAGAAATGTCAGTTTTAAGCCACGTTGATACTTATAATTGAGTCCAAGTAAAGTATGCTTTTTATTATGGATTTTGTGGCACATGTATTAATAAGATTCATATGAAAAATATTTTGTATGAAATATTGCTTAAGTTGATTAATTTAATTGTTAAGTGGTATATTTTGTTTATATTAATTGTAATGATTAAATTGATAAATTATGCAGTTGTTGTAAACTTATATTTTTGACACATGATCTTATGCATCACTCTGTCACTAATGTTATTTTCCAAAAGAATATGGATCACATGTGCATCCACAAGGGCGCCTGCATACTTCATGTCTTTTAAAATAATTTGGGCTCAATATGCTTCCATGCTTGCATTAGCATATTGGCAGGCTGCATACTGCTCTGCATACTCTTTAAAACCTTTATGTTATGGCATCGACAATCACAATGGTCAATAGAGGAGAATCAAAGCCATCATTAGTTTTTTTTTTGTTTTTGTAATGGCGCTGACTAAAGAGACTAATCTTGGACGACATGGACTGATAAGACAATTCACAATTTTTTATGAATAATAAATGCAATTATACACATCAGTATCTTCCACTCATCACTTGCCAGAGGTTTTTAGGCATTAACCACTACGATTTTCCATCAAAACAATTATACTAAGTTACTTGAAGAGGTTTTTGATTAATCTATATGTTAGTGTTAACCCTAAGGCACAATTATAGAGAAACCATATCGGCACAGCACAATATAGTACCAAAACTATATTGTTCCGATTTGGGACCAAAACCTCGGCAAGGGTCGAGATTTTAAATCTTGCTTTAAGTAGACTCATTTAACCAAATAAGCTTAATATATCATATTGACTTATTTGAGTATGACCATGCATTTCAGTAGTCCTACTCAATCAAGGGATCCACAAATATCTCTTCCGTTATATAGAAGGGACAAATCTCATCTACATGACTCACATCCTTTTGCATAGCTCATTGCATACCAGTGAACAACTTTATAGTCCACCTTATTACAGATGACATTTGTCGATGTCAAAGTACACAACTTCTTATGTAGAGAACCGTAGTGACTTTAGGTCTAAGAACTATTTATATCAATAGTTACTATAAGAATGTTTATAACACTTATATAACGATCAATGACACTTCTCAAGGTGGGTCAATTCAGTACACTCATGTGTCAACTTGATATTTTATATACTTGTGAGATTAAGTCATTAGTTGGCGTCTAAACTCATTAAAATTGCCCTTGTTTATTAGTATTTGACTAGAAATATTTAAGAGTAGTGTTATATATATATATATCGACAGCCTTGCACAATCAATTCAATCATATGCTGTATATTAAAACCTACTATTCTAGGATATTATTATATTTATTCAGCTAGCATAAACATGTATAATTTAAAAATAAGTTGTATATTAATTTTATGTAACTTGATAATATATCTTTATCAAAACTTCGGAAATAAAGGAGAGCTAATTTATAGTATTTCCTAGGTGTAAAAAATATATTAATATTCATGATTCCCAATCTTGATTCTAAGATTAAAAATAAATAAATTATCTGTGATAATTATTTAAATTAACGCAAAAATCCTAATTTACATATAATAATTATACAAATTATTTATTTATTTATTTATATAATAGCTTATATTGCATTTTAAAATCAAATCTATTTTAAAAATTTATATATTTTTAAATTTTTAATAATTAATTTTTAGAATTATTTATAAAATTTTAAAATTATTTATTGATTTTTAAAATTATTTTAAATATTTTTATAAAATTTTAATCTATTTTTAATTTATAAAAATAATTTAAAGTTTGATTTTAAAATTATTTTAAATTATATAACTATAAAAAAAAAAAGGGCAGCCCGGTGTACGAAGCTCCCGCCATACGGGGTACCGGGGAAGTATAAATGATCTTTTTTTATTTTATTTTAAAAATATTTTTAATAAAAATAATAAAATTATATATTATAATTATATTAATTAATTAAAATTTTATTTAATTAATTATTAATTTATATAATATATATTTTATATTTATATAATAATTAATTAGAGAATATATATATAATATAATGGTCTTAATTAAAACTTTTAATAAAATTCAACTTTTCCTCACCGATTTGCGATCAGCCTCTCTCTCCTCCCCTTCGTGATTTTTTCTCGTCACCTCGCCACCAAGGCACCACGCCGCCGCTAGCCTCATTACCGCTTCTCCGCTGCTAATCTCTTGCTGGATGCTTGCAGGTCTTGATTCCTTCTTCCTTCTGTTGTGCGCACGTGACATGCATGATGATGATGCACCTGAAATTGTTGCCCTTGCTATGCCGGTGCCGGTCCCATGTCGGAACTATAAAAATTGTCCATCTTAGGCCGTTCAAGATTTTATTCCTTGACTTTCTTAGAGATCAAAAAATACATAGATTGATGAGAGGATGACACGGTATATGCCTGATGGATCAATCTAAATATCAAGAACAAAATGAATGAGTTATACGAGATAATAGTCAAGAATAGGTTTGGTTGGATCTCGACATTCTCGTCACTTGAGTAGCAATGATATATTGCTAGATGTCACTCATTGCTTGTGTATGTCAACGTTACAAGAACCTAATGGATCATACACAGAGAGCATGTTGATTTGAAGATTAGTTTATTTAATGGTTTCAAACCTTAAGCTTATTGGATTAATAAGTTAATCAACTTGGGTTTTGGACTTATTGGATTAATGGGTTAATCCAATTAGATCTTAAAGGCTTATGGATTTAATGAGTTAATCCAATAAACTTGTTCTTTCATTTAAGCCCACTCCAATTAGAAAGCCTACTACCAGAAACCCTAATGGTTATTGGTTAGGTTTTCTTTTTGATCATCACCTTAAATACCATTGCTAGCAAGACTCCAACTTATGGAGAAGGTGAATGCTTAAGACTCTCCAACTTGAGAAGGTGAGTGCTTAAGATTCTCCAACTTATGTGAGAATTAGAGTTTTGAGACTCTAATTTCTGAGTTCGCGGGACGAACAAAGAACATGCTCATGTGGATACCGTAGAGGCACGGATATTCTGATCGCACTCGGCCGGACTAGCAGTCTTCTAAGGGTTGTTCACACATCAAAGGTAACAATCCTAACTAGAAGAGTAGTTACAAGAGTAGTTCCATTCGCATGGATCTCTAGAGGGATCAATTTCCGCTGTATTTTTAGTTTGTTTTTTGCTATAGATCCCTACACTATATACTTAGTAGCTCTCATAACAACAGGTTTAAGTGATTCATCAGGGTTTTTTATTGAAGCATATGCATACTGGAAAATTGTACATTTGATACATAAAGATGGAATTTCTTTACCACTTCGATTATGTTGTCTGAATGTGGCTAGTGGATGATCATAAACCCACTGTAGATTTGAATAAATTAAACTGATTTTTTTTTATTATAAATAATAAGCATACAAATGTATGTAGGAAAGACTAATTACTTAACAGCAGTGGTTTAGTTGGGAAACAGTTCCACCACTGAACGTATATGCCTTCAAACATTTCATGGAAACAAGGATTTTAACATTGGGTTTAGTGATGATAAAAGATAGGCACGGGACCTTGAATAGACCTAATAAAAGTAGTCTAGCCAATCCAGATTATGAATGCAAACTTGGGGTTTTACCATTCACAATATACTAAAAGAAGCATTGGCATTTTACAAACACCTGCAGGTGGAACTCCTAGAAATGCATCAACATGCATCTTACTGTGCTTAATTGTATATTTTTTTCACATCTTATTTCATTTATTTATTTATTGAAATTTCAAAGTTAAATCTTGTGCACCATTAGTGGAGGTATTGTAGATAGGTCCATGTTTCATAACATGTTTAAGCTCTGTAACCTGTGAGTTTTTCTTTTTTGACTTCTATTTTCCAATGCTGTTTAATCACAAACTTCCTTAAATTACAGAGAAATAGCAAAATTGCTACGTGAGTATATAGTGGCTGTGGGTGCTGAATCATATTACCACAAATTTGTGCCTCGTGCAAATAAGTTCCACCCTCTTCATTTCTTCTCTTCCACCACTGATAATTTGGACTTGCCAGCTAACCCTAGTTGTGGATCATTTATTCTAAATGCTGTAGGCATCATACGAGCTCCTCGTGGTGATGGAAAAGAAACTATTGTATTGGTAACTCCTTACAATTCACAAAACACCACATACAGTGATGCTGTTTCACTAGGGATTGGTTTCTCTATTATTTCACTTCTAAGCCATGTTACATGGCTTGCAAAGGATATTGTTTGGTTAGCTGCTGATTCCAGATATGGGGAGTATATGACAGTTGATTCATGGCTAAAAGATTATCATGGTCCTGCCTTCCCAGGTGAGACGAGTAGAATTGTTGATGATGCATGCTTTGAAGAAAACAATAGTGATTCACTAGATCATATCAAGGTTGAAGGCCATAATTCTTATGTTTACAAGCGTGCTGGAACAATGGCTGCTGCACTTGTGCTCAAGGTTGTAGACAAGAAAGAGAAGGAGGAAAGAGACAGCCTATCTATTTATGCAGAGGCCTCAAATGGCCAAATGCCTAACCTTGACCTTATCAATATTGCTCATTATTTGGCAGTTCACAGACAAGGTTTACGTGTGAAGATTGGTTCTATAATTTATTTTCTTAAAGCTTCATGGGTTAAATTACTTGGTGAGATGTTGCAGCATATTACTACATTGGCTAAACTTTTGAATCCAAAATGGAAACTTGATATCACATCTGCTGATTATGTTGAAGGAACAGCTACACTTGCAAGCTCAATTTACTATCAGGTAGCATAATAGATGTTTAGTTGCCTGGTATTCTGATTTGTTTATCAAGTTCATTAGGTTGTTTTCATTGCCGCAGGCACTTGGTGTTCCTACTGGCTCTCATGGAGCATTCCGTAATTACCAAGTAGATGCAGTCACACTTGAGTTCTCACCCAGGTCTTCTCTGAATAATGAGAATGTTCGATCTGCATTTCTTCTTAAAACTGGAAGGTTAGTTCCATTTTCTGGGCAAATTTCTGCTTTTGTTTTGTGATTTATCCAAGTTTCCTTTTTCGAGGAAAAACAAAAATCTGAAAAATGAAAGAAAAACAAAAAAAAAAGTATCTCTGTGCTTGCCTTTTTGACTTCTCTAAATATAAAAAATATTTTACACACAATTATTTACTTAATTATTTTGATTGCACTTATTTTTTTTTGAAAAATTACAATCTAGCACATTGTCAAAACTTTTTTTTGGCTTTTCTTTTGAAAAAGTGGACATAAATCTGAGATCCTTTATGGTTTTATCTCAAGTTGGCTATAGTTTCTCTGTTGAAGTGTAATTCCATCATTTCTAATAGCATCCATTTGCTTTCTGCTTACATGGTACTCACCTATGTTTCTTATTAAATTTATGGAATTATTGTGCAATGGAATTGGTTCAGAGGTGTCTCGGGTGATCTTTGACATTTAGCTAGTTGTTTAGATGCCTCCTTCCTGAAGACAGATGAGTAAAAGGGAATATTACACTTCTTTACATGTCCCGTTCGTTGGTGAAGAACCTAACTCTAGTAAGCATTAGAAGGAAAACATCAAAGTTTAATTTCTATATAAAATAGAGCAGGATGTTATGGGACATTGCACAACTATTATGATTTTGTACTCAATGGAGACGAACAATGTAATGTTTTCTTGGTTCAGTTAGTGAAAATCTTTTTTTTTCTCCTCCTGATTTTCCAGGTTAATTGAAGGAGTTATCCGCTCAGTAAATAACCTTCTCGAGAAGTTCCATCAGTCATTTTTCCTCTACTTTTTAACAGCTCCTCATAAGTATGTTTCCGTTGGAATTTACATGATTCCCTTTGGAATCCTAATAGCTCCTCTACCAATAGTTGCTGCTGCTCTCTTTTCTAGTAATAATGGTTCCAGCAATAAAGATGGATCGTGGAAATGGCTTCAAGCTGCCAAGGTGGTGTTTTTGATTCATCTCTGGGCCATGATTACATCATTGCTTCCATATGTGCTCTTGCAACTCCCCTTAGTAACCCCATCATCGTTCACATCAGCTTGGGCTGCAGTAGCTATCTGTTTTCTGTTAATCACGTACTTGATTTTGTGGAGTTCCTCTATTGATTGTGGGTGGGAACTATTGAAATCTGTCATGATTGTTGCTGCTGCAATAGGTCTGAGCTTAATGTCAGTCATCAATTTCTCAACTGCACAGATTGGGGCCATGCTAATTGTTCCAATGTGTTTATTAGTAAAACCTGCTAGAAAACAGACTCAAGGTGTTTTTGCGAAGGCACTGATGTTGACATCTAATTTAGCTTTGCTTGTGGTTGCTTTCCCACCGGCTGCTTTGTTAATAGCAAAAACTCTTTTTGGTGCTTCTGGAAATATAGATATTGGTGACTTTTGGGAATGGGCACAAATCTTATGGTCATGGAATAGTGCCACCTATATGTACCTACTATGGATCCATCTTCCATGTTGGGTTCTCTGCTTGAATATTTTTCTATATCCTTGTATTGGGAGCTCCTCCAAGGCATGAGTATTTCAGATCAACAGTAGAATCTTACTCAGCATTATGGAAGCTGTCATGCTAAATTGAACTTTGCTTGGATTCTCAACGATCAGGAAATTGAACCATTGGCTTTCTTGATGGAGACGAATGTAGGCGTTTGTATTTTTGTTTATTTTCTTTAAGAGAATCTTTTGTGATGTATTCTCCTTGTACGAACGACACTCACTGTTGAATGCAAAATTAATGTGTGTTATCCCATGCTAAGTCCTACCAATGCATGGTTAGTATTCGGTAGTTACCTAAACGTCTCCTTGTGTACGGTACTATCTACTACTCTACACTACTTGTCCAATGCTAAAAAAAAACATATTATCTTGTCATGTCACATGAGAAAGATGATGGTTATGTCATGTGCATTATGCAACTTATTCATTATGAATAAAAAAGGATACATACGGGTCTCAGGGAAGGATCTATTGTAGGATCTTTTGGTCATATGATAACAATTTTATCGTTACGCTAAAGTTCTCCTTCAACTTATTCATTATGAATGTGGGTAAAATATCCACCCAAACAATCAATCAACTGAAGCATCCAGGTTTTTCCACCAAGATTGTCATTTTTTTGGAAAACAAAATGGATGGGAAGAGCACGGTGATAAGTGTCTTGTTTGGTTTGCAAGCACGGCACAACATTTCTTCCCTTCTGTGGGTGAATTTGGAACAAGGAAGATCCTGAGCTCTTGTAAGAATCTTGGTAGTTGGTAGTGGCAACATCCACCACTCTCTCCATGATGCCCCAGAATGAATGAAGTTGCTCATGTAACGTGGAATGAAAAGGGCTGGCTCATGTAACTTGGATATGGGAGTGAGGCAAGCAAAGTTCTTGGATCATAGCAGCCAGGCTCAAGGCAATGGCCATTAAGGCCTATGCCTAGGGCTCTAATATTATTGGAGCCCATTGATTAAATAATTAAGTAAAGACATTAAAAAAAAATTAAATTGAGTTATTAATATTAATTAATGATACATACATATTAATAAATATCATGTTAACTCATTAATGACATCTTATTAATTAATTCATTATTTCTATTTAGTATTCTTGTTTTCTCATAATTACAATTAGCCAAGATTTTATTTTATTTAATCTTATTTCCTCATAATTGCACTTAATCAAGATTTTATTCTATTTAATTATATATCTTATAAAACCAATAAACTTTTTCCTTCTCAATATATCTAAAAAAGCCTAATTGTTTTTTCACAAATGTTTCGTGTCTATTTCTTTTATTCTCATTAATTTTGTATGTTTATATTTTCTAGCCGGTATCTTTTTTATTTTCTCATCAATAATTTTGTACGTTTATACTTTGCCATACACTCGTAGAACGCTCTTCTCCTCCCTCGCTCGCTGATAATATTTCTTTCTCACTCTTTCTTTTTCTTCCTCGATAATAACATGAATCAGAGATTTTTTTATCCATACAACGTAAAGTAAAATGCTTCATAAAAAAAATTAAAAATTAAAAATAATAAAGTTTTATTTACGTTCAATGTCTCAAAAAGATTAAATAATTTAACCATGTTAAAAAAATTATCTAAAT
Source organism: Zingiber officinale (assembly GCF_018446385.1). Lineage (NCBI taxonomy): Eukaryota > Viridiplantae > Streptophyta > Magnoliopsida > Zingiberales > Zingiberaceae > Zingiber > Zingiber officinale. Next base: position 58,498,298 of record NC_055992.1, on the reverse strand, counting down.
ATTAGTGAGAAAACTAAATTTATATAAAAATAATATTTTATTTTTTAAAAAATAAATCAATTTTTTTTTAAACCGGTCATTCTCAATCCCAAATTCAAATGAAAAAAACTTGAGAATTTTTTTAAAAATATATTAAAAGATTTTTTTAAATTTATTTTTGTGCCTCGGGGAATCTTGAGACGGCCCTGGATCATAGGGCAGAAGGTTGATAAAAATTGCTATTCCGATGTGGAAGGTCTTAACTTCAGATTAGTTAGGAGAAAAAGTTACTGCCACATTGAACCTTTGTGTCCAAAGGTGGAAGAGAAGCAACTCTCCAACAGGCTAATTGTTGGGTTTTCTTTACCTTTCTATTTGGATCAATAAGGTTAATATTTATGGGATGAAAGGAGCTAGCAGCACAAGCATTGGCATACATCCTTGAAGGAGTAGATGACAACCAATAAGTTCAGATTGCTTGTGGTTGTGGAGGCCCCTGTTTTGTAGATTGCTGAATCCCAACCCAAGTCATTTCAGCAAAAAAACTGAATGCTAAGGTTGGTTCTAGCAAGGAAGTCATCGAGCATAAGGTACTAAACTCTTCCAACAATTCAATGCCATTTAACGAGGATCCGAACTTTTATTTCTATAGTGGTTCTGATGATGAAGATGAATTAGAACATACAAAATAGAGACTCGCACCAAAGGTTATTGTTGAAATGTTGAAATACCAAATTGAGAAACTAACGATGGGTTCACGGGAAAATTTGTTCAAGGATAACCATAAGCAGTCGATCGACTTTAGTCTTAAAGCATTACCAAATCAAGAGACGACAGTGGAGATGTACACTCATGAGATGAATGATGTAGAACATGTTTAGGGATTTTGTCTAATTGGGTATTTTGCCAGGAGACATCTAGAAAATGATACTGTCCATTAGTTATATAAATCGTGGGAAGGTGCCACATTCATCCATACATTATAGTAATGGTTAGATAACCTTCAAATTTTAGAAAGAGGAGGATCAAGATACCAAGTTGTACATTGGACCTTATTTTGCTTTTCAAAGTCCCTTACGGTTGAAAATTATAATGGAAATATAACCAAAGTCCATATTAGAAATATATAGAAAATATTATAGATTTAAAAGATAAAAGATATCTCAATTGGTATGAGACCTTTTGGAGAAAGTCTAAAAATAAATTCATAAGGACTTAGGCCCAAAGTGGACAATATTATACTATTATGAATATATGTGAATTCTTTTGATCCTAAAAATGATATCAGAGTCATGGTGCAAACCGAATACTATATTGATAGAATAGTGACCTTGAACGAAAGAAAGGGGAGGTCTGGAGTAGATCAAGAGTGATCGGATGCTTTAGGAGAGGTTCAGAGCAAGTCAAAAGTGATCGGATGCATGCAGGGAGGTCCAGAGTAGGTCAAGAGTGACCAAATACTTGAAAGGAGACCCGAAGCAGGTTAAGAGTAATCGAATACTTGAGAGGAGGCTTTGAGCAAGTCAAGAGTGACCGAATACTTGAGAGGAGAATCGGAGCAGGTCAAGAGTAATCAGATGCTTGCAGGGAGGTCCGAAGTAGGTCAAGAGTAATTAGATATTTGCAGAGAGACCTAGAGCAATTCAAGAGTAACTAGATACTTGCGGGGAGGTTCAGAGCACGTTAAGGGTGTCTGGATGCTTGTGGGAAGGCCTAGAGTAGGTCAAGAGTGACCAAATACTTCTGAAAAGGCCCAGACTATGAAAATAATAGCAATTCTTTGTTTAAGGGGAGGATTATTGAGAATACTATAAAAGTCCCACATTGGAAACATATGAAAAAGATCATGAATTTAAAAGATTAAAGATATTTCCATTGGTATGAGATCTTTTGAGTAAAACAAAAAACAAATCCACGAAGGCTTAAGCCTAAAGTGGACAATATTATATCATTGTGGAGATATATGAATTCTTTTAATCTTAATAAACCATGCTTAGGTACTTCAATTTTGATTACTATGAGATCAAACATGTTTTGGTGTGGATTAATCTTTCGAATTTACCACTTGAAATGGCATGATTGAATAGCCTCTAAAGTGGGGTAAGCCTCTATATATGGACATGATGACCCAAACTAAAGCAAGAATATCGTATGTGCACGTGCCAGTTGAGGTGGATGTTTTGAAAGAGCTGGTTAGATGTGTGAATATCAAGATGCCAGATGAAAAGAATATAAAAATGATTGATGATGAGTATAAGCCAAAGTTTTGCTCCCATTGTAAAATATAGGGGAATCATCTTATTAGTTGCCTAAGATCAAAATTACAAGAGAACCTAGCAACTTAATATATATAGATACAAAAAAATAATTGGAAGGTAATGAGAAAGTGTAAATATGTTGGGATTCCGAATGCAGGTTTTTTAAAATTTTGTTTCGATAAACAAACAGCAAAAGTGAAATAATAATTTATATTATTACATCATACGTACCACACGGGATACACACATGTGCCAGATGTAATCATAGATCAAAGTGTTCAGTAGAAAATTATATCTGTGAGTTCGTAATTGAACCTCATAGAGAGCATTTGCTAGTCTTTAGCAGAATCAATGAGCAAACTTAACGAAACTTGTCTCTATTTGTATCCGCGTTGAGTTATTCTGGAGGCGACTTCACTAAGTCATGTGTTGTGTCTCCACTTTGATACTAGCCGAAAGGGGAAGATGAAGCGATCTGAGAGAAGGATCACATCTTGGCTTGGTATTCAGCAACACAAAGGTAACCCGGCGGTACCAAGCAAGGTGAATAGCAACCTTACGGATGCTGTTCAGAGGCTAGAAACTTGCTCCCAAAAGAGGAGTGCAAGTTTACAACGGCTAAACCGATTCAGCTGGTGCTTGCAAGATCCGGTCGGTTGAATAAATTTTAGCCTTGCTAGAATTTCCAGCAGCTACAATTTCTAGCAGGAACAGGCTACTAGGTGGCTGTACACCTCGCTGCCAACAAGCGGCAGCAGGTCCAATGGAACAGATTCAGTCACCGTTGCAAGATCCAGCCGGCTGAACAAATTTAAGCCTCGCTAGAATTTTTGGGCAGCAACCCAATTTGACTTGGTTGATCACATTAAAACTACTATGGGATACTTATAATCTATCCTTTTTTGATATGGATCTACCCAAGTTAAGTTAGGGTAAAACAAAACATTAAAGTAAATGAATATACAAATTAAAGCATTAAATATGCAAATTAAAATGTACCTCTCCTAGCCTAGACTTAATCTATAATTCTCCTCCTTTAATCACATAAAAAATAGGGGTTAGAAAAAACTAACAGTTACCCAATTAGTGACTAACAATTAAAAAAATTTGGAAAAAAACTGAATTTTTGTGACGTATAAAGCAATTTTCGCAAAACATAAATTTAAAATTATTTTTAAATATTAAAAAATTTTGAAAATTTTTATAGCAGTTAAACAGACATATCCAAAATATTGATAAAATTTTCACGAGAAAATAAAATTAATTTAAGTAATAATATATTATTTTCTAAAAAAGATGTATTTTTCTTAAAAAATTAATTAAAAAATAGTTTTTAAGCTCAACAAATCATGCAAAATTTTCTAAGAATATAATAGAGTAAGTATTTTTGCATAAAAAATAAATTTTGAAATGTTGAATCTTTAAAAATTTTTAATATTTAAAATTAGTATTTAGATAAATAATTCATAGAAAATTCAATAATGGTCAAAAAAATATTTTAAAATATTTTATTTGACAAAGAACATGATATTTTATCACAAAAGATAAAATTTTCAAAAGTAATTCTATGAATAATTTTAAACTAAAAATATATTTTTTTGTTAAAAAATTCATAAAAACTAATATAACGATCAAAAAAATTTAAAATTTTTTCTATAGATAAGTAATAAAATCCTCTTTCTCTAAAAAAATTAGGATCTAATTAATTTCGAACAAAAATTATACAAAACAATTTATTTGACAATGTTAGACAATTTTAGGAAAAAAATTAAATTAAATTAAACATTAGAAATATGCATAAAGAATTTAATCAAGATTTTAGAACTCAATATAAATTCTTTCTTATTTATTGGATTGATGAAATACTTTTTAGGAATATACCTTTTTGTCACTTTTCTGATTTAACCCTTATGTAATCTATAATACTAATTTAGTCCTTATAATTTCTAAAATTTATAGTAACATTTGAACATGTAGAATTTTTTAAAATTTTCTATTTGTTCTTTCAAATCATCATTTTTAATTTTTAATTTATCAAAATCCTCTATTAAACATGATTTTGCTAAGATTATTTTTATTTTTAAATTCTCTTTTTTAATTTTTAGTTTTTAATTTACACATTGATTTAGACATCGATTTAATACCAAAATATAATTGATCAGAAGGTAAGAGACATACTTGTTGGAATAATCCTAATGGTCCATGGGACCATGTGTTTTGGTGTTTGAGTAAAAGGTTTAAGTTAGGTTCACCCTTGTATTTGATATGTGTACTTGAGTTGTGCAAGACTGCAGGATACACATGTGACTCAGGTTGATGGCTTCGGCTCCGGTGAAGGATGGAGCATCCGAGGGACCGTGAACAAGGCAATAAGGACAAGGGCCGAGGGAAGTGACTTCGAGGCATACGCGAAGGATGACATTGGGGACGAGCCACGGACTTGTATGCATCCGAGGGACGAGAGCCAAAGAGGAAGTAGGCTTAAAGGCAAAAGGTCAAGACTGCGAAGGAAGCATCAAATGAGTCGTAAGGGTGAGAGTCCGAGTGCTGTGAGAGAATGTACTCGGTACCAGTCGACTGCATGTTTCATCAGTCGACTGGTGCAGTTGACTGGGAGCGAATAAAATGCTTTTTTTCGCTCAGCCAGTGTGGAGCAGTCGGCTGCTAGTTTTAGCAGTCGATTGGTATCAAGCCGTTTGGATGTAACAGTTGAATTTCTACAGAGGGCAGTCGATTGCAAGTTTTGGCAGTCGACTGGTAGGCGGGGGTTTCAACCAGCGGCCTATATAACCAAAGCTTGAGAGCTTGGTTATAGTTGACAAAATTAGTGGTGGTAAACCCTAATTAGTAGTCTACTAGTCTCAAGAGTCTTGGTTGGTGTTGTGGTGAGGTTTCTCCACCGACAAAGAGCGACTTGAGATAGCCGGAGTTTGCCGGGGGCTAATCCACTGACGGATCGGGATCGTCCACCTCAAGGACACGTCGTGGAGTAGGAGCCCTAATCTCCAAATCACGTTAAACGAACGTGTTAGCGGTTTGCATTTCCTTTCTTAGTTTTAGTCTTTAGCTTGTTTGTTGTTTGTATTCCCGCTGCGCAAGCTAACAAGTGTAGGAAGCAAGGATTTGGGGGTGCCGTCTATCCAACCCCCTTTTAAGCCGGCCACCGATCCCTTACAAGTGATATCAGAGTCGAGGTCGCACTTCATCAGAATAATCGCCGAGAAGAGAAAATATAAGAAGATGACCGACTTGATTGAACCTCCAAAGTTTGAAGGAGGAAGCCTTGGGGACATCACATTTTGGATGATGAAGATGGAGGTATTCTTCGACACGGATTGGGACACCATGATGGTGGTCAAAGAGCCGTTTGAAGTCCCGAAGGACAAGAAAGGGAAGAAGCTCCGACCACGACATTGGACGGAGGAGCAAACCTCACGGTCAAAGGCAAACGACAAGGTACTATCTATATTAATTGATATTTTACCTAATGATGTGATGAGCCGTGTAGGTAAATATGAGAACACCCACGATTTGTGGAACAAGATAAAGAAGGTTCAATGGGAAGAACCTATGCCTACACAAGAAGAAGAAGAGCCCAAGGAGATGAGCTTAATTGCTCAAGTTGAGGAGGAGCAAACGGAAGTTGAGTCACACTCACCATCCGAAGAGGAGAAGGATAAAGAAAGGTCATCCACAAGTGTGGATGAGGAAGATGAAGCATCATCAACATCCTCAAGGGTTGAAGAAGAATCCAAGACAGATGAAGAAGAGGTCTTGGAGGTCAACCTAGTGAGCACCTCCACCGAAGCAAAGACAAAAGATCACATTGTGTGCTTCGGGTGCAATGAAAAGGGACATTACAAGAGTAGATGTCCAATGGGTAAGAGGGTAACTCCTAAACCCATTCAAGTTAATTTGAACACTAATGTGGGTTGTAGGAATGATGGTGCCAATAAGAAGAAGAATAAGAAATGGCATATAGTGTGCTTCATGTGTGATGAGCGGGGTCATTACCACACCAAATGCCCAAAGAAGAAAGAAATAACAAAGTTGGCGCATTTGAAGAAGGAGGAGAAGAAGTGGAGGAAGAATGGAGGCTCATGTCAAGGGGGAGCTCCAAAGGTAAAGGGTAAGGTAAACCCTAATTTAAATTTAAAGTCAAATTTAAGTTCCTCCATGCATGCTAGAAAAAATTCTTATTATTTATCCATATAAAATTTTGACTTTAGATATCATGATAGGAATAGGGTAATTGTAGATCAAAACCCTAAGGTATCTATGCATGATAAATCTAGAAAAGGTAGACCTAAGGAGACCTAAGGCATTAATCCCAAGAAGGGGAGACATATGCCTAGAAAATTGGGTAGGTCTAGGAATGTCTATGGTGGACATGTTGACTCTAGGTTTAGGAACCTAGAAAGGGAAAATCAAGCTTTGAAGGCAAAGCTTGATAAATTGGAGAAAATCCTAGAAAGATTCAATGTTGGATCTAAGGATTTAGGTATGGTGTTGGTTAGTCAAAGACCCAACAATGATAGATCGAGTTTGGGATACCGATCTAGTGTCTCCAAGGCTAAGGGAAAGTCTTATGCTAGGGTTGCATATGACTATAGCAAGGAGAAGACAATAAATGGCAAGGGAAAGCCATTTAAAGGTAAGAAGAAGTTAACCAAGGACAAGGTGTCCAATGCTAAAAAGGTTAGGTTTGTAGGCCAAGTGTCACCGGAGGTGCACTGATGTGGCCTAGCGATTGTGGATGAGTCACCTAGGGAGGTGGCTAAGGTTAAGAGCTCTAGGGGGGACTCTAAGAGTCAAATTGGGACCCATGACCAATGGATCTCAAGTGGATTTTACTTGGGAGTCTAGTGGAGTCATGGAGTGTGCCAAATGGTTTAGAGACAGACTTGAATCTCAAACCTAGGGTTTTGGCACAATTGAGTTATGTTTCATGCTTGAAAATATGACATTGGAGTCATATTGCATGATAATTGGTTTTGGATGTATATATGCCATATAAACCAATGCTAGGGATGCATTGTGGGTTAGTATGAGCAAACACATCAAGAGGAAGCCAAAGCTAGGACTTTAGGTCAAGGTTCAATTGAACCATTTAGCTAGTTTTGGATTTTGTGTCAATCTTGGGATTGGTGATAGATACATTTTTGAATGTATTTTTTTCCAAGTAGACATGAGTAAAACAGACCTCTCCATAAAATTTGGAAATTTTTGGATGTCTGTGGAATTATTGACACATTTATGAAATTAGGTTCAGAATGTTGAAAAGGGTTGAAACAACGTACCAGTCGACTGGTACAGTTACTAGTCGACTAGTAACAGTGAAAATTGAGCACAGAATGGTTCTGTGTGTTGTTTCGATGAGGCTAGTCGACTGGGGCAGTCGACTGATACCAGTCTGAAATTGTTTTCCGCATTGGTTTTGACCAGGTTAGCTCATATATGTGTATGAGATCCATGGGGGATGAATATACAAGTTTAGGGTCCATTGGATGACAAGTTTTCAACAATTGGGATATTGTTGGATAACTTTTTGGATGTTAGGTAAAGGGAGAGAAGTAAGGTTAAGTTAGGAAAACTTGAAAGGGCCTTTGTGTAGGGGGAGCCTTGGGATAGGTTCTTAAAAAACCTTGTGGTAAAATCCTAGCTCAATGGGGAGCGTAGGTGTAGGGGGAGCCCTGGGATATATTCTTAAAAAGGCCGTTGTAAAAATCCTAGCTCAATGGGGAGCTTAGGTGTAGGGGGAGCCTTGGGATAGGTTCCAATGCATGGTGCATTGTTTCGGCGGTGTAAGTCCAAGTGTGTATCCTTGACAACGTAAGTCCATTCGGCGGTGTAAGTCCAAGTGTGTAGCCTTGGCAACGTAAGTTCATTTGTTTTAGCATGTTTATTTGCTATTATGTTTTCCCTAACTTAAACGTATTGCCAAACACAAAAAAGGGGGAGATTGTTGGAACAATCCCAATGGTCTGTGGAACCATGTGTTTTGGTGTTTGGGCAAAGGGTTTAAGCTAGGTTCACCCTTGTATTTGATATGTGTACTTGAATTGTGCAGGATTGTAGGATACACATGTGACTTAGGTTGATGGCTTCGGGTCCGGTGAAGGATGGAGTATCCGAGGGACCGTGGACAAGGCAGCAAGGACAAGGGCCGAGGGAAGCGACTTCGAGGCATACGCGAAAGATGACATTGGGAACGAGCCGCGGGCTTGTATGCATCCAAGGGACGAGAGCCAAAGAGGAGTAGGCTTGAAGGCAAAAGGTCAAGGCTGCGAAGGAAGCGTCAAATGAGTCGTAAGGGTGAGGGTCTGAGTGCTGTGAGAGAATGTACTCGATACCAGTCGACTGCATGTTTCATCAGTCGACTGGTGCAGTCGACTGGGAGTGAATAGAATGCTTCTGTTTGCTCAGCCAGTGTGGAGCAGTCGACTGCTAGTTTTAGCAATCGACTGGTATTAAGCCATTGGGATGTAACGGTTGAATTTCCACAGAGGGCAGTTGATTGCATGTTTTGACAGTTGACTGGTAGGCAGGGTTTTCAACCCGCGACCTATATAACCAAAGCTTGGGAGCTTGGTTATAGTTGACGAAATTAGTAGTGGTAAACCCTAATTAGTAGTCTACTAGTCTCAAGAGTCTTGGTTGGTGTTGTGGTGAGGTTTCTCCACCCACAAGGAGAGACTTGAGATAGCCGGAGTTTGTCGGGGACTAATCCATCGACGGATCGGGATTGCCCACCTCAAGGACACGCAGTGGAGTAGGAGCCCTAATCTCTGAACCATGTTAAACGAACGTGTTAGCGGTTTGCATTCCCTTTCTTAGTTTTAGTCTTTAGCTTGTTTGTTGTTTGTATTTCCGCTGCACAAGCTAACAAGTGTAGGAAGCAAGGATTTGGGGGTGCCATCTATCCAACCCCCATTCAAGCCGGCCACCGATCCCTTACAATACCTCACTTACCATGTTAGATCTAAAGCTAGATTCTCCCCCTGCATCGCTGTATTCATTTGATGTCGCTCCCCTTCATCGATGCTAACTTTTGAGTTGCTTTGTTCTTTGTGACTAGCTATCAATGCTAGTCCTGTATATGCTTTTATTTCAGATTCGGATTACGAACTTTCACCCCAAGTGGCCTTGAGATTTTTATGCTTATTTTTCTTTAGTCATTTTCCTTTTTTCCTTCTTGAGATTTGGACAGTCTTCCTTTATATGTCCTTTTTGGCAATGGTAGCATCGAACCTTTCTCTTATTTCTTGGATTTTTTATGGTCTGCATTTCTTTAAATTTATTAGATTTAAAAAGCTTTTTGAATTTCTTTACCATATAAGGTTCTTGGTCTACATCAATATCTGAGTCTGACTTGGATTCATCCTTCTTGGTGGCTCTCAGTGCCAGGTTCTGGCTAGACTCTTGGCTTGTCCCTACACATCTGGATTTATGCAATTCTAAAGTTGAAAAAAGTTTTTCTAAGGTACTTACCTCCAAATCCTTCTAGATGTAGTAGGCGTCTATGATTGAAATTTATTCTGGGGTTCTGAGAAATGTATTAAGCGCATAGCATACCAAATCCCGGTTGGTTACCATTTCACGAGGTTGACCAGTCTGGTGATTAGCTCCTTGATCTTCGCGTGTAGTTGAGCTACCTTCTCACTTTTTTCCAGACGGGCATTTGTTAGTTGATTCTGAAGAAGGTCTCATCGTGCTAGCTTCGCTTTGGATGCCCTTTCATGGAGCTCTAGGAATTTTTTCCAGAGTTCTTTAGCTAGTGAGTAGCTTCTGATGAGGTTGACTTCTTGAGGCGGTAATACACTTAGCAAGTGCTATTCCACTCTATGGTTGGCTATGAAATTACTTTGTTCCTTCTTTGTCCATTGATTTTCTTCTTTCTCCTCTCCTTGTTGATCTTTAGGAACTATAAAACTATACTTTATTATTAAAAGAATTTTAAAATTAGTTCAAAGGAATACCTCTATTCGGTGTTTCCAGTGCGTGAACTCCCCCTCGAACTTTGGCAGGTTGAGGCTTGGTTCGACCATTGATTTTTTTACTTCGGTCGACATTAGTCCTTCTGAAGCGTCCTTATTCTGATACCAATTGGTTATCCTTAAGTGGTTGATAAGAGAGGGGGGGGGGGGTGGTGAATTGCCTGAAATTACAAGAATATCCTTTCTCAATCTTTGGACTAAGTTAGACAAACACTTGTTAACAAACAGAAAGTAAATTCATAAAGAAAGAGGCAAGAATATTTACTTGATTTACAATAAGAGGATTGCTAATCCAAAGCAACTATAGCTCACTAAAATCTCCTTCTTTCAATGGCGGAGTAGCCTCTTACAATGTTGAAACCACAAAACAAAAGAGAATAGAACTAGAAATTTAAGTACAGAAGTTGTTTGCCAGTGTTGTTCTCAACTATTAAAACCAGGGCTCTATTTATAGATTGTTGGTCGAATCTGACCGTTTGCTGATGTGGCAGCTCTGAGCGCTTGGAAGGGCTTTGGGCACCTGGGCGTGGATAAAGATTTATTCACGTCACAATGGTTTACAACGGCTCAAACTAGAATTTTATCCTGGTCCGGGTGCTTAGACCTGTCCGGGTGCCCGGTCGCCTTTGCTCAGCCTTACGTTGACGCGAAGCGCCCCTGGGCTACCCGGGGCTCCAGGCACCCGGACAGTCAACATCTTGTTGGCTGTCTAGTTTCTCCTCCTTTTTAGCTTCGTTCTCTTGGATGATTTCAGTCATCCGGAATAGGGATTACCCGAACTCATTTTTCAGTCTTCTCCTCAAGCAAGCTTCCGCTCTGGCTTTTTGTCTCTCGAAAACACTGCGCACTTTTTTCTCGTCTGCCAGCATACTCTTCTACAGCACCTCATCCCTCGGTAGCACCAAGCCCGTCGACTCTCTACCATGCCATCCTTCTCGCTAGCTGTTTCTTTTGTTCGACTTCTTGTGCTCCTAAGTTCCTACACACTTAGACATAATGGATCAAACATACACATGCAAGACGTAACTTGACTTGGTTGATCACATCAAAACCACCATAGGGTACTTATAGTTTGGACGTTCAGTAAAAAGTCCTGAGGTCTCAGATGCTTAGCAAAAGTCTAAAGATCTAGAGGACCAGTTTGACAAAAGATAATCTCTCTTGAGAGGAGTAGTTGAGGATGCATTTCCCGTAGAGGGAACAGTAGGAGTCAGTTCGCCTAGAGTTTCTGCGAAACTCAGTGTCATGACCGAACAGTTCGAAGACTGTCAACATTTACCTTACTTTATATATTATTTGTTGGACTAACTTTGTATTACAGAATAAATCAAAGGTTGAAAAAATAGGCCTCCTGTCGCCCGGACTGCTCAGGAGCCCATAGTTGCTCCAGGTGCTTGGACTAACAAAGTTCATCTGTCGGTTGAGTTAGAGTGCATTGACTGGTCGACCCACATCACTAGTCTAGGCGCCTAGACCGACACGGGTGCCTGGACATGGATAAAGTTTGCAGGATCAAGTTTCAACAAGAGCATGCCACATCAGCCCAGTGGACTGGCCGACCTATATCACTGGTCTAGGCACCTAGACTGGTATGGGTGCCTGGACATGGACAAAGTTTGTTAGATCAAGTTTCAATGAGAGCATGCCACATCAGCCCAGTGGGGGCAGTTGGGGTTGGATCTAGGCATCTGGATGGGGCTATAAAAGGAGAATTCAACCAGTAGCTTCAATACATCAATTCAAAGAAGTTTTTCTCTTGCGCGCTACTCGAAAAGTGACTCTACGACGCCCAAACACTATGCCGACGACGACTACACTCAAGACATACTTCAAAGTTGTCAACATTGTTTTACATTTCAATTACTTGTACTTAAATTTAAATTGTATCTGTAATTTCTCGATTGACTAGTAATTCTCGATTGATTAGTGATTGCCCAATGAATGCACTCTTATGTGTAAGCCTTGGAGTAGAAGTCATCACAGGTTCCGAACCAAGTAAATATTTTATTCTGCTGCATTTTTACTTGATCATATTTCTGAAAAACATGAAAAGTCATGAGCAATATTCTCCCTCCTCTAGCACAACGATCCTACATAAGTTTTGTTCAAAATCAAATCATCTTGGTTCATAACTAAACTAAACCCTTTTGGTTTATCATTAAACCATCTTGGTTCATAAGTAAACTAAACTCTTTTGATTTATTATTAAACGATAATGAATCTAACCTTGCCTACAAGAGGCATGACCCACCATCACTTCTGCTGTGCCAAACATCTTCCATATTTGCTTATCATATGGTCCAACCAAAATCAATCTCTCTCGATCTAAGCATCCAATTCTCAAACTTATTTTATGTCTTTCAGATAAACTTGTAGTGCATGTGACCTTATAGGTTCCTGATTTATGTTGGTTATTCATAATTAACTATTAATTACTAATCGATTATGAGTTGTACCTAGTAGTATATCATGATCCTCAATTAACTAGAAAATCACATTTGATTCCAGAACCACTTATGAATTCTTCAGCAGCTACAATTATTCATGCATATGTTCATTTCACTCATCTTATACTCACTTGATTTTCGATATAGTCTATGTGTCAATCCCCATTAGATTGACTACGTTACACCTAGCACAAGTATTACTTACTCATTCTATAGATTCAAATTACTTAGACATGTGTCCAAGAGTACCATACTCTTGACATGTAATGTTTTGGCCAAAGACTTCAAGTAATAATTTTGACAAGTTGTATATAGATCTCCTTATGCAAGGAGCAGTGAATCATCTATGGGCTTTCTAAATACCTTCGGGCATATATATATATGAAGTCTCATGGCAGGTCACTCTAATGAACTAGTTACCTTTAATTAGCATCCATATTTAACTCTTGACATCCTAGTGTCTCTAGCCAATGAGGAGCAACTACTTAGTTAAACCAAGGAGTATAACATATGCTAGTCTTTTAGAATCGATGATATTTGAACTCATCAATTCATCGAGTAGGGAACATTTCAATACATTCATAATTACATAATTAGAGATAATCACTAGTTGTGATCTGATCATAAGTTTTCTCATGCTATGAATCGTATTGCGGACATTCAGTAAATGAGTTTAAGATCCAATCATATATATATAGAATGTATACTCAAATAGTGAATATATTTATCCAATAAATAGTACAATATCTAAGGTGATTTCCTTAGGACACCTATTACATATAACACAATATGCTCCCAAGGATATATTAGGCTACAAGGACAATCCTCACAGCAACCCCAAGGGCTTTTGAATTTATGGCAATATATTGAAATATTGGGGATAGATTCTAAACTTCTAGCAAATACAATTAGGGATATTTTTGGAACAACTATAATAATTAGAAGGAATGCTCAACACTAATATAACTTATAGAAATCCAGATAGGGTATTTGTGGGAAAGGACTTCTTATTTGGAAGCTAAAATTTTTAGTTGTTTGAACTAAACTATGGATGCATTGCTGAATGCTTGGAGTTAAATCAAGCATAGAATGACCAGGTGAATAGCGCTTCACTTGATTTTAACTTATTCTTACTAATTGTTAATACACAACAAAAAAATATAAAATAAAAATAATAACAAACACATAGATAACCCAATATTTTATGTAGTTTAAAGATGCCCTAGGGTTCCTACTCCACAGCCTATATCAAAAATGTGAGTTATTATCTTTCTCTCAGTTGAAATCTTATGGGGCAAAGAAATCTCTTATGGTTTTATCTAACACACATATATACAATTGAATAATAATAATAATAATAATAATAATAATAATAATAATAATAATAATAATAATAATAATAATAATAATAATAATAATGAGAACTTAAACAATTAGAATGTTACAAAAACTTGATCTTCTCTGGAAGCCCAAAATGCAATCACACCCATTTTGGCACCTCTTGGTTTAATTGAACAATACTTCAAGAGCTTTGAGAGTATTGAATGAGGATATTGTTTGTACACTGCTTGCTTGATGTTGTATAAACACTAGTATTCTGATCAGAACCTGCCATAATTTGACATTGCAGTCATTGTTATTTATCCACATTTCGGTCACTCGAACCTTCTTCTGGTCACCCAGACTCCCACTTTGTCAGTTTATGCGTCCACATGCATGTTGCATCCCGTGCTGATTGGATATCAATTAACTGCTTACTAGACCTTCCAATTGCTTGAACCACTTCTAGTCACCTAGATCCAACAGTCATCCGATCACATCAGTGCTTATCTTTACCAAAGCTTATATTTTACTTCGAGTCACCTGAACCTCCTTCTGATTGCCTAGAACATCCGGTCAGCCAAAAATCTTTTTTTTTTGTTGCTTGGAAATTTATTTTTTTTACAACACAAAGGTTAGTCCAAATACAATATAAATTATAATAATATGCCTAGTATCTGGTCTACCTGACCTATTAGGTCTCCCTGATATTTAGTCTACCTAATCTACTGGGACTTCTTATTTATTTGGAGTTCACTTCTCCAAGACTTCCCTTTACCTAAAGTTTACTCCTCTAGGGCATTCGCGCCTGCCTACAGTTTACTTTTTTAGAACATTTTCCTTACTAAGCATTCAGTCTCCCTTTCACTTGCTTGGACTTCACACGTAAAGTTCACTCATCTAGGGTTTCTACACTCGCCTAACATTTAGTTTCCTACAATCTACTAGGACTTTCCACTTACAAGCCATCCAATCCCCCCTTGACCTACCTAAACTTTACACCTACTAGAGTATACTCCTCTAGGGTTTCCATGCATTCTTGCCTAACATCCAATCATCCATGACCTGATAGGACTTCCTCTAACTTCTAAGCATCCGATCACCTTTGAACTACTTGGACTAACTTTTGGTCAACCTTGACTAAAGGTCAATTATACCTATAACATTCCTCTCACTAAATCAAACATCAAAACCCTAAACTAGAGGTCGATTGCACAAATAATTTCTTCATTTTTGATGTTTTACAATATATTTAAGTTAGATTAATCCATAACCTTTCTGGGTTTTATGCCAAATCATAAATAAAGGTTATGGAATACATCAAAATGATCTTATATGAAAAAAATTAGAATACTTGAAGGTTATCTACCTTTATATTAAAAACTTAATGTTCTCCCTCTTAGTCATTTCACCAACAATTTCTTGAATTCCTAACCTATAGAAAATTCTAATTTAGTATTTATCTTCTTGAATGATATTTAATGTGTTGATTTTGTTATATTTAAGAGGTATCCTATAACAATCATCTTATATATTGTATTATTTATTAGATAAATAAATTTACTATTTTTATATATTCTATGTATATAATATTGATCTTAAAATCAATTAATGAAGTTCACAATACAATGCATATCATGAGAGAAATTGTGATTGGATCACAATTAGTAGACATCTCAAAGAAATTGTGATTGGATCACAGTTAGTGGGTATCTCTTCATGTGTAATTATATACGTAATGAAAATATTTCCTAGTTCATGAATTGATGAAATTGGACATTATCAATTCTGTAAGACTAGCACATGTTACACTCCTTAGTTTATCCAAGTAGTCAGTGTAGGACTATAGTGTATGTGAGAGGGGGGGGGGGGGGGGAATCACATGGTTTTAAAAATAGAGTCCTTTTTAAAACTTAATAAAAAGTGCAGCGGAAAAATTAAACACGAAAATAGAACAAGCACACAAACTTGGTCAATTACTTAGTTCGGAGCCTTCGGTGACTTCTACACCAAGACCCAGGTCCTGCGAGCCTATCAATGAGTAATCCACTAATAACCTCTTTAGGAATCGCCAAAAGAAGGAATCATGTATAATAAAAATGAGGATAAGTGTAACAAGCTACACTTTCCTTTAAGCAATAATTAAGTACAAAAATAAACTTCATTACCCAACACTATTGAAGATAGTCAGATCGAGCTTGGTGTTGGATGACTCCTTAATAGTAGTCGGGAATAGCAGCGTTGTAGCATAGTAGCAACACGAAGTTAGAGCGGTCAGAGCATCGAAGGGTTGAGCAAAAGCTTGTAGAGGAGATGTGTTTGAAGAAGAGGTTGAGCAAACCTTTTAAAGTGGACTGGAGGTGCTTCCAATGCCACTAGAGGTGTCTTCAATCTCAAAATATATCCCGAGAACTCTACTTCTTATTGTCGTCGAGGTCTTCTGTGTTATTCGACTGAAGGCACTTTCAAAGCCTTCTGAGGCATGTTCAGCGCCTAGCTCCAAGGTGTTAGTGCAATATCCCTTGGGTCAAGTTGACCAGGTTGACTAACCTTGAGTTGGCTCAAGTTTGAGTCTTGATGTTTAGGTTTCGATGTTTGACAATATATGAAGATTACAAATGTAATCATCCAATTGGGGATATTGTTGATGCAATTCTCCTCTGGTCAAGGGATGACCAGTTTGATGTGAAGGAGAGTCAAGTAGGTCAAAGTTGACCAGATACTTGACTAGGAAAGTCCTAACTAGAGGTTACACAAATGAAAGTCTTGGTGAGTGAAGCCAGACAATTGGAAATCCTAGTGAGTGAAGCAAGGTGTGAAGACGCTGGAATTCCGTTCTATTTCAATTTCCCTGTACAAAAATTGTACAAGTATAGAACTTTCCCTAGCAACCCGCATGTTCGATCAGATATGTGTTTGATCAATCAAGCAAGTTCTTGACGGATCAAAGAACACCTTGATCGAAGTACAAGATCGTTGGCCTCTTGTGTTGGTATTCAAAATTGATACAAAGAAAACTAAACTAATTACGCAGCGAAATTAAAGAACTAGTTGTACCTTTCCTTTGTAGCTAAAGACCTCTTGATCTTTTATTGTATTCCTCTCCCCTTCTTGGACGTCGTGTGGGTGATGATCTACCAAGATAACAAACACCCTTCCCTTCGTTGTTTCTAAACCTCCGAACACCAAGAGAAGCTCTAGGATAAGGCACCTTCTCCTCTTCTTCTTCTTTTCCAACCCGCTGCCCACCAAGGAAAGCAAGATCTGCCGGCCCTAGCAAGGAGGAGGAGCCGCCGACCTTAGCATGGTGGAGGGACCGCCGACCCTAGTAAGGTGGAGGCGGCGTCGACCCTAGCAAGGGATGGAGGTGGCACCGACCCTAGGAAAGGAGGGAGGTGGCGCCAACCCTAGGAAAAGAGGAAGGTAGCGCCAACCCTAGGAAAGGAGGAGGCTACCAAAAACCACAACACCACCTACTCGGGGATGGGTGGATGCGAGGCTTTATATAGAGGCTACAACAGGGACCTAGAGGAGGAATTGATTTAGGTCTCTTGATAGGCTTGGGCTTCCTATGTTCGGCCCGAACACTCAACTCAAGTCCATCAATAATAACCCATACCACTAAAGGGTTATTATTGAATTACCGCACCAATCCCATATTATAATATGGACTCCTTTTTATCATGAGTGTGTTAATCTCCTTGTGTCTAAGATATCGTATGCCTGTTTATTAATTGAGTTATTGACAACTCAATTAATTAACATATGATTCCAAGAGTAGTATCACTCAACTTTATTATCATACCGGACTAAGTCTACCTGCAGGGTTTACATGATAGTCCTTATGAGCTCCTCAAGGGGACATCATCAACCCAAATAATTAGGACACAGATTCCTTCTATAATCAACAACACATCATATAAACAGTACTATCTCCCAACTCATCGGGCCTATTGATTTAATGGATAAATCTCACCCATTGATAAGTTAAAAAAATAAATACTGAGTCTACGTGCTTGTTATTATATAAGAATTAAGAGGATGCACATCTATAATAACAGAGGTTCTGTTCTTTTATGTTGTCAGTACAAATCAAACAACCTCAAACGGTCCTGCTCAATACACATATAGTGTACTAGTGTAATTTTATAGTCAAGACAGACTAATATCAAATTGCACTACAACCGTTCCAATGGTTTACCCCAATCCATCTTGGTTGTGAGCTACTATTTATAATTTATAAGGAACCGATAACATGATCTTCTGTGTAGCACCACACACCATGTTATCTATAATATAAATTAAATGAATAACTACATTGACATATATATATATATATATATATATATATATATATATATATATATATATATATATATATATAATATAAACATTTGACCAAAGTAATTCTCATTTCAAAATATTTCAAAACAGATATTCATACAAAAGCTAGGCTTATAGTATACATCCCAGCAATCTCCCACTTATACTAAAAGACTATGCCACCGTAAATGCTACCATACATCTGATTCTCATCCCCTCAACATGCCTATCAAAAGCTCTCGTCGAAAGGGCCTTAGTGAAAGGATCTGCCAGGTTATCTACTGATGTAATCTTGGCGACAACAACCTCTCCTCGTTTTACGGTGTCTCGCATCAGGTGGTACTTGCGCTCAATGTGTTTACTTGCCTTATGGGCTTTCCTTAGAGTTTGCTATTGCACCACTGTTATCACAATAAATTGTGATAACTTTGGGCAAATCAGGAATCACATCTAAATCCATCAAGAAGTTTCTGAGCCATACAACTTCTTTGGCTGCCTCAGAGGCTGCCACATACTCAACTTCCATGGTGGAGTCTGAAACGCATTTCTGCTTAACACTCCAACATGCTATGGCTCCACCTCCCATAGTAAACACATACCCCGAGGTTGATTTACTACTGTCCCTATATGATTGGAAGTCCGAATCTGTGTAACCCATAGGGAGCAAATCATCTGCCTGGTAAACTAGCATATAATCTCTAGTCCTTTTCAGGTACTTTAATATATACTTTATGGTAGTCCAATGTCCCGGTCCTGGATTACTTTGATATCTGCTAACCATGCTCACGACAAAATAGATATCCGGTCTCATACATAGCATCACATACATTAGGCTTCCTACAGTCGAAACATAAGGAACTGCCTTCATCTCCTCTATTTCCTTTGGTGTCTTAGGACACATCTTTTTAGATAAAGGTACTCCATGCCTAAAAGGTAGAATACCTTTCTTGGAGTTTTGCATGCTAAAATGAGCTAGGATAATATCGATGTTTGAAGCTTGGGATAAGCACAACATCCTTTTCTTACGATTCCTTATTATTTTGATCCCAAGAATATGTCCACATTCTCCCAAGTCCTTCATATCAAACTGCTTGGACAACCATACCCTTACGTCTAACAACACTTTGATATTCTTGTCAATGAACAAAATGTTACGTTTTTCGGGCCGCGAAAACCGCTTTTCGCGTCGCGAAAATCCCGAAACCCCCAGCCACGGATCCGTGCAAAGTAAAAACTTTCAAAAACAAAAATTACAAGTACAAGTTTACCAACCTATAGATCTACACTAGAACTATATGTTAAGAGATTTTTACCCTTGATGCGTGCCTTTCGTGAATCCCGCTCGTCCAAGGTGCCGGATCTCAAGTTGTCAAGGTAGACAACTCTCTATGCGTATCCACACGAACACAATAGGTGGAGAAGCCAAACAAAGGTGTGCTAGCACCTAGAGTGTTCGGCCAAGAAAGGAGGAGAGGGAGAGAAAAATTGGAGCAAGGAAGAAGATGAAGAAATGAATGAGAATTACTCACAAAATGAAACTTATTCCTCCATTGATGTGGCCGGCCACATTAAGAGATGTAGTAACCTCCATGGAATGCCAAGAATCACAACTCTTGGTAACTCCCATGAGGGGGCATTCCACTTAAGCAACCATGACGATGTGAAGCATCATCATTGGCCCACTCAATGCCAACTCACCAATGAGGTGGCATAAAGTCAAGTCAAACTTGACTCTTCATTTCCTCTCAAGTGAAGTCAAACTTGACTTAATCTCTCTCATGGTTGATCTAATCCAACCATTTAATTCAAGCCGATTTAATATAATGAATCTAATTCATTTAATTAAATTGATTCAATGAGTCATAATCTAAATTAGACTCATTGAACACATGAATCAACTTGAGTCCAACTCAATTAGCCTAATTAGGATTACTCTTAATCCAATTTGATTCATCAAATGAATCTAATCCTCTTGGTTCATCATATGAACCTAATCTCCATCTAATTGTCCTTAGTGTGTGACCCTATAGGTTCTTGTAACGTTGGCAATGCCCCTAAACCCATTTAGGAGCATAAGTAATGAGCGGTATCTAGCAATACATCATTACTACCCAAGTTACAAGAATGTTGAGATCCAACATCACCTTGTGACTACTAATTGTGACTCCTCACAATATATGACAAGTGCCCTTCTATCCAAGACATCTAGATTGATCAATGTGAGGCATAGACCGTGTCATCCTCTGACCAATCTAAATCTTGAACTCCAAGTAGACTCACTAAATCAAATGAGCTCAATATCTCATATTGACTCATTTGGGCATGACCATGCATTTCGTGGTCTCACTCTATCAAGAATATCGATGTCGCTCCTGTCATATAGGAGGGATAGATCCCATTTACATCACTCACATCCCTCTGCATAATTCGTTACATAACCAGTAATCGCCTTTATAGTCCACCCAGTTACGGGTGACGTTTGACGAAACCAAAGTACATAACTCCTTATGTAGGGAACCATGGCGACAGGTCTAAGGACTAGTAGTCATACTAATAGCCACATGAGAAAGTATACGCCACTCATATAACGATCCATGATACTTTCTCATGGCGGGTCATTCAGTATACATTCTCCAATGCATACCCATGTGTCAACTTGATATCTCTATATCCATGACTTGTGAGATCAAGTCATCGAGTTGACCTACATGCTAGTCTTATTGCATTAACATTGTCCCTGAATGTTAACACTCGACTAGGAATGATTAAGAGTAGTGTTCCCTATATCATCTCACTATCGGTTCAACTAACCGATTGATATAGGTGAGAACCTTCTACTCAAGGACGCTATTATACTTAGTTTATTTGACACCAATACAAGTAAGTATAATAACCAAAAATAAATGCCTTTATTTATATAAGAATATGATACAACAAGTCCATAATACAATCATCAAATGATTGGCTCTAGGGCTCTAACTTACACAAAATGTCATTTACGTATAGTACAAGAAATATTACCACATTTCTGTCACTTTTCTTGTATACACAAGACTCATTCGGACACTGAATGAATCTATGAGACTGGATCACTTCATCAAACCGGATGTTCCAAGATCTCGAAGCTTGCTTCAGTCCATAAATGGACCGATTGAGCTTACATACAAGATGCTCTTTGCCCTTCATAATGAATCCCTCTGGTTGCTTCATATAGATGTTTTCTTCAAGACTTCCGTTAAGGAAAGCTGTCTTGACATCCATTTGCCAAATCTCATAATCCATATGAGTAGCAATAGATAAAAGAATCCGGATAGACTTAAGCATGGCTACCGGCGAAAAGATTTCCTCATAATCGATTCTCTCTTTCTGAGTATACCCCTTCTCAATAAGCCTCGCTTTAAAGGTTTCCATCTTCCCGTCTGCTCCTCTTTTCCTTTTATAGATCCATTTGTATCCAATGACTTTTACACTATTTGGTGGTTCTACAAGCTTCCAGACCTGATTAGAATGCATAGATTCTATTTCAGAGTTCATTGCACTTTGCCAAGATATTGCATCTTTATCTTGGAGTGCTTCATCATATGTCCAGGGATCAGCTTCATGTTCACTAGGGATCAAGTCCGAAGACTCTCCCAAAAACATGAATCTTTCAAGTTGTTTAATAATCCTCCCACTACGACGAGACACTACTTGTAATTGTGCATCATTTGTGACACGTGTTGCAGTTACTTGTGGTATCTCATCTTACACCGTTGGTACTAAAGTAAAAGTGTCCTCTCTTATTTCCTCAAGAAGAATTTTACTCATGGGCTTGTGGTTCATTACATAGTCCTCTTCTAAAAATCAGGCATTGTTGCTAATAATGACCTTATGATCTTTAGGACTATAAACAAATCACCTTTCATTCCTCTAGGATATCCCACGAACAAGCGAACTTCTGTATGTGATTCTAACTTATCAGCATCTCCCTTCAGCACATGTGCTAGACTACCCCAAATCCGAATGTGTTTCAAACTAGGCTTACGCACATTCCATAATTCTGTGGGAGTAGAGGATACTGACTTAGAAGGTACTAAATTCAGAATGTACGCCATCATTTTTAGAGCATATCCCCAAAACGAATTTGGTAATTCTGAATAACTCATCATTGATCTAACCATTTCCATAAGAGTCTTATTCTTTCATTCCGCCACACCATTCTGTTGGGGTGTACCAGGCGCAGACAATTGGGATTGAATCCCGGCCTCTGATAAGTAACTCCTAAACTCTCCTAAGAGGTACTCTTCACCACGATCAGACCATAGTGTCTTGATACTTTCACCATGACGTTTTTCCACATCAGCCTTGTACTCTTTGAACTTATCAAAGCACTCAGACTTGTGGCACATCAAGTAAATGCAACTATATCTCGAATAGTCATCTATAAAAGAGACAAAATATTCGAAACCACCTCTTGTCTAGATAGTCATAGGCCCACACAAATAAGAATGAACCAATTCCAACACTTCTTTGGCTCTATACCCCTTTGCCTTAAAATGCCTCTTGGTCATGTTTCCTTCCAAGCAAGACTCGCAGGTTGAAAAGTTTTCCACCACTAATGAACCCAAAGGTCCATCGGCTATTAACCTTTGAATCCTACTCAAGTTAATATGACCCAACCTTAGATGCCAAAGATATGTTTGGTTCATTTCCTAAGGTTGCTTTCTCTTATTAGAATTAGAAGATGTGTTATTAATTTCCTTTTATTGCATCATGAGAGTTATTAGATTAATAGTATACAAATTGTCAACCAACGCACCAGAACAGATAACCACCTTATTTTTCTTGACAACCACTTTATCATCAAAAGAAACAGAATATCCATCCGTAAATAATTTAGAAACTGAAATCAAGTTCTTTCTAAAACATGGTACGTAAAGATAATTTTTCAAAATCAAAGTTTTATTCCTATCAAAAGATAAATAAACATCTCCCACTGTAACAGCTACCACTCTCGTAGCATTGCCCATGTAGACGGTGATCTCCCCTTCATGTAGTCATCTAGTTTCCTGGAATCCTTGCAATGAATTGTAGACATGATCAGTGGCTCCCGTATCTACATATCAGGTACTGGTAGATAACACCTCTAAACATGTTTCAACAACTAATGAATAAGATATACCTTTATTGTTTTCCTTTCTACGAGGATAGTCCACCTTCCAATGTCCAGATTGCTTGCATGTGAAGCACTTGCCTTTCGGCTTCTTCACACCTACCTGCAGCCTAGTCCCTTGAGGTCGAATCACTTTCTTTGCCGAACCAAATTGTTTCTTCTTCTTCTTTCCCCCTTTCAGCTTAGAGGCAGAAATATTTTCAGCAATGTGAACTTGAGAACTTTGATAAAATAGCCCTTCTACCGCTTGGAGTTCTGTCAGAAGTTTCGCCAACAAATACACCCTTTTGTTCATGTTGTAGTTCAGGTGGAACTGCTCAAAACTCTTAGGCAGCGTTTGGAGAATGATATCGACCTAGGTTTCCCCATCAATTTCAGCTCCAAGGACTTCCATCTCATTCAAATGAGCCATCATCTTGAGGATATGATCCCTTACAAGTGTCTCCTCAGTCATGATGGTTGTCATTAAGTTTCTCATGGCCTCCTGCCTGGCAACCCGATTCTGGTGTCCAAAGAGTTCCTTGAGATTTAGCATCATGTCATAGGCAGTGGGTATGGCCTAATGCTGATGTTGCAGCACATTTGACATAGAAGGCAAAATGTAACATCACACCATCTCATCTACCTTGACCCATTTCCTATGTCTCTCTATCTCCTCTTCACTAGAATTCATATTAGGCACGCTAGGACAGACCTCAAAAAGTATGAACTTGTATTCTTCAGCAGTTAAGACAATGTCCAAGTTCCATTTCCAATCAATATAATTTAGACCAGTAAGTTTATTTTCTTTTAAAATAATAGCAAGAGGATTGAACGCCATTTTGAAATCCTGAGAATCACAAAATAAAATATTTGGTCAAAACTTTAGAATTTAAAATAATATTAATTTCTCAAACAATATAATTTAAATTCACCAACACCTCAAACCACCGTGAATTTCATATGCCACGATAGTGTGGACGTATACTAATTCACACATTTGTAAGAGGAGGTTTTACCTATTAATTTTATTATCTTGTCAACCTAACTTTATGACGAACAAAATTAATTGTTGGTTCATCTTCGGTTACACAAATAATAGCAGTGACTCCGATGGGGAGGATACTATTAAATACGCCTAAGTATATACCATTACTTGATACTTAGTCCATTAATTAGGATTGTGTCCCTTCAGATGGAGAAGATCATACATACCTAAATAATTTCCTATAATCATCCATAAAGGAAGTTTGATCTAGTGATCTGCAAACAAACTCATCCGATATGGAGGATGACACTTAAAGCCAACACACAAGTTTGAATGCATCACATACAAACTAGTAATGGAGACCGTGAAATTTATTTAAATAATCCCTCTCCTACTTATTTAAATTGAGAAATTTTAACATGCACACACATCACAACACATAAAACAGTATCACATCACATAAAAACAGCATATAAAGGCAATAAATATGAAAATAAAATTTCCAACATTATGACCTTATCCATCGTTGTCCTCCAATATGCCACCAACGGATCAAGCCGTCGCGTCTATCTTGCTTCCTTCTTCATCGCACCTCCGACCCTCAAAATAACACCACTCATAGCAAGGATACAAGCCGCAACAAAAAGAAATAAAAAAATTTACATTTATCGATCCTATATTCCACAAAGGAATTTACATGTAATGTAGATCGAACAGAATGTAAAAAATAATACAGCAACCGACCATATTTAATTATTACAATCATACACAAAACAACCTCGACATGCCCGAGGGTTCAAATTATACACAAACACACAAAGCCATAATAGTTGGACCTAGGATGCCTGCAACCACAGAGTTAATCTTTCTTGCACATCCTATTATTATCATGGCTAAACTTATATACGAGCAGCACATAATTTAACCGAAAACCAATTACACAGAGTAAAAAAACTTGCTTTGATACCACTTCAAGGTGCTAAAATTTCGTTCTATTTTAATTTCCCTATATAAAAATTGTATAAGTGCAGAACTTTCCCTAGCAACCCGCATGTTCGATCAGACATGTGTTTGATCAATCAAGCAAGTTCTTGATGGATCAAAACACACCTTGATCGAAGTAGAAGATCGTTAGCCTCTTGTGTTGGTATTCAAAATCGATACAAAGAAAACTAAACTAATTACGTAGCGGAATCAAAGAACTAGTTGTACCTTTCCTTTGTAGCTAAAGATCTCTTGATCTTCTGTTGTATTCCTCTCCCCTTCTTGGACGTCGTGTGGGCGACGATCTGCCAAGATAACAAACAACCTTCCCTTCATTGTTTCTAAACTGCCGACCACCAAGAAAAGCTCTAGGATAAGACACCTTCTCCTCTTCTTCTTTTCCAACCCGCCGCCCACCAAGGAAAGAAAGAGCCACCGACCCTAGCAAGGAGGTGGAGCCGCCGTCCTTAGCAAGGTGGAGGAACCGCCAGCCCTAGTAAGGTGGAGGTGGCGCCAGCCCTAGCAAGGGATGGAGGTAGCACCGTCCCTAGGAAAGGAGGGAGGTGGCGCTGGCCCTAGGAAAAGAGGAAGGTGGCGCCGACCCTAGGAAAGGAGGAGGCTAACCAAAAACCACAACACCAACTACTCGTGGATGGGTGGATGCGAGGCTTTATATAGAGGCTATAACAGGGACCTAGAGGAGGAATTGGTTTAGGCCTTCTGATGGGCTTGGGCTTCCTATGTTCGGCCCGAACACTCAACTCAAGTCCATCAATAATAACCCATACCACTAAAGGGTTATTATTGAACTACCGCACCAATCCCATATTATAATATGGACTCCTTTTTATCATGAGTGTGTTAATCTCCTTATGTCTAAGATATCGTATGCCTGTTTATTAATTGAGTTATTGACAGCTCAATTAATTAACATATGATTCCAAGAGTAGTATCACTCAACTTTATTATCATACCGGACTAAGTCTACCTGCAGGGTTTACATGATAGTCCTTATGAGCTCCTCAAGGGGACATCATCAACCCAAATAATTAGGACACAGATTCCTTCTATAATCAACAACACATCATATAAACAGTACTATCTCCCAACTCATCGGGCCTATTGATTTAACGAATAAATCTCACCCATTGATAAGTTAAAGAAATAAATACTAAGTATGCATGCTTGTTATTATATAGGAATTAAGAGGACGCACATACATAATAACAGAGGTTCTATTCTTTTATGTAGTTACTACAAATCAAACAACCTCAAACGATCCTGCTCAATACACATATAGTGTACTAGTGTAATTTTATAGTTAAGACAGACTAATACTAAATTACAATACAACCGTTCCAATAGTTTATCCCAATCCATCTTGGTTGTGAGATACTATTTATAATTTATAAAGAACCGATAACATGATCTTCTGCGTGGCACCACACACGATATTATCTACAATATAAATTAAATGGACAACTGTATTGACATATTATAAATATAAAATGCAAACATTTGATCAAAGTGATTCTCATTTCAAAATATTTCAAAATAGATGTTCATATAAAAGCTAGGCTTATAGTATACATCCCAACAGACACTTGACTAGGAAAGTCAATTAGGTCAAAGTTGACTAGATACTTGACTAGAAAAATCCTAACTGGAGGTTAGGCAAGTGAAAGTCCTGGTGAGTGAAGCTAGGCAATTGGAAATCCTGGTGAGTGAAGCCAGGTGAAAGACCTAATTAGTGAAGCTAGGCAATTGGGAAATCTTGGTGAGTGAAGCCAAGTGAAAGACCTAGTGAGTGAAACTAGACAGGTGAAAGTCCCGGAGAGTGAAGCCGGGCAGTGGGAAAATCCTAGTGAGTGAAGCTAGGTGAAAGTCCTGGTGAGTGAAGCCATGAAGATGGAAAGTCCTAGTGAGTGAAGCTAGGTAGATGGAAAGTCCTGTTGAGTGAAGCCAGACACGTGGAAATCCAAGTGGATCATGGAGGATCGGACACCTGGTGTTGAAAAGTCCAAGTAGGTCAAAGGGTTAACCGGATACTTGGCACAAGGAAATCCAGATAGGTAAGGGTGACCGAATATCTAGTGGAAGGAAGTCCAAGTGGGCCATGGAGGATCGGACACTTGGCACGAGATGGTAAGCCCAAGTGGGTCAAGGTTGACCAGACACTTGGCACGAGAATAAAAGTCCAAGTGGGTCAAAGGATTGACCGGACACTTGGTGAAGAAGTTTCAGCAGGTCAAGATTGACCAGATACTCAGCATGAGAAGTCCCAACAGGTCACAACTGACCGGATGTTGGGTTTGAAAATCTTAAACTTGAGTTAATCAAGTCAAAGGGAGGTTAATTGATCAACCGATCGATTGAACCGTGAAACAATCAATCAGTCGATCGATTGAAAGTGTGCTGCGAGTAAAAGCTGGCCCAATCGATCAGCTGATCGATTGGGGAGCGTTATCGTGAGTACAGAACATTCCCCAATCAATTAGCCGATCAATTGGACACTGCCAATCAATCGATCGATCGATTGGGCACCGTCAATCGATCGATCGATCGATTGGGCACCGCCAATAGATCGATCGATCGATTGGAGGCTGGTTTTCTCACGCGGGCACGAGGAAGCCTAAATTGATTGGTCGATCGATTCAAGCCATTTCCGGTGGAGCAAAGAGGCACTCTAAATCAATCAACTGATCGATTCAAGCCTCCCCAATCGATTGGGATATGTCCGTTGCGTAGGTAGTGAGTGACGGATGGCTGGGATGGCACGGATCTCACGTGGCAATCGATTGGGTGCCCTCGAAGCATCGAGTATAAAGCCGTGGCTAGCTTTCTTCTCCGTAGCGCTTACACGATCCTTCACTACTACTCACTGTCGGACTGAGAGCTTGGAAGAGAAGTGTTGTTGCACTTTCCAAAGGGTCAAGAGGCGTCTCCATCAACAAGGTCAAGTAAGAAGAGGGGTTTTCATTTTCATTCTTGTATTTTCTTCTTGCGTGTGTTGTATCTTATTGTGTGAGTCTTGTACGAGGTTTCTCCACCTCTGGTAATTATCAAGAAGGAGTGTTATTCATAATGGAGAGCATGTCATGTATGGATCCTTGGATTAGTCACCTCTTCTCGAGGTAGATACCAAGTAAATCCTTCGTGTTAGTGTTGTAAGTGTGTTTCATGGTTCATTCCACTGTATATCATCATCATGAAACAAGACAATGAGCACAATGAGCTATTCACCCCCCTAGCTACAAATCAACCATAACACAAGGCGCCTTCCTATGCATGGAAGACACCTTCGCACCCTTCTATGCGGGCCTTCGATAAACGTTTCCAAGGCACCTCCAGCATTATAGGTGGAACCTCAAGTACTATTCACCTAAAGCTTTTTATCCCTTTTTGCTTTTATAAAATATGTTAGACTAACAAAAAAGTGTCTAACCTACAAAACAAGGGTAGCACAATAATAAAATAGTAATATTAAGTAGTTTCTGTCTTTTTAAGACTAGGAACTAGTCATGATCTCAGTATAGTTTTTTAAAATAGATCTAAACTAGATCTATACTTAAAGTCCCTAATTGGGACTTGTCATCACTAGAACACTCTCCTCCAGTGACTTACCTTACTTACTATGCGAAATCTTTCAACTCTATCTTGGTCCACCAAGTCTTCCCGCCAGTTGTCAGGTCCACAGACCCAATTGGACTTTGGCCAGTTGTCAAGTCTCACGAACCTAGCCGGACTTCCTGCCATATACCAAGTTATTCCTTGACTTATCTAGACTTCTACACTAGCTATTAGGTTCTCTAGACCTAGCTAGATTTCAGCCTGGTGTCAAACCAGTCAAGTCCTGCACACTTGGTAGAAGGGTTAGATCACACAACACATCTAACTTTAATCCACTTATCTTTCATCAAAACTTAGGTTTGATCATTAGTGCCAAATGCACCAACAATCTCCCCCTTTTTGATGCAATGACAACCTGGGTTAAAGTTAAAAAAAATATGCAAACAAAAATAGCAAAAAAAAATGATTTAAGAGAAATCAAAATGATTTTGGTTGTATTTATTCTCTTAATCATTTTCAGGTGTAAGTCCTTTTTAGAATTTCTTAGTTTTTTTTCTTACTTAAACCCTACCCTCCCCCTTTGACATTCATCAAAAATATATAATTTTAAGTAAGAGTAATAAAAAAGAAGGGAGGATATAACAAACTTAAAAAAATAAATAGATCAAGTAAGTAGATCAAGCAATAGTTTTTTTTTAAAAAAATTATTGCTTGAAATTTTAGGTCTATATCATGGAGAATTTAGAAATTCAAAGATGGCACTCATGGTAGGCAATTAGTGTTTGAAAAGAGTTTTTCAAACCATTTTTCAAAAATATTTTCAAGGAAAGTAGCTAAGGAAACATTTTCAAAATGTTTTTTAAAACAAAGTTTAACAAGTAAAAAAACATTTTACAAGGTTTTTTCAAAGTAATTTTAAAGCATGTTTTTGAATAATTTCAACTCTTCAAATATGTTTAAGAACTTTTTACCAACTATATTCAAAGTTTTTTAAAATATTTTTCAAAGCAAAATAATTTTTTTGAAACATTTGCAAAATAAGTTTCAATATGGTTTCAAAAGAATTTTTAAACCTACACTTTGCAAAAGTTTGCAAAAAAAAAAGAAATTTTTTGAAATAAAACTCTTTTGAAAGTAATTTTTAAATATCCTCCCCTTTAACCTGATATTCTTTTAAAAATAATATTCATCTATAAATTATCCTTAAATATCTAACCTTTAGTTACTAACTAACTACCAGAAGATGGCAGCGTTCGCTTGATTAGTTAAGTTAAGTAATATTGTCCAGTTAGATATTTGCTTAAAAAAGGATTACTTAACTTGATCACTATATTTTTATATTTTTTACCCAGACTTGTGTTGATGCACTAATATAGCATCTGAATTTAGACAAAATGCCTATGTATCTTACACCATTCTAAGTTTTGGAATACACAATCAAGGTAGACCTAGTGTGCTTGTGAGATGTTCATTACCTAGATCTATAGGATCATACTTTCTAGGGGTTCATCCTAGACTAAGGCCAAAATAAATTTTGAAATACTAGAGAAATGAGAATTTTTAAAGGAATAAAAAATAAGAGTGGCCTAGAATTTGTAAATTATTTGAAATCTTTTTGAGTCTATTAAGCACATGCTTAGTCTTCTTCTTAAGTTGCTAAATTCAGATTTGGGTAGTGGTTTAGTGAAAATGTCAGCTAGATTTGACTTGGACTTAACATAATTGAATTCAATATCTCTTTTGGTGATGTGATCTCTAATAAAATGATGTTTGATTTTACTATGTTTGGTTCTTGAATGATGCACAGAATTCTTAGTTAAGTTAATTGAACTTATATTGTCAATAAAGATTTTTACATTGTTATATTCTAAGTTAGTCTTTTAATGTATGCATCATCTATAACAATTGTGCTACACACTCTCCTGTTACTATGTACTCTACTTCAATAGTAGATAAAGTGACACAATGTTATTTTCTACTAAATCAGCCGACAAGTGATGGTCCAAGTAGTTGACATCTACCACTTGTATATTTTTGATCTAGTTTATAGCTGGCATAGTCTGAGTCAGAATAACCTATAAGTTCAAAATTAGGTATTCTAGGGTACTAAATTTCTACATTTGGTGTGCCTTTCAACTATCTAAAAATTCTATTTACATTAGTTAAGTTAAATTCCTTAGCACAGGTTTGGTATCTAGAACACATACTAATTACAAATAAAATATCAGGTTGACTTGTAGTTAAGCATAAAAGGTTGCCCATGGCACTCCTATAATATTTTAAATCTACTAGTTTTCCATTTGGATCACTATCTAAAGTTGTGTTAGTTGCCATTGGTATTTTATTTATTTAGTATTTCCCATTCTAAATTTTTTTTATCAATTCTTTGGTGTATTGTAGTTGATAAACATAATTTCCTTCTTTTTTTTGTTTAATTTATGAGCCTAATAAATAGGTTTGTTTACCCACTAAGCTCATTTCAAATTCTTATTTCATTAAGGTTATAAACTCTTGCAATAATTCTGAGTTCATTAAAAAAAAATTATATCATCTACATATACTTGGGCTATAAAAATATCTTTCTTAAGTGATTTTACAAAAGGAGTTGAATCAATTTGACCTTGGTTTAATCCTTTGAAAATTAGATAGGAGGTTAACCTTTTATATCAGGCCCTAGGTGTTTATTTAAGACCATATAATACTTTCTTTAGTTTAAATACATGGTTAGGATAATCTAGACTCTCAAACCTAGGTGGTTGACATACATAGACCTCTTCTTTTATTAGCCCATTTAAGAAAGTAGATTTAACATCCATTTGATAAAGTTTAAATCCTTTATCAGTTGCATAGCTTAGTAGCATTCTAATAAACTCAAGTCTGGTTACTGGGGAATAGATTTCATCATAACCAAGTTACTCTACTTGACTAAACCCTTTAGTTACTAATCTAGCTTTGTTTCTAACAATTTTCCCATTTTCACTTAGTTTATTTCTAAACACCCATTTTGTTTCTATGACCTTTTTATGATTCGGTAGTGGTACTAAATCCCATACTTCATTTCTTCCAAATTGAGTTATTTCTTCCTGCATGGCTATAATCTAGTCTAGGTCAAGTAGAGATACTATTTTAGGTTCGATCTTAGAAATTAAAAATATTTGACTTAGGTTTCTGAATGATGATCTAGTTTGAACCCTTAGGTTTTGGTCACCTATTATTTGTTCAGCTGGGTGGTCTGAGCTAACTTTTATTATTCTAGATTCAATTTATCTTTGATCATTTTCTTGTGGTTGATTTGGTTCATCTATTTGATTTAGGTCTTCACTTGCT
Source organism: Zingiber officinale (assembly GCF_018446385.1). NCBI lineage: Eukaryota > Viridiplantae > Streptophyta > Magnoliopsida > Zingiberales > Zingiberaceae > Zingiber > Zingiber officinale. The sequence continues at coordinate 58,465,974 of NC_055992.1, read as the reverse complement.
CCCCCTAGATATATGCTCTAATGAAGTTTGTGGGTTGGTATTGAGTTTGAGTTGAGTTAGATTCTTTAAAGTTAGTATTTTCATCAAATTTTATATTGATTGTTTCCTCAATTCTTAATGTAGTTTTATTGTAAACTCTATAGCTTCTACTATTTAGGGAGTATCCTACAAAGATTTCATTATCTACTTTTGAGATAAATTTTCCTTAGTGTTCTCTTGTGTTTAATATGTAAACTGGACATCCAAATATTTTAAAGTATTTAATGTTTGGTATTTTGTTATAATATAAATTATAGGAGGTTTTGTTATAATTCTTGTTTATTGTGACCCTATTTTGTACATAGCATATTGTATTTACGGCTTTAGCCCATAGATATTTGGGTAGTTGGTATTCATTAAGCATTGTCCGAGTTGCTTCTTGTGGGGTTCTATTTTTTCTTTCAACTTTTCCATTTTGTTGAGGTATTTTTGGACATGAGAATTCTTAATGATACCTATTTTCTAAGTAGAATTTAGTAAACCTATGGTTTTTAAATTCTCTACCATTGTCACTTCTAATTCGTTTGATTTTCAAGTATTTTTCATTTTATGTTTAATTGCAGAAGTCACTAAAGGTTTCAAATATTTCATCTTTATTTTTTTAGGAATTTTACCCAGGTGAATCTAGAATAGTCATCTATTATTACTAAATAATATAAGTTTCCATTAATTGATTTGAGTCCATGAGAGTCGAATAGATCTAGATGGAGAAGTTCAAGTATTGATTTAGTCTGAGTTTGATTAGTTGGTTTGTGGGTCGACTTGGATTTTCTTGTTGACAAGTATTACAAATTTTTATATCTAAATTAGATAGTTTTGGCAGTCCTCTAACTAGTCAATTTAATTTAGTGAGATTTCTTAAGTTAGTATGGGATAATCTTCTATGTCATAACCAGGTTTCCTCTTTCTATGTCAAATGATGCTTAAGTGAGGAGCTAGCTAGGTCAATTATATAAATATTATTATTTCTAAATCCTTTTAATTTTGTTTTGGTTTAATTAAACATTTAGATGATGAGAACTTAACCTTATACTCCGAATCACACAATTGATTATTAATGAATAATTTGAATTTGAAATTTTCAACAAGTAACACTTTACGAATAATGAAATTAGACTCAAGTTCAATGTTACCTATACTAATTACCTTAAGATTCTTGTTATTTATAAAGGCAACTATTTCTAGGCTTTTATATTTGATTTTGGTAAATTTAGTGTGATCTCTGGTCATGTGTTTGGAACAACCACTATCCAAGATCCACTTAGATTCTTATAACAAGGTAGGGGTTAGAAAGTGTTTAATGATAGGTAAGTTAGGGTATTAAATTTAATTTCAAGTTTAAGTTTAAGTTTAATTTTAATTTTACTTTTTAAATTTAATTTTAAGTTTTAATTTTTAAGTTTAATTGATCTAATCATCTCACCCAATCTAAGTTTTCAGACAAAGGTATCCTATTATTTTATAAGATAAGTTAAGTTAAATTTGTAGGGGTTGGTTTAACTTGTGTTAGATTCAAATTTAGCTTTGGGTTAATCAAGTAGACATTTTTTGAATAAATTTCTAGGTTGTGGTGAGTCACATGGATATCATTAGAGTACCCACATGCTTCGAGATTTTTCAAATAGTCCTGCTCAAAGAACTTAATACAAAACTTTAGCCTAACAAATTTAGATTGGTAAAGGGTAACTTCAATTAGTTCCACTAAGCTAAATGTACTAGGTCAAACACATATAATTCTTCCTAGACATAACCTACTATCATCCCAAACTTCTCTAGTACTATTTGTCAAGTTAAATTAGTTCCTAATTTATCTAGTCCTAATTACCCAGTCTAGTAAACTATTATTTTGGAGGTGTCAACTACTTTGGTGCCTCCCCCTGAATTATTAAACTTGGGTTTAAGTGTTAGGTTACATCGGTTTGTTTTATAGTTGTAATGAACTTGATTGTAACTTGAGGTTAAGTTGGATTTGTAGTTATTTGATTTAAGTTTAGTTTTTGAATTTGATTTCATTTTACATTTTAGGTTTGACTTTGAATTAGTAGTTTTAAATCTTATTTTTGGGCTTGAGTTTGAATTATTGGGTTTATTTTTATTTAGTTTTAGATAATGAATTTTATTTTTAGGTACATAATATTGATTGAGTCCTACTTGCATGGTTAGACAAGTGTTTGGAACCCAAGTATAAGGTCAAGGTTTTTGGATATTGTTGTAAATTTTTCAAGTAGACTTTTAAGGTTTACAACTTCAAATTTTATGTTTGAGTTTTCTTCTTCAAGTTAAGCAACTTGAGTTGAATTTTCATATTGATTTAGTTTAGTTGTTGGATTTGATTTAAGTTGTTCCTTGAGTTCTATGTTTTCTTTACTAAGTTCATTTATTTGGTTTTCTAAAGTAGACAACTTTTTATGCAAGCATGAAATAATTTTAAAGAATTTTTTACTTAGAAGAGATTGTACCTCGTTGGATCTTTCGGAAATGAGTATGGACTCATGGCTTGACTCATATTCTGACTCATCATTTTGTCCTGACTTGCTTTATGATTCTAGTATGGTTTCCATTAGTGCGAGATAGTTGTGTTGCTTCGGTTCATCATTATTTGATTCTTCTGAAGTCGACTTATCCTAGGTTGCTTTGAGTACCTTCTTTTTCTTAAAGTTCTTGGGTTTATCTTTCTTGGTGTTCGGACACTTGTGCTTGTAGTGGCCCTTTTTGTTGCATCCGAAGCAAGTGATTCCTAACTTGCTGATGTTGGATTTGATCATCTTTTGAAGGTCCTTTGTATTGAAGTCCTTCTTTTTGGTGAACATTCTTCTTACCATGTTCACCAATTATTCTTCTTCATCTGAGTCTGAGTTAGATTCAGATTCCACCTTTTGCTTGGTCTTTTACTTTGTAGAACTTACAAGGAACGTTATACCTTTTTTGGTCTTTTGGGAGTTAGTTTGTTCATGTAACTCTAGTTCATAAAATATTTCATCTAATTTAAATTTATTTAAATTTCTCAAAATTTTATAGGCATCTACTACAAATTCCCACAGTACATTTCAAGGAAAAGAATTCAAGGCATACCTTATTACATCCCTGGTCTCTAGTTGGTGGCTGATTAGGCGAAGCCCATTCAGAATGTCCTTGATTCTTGTATACAACTGAGTTGTTGTCTCTCCATCCTGTATTTTTAACAAATTATTTAATAGTAAATTATGCTTTGTTACCTTTGCATCGCTTGTTCCTTCATGAAACTCAATCAGTTTGTCCCAGAGTTCCTTAGCATTCTTGAATGGTCTGACTCGATTGAGTTCTTCCCTCATCACTCCGCATTGAAGAGTGTTTATTGCCTTATTGTCAATTTATGCATTTTTTTTCTTCATTTCTATGTTCCAGTTCTCCAGGTTGAGAGGTATTTTAGTTGCTTCATCGATTGGCTCCTTGTACCCTTGTAGAATAGAGAACTATTCATCGATGTTGACTTTCAGATAGACTTACATCCTCTTTTTCTAGTAGGAGAAGTGTCTTCGTTGTATAACAGTGGGCGAACGGTGCTATATCCCTTGTTTTGTGCTATTGAGCAGGATTCTTAAATAAACAAAGAAAACCAGAAAGTGGTACCAAGACTTGGTCTTGGATTAGCAGTGTGCGAGAAGAAAGAAAAAGAATATAGAGCTCGAGTGGTGTTGCACCAACTTCGAGCAAAAATTGAGATGAAGGAAAATTTATTTGAAGGGGTAATCATACCAGTTCAGATATAATCGAAAATCTCAAAATTGGAAACAAAAAAAGAAACTCTTGGTTTGATTGGTAGTTACACCAATTCAAAGCAAACTTGCTCTGATACCACTTGTAGGATCGTAGCGCATGTGAGGGGGGGGGGGGTGAATCATGTGATTTTAAAAATAGAGTCCTTTTTAAAACTTAATAAAAAGTGCAGCAGAAAAACTAAACACGAAAATAAAACAAGCACACTAACTCGGTCGGTTACTTGGTTCGGAGCCTTTGACGACTCCTACTCCAAGACCTAGGTCTCACAGACCTATCGATGGGTAATCCACTAATGACCTCTTTTGGAACCACCAGAAGAGGAAATCGAGTACAATAAAAATAAGAATAAGTGTAACAAGCTACACTTTCCTTTAAACAGTAATTACGTAAAAAAAGAAACTTTCATTACCCAACACTTTTGAAGATAGTCGAATCTAGCTTGGTGTTGGACAAATTCTCAGTAGTAGTCGGGCACAACAACGTTGTAGAAGAATAGCAGCATGAAGTTGGAGCGGTTGGAGTATCGAAAGGTTGTGCAAAAACTTATAGAAGAGATGTGTTTAAAGAAGAGGTCGAGCAACACTTTTAAAGAGGATTGGAGGCGCCTCCAATGCTACTGGAGGAGCCTTTAATCTCAAAATATATCTCGAGAACCCCCGTTTCTTATCATTACCAAGGTCTTCTATGTTATCCGACCGAAGGTGCCTTCAAATCCTTTTAAGATGCCTTTAGCACCCAGCTTCAAGGCACTTTCCTACGCATAGAAGGTTCCTTCGCACCCTTCTGCGTGGACCTTCGATCAACACTTCTGAGGCACCTTCAATAGCACAAGAGGCCCCTCAAGTATTGTTCACCCGAAGCTTTTTGTCCCTTTTTGCTCCGAAAAAACATATTAGACTAATAGAAAAGTGTCTAACCTGTAAACTAAGGTTAGCACAATAATAAAATAGCAGCATTAAGTAGTCCTTGTCTTTCCAAGACTAGGAACTTGTCATGATGGTCTCAGTTTAGATTTCTAAAATAGACTTAAACTGCACTTGCGCATAAAGTCCCTAATTGGGACTCATCCTCACTGGAGCACTCTCTTCCAGTGGCTTACTTTACTTACGAAGCAAAATGGCTCGACTCTACCTTGGTCTATCAGGTCTTCCCGCCAGTTATCAGGTCTATAGATCCAATTGGACTTCGGTCTGCTGTAGGTCACACAGACCCAACTAGACTTCTTGCCAAATATCAGGTCACTCCTTTGTTGGCGCAGGGAGCACCAAATGATCAAACCTAAGTTTTGATTACAACAAATGGTCCAAAGTTAAGGTTACTTGTTATCTAACAAGATTGAATGAGCTTATAGGAAAGTCGTAAGTATTCTTAGGCAAACGTCTTAGTGGATTTTGGGCAGGTGGAAAACCCTAGGGAGGAGGTAACCCTAGGTCTTAGGGGGAGGTAGCCCTAGGTGGTGGAAAGTACTAACTACGGTTAGGCAAGGCAAAGTCCTGGCGGGTTGAGCACTTTGGATGAACTCCTAGAGTCGGAGACTCGAAGTGAAAATCTTGGTGGTCGCAGACCAAGTGGAAGTATGGATGGGTCATGGAGCGGACGTTCAGCATGAAGACCTAAAGTCTTAGATGCTGAGAAAAAATCCAGACGGTCGTGGAGAATCGATCTAGCAAAAGGTAAACTCTCCTGAGAGGAGTAGGTGAGGACACATTCTCCTGAAGAGGAAATAGTGAGCGTCGGTTTGACTTAGAGTTTCAGTGAAACTCAAAGTTAGAATCGAACAGTTAGAGGTTGTCAAATTCATATTATATATTATTTATTACCTAGATTAACTTTGTTTTGCAGAAAAAAAGAGGCTGAAAAAGTTGGTTTGGGCACTTGGACCAACCTCAACTAGGGCAGGCGGCAGGCGCCCAAGCAGTTCGGGCACCCGGACTCGGTCCAGACACCCAAAAAATCATCCATAAACATACATGGAGTGCGTCGATTGGCCGGGACAAGTGGTCCAAGCGCTCGGAACAGCCTATATAAGTAGCATTCGACCAGGAGCTAAACAATAACATTCAGAATGACTTCTGCATTTGCGCGTTGCTCCAATAAAGCCTCTCGACGCCCAAAAGCTGATCCGACGATGACTACGCTAAAGATCTATTTCTCCAAGTCATCGATATTGTTTTATTTAAAAGTTACTTGTACTATAATTGTAAATTTTTTTGTAACTTTTGATTGATTAGTGGATTACCCATCGAAAGCACTCTCATGTGCGGGCCTTGGAGTAGGAGTCACCACAGGCACCGAACCAAGTAACTCTTGGTGTTCGCAATTGCTTTCTTTCTATCTTATTTTTTTTATTCCGTTGCGTTTTACTCGAACGTTTCTAAACAAACGTGAAAGCCATGAATACTATTCACCCTCACCCCTCTAGTGCAACGATCCTGCATCCTTGACCTATTTGAATTTCTATACTAGCTATCAGGTGCTCCAGACCTAATTGGATTTCAGCCTAGTGTCAGACTAGTCAAGTCCTACACACTTGGTAGAAGGGTTAGATCACACAACAGATCTAATTTTAATCTACTTGTCATTCATTAAAATTTAGATTTGATCATTGGTGCCAAATGCACCAACAGTCAGTCCTCACTAGCTGGAAACATTAGAATGTTGAGAGTTAACATATAGATGCTAGTTAAGGGTAGTGTTCATTGGATATGACCTGCCATAAGACTTCATATAGTTCTATACATGTCTATAAAGATCTTATTGCAGCTCGAGTGCAAGTTTCCTTTGATTTGAGCTATTCAAGTCATATTGGTCATAGAGACTTATACTTTGATATCTTAATCAAGCATCTCCTTGGAGGTGTGACCCTAGGATAATTAGGTATAAGTCAAAGTACCTGAAAGTGATTGAATAGCCCACAGAGGATTCGCCATTCTTTTGATAAGGAGATGTATATCTTATGGTCCCTTGTTAGGATTATTACTCATAAATCGTTGGTCAAAACATTACACGTCAAGAGGATGGTCTTCTTGAACATGTGTTTGAGTAATTTGAATTTGTATAATAAGGAACTACTACTTGGGCTATGTGTGATGTAGTCAACCTAGTGGGGACTGATACATAAACTATGTCTTGAACTAAGCATATATAAGATAAGTGCAAGAAATAGACACACGTATAACCATAGCTATTGAAAGGTTCAAATTTAGTTCTAGAATCAACTATAATTTCTCGATCAATTGGGGGTCACAATGTACTACTAGGTGTAACTCATGATCTGTTGATAATTAATGGTTAATTACAAATGACCAACATAACTAAGAACCTATAAGGTCACACACACTATAAGTTCATCTAAAAGCTATAAAATGAGTTTGAGAATTGGATTCTCATATTAAGAGAGATTGAGTCTAGTTGGATCAGACGAAGGACAAATATGAAAGATATTTTGTTAGAACGGATGCTCGAATGAGCTATATCTTTTAAAGATAAATTGCATCCTCTTTGGTTTAATTATAAACTAAATTGGTTTGGTTTTAATTAAAGATAATTTGGTTATCGAACTAAGATGGTTTAATCTTGAACAAAACTGAAGGCTAACGGATTGGATTTTCGGTTAGTGAGCATGTGTTTAAACTTGCTCTTCAAATCTGTTAAGAGAATCTATCTATATAGATGTAGAAAGGAGAAAAATATTAGAGCTGTTTTTAACAAAACCTAAAAGTGTTTTAGGTTTTATTTTTTTTTCTCCACTCTCTCCTTGTCACCACCTAAGCAATGGTGCCACCCAAACATATTATACCGCCCCAAGTATATTTGTTGTTGGAGTTTCCTGTTCTGGTCAAACAACCTGCTATTCGTTGGCTAAAGGTGCTGCCACCGGCCAAGCTAACAAAGCTTGATGCTCCTTTGCTGGCAGCAAGTGGTTGCTCCACCTCCGCCTAGCAGTTGCCATCTAAAAGTTACATGAGCCAACAAGATGCTCCGCCTAGGTTGATGAACCTCTGGCCAATTGGCTAGTGCCCCTTGCACCTCCGGAACAGCAAAGGTTGCTATTTTGTCCAAGGCTGTATTAGTAATAGTCTTAAGAGTTAATTATGAGATGATTAAACTTATTAAGTTATTGGGTCAATGGTTAATCCAATATAATAATCCAACCTATTAAGAGGAAAATAAAGAGAAGTCTAATCCGAATTACACTCATTGAGTTAGACTTAATTGGATCCAATTATTAGATTGAGTCTAATTTGAATTAGATTCACAGAGTCAATTTGGATTGATGTCCATGGAGGCAATTGGGATTGATAAGGTTCAATGAGTCAGACTCATTGGGTGAACTTGAATTCACCAAGGAAGAGGAAAGGTCAATTTTGACTTGACCAAAAGGGAAGAGGAATGGTCAATTTTGACTTGACCAAAAGACTCTTCATGAAAGATGACTAAGAGTCAATTCATGAAGAAGATCAAGAGGCAAAAGGGAGATCAAGAGCTAAATGGACTTTTGGTATTTCATGGGAGTACAAAAGGAGAAATTTTGGCCATTGATGGTAAGAAAGTTCTTTTTTTTTTTTGTCTTCTTCTCCTTCCTCCTCTTCTTCCTCTTAGCCGATCCTTTCTCATGGTTAAATCACCTTATGTGGCTAGCACCACAAGGTTGGTTCTTCTTCAGATCAAGAGTTTGTGAGACGAATGGAACATGTTCATGTGGATACCTTAGAGGCGCGGACACTTGATCACGCTGAGATCTGCATCCAAAGAAAGGTTGCTGTCGGGATTGCGAAGGACACACATCAAAGGTATAATCCTCTCATGTAAGACTTAGTATATGGTTTCCTTTCGCATGGATCTTCTGGAGGAACTAGATATTTTTCGCTGCGCTTTCGCGTGTTTAATGCCCTAGTTCCTTATAGTGGTATTAGAACCACTTCCGAAGGGATATACTAAATTGTTAGAATTTTATATGTGATATAAAACTACATGATAGGTTTACTATGATCTATAAATTATGAGTTTCGATCATAATTGAGAATCTCGGCCAGATTATGAGTTTCTACCAAAATTGTTTTATTGGGAATAAAACATATCTCGGCCAATGGTGTCTTGTTGGGAACAAAACAAAGTTGGTTTTAGGGCTTAGGGTCTCGGGTATGGCAGCAACTCATAAAATGAGTATGCAAAATAATTTTGCTTCAGGGTACTGCCCCCTGAAACCTCCGCAAGGGGCGCTTCCCCCTTGACCCCCGCCCGCTAACCGGCTAGCGGGACCGCCATGGCGTTGCGACTCATAAGTCTTTGTAGAAATCATAGTAAATTTTATGTCATAGAAATATTGTGAATGTTATATGACATGGTGCATGGTTATGGCCTTTAACCCCAATGTGATTGGATGTATGTGTATGTTGTAATTCATAATACGACCTGCGTGGTGTGCCTTAATCTTTATCACTCTTGTTGTAAATTTAGACTACTCTCAAATGTAACTTGAGATTTCTTTAGGTTTTGTAATGTACAAATTAGAGAATAATTAATCTACTGGACGACGGTGAGAAACAGGAAGAAGGACAACAACACATGACGACCAAGGAGGTACTTGGAGAAGATGCTTAACCCTAGATTGACTTTTCGATCTTCTCATTGGCTTGAGAGGATCGTAGATTAAGGGGTCATAACCATGTCATGTTTCATTTTGCATATATGTTGATGTGTGTTATGATTGTGTGCTAAGTGTAGTTTCACCACAATTAGGTCCTTTTACTATATTCCTACCAAAGTTTGGTACTCACTACTACCTTGATCATTTGTAGTCAGTTTGCCAAAGCAAAGTGACTCATTTTATATTGGTAGAGTGTGATAGGACAATTGTGATGTCCGACTATTGGGCTTTGGTTGTGACTTAACTAAGTTATCTCAATTTGATTGAGAACTTAGAGGCATAACTCATGAAATGTAATTCAAATTATACTAGTCTTGGGCGATTAACCAAAGCTAACTTAAGATGAATTATAATATGGATTTCATAAGATGGGCAAATGAACAAATAGTCTTGTTCACCTAAAGATACAAGAGTTACATAGGATGTAATTGGTAAACATTGTCTACCTAAGTTGTACTAAGTCTTGGGCGATTAGCCAAAGCTAACTCAAGATGAGGTATAATATGGATCTTGTCCAAATGGTACACATTGCCTACCTAATTTATACAAGACTTTTGGTAAGAAAGGGAGATCAAGAGCAAAATGGACTTTTGGTATTCCATGGGAGTATAAAAGGAGGAATTTTGACCATTGATTGTAAGAAAGTTCATTTTTTGTCTTCTTCTCCTTCCTCCTCTTCTTCCTCTTGGCCGATCCTTCCTCATGGCTGAATCACCTTGTGTGGCTAGCACATAAAGTTGGTTCTTCTCCAGATCAAGAGTTCGTGAGACGAACGGAACATGTTCGTGTGGATACCTTAGAGGCGCGGGCACTTGGTCGCGCTGAGATCTACATCCAAAGAAATGTTGCTGCCGAGATTGCGAAGGACACGCATCAAAGGTATAATCCTCTCATGTAAGACTTAGCATATGGTTTCCTTTCGCATGGATCTTTTGGAGAAACTAGATGTTTTCTGTTGTGCTTTCACGTGTTTAGCACCCTAGTTCCTTACAGGCTGATGTTGTGAATTATTCCGACACCAGCTGATCCTCTGGCACCTTACCCCACTGGAACAACAAAGGTTGCTATTTCAGCCAAGGCTGCTACCGTGCATTGTTTTGACACTAGCTGATGCTCTACCCCCTTGCGCCGTCGGAATAGTAAAGGTTGTTGTTTCAGGCAAGGCTGCTGTTGTGAATTGTTCTGGCCAAGGCTGATGTCGTAGGAATTGTTCCAGCCAAGGTGTTGCCCCTTTTGGGCAACAAGGTTTCTAGCCCTTAGACAATGGCTTTATCACTGTCGTCCACCTCATTTCGTACAATCAGGTTGCTTTGTGCCACCGGATACTGAATCCAGTCATGATCCCTTTCTTAGATTGCATCATCTCCTTCCTTTGGCTAGTATTGAAGCGGAGACACAACATGCATGTGACTTAGTGGTGTCGTCTCAAGGATATCTCGACATGAATACGAGTAGAGACAAGTATTGTTAAATTTGTTTGTTGATTCTGATGGAAGCTAGCCTTAAATGCTCTCTACAAGGTTCGATTACGAACTCATAGGTATAATCTTCTAACGAAGTATTTTTCTACAGTTATATCTTGTATATATGTGTATAATGCATGTGTTGTAATAATTTAGAAAATTATTATGGTTCCACTCCTTATTTGTGAAATAAATTTTACTTCATAGCACCCTAATAGATTTTACTTTGAAAAATAATTCAAGTAAAATTTTCAAAGAGTTTTTTAAATGAATTTTGAAGATCATTTTTCAAAACCATTTAACAAGATTTCAAAGGAATTTTGAAGATAATTTTGAAAATAAAGAATTTTGAAAACATTTTCAAAGGAATTTTGAAATTAGTTTTGCAAGAATAAATTTTTTAAAAGGAATTTTAAAATTTTATAGATATATTTCAGATTAAATTGTTGAATGCTTCCTTTTAACAATATTTCACCAATCAAGAGGTTAAGCTTTGAAACTTCCCTAATGCTATGTTTGGATGAGGTGAGGGAAGATTTATTAATAAAAAAGAAAAGGAGGGAAAGTAAATATTTATATTTCATTTGTTTGGAAAGGAAGGTTGATTAATGTAATATGTGTTATGTTGTTTGAAATAAAAGGGAAGGGAATAAAAGTTAAATATATGAAGTTACAAAAATATCCTTCTCGGAGGAGGAGAAGAAGAAGAAGATAATGACGATGATTAGGATTACATGTCCATGTCTGCTTGAGTCCTATCCTGTGAGAGATATATGGCGAGATTGGCATCGACGTCATGGAGTGCGAACGATTAGATGCTGGATAGTGACATCGCACACTTCTTGAGGAGCGACGATGCAAAAATGAGATACCTAAACATATAAGTTAATTTGGGAATTAATATTTTAAAATAAGGATAAATTTAGAACAAAATATTTTTGAGTTACCCTTCCCCTTCCTTAGAACATCCACATCATAATCCTCATCCAAAATCTAAAATTTAGAGTAAAAGAACTATTTTATTAAATTTAGATATTCACTTTTCATTACATAATACATCAGTTTTCCTATAATTTACCATATATTTATGTTTTTATTATTTTTCTCTTTCCTTCATATTTTTTATTATTAGATAGAGGAGAGAGAAATCTTTTATTATTAGAGAGAGGAGAAAGAAATACTATTTTAATATTTAGGAAATAGAATTCATTCTTAAATTTAGAAAATTACTATTCATAAAATGTATATTTAGAGCCTCCACCTCAAAATTCTCATCCAAAATCTAAAATTTAGAGTAAAAGAAATACTTTATTAAATTTAGATATTTACTTTTCACTACACAATGCATCAACTTCCTTATAATTTACCATATATCTATTTTTTATTATTTTTTCTCTTTCTTTCATATTTTTTATTATTAGAGAAAGTAGAGAGAAATTTTTTTATTATTAGAGGAAGGAGAGAGAAATTTTTTATTATTTTAATATTTAAAGAATGAAATACATTTTCTAAATTTACTACTATTCATAAAATATATATTTAGGGATAGGGTAACTAATATAGATATTTTTTTTATGTAAAATATAAAATTTATAGTAAAAATTTAAATTAGGATAATTGATGTGGATATTTTTACACTCCAAATCAAAGTGTAAAAAATTATGTCGATGATTCATGAGCATTCAAAGGTAAAGTTTATTCTCCTGTCCCCTTCCCTTCCTTAACTCATACCATCCAGGTTAAATTTCTCCTTCTTCTTATTCATCCTTCCCCCACCTCCCTCCCGAACGAGGTTAAGAGACTTTCTTAATCATGAATAAGATTACGGATACATAGGTGCCTTAGGAACTTATGCCCTAAAATAGTCCGAGGCTCATATATTGGTCAACAATTTAAGTTTTTTAAAACTACAATATTTGGAAGTTTGCAAAAGTCGAACTATGACAACTTATCCAGAGAAGGATGCTCTAAAGAGGCTTCGCCGCCATTCAAGCATGAGGCATTTCTTTATTATTTTAGTAGTTTCTTTTTTTTTATCTTTTTGCTCTAAAAGAATAGGAGGATGGATTTCAAAGAAAAACTCAACCACATCATTTATGATCCACCGCCATTTGAGACAAAGGAGTTCAAGTATGTGAGACCAGCCATGAAAAAACTTCGTCCTGATGGGAGACTTTGAAAGCTGGGTCACCTTGAAGAAAGAGTTTGAGATCCCAAAAGACGGGATAAAGCTCTCCAAAAGATAAGTCCTGATGACCGAATCAGAGGATCAGAGGCAGACGCCAAGGTAAAAATTATTATTTGATATTTTACCAAATAAAATCCTGTACAGATTAGCAATGGTGGAGCCAGTCCGGATGATTTACTCGGGATGATCATGGGCGGTGGGCTACGAGCGACAGTGTCGATGTCATCCCTCATGTTATTTTTTCTCTCTTATTTTTTCATTTCTACTACATTAAATCACATTAAATTTACAGTAAATTAGCTATCGGCCCTCGAGATACAGCTCGGGTGGCCTTGATCCTAGCTCCGCCCTTGCAAATTAGAAAAATTCAAAACTGCACATGATCTCTAGGTGAGATTAACTGATGTATACAAGGAATCCATCGACACTAGAGGACAAGCTCAAGAAAGATTAAGTAAAAAATCAACAAAAAAGATGAACTATAATCCACATCATTAGGAATTAAGGGGGAGAGTCCTATCGAGGGCTTGATAGGTATAAATTTATTTTAAAAATAAAAATCATATTTTATTCTTTCCATGTAGGGAAAGAGAGCACAATAAGAACAAGTGTCCTACTTGATGAAAATTCTTGCAAAATCCAGGGTGAAGGAGATACTATTGCTTAAGGTTCAAAAGGAGTAGTGGCACATTATGTATTTTAGGTGTAAGAAGATGGGTCATTACAAGAACCAGATCATGGGTTCAGATTTGAAGAATATTTAGGCTTTAACTTAGATTACCAAAGGAACCATGTTTTTCTATTGCTTGGGTGTACCACTTGCAGTTGCTAAATTCAAAGTTATGCACTATGCACCCTTATAATCTAATCCAATTTTTCTAGAATCTAATTTGAATTATAGGAAAAAGAAGAAGAAGAAGCATATTAGATATTTCATGTGATGGGATACTACCATACAAAATGCTCAAGAAAGAAAGAGCTCAAGAAGTTGGAGCATTTGAAGAAGTGGGAGAAAAAGAGACTCTCAAGTCAAGGGGGAGTTTCAAGGGTAAGGGAAACATACCCTAATTTGAAATGTAATTCAAATCATTGTTTTCCCATTCAAGCTAGGAGAAATGATTTTGTTAATCATAATATGCCCATGGATAATTTTGGTTTTAAGTATTATGATAGAAGTAGGGTAAATTTTGGAATTAACTATACATGATAAACCTAAACATATTATATTCTCATTACCTAAGGAGAAAAAGATAATAGAGAACCTAGGCAAAAATCCTAAGAAGAGAAGACATATACCTAGAAAGATGGGAGGTCTAGGAATGTCCAAGGTGGATAAGTCAATTCTAGAATTAGGAGTCTAAAAAAGGAGAATCAAGCTTTCAAGGCAAAGCTTGATAATTTGGAGAAAATCCTAGAGAGATTCAATGTTGAATCTAAGAGGTTAGGTATGGTGTTGGATAGCCAAAAATCCAACATTGATAGATCGGATTTGGGATATTGATCTAGTTATTCTTCCAAGGCCAAAAGGAGATTATATGTTAAGGTGACAAATGATAATGGCAAGGGAGAATCATTCAAGGACAATGAGAATAGAAATGCAAGGGTTGCATATAATTATGGTAAGGATGGGGTGTCCAAAGTTAAGGACAGGAATAAATTAACCAAAGATAAGGTGTCTAAAGTTAAAAAGGTCAAGTTTGTAGGCTAAGTGTCACCGAGGTACACCAAAGTGGCCTAGCCATAATGGATGAATCACCTAGGGAAGTGACTAAGGTTAAGAGCTCTAGAGGGAGGTCAAAGAGTCAATTTGGGACCCATGACCAATGGATCTCAAGTGGGTATTACTTGAGATTCTAGATGAATCATGGAATGTGCCAAAGGATTTGGAGACAGACTTGAGTCTCAAACCTAGGGAATTGACACATATGAGATATATTTCATACATGAAAATATGACATTAGTTTCATATTTCATGAAAATTAGTTTTAGATATATAGATGCTATGTAAACTAATGGTAAGGATGTATTATGATTTAGTATGAGCATATACATCAAGAGGAGGTCAAAACTAGGACTTTAGATCAAGGTTCAATTAAACCATTGAGATAGTTTTAGATTTTGTGTCAATCTTGATATCTGAGATGTGTATTTTTAAATATATTTTTCTCAAGTAGATACAGGTAAAACAGATCTCTCCATAAAATTGTAAAATTTTTAGCTGTTTGTGGAATATTTGATGTATTTCTAAATTTGTGTCAGAAATATTATTTGGGCTAAAAATATATAGGGTGCTAGTTGACTGATACAGATACCAGTCAATTGATAATAGTATTTATCAAACACAGAATGGTTCTATGAGTTAAATTTGATAAGGGTAGTCAACTAGTAACTGTGGTAATCGATTAGTACAAGTCTGAAACTATTTTTCAGCATTGGGTTTGACTGGAACAACTCGTATAGGTGTATGAGATCCTTAGGGGATAAATACATGAGTTTAGGGGTCAATTTGGATGATTAAGTTTCAACAATTAGGATATTGTTGAAATCTTTTTGATATTAGGCAAAGGGAGAGAAGTAAGGTTTAAGTGTGGAAAACCTTAAATACCTTTGTGGTGAAATTCCTAGCTCAATGGAGAGCTTAGGTGTAGGGGGAGCCTTGTGATAGATTCTTAAATATTCCTATAGTATAATTCCTAGGTCAATGGGGAGCTTAGGTGTAGAGGGAGCCTTGTGATGGGTCCCAATTCATGATTATGTATTTCATTAGTATGTGGTATTGCTATTATATTTTTCATAACTTAAACATATTGTCAAATATCAAAAAAGGAGAGATTATTGGGAACAATCTTGAAGGTCCAGTGTGACCATGAGTTTTGATGTTTAGGCAAAGGGTTTAAGTTAGATTTACCTTTGTATTTGATATGTGTATTTAAGTTGTGCAGGTTTACAGGATACACATATGACTTAGCTTGATGACTTCGAGTCCGGTGAAGGATGGAGCATTCGAGGGACTATGGGCAAGGTAGCAAGGACAAGCCAAGGGAAGCACACTTCGAGGTATATGCGAAGAATGACATTAGGACAAGCTACAGGCTTGAATGCATCCAAGAGACAAATAGGCTTGAAGGCAAGAGGTCAAGGCTGCAAAGAAGAGTCAAGTGAGTCATGAGGGTCCGAGTGCGGGCGAAATGTGCTTGGGAAGGGAAACCCCAGGTTTAGGGTTTTACCAATCAACTGGTGTCTGAACCAGTTGACTGGGGTAGGGCACAGAATACTTCTGTGCCTGATGGATGAAGGGATTAGTCGACTAGTGATGACACCAATCGACTAGTAAAGAGTCATTGGCAGAATCACGGATTCTGTGGAGGACCGTTGGCCAACACCAATGGACTGGTGAAAACATCAGTCGACTAGTAATGGTAAAATCAACTTGTTGATTTCCCCAAACTCTATATAATGGAGCTTGGGGTGGCTAGCCTTGATTGACGAAATTAGACTTGATTAAAGCCTAATTAGAGTCTCCAAGCCTTCTAGCAATCCGTGTGTTCTTGGTTGAGTTGTGGCAAGATTTCTCCACCAACAAAGAGAATTGTGCTAACCGAAGTTTCCGGAGACTAATCCACTAACAGATAGAGATCGTCCACCTTATGGATAGCTATAGAGTAGGAACTTTATCTCTAAACCACGTAAATTGACATGTATTGGTTTGCTTTCTTGTTCTTCTCTTTTAGTTTAGCTTTCATATTCGTATTTATATTATTTATATTCCAATATGCTAAAGAATACATAGGAAGAGATTATTGGGGTTAACGTCTATTCAACCTCCTCTTCTAGTAGACCAAAGATTCTCAACAATAATGGGATTATCTCATGACTCCACTAACATAAGTGAATGTTAGTAACTTCATCTTATAACTCCACTAACATAAGCGAATGTTAGTAACCCCCTAATGGAATGACTATCCATTTTCTTATCTTATCCTATAAATTCATACTTCTTGTGTAAAGTATGTGTGAGAGAAAAAGAAAGAAAGAGGGAAGGGAGTCTAAGAAAGAAGAAAATTATAGTCTATATCTTGTTGAAAAGAATATAAAAAGATTATCATCACACATCACCAGATTAAGGGTTGAAGCGTTGTGGCATAATGTTGATAGTTTGAGATACGTGACTATCATCTCGATTTTGAGCAATTCATGGCTAGGGACCCAACAATTATTAAGGTTTGCAGTGCTGGAGATTAGTGTATCACCAACCAAGGTACAAATTTAATTTTTGTAAAGTTGAAGTAAATTTATACATTTTACTTTTATCTACATCCAATATTGGTATCAGAGAAAAGTTTGTTTGATGCACTTTGTTGACCAACTGATCAACAAATTTGTGAGTGATAAACTCATGAACTCGACTAAAAATCGCACGCGTGGAGTTTTCTCAAGATGTCTAGGCACACAGAGATTTCGAAAAGCCGAGAAGAAATGCTCAACACGCGTGTTCAGCCATGCACAAAACTTCTCAACCGTGCTCTCAGTGCAGGTGCTCGGGAACACAAACAAACAGTGGTGCTCTGGGAGAACTATAGTGCTCGGGTTCTCGGCACACAAGTGTGATTCTTGGGAGTAGAGGTCTGTAGTGCTCAACATGCAGAGGTGCTCAACATGAAGTGATGTGCAGCATGCACATTGCTCAACACTTGTCCAAATTACACTCGGTTTAAGGCTCAGAGTGGTAGACAACCACTTGACCTTAGCTTAAATCGAGTGTCTTAGGGTAAGATGAAGAGGTCCAACTCCAAGACATGTGACATAACGTTGCTGGTGTTTAGTGGTGTGTGGACTCACAATGACACATAAGTTAGCCTTGAGAGTATAAAGTAACTATTTGTGTACAACATCGTAATTAGAATGGTGAGAGACAATCTTATATTATGGTGTACAATGTCTGTTTGACTCATACTCTTCTCTTGGAATTTATATTCAAGTCATTTGAATTAAGATGATTTGTATAGTACATAAAGTTGAGATATTAAGCATAAAATGTCACTAATATCTCTCTATTTTGTGTAACAGAGATATAACTACAAAAAAGAATGTCATACTGGATCTCATAAAGGAAGACAAGCAGAACGGTAACAACTATGAAATTTAGAATCAGAAGGTTCAGTTTGTTTTCAAGGAACAAGAACTTGGGGATATTCTTAAGCATGAGATGGTGGACCCCAGGAAAGGTACCATAACACAGGCAAGATGGGATCAGGAAGTATATCATGCTTTTAAAAAGAAGGATGGCCAAGCTAGGGTAATTCTTCTCAGCATCATACATGATGAATTAATCCTGATTTATGAGCAATATACTACTGCCATGTGTTGGTGCAGCAGGGACCGACAAGAGGGGGGTGAATTGTCTGCAAGTAAAAATAACCCTCCTCAAAGCTTTTCGACTCTTAAAATAAAGCAATACTTAATAACAAAACAAAATGACAGAAAAGAAATAAAACTCAGAGTTTTAACCTGGTTACAACCAAGAGGGTTGTTAATCCAGGGCGATGAAAGGCGCAGTAAGAAAACTCCTTCTCTGAAGGCGGAGAAGTCTTTTACACTTTGAAAGCTCACTAGTTACTTAAACAGAAATTACAGAGTTGCTTTTCCGTATGAATTCGTTGTCTTTTAAAGCTGCCCAAGACCCACCTTTATATAGGGGTTTTAGAGCTTATCGGATGACCTGATCTTCGGGATCAGGTTTTGACTCGAGAGGGATCGGTCGACCGATCCCCAGGTTCGGTCGACCGAACCTGCTGTACCTGTCCAGTTTTCCGTCCAGATGCAGTTTCTGTGGATCGAGCTCAGGTTCGGTCGACTGATCCTTGTGTTTGGTCGACCGATTGGCCAACGGTCTCCAGCTGAGTTGGCCCGATCAAATTGCTCGACTGAGTCTCTCGATTAGCTTCGGTTCGGTCGACAGATCAGGAGGTTCGGTCGACCGATCAGCTTCACTAACGGTCAGCTTCTGACGTGGCATTCGACGTGTCTGCTGCGGTTGGCTTCGGTTAAAGAAGGGTTCGGTCGATCGAACCGTTGACAAGTCAACTTCCAGTTGACTTGCTCCGGTTCGGCTCCTTGGGTGATTGCGGCCATCCGGAATAGGGCTCACCCGAACCCAGTTCCCGACCTTCTCCTCGAGCAGGCTTCCGTCCGGCTTCTCGTCCCTCAAACGCCGCGCACGTTCTTCTCGCTCCACCGGAGTACTCTTCCGCAGCTCTCTCATCCTTCGGACGCACCGAGCCCGTCAGCCTCCTTCCCGTGCTGTCCTTCTCGCTAGCTGCGTCTTCCGCTCGACTTCCTACGCTCATAAGTTCATGCACACTCAGACACAGGGTTCAGACATAACGCAGGACCTAACTAACTTGGTTGATCACATCAAAACAACCACGGGGTCCAACAATCTCCCCCTTTTTGATGTGCATCAACCCAAGTTCAAGTTAGGGTTAAAAATATACAAACGTAATTTTAAGAAAATTATTAAACTAACAAGTATAGCATAAATTTTCAATAAATAAAATTGTAACATAGTTTAGAGAGACAACATATTTAATTTTCCTAACTCCCCCTAAACTTGTACTTTTCTCTCCCCCTTTGATCATAGCAAAAACGGGGAAGCAAGTTCTTAAGATAGAAAAAAAATTTCTAAGCAAAATAATTTCTTAGAATTTTCAAAAGGATTTTCTAAGTAAAAATGAAGAAACATTATTTGAATAATTTTTCAAAGCATTATTCAAGTGTTATGAGAATTTTTCTAAGTTAAAATACATTTTCTAAGTTAAAAATTTCCAAAAATCCAAAACTTAGTAAAGCAAAAAAAAAATGTTTGTACACTTTCAAAGCATTTTAATTCTACTTTTAATGTTTTTTCAGAAAGTTAATTAAACATTTTTGTTTCGATATTTCAGCTTCCAAGTCGTGGCAAGACACTAGGCCTTCTTGGTTATTGGAGCAACAACCACTTCCTTAAATAAAGTCTTCATAAAGAAAATGTTTAATTTTCTCTCTATAAAGCTTTTAATTTTCAGAGATTAGTTGAGCATAGATTTTGGAACCCAATAGAGGTTCCTTCCTACTGAATTAATCAGGAATTTAGGTGGTACATAGTTTCTTGGTATTTTCCTAATTTGACCCTGATGATGTTTAACATACCAGTTTAATTTTCCATTAACTTTATTTTTGATTTTGGAAAAATATTTACTTTTAAACATGCATCAGATTTCAGTTCTTAAATTTCATTTTTTAACTTTGCATTTTCTAATTTCAAATTTTCATTTTCCTTTTCAAATTTATCTAACTCTTTAGAAAGTGCTTTAATAAAGCGAAAGGACTGAGTAGGGGTAATATTGCGTACCTGACTTACCTGATTTGGTGAGGCTCCCCCTTCATCGCAGCTTTCCTCTTCTGATGTTCCTTCCCCTTCATCGATGCTCATCTCTGAGCTTGACTCTTCTTCTGGCTGATGGTTAGCTAGTAGAGCTACTCCTGAGAATTCTTCGACTTCTGACTCGGAGGATGAAGAGTCGTCCCATGTCGCCTTCAGATTTTTGTGCTTTGGTCGAGCTGGCTTCTTGCTTCTTTCCTTATCTTTCTGTTTGCTCTTCAATTTTGGGCAATCATCCTTGATGTGCCCTTCTTCGTTGCAATTGTAGCACCGGACTGTCCTTCCTTTTGATGATGTTTACTTGACTACAATATAAACTTGTTAGATTTAAAAAACTTATTAAAACGTCTTACCATTAACGCAGCTTCGTTTTCGTCGATTGACGCTTCAGAGTCGGGATCGTCCTTTTCAGCTCATAGGACAACGTTGAGGTTCAACTTTTCTATTGATTTTTCTGCAAGTCGAGACTCGTGAAGTTCGAAAGTTGAAAATAAGTTTTCTAAACTACTTACCTCAAAGTCCTTAGAGATGTAGTAAGCATCTACTAAGGACGCCCATTCTGAAGTCCTCGGGAAGGCATTGAGCGTGTATCGGATGGAATCCCGGTTGGTTACTTCTTCTCTAAGGTTCGTTAGTTGCGTTATCAGCTCCTTGATTCTTGCTTGGAGTTGCGCTACCTTCTCGCCGTTGTTCATCCGGAGGTTTGTTAGTTGTGTCCGGAGGATGTCGCGCCGCGCCAGCTTCGCTTCAGAGGTACCTTCGCGAAGCTCCAGGAATTTCTCCCAGAGATTTTTCGCTGAGATGTAGCTTCCGATCCGACTTACCTCCTGAGGTGGCAGAATGCTGAGGAGGTGGAATTCAGCTTTTCCGTTGGCGACGAAATCGGCTTGCTCCTTCTTGCTCCACGTGTTTTCTTCTTTGCCTTTAGGAGCTGTAAAATCATATTTCCTAGTAATTAAAATATCAAAGTCTGTTTTAAAGAATACCTCCATTTTTCGCTTCCATGTAACGAAATCTCCGTCAAACTTCGGGGGATGAATATTCGCGCCGGCCATTGTCTTGATCCTAGTGCTTTAGACGGTGGTTAGTCCTTCTGAGGATGTCAGGCTCTGATACCACTTGTTGGTGCAGCGGGGACCGGCAAGAGGGGGGTGAATTGCCTATAAGTAAAAATAACCCTCCTCAAAGCTTTTCAACTCTTAAAATAAAGCAACACTTAATAACAAAAAAAAATGACAGAAAAGAAATAAAACTCAAAGTTTTAACCTGGTTACAACCAAGAGGGTTGTTAATCTAGGGCGATGAAAGGCGCAGTAAGAAAACTCCATCTCTGAAGGCGGAGAAGCCTTTTACACTTTGAAAGCTCACTAGTTGCTTAAACAGAAATTACAGAGTTATTTTTTCGTATGAATTCGTTGTCTTTTAAAGCTGCCCGAGACCCACCTTTATATAGGGGTTCTAGAGCTTATCGGATGACCTGATCTTCGGGATCAGGTTTTGACTCGAGAGGGATCGGTCGACCGATCCCCAGGTTCGGTTGACCGAACCTACTGTACCTGTCCAGTTTTATGTCCAGATGCAGTCTATGTGGATCGAGCTCAGGCTCGGTCGACTGATCCTTGCGTTCGGTCGACCGATTGGCCAACGGTCTCCATTTGAGTTGGCCCGATCAAATTGCTCGACCGATCAACTTCACCAATGGTCAGCTTCTGAAGTGGCATTCGATGTGTCTGCTGCGGTTGGCTTCAGTTAAAGAAGGGTTCGGTCGACCGATCAATAGGTTTGGTTGACCGAATTGTTGACAAGTCAACTTCCAGTTGACTTGCTCCGGTTCATCTCCTTGGGTGATTACGGCCATCCGGAATAGGGCTCACTCGAACCCAATTCCCGGCCTTCTCCTCGAGCAGGCTTCCGTCCGGCTTCTCGTCCCTCAAATGCTGTGCACGTTCTTCTCTCTCCACCGGAGTACTCTTCCATAGCTCTCTCGTCCTTCGGACGTACCGAGCCCGTCGGCTCCCTTCCTCTGTTGTCCTTCTCGCTAGCTGCGTCTTCCGTTCGACTTCCTGCACTCCTAAGTTCCTGCACACTCAGACACAGGGTTCAGACATAACGCAGGACCTAACTAACTTGGTTGATTACATCAAAACAACCACGGGGTCCAACACTATGTAGATCTAGAATGCTCTTAAAGAGCATTATGATACCCCGTCAACTCCTAAGTTGAGGATGTTGGCCTATAAGTTCATAACTCATAATAGGTCTGATCATACTATGAAGCAGTATTTAATGCATATGTCAAGCATGATTACCTCTCTAAAGAATATGGGGGAGCCTATGTTAAATGAGCTTCAAGTATTATGAGTGATCAATACTACCTGACTCCTAGGATATTATTAAGACCTATCTCACATATACTGAAAGTATCTATACTTTCATGGATGTGAGTAGACATTATGAGCTCGAGGAAGAGCGCCAGGAGGTGACCAAGTCTGCTTCAGGTTATGCTCACTTTGTGGAGTCGAGTAAGGGTTCTCGGGATACAAAGTACAAGTGGTGCAAGCATGAGAAGAAGACCAAAGGTCGTAGCAAGAAGAAGCCATTTGTAAAGATCGACGAAAAAGGACAGGGATAGAAAGGCAAGAAGAAGGAGCTCATAAAGAGCAATGTCAGATGCTACGTATGTGGTAAGCTAGGAAATTTCGCACGTGAGTGTAGCGAGTGAAAGGTATACCCTTCTTCTTTACATGGTATGAGTTATGTGTCATCTAGTGTGATATTCGTTAACTCATCTCCTTTAATAGACTCGGGATCCACAGACCATGTAGCTTATGATAGGAGTGCATATATAGAATTCCACCATTTAAGCCCACATGTGAGAAGAATGTATGTGGGAAATGGGGCATTTGTAGAGGTGAGAGGGATTAACACTTGCAAGTTGTTGCTGTAAAATAATCAACTCTTGTATCTCCATGACATGTTATATGCTCTAGAAATAAGGTGAAATCTAGTTTTTATCTGTAGTCTAGACTAGTTAGGATATTGCGTTGTAATTGGAAACTCTAAAGTTACCATCTCATATGACAGTAGTTTAATATGTTCCGATTTAGTCCATGAGGGACTATATGAACTGAAATTGATTTCTTTTCATGAGTTTTATCCCACATCTACCATTGTCTTTACATCTGATAGTGTAGTGGATGTAAAATACGACAACAAATAATAATTAAATAATAAGGTTTAATAGGCAAATAGCGTTAACGGAATTTTTAAAAAATTTTAGAAATTTTCTAGAAATTTTTCGGAGCTTGTATGGCGTAGGTTAAGGGAATAAATTATTGGGTCAGGATAAAGCCTATTTAACCTACCTGATTTAAATGAGGAAATGTTTAATTTCCTTAAATGTTTTCTTTTTTCCTTTTCTTTAAAAACCCTCTCGTGCCCTAACCTTAATCGTCGAAAACCTTCCTCTATCTCTCGCGACGCCGAGCAGCGCTGAAGCCTCCTTCTCCTCCCCAATCGACGCCCCGAGCTGTTTTCCTTCTCCTCCGCTTGTCGAAGTTTGAACCACCGCCGACCGGGAGTCGCAGCTTTTCTTCTTCCCTCTGCCCTAGCGCCGGTGGCTTGTTTCTCTTCAACCTCCGCTGCCCATCGCCTGCTCGCCGTGGAGATCCCTAATCTCGCCGAGGGTTCCGGTCCGAAGCTCGCCGTTGCTTGGTGCCGTCAAGTCTCAATTGTGCTAACGACGATCGACCCACCGTCGGCCAAGCCTCTTTCTTCCCTGCTCTGAGTTGCCCTCAAGTCCGATCAGGCAAGTGATGACCAACCCACCGTTTGTTAAGCTTCAGTCACCTTCACTGATCACCGAGAACCCAAGCATCCTTCCGGTCGTGCCCTTAATCTCTCCAGCCAGTATATGGCCGCGGGTGGTTGACGGCAGACACCAAACCCTCTATTCCGGTTAACCCCTTATCTCTAGGGTTTGTGCTGGACATCTTTCCCTGCTCCACAGTGAGACTCCCGACTAGAATCGCTGTTCCGACCTGTGAGTGGTGATTTGGGGTATTTGATTGGGAAGACAGCAGTTCCACTTTGCTTCGATCATGGTTTACCGACAGCAAGTATCTCTGACCGTGAATTCCGGCAACAATAGCTTCAGCCGAGGGTCAACAGAGATGTCTTCGAATCTGGGTAAGTTGTGGAGGCAATTTCGAATACAGACTAGATTTAATTTTAATTGTGGAATGGTTAGGTATTCTAATTCTATTTAGATGTGATATGTTGATTGGATGGATATGGATATACATCATATTATGTTAGAGGTTTTATAATCTGTTATTACTTGGATAATTAGTTATTAGTGGATTTAGAATGATTTATGTATTAACAGAAAATTATTTTGATTAATTGGTTATCCATGTTCATGATTGATAGTAGCATGTGTATGATCAATAGTTGGATTGTTAGTTCATTCTTATTGGTAGGATAACCAATTATAGTGATAAGAGCTAATGGATTAGTTGGATTGCCAGTTCATGTCTTGATTGGATAATTGGAGTATGTTAACAAGAATGGTTAACTTGTTAAACTAGATTAATTCATAAGGAGATTAGTTGTGAAAGAAATGTTGGATCATTAAATGGGATTAAAATGTGAATTCCTAATTAGATTAGGGTTAAGTTAGCTAATTGGCTTATGATGGATTTAGCTAACAAGTTCTGACTTGACTAATTATATTATATATATTGTGATCGCATGACTTGGATTCGGGACGAGCATCTCGACGTGGGACTACTTGGCACGATCTTCGCAATAAAGGTGGGTACTTCTTACCTTGATTCTGAAGTTCTTTGAACTTAGTGCATGAGCTATTTTTGGATAGAAACTGATTTTACCTTGACTCCACTCTTATTTTTCCTGCACTTGATACTTCCACGCGATCTTTGAGATATTCATTTCCATATCTATACAGTCTCTTATTGTTGTCCATGATAGGTAGCAGATACTAGATACCATGGTTGTATGCTTGGACTGTTGTTTATTTATGTACCGTATTGAGCATGCTGGCTTAATGTAGCATACCTAATTTCTGCTTATATCTGTATGATGACTGTTGCATTTGGCACATCATATCATGGCATGCATGTCAACAATAAATTCTCCCTTACGGTCGAGAGAGTCATTGACCAAGGCTGCATCCTCGGCCACTCGAGAGAGTGGTAGCTGGAGTTGATGTCGCTTGTCCTGTCGTGCTTTCACTCGGTCACTCATAGGTAGTGATAGCTGGAGTTGCGAGCAGTAGGGACCCCGTCGCAGATGTAGCTAGTTAGCTACTATACAACTATCCACTCGGCCACTCGTAGGAGTGGTAGCTGGAGTGTTGTACAGTCTGTCACTGACCCGACCTCTCGACCATTCAGGGGTCATAGTGCAGAGAAGTAGGTGGGAGTGACCATCCGTGCATACACTGTTTGTTATTATACTTGCTTTGGATGTTGCTGTTTACATATGCTGTTATTGTTTACTTATGCTGCCATTGATTACTGTTGTTGTTCAGTTATGCTGATATGCTTACTTATGATGAGATATACTCTCATTGTAGATGCTTAGACATTGGTTTATTTATTGTAAATTTGTATATACCTCGCTTATTACCTCTGTAGTTATGAGCAGTACTGTAGCAGATTAGTACCACTTCTGACCTTCTATTACCTAGCCTAGGATATAGTTTCAGGTATAAGTATTTATTATGGTTTTATTTTAGTATCTACTATTTTCCTTGATGAGACTGTATACTCTTGGCTCACTTCCTAGTTATATTTTATGTTCATGCACTATCTTTTCGTACCCGCTAAGTTCCAATACTCACCACCTCGCAAACTGATTTTCTTCCGTTAGGTAACGGGTAGATGAGTCATGGATGCTTGGAGAGTCCCGGCTGCCAGTCCCCCGTCACACTCGAGGATAGTATTCTTTTTGATTTTGTTATTGTTTGGGTGGTATGTTGATTTTGATTTTGTTTCTCTTTACTTGCATTTTGTATTCGTTGGATTTGGTGCTGTGAGAACTAACTATGTTTTGATACTTGTTTTGTGGACTTTGTATCTGTGATGTTTTTGTGGACTTTACATTTATGGGTTTTCTTTCCATTATTCCACTGTGTTTACTTTCAGCCGTGTGGGTTGTTATTATACTGCGTGGTTGTGTGTTTACTTTCAGCCGTGTGGGTTGTTGTTATACTGCGTGGTTGTGTGTTTACTTTTAGCCATGTTGGCTTATTATACTACATGGTTGTGCTTATATCCAGCCGTGTGGGCTGTTGAATATGTTATTATGTTATTTGTGTATGTATATTGCTTTATATTGTCACTGGTATAGGGGAGATGCTGTCGAAAGTTTGTCGGTAGGGACTCCTCTAGGGCGTGACAATGGATGATGTGAATGTTTGCATAGTGGACTTGGTCATATAGGGCAAGAGAGGATGGTTTGGTTAACGACATGTGGTGCATTAGGCCATCTAACTAAGGTCGAGTTGCCTTTATATGAGTTTTGTCTACAAGATAAACTACAGGAAAACCATTTGAAAAAGTAATGAGGGTTGGAACTCCATTGTAGTTAGTTCATTCCAACATTTATGGACCCATGAATGTGAGAGCTCTTTATTACATTTATAGACGATTTCACACGTTTTGATTATGTCTACCTAATCTTACACAAGTCTAAGGCACTAAAGTACTTTAGAAGGTTTATTAGCGAGGTAGAATGTCACGCCCTTCCTAGATAGATGCTTGTGAGACCAGTTTCAGGAGTTGAAACGAAAAGTTGATAATTGCACCCGTCTTAGTTTCACCTTCTAGTGTAGATGGATTTGTACTTTACATAGATGTATCATACCAGGGGTTAGATGCAGTTTTGTAGCAGCACGGTTGAGTAGTTCTATATGCATCTCAACAGTTGAGAGATCATGAGAAGAATTATCCGACTCATGATTTTGGAGTTAGTAGTTACCATTTTCACACTAAAAATATGGTGACATCATTTATACGGGATTTATTATTTCCGTGAGAGATTGAATGTGTTCTTGAGTCACATCTTTTCTAGGAGGAGTTACTCTAGGAAACACATCGATCTAGATTTGTGATACATCTGGGTGGTACTCGATGTATAGAGACTTAAAGTGCTCCTATTGGTGGTACGACATAAAGAAAGACATCGCAAATTTTATATCTTGATGTCTAGTATGTTAGCAAGTAGAGGTTGGACATTTGGAACTGGCAAGTTTGTTTCGGTATATTCAAATACCAGAATGAGGATGGGGGCATGTTATGATAGAGTTTGTTGTGGAATTACTCAGGACACGGAGAGGATATGATGTGATTTGGGTAATCATTGATTGGTTGACTATTTGCTTCCTTTCTATGGAGTCATGGGACTGATTCTTTGGATTGATTAGCAGGGTTATATTATAGAGAGGCTACCAGACCTCATGATATATTTCTGAGTATCACATCGGATGGAAAATGAATAATGCATAAGGAGATTAGCTATGAAGGAAGTGTTAGGTCATTAATGGAATTAAAATATAGGGATTCCTAATCAGATTTGGATTAGGTTAGTTATTTTGATTCATGATGGGCTTAGCTAACTAGTTCATATTGACCTAGTTATACTATGCACCATGTGTTTGCAGGACTCTGTTTGGCGACAAATGTCTTGACACGGGATTTATTTTGATACGATCTAAATAAAGGTGGGTTTTTCTTCCTTGGCCTCCTTAGTTCTTTGAACTTAGTGCATGATTATTCTTGATAGATTAGGTTGCTTTACCTTAAATCTATCCGTATTGTTATCTTGCTTGATACTTGTGCTTGACCTTTAAGATGATCTATTTATTTTAAATGCAGTCTTAGCTTTTGAATATCTATACTCTATTATATATTTACATGTAGAGTATGTATGGTAGGATATGTCTTGTTAATTGAGTTAACATTCTGATTATGCAAATGGTGTTATGTGTATACATGTTTGGTTTGTGTCATAGGAGTTATCATGTTGACTATGCATTTATATATTGTTTGTGTACACATGTCTGGTATTATCTATTGGAGGTTTCATGTTGATTGTATCTATGTTGTGTGTACATGCGTTTGATGTGTACTATTAGAGGATCATGTCGATAATACCTATGTTAGTGATTGCATGTGTTTGGTGTGATATTGGAGGTATCATGATTATACCTATGTGGTTGTGTATATATGTATCTGGTATGACTATTGGAGGTTTCTTATTTATTATACCTACATTGTAGGGTGCGTACATGTGTGGTGAGTACGTGTCTGGTGTGATTACTTATTGTACTTGTTATTTAGAGAACACTTGTTGAATCTTCTCATACCTATAGATATAGGTGATTGATGGATCATACATTGGGGATACTTATGTTTATTGGGTTACTGCATTGATGATGATTATGTCAGTATCATGATTATTTACATCATGTTCATCATGACATTGCATGCTGACGACCATTGTCTCCCTTATGGTGTGAGAGAATCGTCAGTTATTTTAGCGTCGCACACTCGGCCACTCATGGGTAGTGGTAGCTGGAGCAGTTGCCGCTTGTGCTGTCATGCTCACTTGGTCACTCAGTGTTATACTCTGTCAATCTTGGCCACTCATGAGTAGTGGTATCTGGAGGGTACAATAGTCAGGCGCTAGATATGTGAGTAGTCAGGGACCCTAATGCTATGTACTTAGATAGCTACTTAGCAAACTGTCCACCTCGGTAGCTTTGTAGTGGTATCTAGAGGGTAGTATAGTTGTCACGGACCCAAGCCTTTCGACTATATAGGGGTCGTAGTGTCTTGAGAGGTGGCGGGGGTGACCATAGAGCATGCATGCGCATTTGCATATGATGTGCGGTGCATCTTGTAGAGATATATTTTCATACATGTCTAGTAGATACTAGTTACATGTGTTTGTGATATGTTGTACTTGTTTGAGCTATGATTGTTGCATATGATTACCATGTTGCATACACGTCATTTATTTTACATGTATATGCTGTCGGTTATATTGCTCATGTGTTACGTGTAAACGCCCGCCCTCCTCCTGTTTAATGGAGGCGGGGTTTACCTTCTATTATACATAACGTACGTACATAATAGTTTTTTATGATTTTTTTTTAAGCAGCGGAAGTAATTGTTCATTTAAATCACAACTAATCATACCAATATGCTCAGCATAGTTATAAACTTAAAGAGTTATAATTATCCATCCCTAACATAAGCGTAAGTAAAAGTGGTCATGCAAGTCATCAACATAAAATAAACATATTTCATATCATTCCTAAGTTCACATAAGCAGGTCATTTATTTTCTTTAGCCAAGCCACCACCACACACATCTCTTGCCCCACCTGCTGCTCCTTTAGTTTATCCATCCTTTACCTTTATCTGTGGTACAAGGAAAGTAAGCTATGAGCACACAAGGCTCAGTAAGATCCTTTCCTACTCACAAAAACTGTACATAGCATATAAGAGTAATCATATCACATATCATAGCATGAATGAAAATCATATCATGTCATAAAATAACAATCATATCATAGCATAAAGTGAGCATCATATCTTGGCATAAACTTATCATATCATAGCATAAAGTAAGCATCATATCATGACATAAACTTATCATGGCATAAATGACAATCATATCATAACGTAAAGTAAGCATCATAACATATCATGTCATATCGTAAAAGTAAGCATCATGACATATCATATCATAGCATAAAGAACATCCTATCATAGCATGTGAGTAAGAGTCATATCATATCATTCCATATCATAAACATATATGCAAGATGTCCTTTAAATCATTGGTGATGTCATGTGCAAGATGCTTTTCAAAACATGCTTCATGTCAAGTGCAAAATGTCTTAAAAACAATATCATATAGTACTTAAAAATAATCTCAACATGAGGGGGTCCGGCTTAGTACCACATACATACATAAATGCGCGCATCCTAAGTAGACTCAAGGTAGCTAGTCTTGAACCTACTAGGAAACTAGGCCCGTAGCTCGACCTAGGGGCACGTAAGGAGCCCACCTTTTACTAGGCCTGTTTCTTAGTCCATCGACCTAGGGGCGCATAAGGAGCCCACCCTTTTGGTACAAGCCATACAAAGTAAAATATTATGTCATATACATATCATATCATAGCATATCATGTTCATGTCATTCATAGCATATCATATACATGTCATTCATAGCATATCATATTCATGTCATTCATAGCATATCATGTACATGTCATTCATAGCATATCATATTCATGTCATTCATAGCATATCATGTACATGCCATTCATAGCATATCATATTCATGTCATTCATAGCATATCATGTACATGTCATTCATAACTTTCCATAACATAGAGAGTGCTCTTAGTCCCATTTGATAGAGAAGCAACTCTTAGGCCTTTCACTTAGCTTGTCATAAAGAGTGCTCTTAGTCCCAACAATAGGGAAGCATCTCTTTGGCCTTTTCTTTTCATTTCATAAAACATACATACTTGAGCATATAGCACATCCTAGGAGACATTTTCATGCATGATTCATAAACATACATAATGAGCATTTAACATATCATGGAAAACATAAGAATGCATGGAACATAAGTTAGCATCTCCTAATTCATATCATGACAAGTGAAGCACATAATGAGTCATAATTGGGTCTCAAACATCAACCTACTAAGGGTGGCCGAAACATGCAAGGGTTCTTCTAGATTGTAAGCAATCATAAAAGCATATGAACCTTAAATCAATTTCATAACATTTATCATAAGGAACATCATAAGCATATTAAATTTAGGTTCTAAGCTTCCTAGGTCTACACTTCATAATGTGGCCGAAACATGCAAGGCCTAGATCTAGATTACAACTAGCATATCAACATGTGAACCCTAACAATTTTCATAACATTTATTATAAGCAACAACATGAGCATATTGAGTTTAGGTTTCAAGCTTATTAGGTCTACAAACTATAAGTGGCCGAATGTCATAAGGTGTGGAGCTAGGTTCTCAACCAAATACAAGCATGAGAATATCATGTTAATTTCATATCATATCATAGGGGAAAACATGAGCATGTTAGAGTTGAGTTTAAGCTTGTCTAAACCTTAAATTCTATCTTGGCCGAAAGTTTGAAATGTGGAAACCTAGTTCTAAACCACATGAAATCAAGTTATCTTCATATCATATCATGAGGAAGATCATAAGCAAGTTAGATTTGAGTTTGAGCCTCACTAGGGTTTTTAATCCTTTCATGGCCGAAACCCTAAGGTAAGGTTCACCTAGTTCCAAACAACATACAAGCATGAAACATCAAGGAAACATTCATAACATATCATGAGAAAGATCATAAGCATGTTAGTTTGAGTTTAAGCTTCTCTAGGGTTCTTATTCTCTTCATGGCCGAACCCTAAGGTGAGGATTCTCCTAGTTCCAAGCAACATACAAGCATGAAATATCAAGGAAATATTCATATCATATCATGAGAAAAACCATAAGCATGTTGGTTTGAGTTTTAAGCTTCTCTAGGGTTCTTATTCTTTTCATGGTCGAACCCTAAGGTGAGGATTCTCCTAGTTCCAAGCAACATACAAGCATGAAATATCAATGAAATGTCCATATCATATTATGAGAAAAACCATAAGCATGTTGGTTTTGGGTTTAAGCTTTCATAGGTCTTACAACCCTTCATGGCCGAAAGTTTCAAGGGAAATCCTAGGTTTTTAAACCATCTAAACTTAAGGAAAATTTCACATAACCACTTGTACCACAGGTGAGGGGATACTTACATCCTCTTGCTTGGTCTTTTCTTAAGATAAAGATACCCTTGAGAAGAAGAAGAAGAGAGCTCCTCCTTCTAGTATTTCCTTTGCTTCTCTTGCTTGTAGGAAGTAGATCTTAAGGGCTTCTTCTTGAGGTTTAGTTTTCCTTAGGGAGAAAACTAAGATTGGATTTTGGAAATTTGGGAGAGGGGAGGCTCTAGGTTCGGCAATGGTGAGGAAAGGAAGAAGAAAAATAAAACCCCTTTCCCTTTTTCTCTCTTATGCTAAGTGGGAGGAAGAAGCAAAGATAAGTTTTGCTTTCTCTTCCCTATTAACTCATTTCTTATTTTCTTAATGATGAAGAATGTCTCCATTCATCCCCCTTAGTTCTCCTAATCCCTCTCCTTCTTTATCCTCACGAAAATGGAAGGAAGAAAAGAGAAGAAGACAATTTGTCTTTTTCTTGTTCTTCTCTTAATCAAGAGAAGGAGGAAGAAAGCTACTTGATGTTTTCTTGCTTCCTTCTCTTAATCATACTTTTACCTTTATCTACAAATTTCCATTCTCTATTCAACAATAATTTATGATGGCCTAGTGGTCAATCCATAATCCTTAAAGATTAAAAAGGTTCAAGGTTCAATCCTTGACCAAGTCCTTTTCTTTTATATATTTTTGGTTCTATCTTATCTCCCTTTTTATTCTACAAGAGAGCATTTTCGTATATAGCTTAAGAAATTCGTGGGTGTTACATTATGAGCAAATCTATTTCTGATCCCTGGTGAGCTTGCTGTTTATTATATCGTATGTGTCGATTCCATATTGAATATGTGCATTTATTATGTCATTATCGATCTTGACCTTATATGTAGTTCCAGATTGGGTAGGTTCATTTATTATGACATTATGATCATGATATTATGTGTTAGATCCAGATTGGGTATGTACATTCATTATGTCAGTTTATAATCATGTTCTTATTTCCTTGATAAGACTGTATACTTTAATCTTCATATTTTATATAGATCATACACTATCTTATCTATTACCCGCTGAGTGACCCGCACTCACCACAACATTTCTATGTTGTCTTTTTCCTCAGGTAGCAAGTAGTGATTATGGAGTCGCTTGGAATATTTTGTCTGTCGTTCCCACGTCACATCAGAAGATGGTCTTTATTTCATTCTTGTTTTCTTACATGTTTTCTTTACAATATTGGCATTGTATTGGTGTTTAGCCATGTGGCTCCTTTACCATTTTTAATATTTTGTTGTGTTTAAGCAATGTCGGCACGCATTGTATCTTTTTTGTTTATATGGGCTTTCCTTTCATTTTTCATTGTATTTTTAGTACAGTCGTATGGGATGTTTATTATACAATTGTATGGTTGTGGTTATTTTGTTCCAGCCGAGTGGGTTGTACATATAACTGTGTAGTTGTGTATGTTCCAGCCTTGTGGACTGATGACTATTCTTGTGGTTGTATTCATGATTCATATTGTCATAGTTACAAGGGAGATGTTGTCCGTTTACCGGGCAGGGACTCCTTTAGGGCGTAACATAGAAAATCAGCTAGACATGAGAGTGAAAACTCTCATAACTGACCGGGGCGCGAGTATCTGTCTAAGTAGTTTTGAGAGCTCTATTTTAAAAAAGGTATTATAAGACAACTGACTATTCTTGCTACTCCTTAGCAGAACGGAGTTGCCTAGAGAAGGAATAAGACTCTATTGGAGATGGTGAGATCCATGATGGCACATGCCAATTTACTAATCTCTTATTGGGGGATGCATTATTAACTGCAGTCTATGTTCTTAATCGTGTTCCAACAAAACCCGTAGTTAGCACCCCATACAAAATTTGGACAGGGAGGTAGCCTGTTTAGCCATCTTAGGCCACGGGGTTGCGCTACGTATATTAGAAATTCCTCGCACAAGAACGACAAGTTAGGCCTACGAGAAAAAAGTGTATCTTCATCAGATACTCTGAACACTCTAAATGATATGTGTTCCTAGAAGAACATATGGATGACACAATAACTGAGATTGAATCTCATGATGTCATATTTCTCAAGAATAATTTTCCTAAAAGAGGAGAAATCAATCGAGACTACACCTTCTATGAGATGGATGAGCCTAGTGGTACAGTCAAGCCCAATAATGAAATTTAAGACTTGATTATGGATCTTGGTCCTAGTACGAGTGGTACATCTGAAGGTGGGGAGGCTCTCTCTCCTTGTAGGAGTGGTCGGGAAAATATACTTCATCATTATTTCTTGATTGAGAATGAGATTCTCATTGTGACTCTAGAGGACGATGATGAACCGAGGACCTTTGGAGAAGCTCTCGAGGGGTCTGAAAAAGACCAATGGTTAATGGTCATGCAGGAAGAAATGGAATTAATGAAAGTTAATGAGGTATGGGACTTAGTTGACTTACCCGAGAGTAGAAAGGTCATTGGGAACAAGTGGGTTCTCAGAATCAAGAGGAAGACCGATGGATTGATCGAGAGATATAAAGTTCTTCTTGTAGCCAAGGGTTACACACAAACAAAGGGCATTGACTATGAGGAGACTTTCTCCCTAGTAGTCAAGTTTACATTGATCCGTTTACTTTTAGTGATTGTTGCAAGTTTAGATCTAGAGTTACACCAGATGGACATTAAGATCGCTTTCCTTAATGAAAGTTCGGACGAGGAGATCTACATGGAATAACCCTCTGAATTCATTTTAGTAGGTCAAGAAGATAAGGTTTGTTGACTTCAAAAGTCAATATATGGCCTAAAACAATCATCTAGGCAATGATACCTAAGATTTCATGAGGAGGTGATATCTTATAGTTTTACAATGGTCAAGGAGGATCATTGTGTCTATTTAAAAATATTAGATGGCTCTTTTGTGATTTTATCATTATATGTGGATGACAACATTGAGTATTTTATAACCATTAAAACATGGTTGTCATCTAGCTTCGACATGAAAGACATGGGTGAAGCTGAGTTCATCCTTGGAGTAAAGATTCAAAGGGATTACTCGAGAAGAGTGTTGGCTCTTTCATAAGAAACCTACATTAAGAAAATTATCGAGCGCTTTGGGTGAGTGATAGTAATCTCATTGATACTCTAATCGCTAAAGGTGAAGGTCTGAGCCTAGATATGTGTCCTAAAACTCAAATAGAAGTAAGGGAAATGAGTAAAGTACCTTATTCCAGTGTAGTAGGAAGTCTAATATACGCAATGATGTGTACATGACCAGATATATGTTATGCAATCGGTGTAGGATCATTGCGCTAGAGGGGATGAATAGCGCTCGTGGAAGTGTTTTTTGAGTAATGCGCAAGAGAGAAACTTCTTTGAATTATTGTATACAAGGTGTTGGTCAAATCCTCCATGTATAGCTCTAGGAGCTTGGAACCTCCCCCGGGCACCCCAACAGGGCTGACATGGTGTGCACTCGTCGAAACTAGATTTGACATAACTCATCCACCTCTGGGCGCTCGCACCACACTCGAGCACCCAGATTGTGTTGTAGGTCGTCCAACCGAAGTGCGCTAGCTCACCGCTTGAGGGCATCTGGTCGATCCGATCCTAGACACTCGGACCACTCCCGAGCGCTCGGAGTCTAGGCGCTCGAAGCCCTCTCGGGCGCCCAGATCACTTTTTTCAGACTTTATTTTCCTGCAAAAGAGCGTTAGTCCGGGCAATAGTATAAAGTAGAATAATTTTGGTAGCCTTCGGACTATCCAGACCTAACTTTGAGTTTCACTGAAACTCTAGGTCAGACTGACACCTACTGTTTCCTCTTTAGGGAATGTGTCCTC